>NC_089840.1:152163512-153363512 GCF_035609145.1 Eleutherodactylus coqui
ATAGATAGATAGATAGATAGATAGGAGATACATATGATATATATAGATAGATAATAGATAGATAGGGAATAGATAGATAGATGATAGATAGATAGGAGATAGATAGATAGGAGATAGATAGATAGAAATATAGATAGATAGGAGATATATAAATATATACATGAAAGATAGATAGATAACAGATAGATAGGAAACAGATAGATAGATAGGAAATAGAAAGAAAGATAGATAGGAGATAGATAGGAGATAGATAGATGATAGATAGATAGATAGATAGATAGATAGATAGATAGATAGATAGATAGATAGAAGATAGATAGATAGATAGATAGATAGATAGATAGATAGATAGATAGATAGATAGATAGGAGATATATAGATAGATAGGAGATAGAAAAATATATATGATAGATAGATAGATAATAGATAGGAAATAGACAGATAGATGGGAGATAGATATGTCGAGGGTTAGTCTGCACAAACAGACTGGTCAGTGATGTTGTCCGCTTCCAAATTGACCTAGGTATCAGATTGAGCGCTCTTTTGAGAGGCAAAGCATTGACCATTACACACGGTATATGGTGAAGCAATGAACTCTGAGTTTATTGTCTGTATCTCTTAGCTTTTATAGCCAGCCCCTCTCACAGGATGGGACTCGTGGCTAAACAGGGAAAAACTCGTGACTTCACATTTAACAATAAACTTGACATTTAACTTATACTTGTGATTTCACATGACTTTTAGACAAACACATTAATTTTAGACAGAGCTGACAACTTCTTTGTGGTTAAGCCATCTCTTGCTTAAACCTATGAACATCTGTTCGGGTGAACTTCCTGATTCCACTTATTGGTCAGGGGTAAAACTTAAGACAGATAGAAAACCACAGGCTAGTTCCTCAAAATAGTCATCAGCTCTGTACACATACAAAATATTTGCAATATATTCATTTTGCTAAAATGGATTTGTTAAGCAACATATATTAACTCCTTCAGCCCCTCTTGGCCCCTATCATTCCCCCATTTTGGACATCAGGAAGACACACGCAGGGTCCAGTTCTATTTTGAAAAGTCATAGTCGAGGTAGGTCCTATTGGTCGACTAGTCCCTATAAGGCGTCTCTAGTATGATGTTACAATACTAGTAGCGTGCACAGGTACGCACGGCGTGGGACTCCCTAATCTTCACCCACACCAATGTCCCTCCTGGAGATAGTCCTAATGGTGAACACGTCCAGGTCGCCTCACCCTGACCCTACACTACCTAGTGACAAGACTGGAAGGAACCGCCGTATGTTCTGCCTACCTCCAGCAGGGGTCGGCCTACACAGGGGCTGTAAAGGCTTTTGCCGTACATTTGCCCACACAAGAGATTATGACTTTGATTACTATATATATACACAACAGCATGACAATTATCTGTACTATACTTTGTAGGATTCCCATGAACCATCCTCCCAGACCAGAAAACCAATTTGCAGGGTTAAGAAAACTAAACCATCCCTGGTCTTTATCCTGTTTTATGCTAGTAGCTATTTTACCCAAGGTATTGATCTTTTGGTGAATGGATTCTGAGTGATCAGAGAGGTTGAAACAACACATCCCCTCAAATTCCTCACATCCGTGGTTTACTGCGAGCAACAGGTAATCTATGGCGGCTCTATTTTGTAAAGCTGCTTTCCTGACTCCTTGTATGTCTAGTAGGAGAAGGTCCAAGGCCTGTGATGTAGCATTCAGGCCCTTTACCATATCGCATGCTAATCCATTGATTACTCTTGCGTTATATTGTGCCAACCCGGGAACACCCACAATACTGACTGCCAGTGCCGTATGTTCTGAGTAGCTAAGTAGAGTGGGTGGTCCTTCACAGTTGCTATCCAGTCCTTCTACCTCCCTCTTTTGTCTGTTGGTGAGTTGTGGGCTGCTAGGTTTTTGGTACATTAGTATACTTAATCTAGCTAGGGAGCAGGGACCTCCGGTCAGGTTAGCTGGAATATATGTGTAAGTCAGGTTACCGCAGGACAGGACCCAGCCTAATGGTAATTTGACGTGCCTAAAATGGCTGGGGCTTCGGACTGTGTGGTTGCAAAGCATAGGAGTGTGTACCTTTCTACATTGCTGGACTGTGCGATTACAGAGTCTCTGGGAATCACTAGTCACCCTGGTTCTCTGCGCACAACCTCCCATATGTTCTTTATTACACGTGAAGTTATAGCATACCTCAGCCGGAGCGACATTCCTGACCCGGAAACGAGTCATATTTGACCAAAGTGTATGTTCGACCGCATCACAATGGGGACAATATTCATATACATTAAGAAAGGTATTTTCCTGGATAACATTGCCCTCCTCCACATCACTATCGTTATGCACTATTGAATATATATCGCGAAGTGTCTTTATTGGAGTGGGAATAGACAGTAAGCAAGTCCGTAAAATATCTTCCCCACTCCGAAGGTTGGGCATGCACATGTGGGAGATATTCAGTACGTCTTTTGCAAAGTATTCCCACATGTTGGGGTGTCCTTCCGCCCAAACAGTCCATCTTCTTCTTACATCGACAGTTGGTGAGGAATTGTCCCGAAAAGAAAGTAGTCCAAGAAAACAAAGGGTAAATAATACACCTATCCAGACTATCAATGCTGGTGTCCAGGTTGCCATCCCCCTCCCCCACCCTGGGTTGGGCTTATTCTCCACCCCCCTCGTGGTGCTGAGGCGTTGGAACTTTCTTGCAGTGTGAGGCATGGATCCAAGTGGGTTTGCCTTCTAGCTTGACCGAGGTGGGAGTGGTTAACAGTACTTGGTATGGTCCGTCAAAGCGAGGTTCCAAAGTCTTTCTGACGTGTCTCTTTACCACCACCCAATCTCCGGGATTCAGAGAGTGGGATCCTTCCAAACTATCAGGGTCTGGAATAGAAGAGAAAACTAGGTTGTGCGTTATTTTTAGCTTGTGGCATAAGTCCTGCACAAAGGAAGTAACTTTATCATGACCCAGGGATAGAGCTTGTGGGTGATACAGTCCTAACCTGGGCACGGAGCCAAAGAGAATCTCATAAGGAGACAGTCCTGTTTTCCTATTTGGCGTGGTCCGTACTGAGTAGAGGGCCAGAGGTAGGCACTCGGGCCAAGGTTTTCCTGTTTCAACCATGGCTTTCTGTATCTTAAGTTTGAGGGTGCCATTGAGTCTTTCTACTTTTCCGGAGCTCTGCGGATGATAGGGGGTGTGGAACGCCTGTTCTACTCCTAAGGCGGACATGACTTCCTTCATTACCTCACCAGTGAAGTGAGTACCACGGTCGCTCTCAATGGTCTCTGGTACCCCAAATCTGCACACTAACTCTGACACAAGTTTTTTTGCAGTGGCCTTCGGGACCGGGTAGGCCTCAGCCCACCCAGAAAAGAGGTCAACGCATACCAGGACATACTCATACCTTCCTGACCTGGGCAGCTGGATGTAATCTATCTGTAGTCTCTGGAAGGGGTACAAAGGTCGCGGAGTGCACTTCCGAGGGGTCTTTACTACTTGACCGGGGTTGTGTAGTGCACAGATTTCACGAGCCTTGACGTATGCCTTTGCCATCCTGTCAAATCCCGGAGCGTACCACATTTTCTCCACCAGGGCTACCATGGCATTACGAGAAGCGTGCACCTTTCCATGAGCCAAAAGGGCCATACTAGAATAGGCAGCCGCAGGTAAACACATACGGGAATCCATCATCCAACCTTCATTTCCTTTTACTGCCCCTGCACTTGCCCAGCGCTCCTGCTCTTGCCCTGAGGGGAGTAGGTCCACCTCCTTCTGTGGTGGGACAGAGAGGGTCTGGTCCTTGGCAGGGGGATCAGGATCCTCCTCCGCTGGGCAGGACCTGGTCTGAACTCTGCACACGGGTGCCCTCCAGTCCAGCAGGGCTGCAGCCTTAGCTGCTCCGTCTGCCTTCTCGTTGCCTCTGCTTTCCAAGGAGTCCCCTTGGGTGTGTGCCTTTACCTTTATTATGGCTACCTGCTTCGGGAGCATGATAGCTGACATTAAACTACTTACTGCCTCACCATTCTTTATCGGTCTGCCTTGAGCTGTTAGGAAGCTCCGCGCACGCCAAATCGGCCCATAGTCATGCGCAACGCCAAACGCGTACCTGGAGTCCGTATAGATATTAGCGGTGACTCCCCGGGCTAGCTTGCAGGCCTCGGTCAGAGCGCACAGCTCCGCTTCCTGTGCTGACATATGTGGGGGCAAGGCGCGGCCTATCAGTACTTCATTCATTGATACTACAGCAAACCCTGTCACAAATCTGCCCATCTCATTCTGATATCGTGATCCATCCACAAACATTTCAAGGTGGGGGTTCAGGAGTGGCTTATCTGTGACATGAGCAAATCCAGCTGTCTCCTGCTCCATCAGAGCAGCACAGTCATGCTGGTGCTCGGCGTCAAAAGCTTCCTCTTCGCCTAGGGAATTGACAAAAAGTTGATCCCCTGTGCTTACTCCCCCTTTTGAATCAGTGTCACCTAATGGCAGTAAGGTGGCCGGATTCAAAGTTGTGCAACGTTGAAATGAGACATTGGATGAAGAGTGTACTGCAAGTTCCATTTTGACCTGTCTAGCAAGAGACAGATGTCTACGGCTCACCTGTGTCAGAATTCCATGTACGTCATGGGGCGTGAGGACCACAAGAGGGTAGTCTAGGACCACCTCAGAAGCTTTCTCAAATAGTGCTTGTACGGCCAGAACTGCTCTTACACAGGAGGGTGAACCCCTGGCTACTGCGTCAAGATGTGCACTGTAGTATGCTACAGGGCGCTTTTTGTCACCATGCTCTTGTGTGAGGACGGCAGTAGCATGTCCCGCCATCTCAGTCACGAACATCTGGAAGGGTTTATCATAGTCTGGCAGACCCAGTGCTGGAGCACTGGTGATCTGTATTTTCAGCTGGTGAAAAGCTGACTCGGCTTCCGGAGACAAAGCAAATGGCTTAGAACTCAGGCAGTCGTACAGAGGCTGCATGGTCATGGAGGCAGAGCGAATCCACGGCCGACAGTATGACACTAACCCCAGAAATGTCCGCAACTGAGCATGGGAGGCGGGGAGTGGCATGTCCTCCACCACCTTGGTACGTTCTGGCGTGAGGTGTTTTGTACCAGGACCTAGGCAGTGACCAAGGAACACAACATGAGATTTGCAAAACTGTAATTTGTCTTTACTGGCTTTACACCCGCTGTCTGCAAGAAAACAAAGGAGGCTGAGTGAGGCCGCAACGCAGGTAGGTCTGTCCGGTGCACAGAGTAGGAGATCATCAACATACTGAAGCAGGGCCACACCTGGTGGGACCGTCCATGCATCAAGTACAAGCATCATACATCGGGTGAATTGATTTGGGCTGCTTTGTGCCCCTTGTGGTAGAACAGTCCAACAGTACTGTTTTCCTCGGAACGTGAAGGCAAACAGGTACTGGCAATCGGGGTGTAGCGGGACGGACATGAATGCATTGGCGAGATCGACCAGAGTGTACCAACAGGTTCTGGAGGGTATGGTGGACAACAGAGTGTAGGGATTGGGGACCAAAGGTGTTTCTAGGATGGTCACCTTATTAATTTCTCTTAGATCGTGAACCATCCGGTAGGTATCAGGTTCGCCTTTCTTGCCTTTCTTTTTAACCGGGAAGAGTGGCGTGTTAGCGGGTGAGACGCAAGGTTTTAAAGCATTCAAGGCACATAACTCTGTAATAGTGGAGGCTATTGCATCTTCCTGTGCCATGGCTAGGGAATACTGGCGAATCATGGGGGCTTTTTCCCCATCTTTGAGATATACCATGACTGGGGGTACGTGGAGATGGCCCAAGTCTGTCTTCCCTTTTGCCCATAGGGTCTCTGGCACTGCTGAGAGAACCTGTGTATCTTCTGGGGTCAACACATATACAGTACAAGAAGGAGGCGGAGTGACCAAGTCTGCTGCCATGAGACAGAATACCTGGTGGTCGGCCGCAGAGGTACTGACATGAGCCTCACCGGAAGGATGGAGCTGAATACAGCACCCCAGGGGTCCCATCACATCGGTTCCCATGATGCAATCCCCAGCGGGTGACACCAGGAAGCGAGTGAGGACTCGTGACCCTTGAAAGGAGACTTCTATGGGCTCGGTCTCACGCATGGGTGTTGGTTCACCGGACACTCCAACGGCTATGGCTATGGAGTCTGAGAGGGGAATACTAAGGTCATTGACTTGTGAGGTACTGACACATGATTTAGTGGCCCCTGTGTCAATTAAAAAGGGCACCTCCTTCCCCTGGATTTTTAGAGGCTGAAAAATTTGTGGCCCACGTGTCAGTAACTATAAGGGACACGGGGGAAGGAGTGCCAGACCTTCATTGGTAATTGGTATACCCGTTGTTTCCCTGTGGGCGGGATGATGTGGTATTGGCCGTACTTCCCTGTTGCCCCCTTTCGTCTGACATGTTCTGTCTAGGGCGTTTAGGGGCCCTACAATTACGGGCCAAGTGTCCAGTCTTCCCGCAGTTATAACACTTACGGGTCTCCCGCCTGGGGTCGTTAAGTCGGGCTGTGTCCCCCTCCATGGTGTAATGTTTAACCATAACACCCTTTGCATGGTCTTCTGTGTCCATGACAAATCCTACAGCTTTCTTATATAGATCACGCGGTTTGGCCTGTCGCCAATCGGGGGTACATGCTTTAACGCGGTCAGACAGGCGCTTATCTATTCCTTGCATAAAGGCTTCACAAAAAGCAGCATTACGTATTGCTTTTGGACAGTCATATAAACCCAGATCTCTGCCAACTTCCTCTAAACGGCCAAAGTAACATTCAATAGACTCGCCCTTGTTCTGTCTACACTGGGTTAGGGCTGTACGTCTCTCTTGGGCTTTATCCTTAAACCAGGCCTTAACCTTGTCCACATATTGAGTACCACTAAGTAATGTCTGGGGGTCATCTGGGCGATCTTCAAGACCACAAAATTGAGCAATACTATTGTAAAGGCCCAGAGGACATTTTACATTCATAAGACATTCCATATCTGTCCAAGTGGCAGAGTAGTTTTTCTGTATGACTTCCAACTTTCTATGGAAAGCTGCTGGCTCTGTCTGGGGATCGGGCAGTTGCTGACACAGTGCCATCTGGTCTGTGGCGCTCCAGGGTCGCCATGTAGTGACTGTAGACCCGGGAGTTGGTCTATGTGCGTCCGTGGGTCTGTCATTAGAAGACGATGGTCTGTCGGTGTCCTCTTGTCTGACCGTGCCCAATGGTGGACTCGGTCTGTTTGGTTCTCTATAATGGGTAGTGGAGGTTGTAACGGGGAACAAGGGAACCGGTTGTCTACACTGGTCCCTGGGACGTGGAGTCCCACATACCGTACAGAGTTCTCTAAAACAGGCATTCTGTTGACCACAACGTGGACAATCCCAAGCCGGACCTCTATTTACTTCAGGGCCCGGGGATCCTGATTGAGGGCTGTATGGAGGTGTATCCATCTGGGCAGTAGCCTGTGGATACGTAGGAGGCAAGGGTGGCAAATTGGGATACAGAGAATTAAAGGGATTATTAGGAGACATTGGTGGAGCGGCCGGGACGACAGGAGAGACTAATGGAACCGTAGCGATGTCCCGTAAAGGTAAGCCCCGCCCCACGTTGGGCGCCAAGAACTGTCGAGGGTTAATTTGTTCAAACAGACTGGTCAGCGATGTTGTCCGGTTTCGAATTGACCTAAGCAGGAGGAGCGCTCCTTTTTGAGAGTCAAAGTACTGACCATTACACCCGGTATATGGTGAAGTAATGAACTCTGTTTATTGTCTGTATCGTCTCAGTTTATATAGAAGATCGCCCACGCAGGGATGCGACCTCTGGTAATACAAGGAATAACCTCATGATACATACATTCATCTGATAAAAACACATGACTTAATTCTTGTGATATATGACATTAAAGAAAATAGCTGATTTCATATGACTTTTAGACATTTAACTTTAGACGTGTGATATATGACTCAGACAAACACATCTTTAAGAAATTGCTGATAATCTTCTTTGCGGTTAGGCCATGTCTCACTACATTTATGAACATCTGCTCTTAACTTCCTGATTCCACTTAGATCAGACGTTTGGCCTATTACTCAATAGTCATGAGTCCTTCAGAGCAGAATAGAATATTTGCAGTATTCAACCTTATTGTTTCAAATAGATTATTAAGCAAAATATATTAACTCCTTTTTGATTAGCGACATTTATTAATTTCTTTACAGCCCCTCTTGGCCCTTATCACCCCCCCCCCCCAAAAAAAAGCTCCTCAGTTGGGCTACCTTTGACTGTTTACATTTCACTGGGTGTCTGATGGGAGTTTTAGTCCATGACTATTGCACTTAGGCCTTTTTGCGGCCTTCCTGACTATTTTTTTCTGCCTGGAGTTTGCCTTACCATACTGCTCTTAGCGACAAAGACTACGCACTGTGAGGGATTAGCGTTTAGGATTGGTAGCAACCTGGGCTTAAGCAGTCAGAGACAGTGACACTTGCGATAAAGTCTTTAGTCCAGGCTTTGCCTGGGTTTATTGCAGCAGAAACACAAATAAAACACAGGCCTTAACATCAGGCAAACACAAAGTAAATCCTGCTCGTCTGAGCACTTACTATACAGGTAGCGTTCCTGTCTACACAGTGGTACAAAATGGCTCCTGCACACAGCCAGCCAAGCCTCTTCAGACCTGCAAAGGTCTCAGCTCTCTCAGCCCACACGCTGGGCTAGCCATGCTCCCTGCTCCACAGAGCCCTCTCTCTGGCTCTCAGCCAGATGCTCTCTCTGGCCCTCAGCCAGACGCTCCTCCTAGGCCCTGTAGGCCCAGGCTTTATATGGCCTGGTACCAGCCCCACCTGGTACGTGGGAGTGACCATCCCACCCTTCACTTTGGTCACTCCAGAAAAAGCCGGCCCGGATTATGTGGCTTGGAGCCACTTACATACTACACCGTGTCAGTAAGTTAATGCTACTGACACCATACTGCCGGCTTCCTCCACCGAGCCCAGGCTGCTCGGTGGCACGTACCTGGCCAAGTGCTCCCCAAAGCCTCATAGGAGAGCATCCTAGGCGAAATATATATGCCCTCCAGCACTTTGCCGGTCACCTTCTCACAGCACATAATTCCAAGATTATTTACACCGGCCTGTGTCTGCAGTGAATTAGAGACGCACAGCATACGGCCACAGCAACTGATAGAGGGAAAGTGATGTACACACAATATAGCCTGTATTCTTTGACCAAAAAAAACAAAAAGCTCCTCAGTTGGGCTACCTTTGACTGTTTACATTTCACTGGGTGCCTGGTGGGAGTTTTAGTCCATCACTATTGCACTTAGGCCTGTTTGCGTCCTTCCTGACTATTTTTTTCTGCCTGGAGTTTGCCTTACTATACTGCTCTCAGCGACAAAGACTACGCACATAATTCCAAGATTATTTACACCGGCCTGTGTCTGCAGTGAATTTGACGCTCAGCGTACGGCCAACACAGGTACTTATAGAGGGAAAGTGATATACAGAGTATATAGCCTGTCTTCTTTTTAAAAAAAACCCAAAAAGCTCCTTCGTTGGGCTACCTCTGACCGTCTGCATTTTACTGGGTGCCTGGTGGGAGTTTTGGTGCATCACTATTGCATTGCTAGGCCTGTTTGCGGCCCTCCTTCCATTTTTTTCTGCCTGGAATTAGCGTTACGATTCCGCTCTCTGCGTGAAAGTGTACGCATATAATTCCATAATTATTTACAGCGGTCTGTGTCTGCTCTATTCGTAATCCACCATGCTGAGGGGTAGGGGTCGAGGATGTGGACACGGGCGAGGATGCGGAGTTCCAAGTAAGGGAGTTGTCACAGGCCGAGCTGCTACGGTATTAGGAGAGAGGCAAGTTTCTGGGGTCCCCAGCTTCATATCACAATTTATGGGTCCACGTGGTAGACCTTTATTGCAAACAGAGCAGTGTGAGAAGGTCCTGTCGTGGATGGCAGAAAATGCATCCAGCAATGTATCGGGCACCCAGTCTTCTACGTAGTCCACTGCTGAAGCTCTGAATCCTTTGGCTGCTGCTCCTCCTTCCTCACACCCTATACTGCTGCTGCAAAAATGGTACTGGGGCCTGCATATGCTTCTGCTACATAAATGTTACAGGGGTCTGCTGATACTGCTGCTACAGAAATGTTACAGTGGTCTGCGTATACTGCTGCTAGAGAAATGTTACTGGGGTCTGCCTATACTTCCACTACAGAAATGGTACTGGGGTCTGCCTATACTGCAGCTACAAAAATGTTACAGGGGTCTGCCTATACTGCTGCTACAGAAATGTTCCTGGGGTCTGTTTATACCTAAACTATACTATGGGTGCACTAAGTCTTCCCATTGCGGTGTCTTACCTATGTGCCACAAATAATACAGTGACTGACTAGGCCAGAATTGCTGGCCGAGGCCAAGTTGCTTGGCGGGGCGAAACTCTCCCATGGTTGGGCACTCCGATTTCTTCCTGTGTAATACCATCTTTGTGCACTTACAGCATAGGCTGATCCTAGTTTCATCAGCACTGCACCCAGCACTTACTCACTATCTACGCTAGAACCAACGACAGAGGAAGAAGTCTCCAGGCTCCTTTCCGCTGCCCGCCCCACCACCTGCGCTAGCGACCCTCTCCCCTCTCACCTCCTCCGGTCCCTTTCCCCAGCTCTCACTACTCACCATACTAAAATCTGCAATTTCTCCCTAACCTCTGGCACTTTTCCCTCCTCATTCAAACACTCCATTATATCCCCTCTGCTTAAAAAACCAACCCTGGACCCGACTGATGCTGCCAACTACCGACCCGTCTCAAACCTCCCCTTTATCTCCAAATTACTGGAACGCCTGGTCTACTCCCGCCTTACTCGCTTTCTCTCTGCCAACTCGCTCCTCGACCCCTTCCAGTCTGGTTTACGCTCTCTACACTCGACCAAAACTGCCCTTACAAAAGTAGCAAATGACCTGATGACTGCAAAGTCGAGGTGATTACTCCCTACTAATCCTCCTTGACCTGTCTGCTGCATTTGACACTGTCGACCATAATCTCCTTCTCACTATGCTCCACTCTATTGGTCTAAAGGATACTGCTCTCTCCTGGTTCTCTTCCTACCTCTCTGACCGCTCTTTCAGTGTTTCCTTTGCTGGTTCTATCTCTGCTTCTCTTCCTCTCGCTGTTGGGGTACCCCAGGGCTCGGTCCTTGGTCCCCTTCTTTTCTCTATCTATACTGCCCCAATTGGACAAACCATCCACAAATTTGGCCTCCAATACCATCTCTACGCTGATGACACCCAACTATACACCTCTTCTCGTGAGATCTCTGGACCATTCCTCCAAAATATCACCGATTGTCTGTCCGCTGTCTCTAACACTATGTCCTCCCTTTTTCTCAAACTAAACCTCTCTAAAACTGACCTCCTTGTCTTTCCACCTTCTAACCGACCTCCCCTCAACATCTCCAGTCCAGTGTCTGGCACTGTCATAACCCCCAGACGGCATGCCCAATGCCTTGGAGTCACACTGGACTCTGACCTCTCCTTTGCCCCCCATATCCAATCTCTGGCCCAAACATGCCACATGCACCTCAGAAATATTGCTAAAATACGTCCGTTCCTAACCACGGACACGCTAAAGACGTTTGTGGTTGCCCTCATCCACTACCGGCTTGACTACTGCAACTCACTACTCATTGGCCTTCCCCGCACTAGACTCGCTCCACTCCAATCCATACTAAATGCAGCAGCTAGACTCATTTTTCTATCCAGTCGTTATTCAGACGCCTCTGCATTATGCCAGTCGCTGCATTGGCTGCCCATCCACTGCAGAACTAAATTTAAACTCCTCTACCTCACTCACAAAGCTCTGCATGGCGCTGCACCACCATACATCGCCTCCCTACTGTCAGTACACCACCCAGCCCGCTCACTCCGATCGGCTAACACACTCAGACTAAACACCCCTGTAATACGAACCTCACATGCTCGCCTACAGGACTTCACCAGAGCAGCACCCATCCTCTGGAATGCTCTACCCCAAGGCATCCGGACAATTCCCGATGCACGAAATTTCAGACGTGCCTTAAAAACGCACCTCTTCAGGGAAGCATACCATATCTTCTGACCTAGTCCCTCGCCCCTCCCTATTGTGCCCCACCCTGTTTGCCTTCTAATAAATGATCTGTACATGAAATTTCCTATTGCCTGTGTTCCCCAACCCCTGCACCTCCTGTACCACCCTCAACCCATTTGTGTCTAACCCAATGTATCTCACATTGTAATTGTTGCAATTGTTGTATTGTTTTGCATTTATCCATGCCTGAAAGCGCTGCGGAATAAGTTGGCGCTATACAAATAAAGATTATTATTATTATAGGCTAGGCCAAGCAACTCAAAGACTGCCCCTTCCAGTGTTGAGCTATCTATGTTGTGACACATGGATTTCCCATCTCTATGTAACTCAGGGCACTTTGGGTCACAAGGGTGGAGGTTTAGAACCGAGCCTGACCCTGGGCCCGCTAACGTGCTTCCCACACAGACTATTGCGGGTCCTGGTCATGGTGTCTTGGGCTTGTAATACCACCTCCTCCTCCTGCTTGGGGTCAGGGGATCAGCACTGGGCATCATGTATTTTCTCCTGTGTTACCACAGTTATCTAAGACACTGCTTTGGGCCAAAGAAGAGGAGCGTTACTGCATTGATGAGACCTTCATAGCTGTACTAGCATCGGAGTCTGCTCCATGCCCACTATTGCTTAGGGTGTGTGCTGAGGCCTATGTACTCGGCACAGTGAAAGTCTGGCATGTTTGGGCACTATCATTTCTTCATGTTTATTACTATCTTTGGGTTCCTTCGGCTCGCCTACGCTGTGGGTGCACAAAGACTTCCCATAGCGGTGATATACTGTACCTGTCCGGCACAAAGTCACTGACTGACTTGGGTCGGGTATATAGTGCAGATGGCTTTCCCCTTGCGGTGTAGATAGAGCTATCCGACACCTAGACAGAATGAATACTGTGTGGGCACATGGACTGCCCATTGCTATGTCAGCTGCAGCACCTTGGGTCTCACAAGGTATTTGCTGGGACCAAGCCTGGCCAAGGGCCCGCTCACATCCTTTCAACACAGGCTACAGCGGGTCCTGGTTTCTTGGCCTTGTAAGGCCACCTCCTCCTCCTGCTTGGGGTCAGGTGATCAGCAATGCGCATCATGTAGAGATGAGCGAGCACCAAAATGCTTGGGTGCTTGTTACTCGGGACGAAATTATGGCGATGCTCGAGGGTTCGTTTCGAGTAACGAACCCCATTGAAGTCATGGGGCGACTCGAGCATTTTTGTATTTCGCCGATGCTCGCTAAGGTTTCCATTTGTGAAAATCGGGGCAATTCAAGAAAGTGATGGGAACGACACAGCAACAGATAGGGCAGGTGAGGGGCTACATGTTGGGCTGCATCTCAAGTTCCCAGGTCCCACTATTAAGCCACAATAGCGGCAAGAGTGCCCCCCCCCATAACAACTTTTACTACTGAAAAGCCCTCATTAGCAATGCATACCTTAGCTAACCACCACACTACCTCCAACAAAGCACAATCACTGCCTGCATGACACTCCGCTGCCACTTCTCCTGGGTTACATGCTACCCAACCCCCCCCTGCACGACCCAGTGTCCACAGCGCACACCAAATTGTCCCTGCGCAGCCTTCAGCTGCACTCATGCCACTCCACACTCATGTCTATTTATAAGTGCGTCTGCCATGAGGAGAAACCGCACGCACACACTGCAGAGGGTTGGCACGGCTAGGCAGTGACCCTCTTTAAAAGGGGCAGGGCGATAGCCCACAATGCTGTACAGAAGCAATGAGAAATATAATCCTGTGCCACCGCCATCAGGAGCTGCACACGTGGGCATAGCAATGGGGAACCTATGTGCCACACACTATTCATTCTGTCAAGGTGTCTGCATGCCCCAGTCAGACCGCGGTTTTTTATAAATAGTCACAGGCAGGTACAACTCCGCAATGGGAATTCCGTGTGCACCCACAGCATGGGTGGCTCCCTGGAACCCACCGGCTGTACATTAATGTATCCCATTGCAGTGCCCATCACAGCTGAGGTAACGTCCGATTAAATGCAGGTGGGCTTCGGCCCACACTGCATGCCCCAGTCAGACTGGGGTTCTTTAGAAGTGGACACATGCAGTTACAACTCCGTGTGGACCCACAGCATGGGTGGGTGCCAGGAAGCCACCGGCGGTACATAAATATATCCCATTGCATTGCCCATCACAGCTGAGGTAATGTCATGTTTAATGCAAGTTGGCTTCAGCCCACACTGCATGCCCCAGTCTGACTGGAGCTCTTTAGAAGTGGACACATATAGTTACAACTCCGTGTGGACCCACGGCATGGGTGGCTCCCTGGAACCCACCGGCGGTACATAAATATATCCCATTGCAGTGCCCAACACAGCTGATGTAACGTCAGCTGTAATGCAGGTGGGCAAAAAATTAATTGGATTACACTGTAGGCGAGGGCCCCCAAAAATTGGTGTACCAACAGTACTAATGTACCTCAGAAAAATTGCCCATGCCCAACCAAGAGGGCAGGTGAAACCCATTAATCGCTTTGGTTAATGTGGCTTAATTTGTAACTAGGCCTGGAGGCAGCCCAGTTAAAATAAAAATTGGTTCAGGTGCAAGTTTCAACGCTTTAATGAGCATTGAAACGTATAAAAGTTGTTTAGGAAAATTATATGACTGAGCCTTCTGGGCCTAAGAAAAATTGCCCGTTCGGCGTGATTATGTGAGGTTTCAGGAGGAGGAGCGGGAGGAGGAATATTATACACAGATTGATGAAGCAAAAATGTCCCCGTTTTTGATGGTGATAGAGAACGATGCTTCCATCCGCGGGTGCAGCCTACGTATTGCGTAGGTATCGCTGCTGTCCGCTGGTGAAGAAGAGAAGTCTGGGGAAATCCAGGCTTTGTTCATCTTGATGAGTGTAAGCCTGTCGGCACTGTCGGTTGACAGGCGGGTACGCTTATCCGTGATGATTCCCCCAGCCGCACTAAACACCCTCTCTGACAAGACGCTAGCCGCAGGACAAGCAAGCACCTCCAGGGCATACAGTGCGAGTTCAGGCCACGTGTCCAGCTTCGACACCCAGTAGTTGTAGGCGGCAGAGGCGTCACCGAGGACGGTCGTGCGATCGGCTACGTACTCCCTCACCATCCTTTTACAGTGCTCCCGCCAACTCAGCCTTGACTGGGGAGCGGTGACACAGTCTTGCTGGGGAGCCATAAAGCTGGCAAAGGCCTTGGAGAATGTTCCCCTGCCTGCGCTGTACATGCTGCCTGATCTCTGTGCCTCCCCTGCTACCTGGCCCTCGGAACTGCGCCTTCTGCCACTAGCGCTGTCGGATGGGAAGTTTACCATCAGTTTTTCCACCAGCGCCCTGTGGTGTAGCATCATTCTGGAACCCCTTTCCTCTTCGGGAATGAGAGTGGAAAGCTTCTCCTTATACCGTGGGTCGAGCAGTGTGTACACCCAGTAATACGTAGTGGCCAGAATGCGTGTAACGCGAGGGTCACGAGGAAGGCATCCTAACATGAAGTCAGCCATGTGTGCCAGGGTACCTGTACGCAACACATGGCTGTCCTCACTAGGAAGATCACTTTCAGGATCCTCCTCCTCCCCCTCCTCCTCCTCCTCAGGCCATACACGCTGAAAGGATGACAGGCAAGCAGCATGTGTACCCTCAGCAGTGGGCCAAGCTGTCTCTTCCCCCTCCTCCTCATGCTCCTCCCCCTCCTCCTCCTCCTGAACGCGCTGAGATATAGACAGGAGGGTGCTCTGACTATCCAGCGACATACTGTCTTCCCACGCCTCCGTTTCCGAGTGCAAAGCGTCTGCCTTTATGCTTTGCAGGGAACTTCTCAAGAGGCATAGCAGAGGAATGGTGACGCTAATGATTGCAGCATCCCCGCTCACCATCTGGGTAGACTCCTCAAAGTTTCCAAGGACCTGGCAGATGTCTGCCAACCAGGCCCACTCTTCTGTAAAGAATTGAGGAGGCTGACTCCCACTACGCCGCCCATGTTGGAGTTGGTATTCCACAATAGCTCTACGCTGCTCATAGAGCCTGGCCAATATGTGGAGCGTAGAGTTCCACCGTGTGGGCACGTCGCACGGCAGTCGGTGCACTGGCAGATTAAACCGATGTTGCAGGGTCCGCAGGGTGGCAGCGTCCGTCTTGGAGTTGCGGAAATGTGCGCTAACCCGGCGCACCTTTCTGAGCAGGTATGACAAGTGTGGGTAGCTTTTCAGAAAGCGCTGAACCACCAAATTAAAGACATGGGCCAGGCATGGCATGTGCGTGAGGCTGCCGAGCTGCAGAGCCGCCACCAGGTTACGGCCGTTGTCACACACGACCATGCCCGGTTGGAGGCTCAGCGGCGCAAGCCAGCGGTCGGTCTGCTCTGTCAGACCCTGCAGCAGTTCGTGGGCCGTGTGCCTCTTCTCTCCTAAGCTGAGTAGTTTCAGCACGGCCTGCTGACGCTTGCCCACCGCTGTGCTGCCTCGCCGCGCGACACCGACTGCTGGCGACGTGCTGCTGCTGCTGACACATCTTGATTGCGAGACAGAGGTTGCGTTGGAGGAGGAGGAGGAGGGTGGTTTAGTGGAGGAAGCATACACCGCCGCAGATACCAGCACCGAGCTGGGGCCCGCAATTCTGGGGGTGGGTAGGACGTGAGCGGTCCCAGGCTCTGACTCTGTCCCAGCCTCCACTAAATTCACCCAATGTTCCGTCAGGGAGATATAGTGTCCCTGCCCGCCTGTGCTTGTCCACGTGTCCGTTATTAAGTGGACCTTGGCAGTAACCGCGTTGGTGAGGGCGCGTACAATGTTGCGGGAGACGTGGTCGTGCAGGGCTGGGATGGCACATCGGGAAAAGTAGTGGCACTGGGAACCGAGTAGCGCGGGGCCGCCGCCGCCATCATGCTTTTGAAAGCCTCCGTTTCCACAAGCCTATACGGCAGCATCTCCAGGCTGATAAATTTGGCAATGTGCACGTTTAACGCTTGAGCGTGCGGGTGCGTGGCGGCGTACTTGCGCTTGCGCTCAAACAGTGGTGCTAGCGACGTCTGGACGCTGCGCTGAGAGACATTGCTGGATTGGGCCGAGGACAGCGGAGGTGAGGGTGTGGGTGCAGGCCAGGAGACGGTAGTGCCTGTGTCCTCAGAGGGGGGTTGGATCTCAGTGGCAGGTTGGGGCACAGGGGCAGAGGCAGTGGTGCAAACCGGAGGCGGTGAACGGCCTTCGTCCCACCTTGTGGGGTGCTTGGCCATCATATGCCTGCGCATGGTGGTGGCTCCCCAGCTGATCTTGGCGCGACAAAGGTTGCACACCACTGTTCGTCGTCGTCAGGCGTCTCTGTGAAAAACTGCCACACCGTAGAGCACCTTGACCTCTACAGGGTGGCATGGCGCGAGGGGGCACTTTGGGAAACAGTTGGTGGATTTTTCGGTCTGGCCCTGCCTCTACCCCTGGCCACCGCACTGGCTCGGCCTGTGCCCACACCCTGACTTGGGCCTCCGCGTCCTCGCCCGCGTCCACGTCCTCTAGGCCTACCCCTACCCCTCAGCATGCTGTATTACCAGTAGTGCAGAAACAGAACGCTGTAATTAAATGTGCCACTTATTGGCCTGTGGTTGGAGGCTGACTTCGCTTACGGAACGCACAGCAGAGCCAGGAAATAATTTTGCGCAAGCCTGCTGTAACACTTAGCTGGCTGTGTATGAATTAGGAGGACAACTACACCCAGCACAGCCCCAGTACACTGAGTACAGTCACAGGCAGCCCAAATAGATTTTTTTTCCCAAATGTTTTTGGAAAGGCCCACTGCGTATATTCAATAAATATATGTCTTCTGTCCCTGCCTCACCACTACTGGCCCTGGAGTATGTAAAATAACTGCAGACTGTTGCACTGTGGACAGGAATACAGCGGTGATGTAACAGCCAACACAGAGCCAGGAAATAATTTTGCGCAAGCCTGCTGTAACACTTAGCTGGCTGCGTATGAATTAGGAGGACAACTACACCCAGCACAGACCCAGTACACTGAGGACAGTCACAGGCAGCCCAAATAGATTTTC
The DNA here is from genome assembly GCF_035609145.1 of Eleutherodactylus coqui. Classification (NCBI taxonomy): domain Eukaryota; kingdom Metazoa; phylum Chordata; class Amphibia; order Anura; family Eleutherodactylidae; genus Eleutherodactylus; species Eleutherodactylus coqui. Next base: position 152,181,694 of record NC_089840.1, read on the forward strand.
TTTCCCAAATGTTTTTGGAAAGGCCCACTGCGTATATTCAATAAATATATGTCTTCTGTCCCTGCCTCACCACTACTGGCCCTGGAGTATGTAAAATAACTGCAGACTGTTGCACTGTGGACAGGAATACAGCGGTGATGTAACAGCCAACACAGAGCCAGGAAATAATTTTGCGCAAGCCTGCTGTAACACTTAGCTGGCTGCGTATGAATTAGGAGGACAACTACACCCAGCACAGACCCAGTACACTGAGGACAGTCACAGGCAGCCCAAATAGATTTTTTTCCCAAATGTTTTTGGAAAGGCCCACTGCCTATATTCAATAAATATATGTCTTCTGTCCCTGCCTCACCACCACTACTGGCCCTGGAGTATGTATAATTACTGCAGGGCGCAATGCTCTGCACGGCCGATATACAAAAAAAAAAATGTGCAACACTGCAAAAAGCAGCCTCCACACTACTGCACACAGTTAGATGTGGCCCTAAGAAGGACCGTTGGGGTTCTTGAAGCCAAAAATACTCCTAACACTCTCCCTATAGCAGCTCCGGCACCAGCAGCACTTTCCCTCCTCTATGTCAGAATAAATCTGTGGCGAGCCACGGGAGGGGCGGATTTTTATACTCGGGTGACACCTGATCTCGCCAGCCACTCACTGCAGGGGGGTGGTATAGGGCTTGAACGTCGCAGGGGGAAGTTGTAATGCCTTCCCTGTCTTTCTATCGGCCTGAAAAGCGCGCTAACGTCTCAGAGATGAAAGTGAAAGTAACTCGAACATCGCGTGGTACTCGTCACGAGTAACGAGCATCTCGAACACGCTAATACTCAAACGAGTATCAAGCTCGGACGAGTAAGTTCGCTCATCTCTAGCATCATGTATTTTCTCTCGTGTTACCACAGTTATCTGAGAAACTTGTTTGGGCCAAAGGAGAGGATCGTAACTGCATTAATGTTACAGGGGTCTGCCTATACTTCAGCTGCAGAAATGTTACCGGGGGCTGCCTATACTTCAGCTGCAGAAATGTTACAGGCGTCTGCCTATACTGCTGCTACACAAATGTTACAGGGGTCTGCCTATACTGCTGCTACACAAATGTTACTGGGGTCTGCCCATAATGTTACTACACAAATGTCTACTGTGATTGGTTAATGTGATACTAGACACACTATATATTTGTATGTTGTTCACTTGTTGTCCATACTTGACAAAGACTCTTGTAGTCGAAACGTCCTGTTTTTCTGTCTGGGAGGAAAGAAATAAAGAAACTTCATTGCTTTGCACCTTGATCTGCTATTTCCACTACTTCATCAACATTTATACTGTTACTACAGAAATGTTACTGAGGTCTGTCTATACTGTTACTACTGAAATGTTACTTGCGTCTCCCTAAACTTCTGCAACATAACTGTTACTGGGGTCAGCTTATACCTTTGCTACAGGAATATTACAGGGGTCTGTGCATACTATGGCTGCACTAAGTTTTCTCATCGCGGTGTTCTACCTATCTGGCCCCCAAAAAAACACTGACTGATTAGGGCATAGAGTGTGGGCCGAAGCCAACATGTATTTTCTCTCACGTTACCACAGCTATCCGGGGCACTGCAATGGGATTTCTTTATATACCTTCTCTGGGTTCCTGGGACCCACCCATGCTGTGGGTGCACACAGACTTGCCATAGTGGAGTTGTACCTGCCTGGCACTTAAAAAAAAACCCAGACTGACTAGGGCATGGAGTGTGGGCCGAAGCCAACATGCATTTTCTCTCACGTTACCATAGCTATCTGGGGCACTGCATTGGGACAAACAAGAGGAGCGATACAGAGCTAATGAGACGTTCACAGCTACGCTAGCATCGGAGTCCGCTCTATGCCTGCGATTGCTGAGGGTTTGTGCAGAGGCCTATGTCCTGGGCGCAGTGAAAATCTGCCCTGTTTGGGCACTTTGATTTCTTTATGTGTACTGTCTTTAAGTTCCTTGGGCCTACCCATGCTGTGGGTGCACACAGACTTCCCATAGAGGTGGTTTACCTGTCTGTCCTCAAAAGACTGACAGACTCGGGTAGGGTGCAGAGTGCAGATGGTTTACCCCTTGCGTTGTCGATGAGGTATCCGACACTCAAACAGAATAAGTAGTGTGTGGACACATAGATTCCCCATTGCTATGTCACTCGCAGCACCTTGGGCCACACAAGGTGTTTGCTAGGACTGAGCCTGGCCAAGGGCCCGCTCACATCCTTTCAGCACAGGCTACAGCGGGTCCTGGTCATGGTTTCAGGGCCTTGTGAGGCCACCTCCTCCTCCTGCTTGGGGTCAGGGGGTCAGCATTGTGCATCATGTATTTTCTCTCGTGTTAGCACAGTTATCTGAGAAACTCGTTTGGGCCACAGGAGAGGAGCATAACTGCATTAATGAGACCTTCACAGGTGTACTAGCATCGAAGTCCGCTTCCTGCCTACGATTGCTGAAGCTGTTGGCCGAGGCCTATGTCCTGGGGGAACTGCAACAGCACCAGGTTGGGCCTGTGGAACTTTTTCCTGGCTAATGCAGCCTTTGGAGCGGTGAAAGAAAATGTAACGGATTTACTGAGACCTTCACAGGTGTACTAGCATTGAAGTCCGCTTCATGCCTACGATTGCTGAAGCTGTGGCCCGAGGGCTATGTCATCGGCGCAGTGTAAGTCTGCCATGTTTTGCCACTCTGATTTCTTTATTGCTCATGTCTTGGGTTGCGTTGAACCCACCTATGCTGTTGGTGCACACAGACTTCCCATCGCGGTGTTTGACCTGTCTGGCACAAAGACACTGACTGAGTTGGGTAGAGGGCAGAGTGCAGATGGCTTTCCCCTTGTGGTATCGATTGAGCTATCTGACACCTAGACAGAATGAATACTGTGTGGGCACATGGATTCCCCATAGCTATATAACTCATGCCCACGTTTCCAGCTCCTGACGGAGGTTGGCACTTTATTGGAATGAAGATCGAACGTCAATTTCTCATCGATTCTCTACAGCATTGTGGGCTATCGCCCCGCCAATTTTGAAGAGGGTCACTACCTGGCCCTGCCAACCCTCTGCAGTGTGTGCCTCTGGTTCCTCCTCATGGCAGACGCACTTATAAATAGACATGAGGGTGGTGTGGCTATGCAGCCAGCGTGTGGCATGAGGGCAGCTGAAGGCTGCGCAGGGACACTTTTGTGTGCGCTGCGGACGCAGAGTCGTGCGGGGGGTGGGGGGGGAGTTGGGCAGCATGTAACCCAGGAGAAGAGGCAGCGGTGTGTCCCGCTGGCAGTGCTTGCGCTTGGTTGGAGGAAGTGTGGTGCTTAGCTAAGGTGTGCCTTGCTAATGAGGGTTTGTCCGAAGTAAAAATTGTTAGGGGGGGCCTCACTCTTGCCACTATTGTGGCTTAATAGTGGGACCTGGGAACCTGAGATGCAGCCCAGCATGTTGCCCCGCGCCTGCCCTATCCATATCTGTGTCGCTTCCATCACTTTCTACGTTTTGAAGATTTGCACAAATGAAAACCTTAGAGAGCATCGGCGATATACAAAAATGCTCGAGTTGCCCATTGACATCAATGGGGTTCGTTACTCAAAACGAACCCTCGAGCATAGCGGAAAGTTCGACTCAAGCAACGAGCACCCGAGCATTTTGGTGCTCGCTCATCTCTAGTCAGATTGCGTTTCTGTGATGAAAATGTTATTTCACCGCAAATGTAATTAAAATTATTTACTAAATTTACACATTTGCGTGGCATTTTGATATAGCAAATTCTACACTTCAAAAGCACTCCGAAACCAGAAATTCTGAAAAAAAGAAAAACTGAAATAATACGAAACTCAGTCATAGCAACATTTATTATGTTTATAACCTACAAACATATGGAGAACATTGTGTTATGTCAGTTGAGAGGTGTGACAACATCCCACCCAAATAAATTCCCACAAAATAAAAATGTAAACTCTAAAAAATGATGTCACTGTATCTCCAAAGCAAAAGCTAATCTGTCATTTTTATGGTGATTTTTGAATTTAGCAGATGGAAATACATAAGAATACGCTAATTTTGAGCCCGAAACAAATCATCATTGGGCAGTCATTGCATGTAAGCCTGGGCATCGTGCACTTTTCATTTGAACTATTGATTTTAGTTTACTTAAAATCCACAGGATGTTCTCTCCACAGCATGTTTACACTAGCCGAGAGAGAACAATGGCATGCGTCAGCAACCACAAGGAAAACAATGGAATGTGCAATCAGTCGCGAGGAGAACAATAGAATGTGCCAGCAGCTATGAGGAGAATAAAGGAATGTGTTGGCAGCTGTGAGGAGAACAAAGGAATGTGTTGGCAGCTGCCAGGAGAACAATGAAATTTGCTGGCAGCCAGAGGAGAACAATGAAATACGCTGGCAGCCACAAGGAGAACAATGAAATGTGTAGACAGCCTCAAAGAGAACAATGGAAAGTGTCTGTTTACATGCACATGAAGATAATATAGTGCTAATGGACATTAACACTTCATGGAAATAGATCACTACATCTTTCAATCTTTCAGTCATTTAAAAGATTATCTTTGTTAAATGGCCTTAACACTTCGATTTTTCAGCTTCAGCTGGTGATTGGGGCTGTCTAGGTTGGCCAGCCTAATTTACATCTGGCTTCCTCTCAAAACTAGTTAAGCCAGGCTGGAATGATCAAATGACAATGATAAAAGAGTGGTCTCCTAATTAGTTCCTTCTAGCAACAAAAGACTCATTCAGTTCAAATACCAAGCCAAATTGAGTCTGGGGGCACCCAGTATATAAACTAGAGATAAACAAACTTTTGAAACATTTGGTACAGCTCATTCGCCGAATCTTGGCAAAAACTTCACTGATGGATAACAATGTTCGAGAGTCATAAAAACCCATCAGGCACATGTGCTTTAAAATGCTCACCGATCCATGCCGGATTCATTTCGACAAACGTTTTTCCAAGTTTTTGCAGAAAATCCTGTTTGCTACCTGCCACACTGAATAACCTATTTAATGCTACACTGGAGGATAAGGAAGTATACCCCCTGCAAATTGGGCCAGTTCTTGTCAATGTTCCAATCTGTTAAGTCCATGAGGTCTGGGCTCAGAGTGTTTGCAAGAGAAAGGGCACAGTCCTAGTATGACTGAACCTGGTTACTCAGGTGGTGGTGAAAAATATCCCTCACTATATCCACCACCTTCATAATTGCCACTACTATCACCCCCACTACCACAGCTGATTGTCTGAGCGACTGCTTGCACCACCACCACTTCGGCAATGCACTTCAAAAGCTGACTGATCTCACCCAACTCCTCATCATCAACTATGTTGTTGTTGAGGATCTACCTTATCCTTAGCATCTGAAGTGCTGTCTTTTAGGAGAAAAGTTGGCGCCCCACTAGGAGGGGGCAGTGGAGACATAGCTAATGGAAGGGAAATGCTAATTCCTCTATCAGTGTGCCAAGTAACTATATAAATAGAGAAGTGGGATCCACTAAATCCTGGCTTCCTTCTGAAATGACTGAAAGTAAGTCAACCAGCCCACAATGGCCATAGTATCTTCCAAAATAACATGCCAACTAGAGGAGATAGATTACCTTGGCTTGCTGCTACTACTACTTGGTCCATGGCTGCTACTACTAGTAATGGATCTGGGCGCCCTATAAATGCTCCCTTCCCATTCCCACCATTTCTTTTAGCAGACATTTTAATTTTGAAAACAGATGCACAACAATGCACATTTTTTTTTGTAAAGACACTTGCACACACTAAATTTCAATGAAACAGACTGTGTGCAGGACGGACGCCCAATGCTCTGTGCAGTGGACTACAATTACTGTGGATTACTTTTGAAAGAAAAAACTTTTAAAAAAAAGACACTTGTTCACTTTAAATTGTGATGCAATAGATTATGTGCAGAACAGAAGCGCAACGCTTTGTGCACTGCTTTTAACTGCAATTACTGTGCACTGTAGTACAATCTGTTCCTCACAGAGATCTGCTTGCACCTCAATCCCTGGCTGAAATGGCTGATGGAGCTATGGTGCATGGCCTTTTATTGTGGCTGTGAGCTTACCCCTGTACTGCCTCCTGATTGCCTGGGAGAGCTGTTTGTAAGAATTATGGGTTACCCTGAGGTCATATGATCTCCTTTTTCTTTCTGCCACATGGCAGATGCCATTTTAGTGAGTTCAGCCAAGACAAACCTTGCACAGAACCACACATTTAGCAAAACTTGACCCAAAATAGGGTTCAAATGTTTCAGTTTGCTCAATACTAACATACACATATATGTATATAGTCATGGAACATTGTCATCATAAAGGGTGTAAACATGGAAGGAAATTGGAGTGAAGCAAGCAGAGGGAGGCCTAACCTGATCACCAGGGACTTAGAAAGAGACACTCCCAGTTTGGAGAAGAGCATCACATGTAAAGATATTAGAGATGAGCGAGTGTACTCAGATAAGCACTACTCGCTCGAGTAATTGGCTTTATCCGAGTATCGCTGTGCTCGGGGCTAAAGATTCGGGTTGCGGCACGGAGCGGGGAGCTGCAGGGGAGAGCGGGGAGGAACGGAGGTAAGATCTTTCTCTCCTTCTCTCCCGCCCGCTCTCCCCTGCTCCCCGCTGCGACTCACCTGTCAGCCGCAGCGGCACCCGAATCTTTAGCCCCGAGCACAGCGATATCAGGTTAGTTTCTTCTCATTGAAGAGAGGCCAAAAGCAATAAAAAAGAATTTAGGGAGTTTGTCAAAAGCAAAAGAATAGTCAAAGATGCTATAGGATGTTTGCAGGATGAAATTGTTGAATTGGTTAAAAATGATGTTGAGAAGGCAGAGCTTCTAAATTCCTATTTTGTATCTATTTTCTCTCAGAAACTAAATGTAACATCAGCTGATCTTCCCTATGCTATTGGGGAAATAAAAAATGCAGGCTACCTATAAGCAGAGAGATAGTGAGGGAACACTTAGTTAACTTAAATGAATTCAAGTCTCCAGGTCCCAGTCAACTGTTAGGTGGATTCACAACTGACTGAGTGGTCGTACTCAAAAGAGTTGTCATAAATGGCTGCACATCCAATGGGAAAAATACAGCAAGTGGGGTACCACAAGGCTCTGTCATAGGCCCAGTGTTGGTCAACATTTTTATAACTGATCTGGAGGAAGGAATTGAGGGGAAAGTGATCAGGTTTTCTGACTACACAAAGCTAAGAGGGATTGCTAACACTAGAGAAGAGAGAGAAAGAATTCAAAAATATCTATACTAACTTGAACAGTGGGTGGTGGGCGTCGACTAACAGAATGGTATTTAACAAGGAGAAATGCAAAGTATTACAACTGGGCAAGAAAAAAGAAAATAACACATACATAATGGGAGGAATTGGGCTAAGCAGTAGCACATGCGAAAAAGACGTGGGTATACCAATAGATCATAGACTGAACATGAGTCAACAATGTGATGCAGTAGCAAAAAAGGCAAGCACAGTTCTGGGATGTATTAAGAGAAGCATAGAGTCTAGATCACGTGAGATAGTTATTCCCCTCTACTCTTCCTTAGTCAGACCTCATCTGAAATACTGTGTCTAGTTCTGGGCACCCTAATTTAAAAAAAGACATTGAGAAACTGGAGCAAGTTGAGAGAAGAGTTACCAAGATGGTGAGCGGTCTGTAAGCCATGTCCTATGAAGAACGGTTAAAGGATCTGAGAATGTTTAGCTTGCAGGAGAGAAGGTTGAGAGGAGACTTAATAGCCGTCTACGAATATCTGGAGGGCTGTCAGCTTTGCTGTCTAACAGATGTTTTTCATGGATATGTATAATTTTAAATCAACTTTGTTATCGTGAAATTTTATATGATACTAATGTTTACATCTGAATTTTTTTAATTGATTCACAAAATTTTATTTTACAGACATTTTAGGCACAGTAGAAAAACCTGCTCCCTGTAGTACTACAGGTCAAGGTCGTCAGTGCACACTCAATGGAACAGAGTGTAGAGGGTGGTGGCCAGGTCCAAACAATGGTATAACTCACTTTGACAACTTTGGTTTTGCTATGCTGACTGTATACCAGTGTGTAACTATGGAGGGGTGGACAGAAGTTCTGTACTGGGTAAGTGTTGCACCGTTGTTCTTCCATTTAGTTTCCTAAACAAGATCTATATACACAATGTTTACTATATATTATTTGTATATGGCATCTCATTTTGGTTATAATAAAGTCTGTCAGGGTCTGAAAGCAGAAAAAAATAATCTTTTAGTTGACTAGGTGTATCCAACCTAGTCAACAGAAAGCAATTCTAACCAATACTATGAGAACGGAAGAGTTAGAACGCTGAATTGCTGTAAACTCCAAAGCTATTTACAGCAGAATCATGTCAAGCTGCGGAAAAGTTTGTTATGAAGATGCCTGCTACACTTCAGCTATATGTCTGGCTGTGGATTCATGGAAAACAGACCTGTACTGAGAAAAAAATAAAGACACGGAAGAATTGGTTTGGATTTGAGGTGCTGATTTACACTGAAAATCCACGGCAATTTATAGTACTAATCCATGTGGATGGAGATTTTAAAAGTGTAAAAATTAGCATGTTGTGTATATTTATATCTGCAGCATGTTCACTATGTTGTGGAAAAGCTGTGGATTGTCAACATGCAGTACATTTCCCGCTTCGATACATCTATATATATAAAGCTGGAAACCCTCACTGACTTACTGACTGACTCACTCACTCACTGACTGACTCGCCAAAGTCAGTCCCAACTCGATTATTCAATTCTATGCGCAAAAGAATTAGCGTCCAAATTTTACGTACGGAATGTAATTTTCTCACTTTCCTTTGTCATAGAAGCGTGAAATTTGGCACCAGCATTGATTATGTCATAAATAGGAAAAGTTAATGGGTCCCAACTCAATTATTCAATTCTATGCGCAAAAGAATTAGCGTCCAAATTTTACATACGGAATCTAATTTTCTCGCTTTCCGGTGTCATAGAAACGTGAAATTTGGCACGAGCATTGATTATGTCATAAATAGGAAAAGTTCATAGGTCCCAACTCGATTATTCAATTCTAGCGCAAAAAAATTGGCGTCGAAATTTTACGTGCGGAATGTAATTTTTTCACTTTTCTGTGTCATAGAAACGGGAAATTTGGCACGAGCATTGACTATAGGATAAATAGGAAAAGCTAATGGGTCCCAACTCGATTATTTAATTCTATGCGCAAAAGAATTAGCGTCCAAATTTTACGTGCGGAATGTAATTTCTTCACTTTCCGGTGTCATAGAAACAGGAAATTTGGCACGAGCATTGATTATGTCATAAATATGAAAAGTTCATAGGTTCCAACTCGATTATTCAATTCTAGCGCAAAAGAATTAGCGTCCAAATTTTACGTACGGAATCTAATATTCTCACTTTCCGGTGTCGTAGAAATGTGAAATTTGGCACGAGCATTGATTATGTCATAAATAGGAAAAGCTAATGGGTCCCAACTCCATTATTCAATTCTATGCGCAAAAGAATTAGCATCCAAATTTTACGTGCGGAATGTAATTTTCTCACTTTCCGGTGTCATAGAAACGGGAAATTTGCCACGAGCATTGATCTATATATATAAAGCTGAAAGCCCTCACTGACTCACTGACTGACTCACTCACTCTCTCACTCACTCACTGACTCGCCAAAAGTTCTCCAACTTCCCGATGTCGTAGAAACATGAATTTTGGCACAAGCATAGATTATCTCCAAAATAGGAAAAGTAATTGGGTCCCAACTCGATTACTCAATTCTAGCACAAAAGAATTGGCGTCGAAATTTTGCATACGGAATCTAAATATCGCACTTCCCAATGTCGTAGAAACTTAAAATTTGGCACGCGCATTGATTATGTCATAAATAGGAAAAGTTAATAGGTCCCAACTCGATTATTCAATTCTATGCGCAAAAGAATTAGCGTCCAAATTTTACGTACAGAATGTAATTTTCTCACTTTCCGGTGTCATAGAAGCGTGAAATTTGGCACCAGCATTGATTATGTCATAAATAGGAAAAGGTAATGGGTCCCAACTCGATTATTCACCTCTATGCGCAAAAGAATTAGCGTCCAAATTTTACGTACGGAATCTAATTTTTTCGCTTTCCGGTGTCATAGAAACAGGAAATTTGGCACGAGCATTGATTATGTCATAAATAGGAAAAGTTCATAGGTCCCAACTCGATTATTCAATTCTAGTGCAAAAGAATTGGCGTCAAAATTTTACGTGCGGAATGTAATTTTCTCGCTTTCCGGTGTCATGGAAACGTGAAATTTGGTACGAGCATTGATTATGTCATAAATAGGAAAAGCTCATAGGTCCCAACTCGATTATTCAATTCTAGCGCAAAAGAATTAGCGTCGAAATGTTACGTGCGGAATGTAATTTTTTCACTTTCCGGTGTCATAGAAACAGGAAATTTGGCACGAGCATTGATTATGTCATAAATAGGAAAAGTTCATAGGTCCCAACTCTATTATTCAATTCTAGCGCAAAAGAATTAGCGTCCAAATTTTACGTACGGAATCTAATTTTATCACTTTCCTGTATCATAAAAACGTGAAATTTGGCACGAGCATTGATTATGTCATAAATAGGAAAGGCTAATGGGTCCCAACTCCATTATTCAATTTTATGCGCAAAAGAATTAGCGTCCAAATTTTACATGCGGAATGTAATTTTTTCACTTTCCGGTGTCATAGAAACGGGAAATTTGGCACGAGCATTGATTATGTCATAAATAGGAAAATCTAATGGGTACCAACTCCATTATTCAATTCTATGCGCAAAAGAATTAGCGTCCAAATTTTACGTACATAATCTAAATCTCTCACTTCCCAATGTCATAGAAACATGAAATTTGGCACGAATATTGATTGTGTCATAAATATGAAAAGTTAATGGGTCCCAACTCGATTATTCAATTCTATGCACAAAAGAATTAGCGTCCAAATTTTACGTACGGAATCTAATTTTCTCACTTTCCGGTATCATAGAAACGTGAAATTTAGAACGAGCATTGATTATGTCATAAATAGGAAAAGTTCATAGGTCCCAACTCGATTATTCAATACTAGTGCAAAAGAATTGGTGTTGAAATTTTACGTGCCGAATGTAATTTTTTTTACTTTCCGGTGTCATAGAAACGTGAAATTTGGCATGAGCATTGATTATGTCATAAATAGCAAACGCTAATGGGTCCCAACTCGAATATTCAATTCTATGCGCAAAAGAATTAGCGTCCAAATTTTACGTGCGGAATGTAATTTTCTCACTTTCCCGTGTCATAGAAACGGGAAATTTGGCACGAGCATTGATTATGTCATAAATAGGAAAAGCTAATGGGTCCCAACTCCATTATTCAATTCTATACGCAAAAGAATTAGCGTCCACATTTTACGTACATAATCTAAATCTCTCACTTCCCAATGTCATAGAAACATGAAATTTGGCACAAGCATTGATTATGTCATAAATATGAAAAGTTAATGGGTCCCAACTCGATTATTCAATTCTAAGCGCAAAAGAATTAGTGTCCAAATTTTATGTACGTAATCTAATTCTCTCACTTCCTGATGTCATTTTATATAAAGGAAACCTCCACGTGGTGTTTCCTGGGTAACGCAGAGAACTATGCAAAATGATGAACATATGTTTTTCCGGTATCTCTAAAGTAACCACGACTTTATAAGATTTTCCGTGTGTACACCAGATAAACACCAGTACCAAATTAACTCGGGCGAAGCCGGGTATATCAGCTAGTAGAATATAAATTTAATTTTGAAATTTGATATTTGATTTGCATTATAATTGAGGTCTGCAGATTTCTGCCTTGTCTCGGCCTAACAGATTGGTTTCTTATGGTATTGATATGATTGAAGCTAAACTCTTGTATAAGCACATTGCTTTGGGAAGGTTAAACTATAATTTTGCATAAGAAATGGACAGTCTTTCTCTTTTCCATTTAGGTCAATGATGCAATTGGAAATGAATGGCCCTGGATTTACTTTGTTAGCCTTATCCTACTGGGATCCTTCTTCGTGCTAAATTTGGTGCTTGGAGTCCTGAGCGGGTAGAAATTTTTTGCCTTTTATTTTAGTCTCATTTTATACCTTAAGGCTACTTGCATATGAGCTTTTTTTTACTATGATGAATAGTTCGAGTAAAACAAATCAAAGCATGTCCTATTCTTGTCCGATCTGCAGATGAGAATGTCAGTGTGCGGTGTTCAGCGCATCAAACAGCACACAGATGGGATGTCTGAGTGCTGTCCAATACGAGTAGTGCCCAAGACTCTCGGGTGCAACTTTTAAATTGCCCGTGTGAACGTAGCCTTAGTAAGACATTTGCTATGCCTAAATCAACCTATTTTTCTGTTCTTTGCAGTGAATTTACAAAAGAACGTGAAAAAGCCAAATCTCGTGGTGCTTTCCAAAAGCTTCGGGAACAGCAGGCTATGGATGAGGATTTACGAGGTTATTTAGACTGGATCACTCATGCGGAAGTAATGGATCCAGATCTAGAATCGAGAGATGGTGACCACAAAATAAATAGCGCATAGACAGTGAAGTGTTTCTGTATATCTACACTATTAGATATGTTTTCTTTCTCCTTTTTTTTAGGGCTTTTACAGTTAGAAGAGGGCGGCTCAGAAACTGAAAGTCTGTATGAAATGGAGGGAATCAATAAATGCATTTCCATTTTGTAAGTGAAGTTCTAGTATTGGACAAATTACGCAATTAAAAATGGTAATGCCAATGTATGTACACAAGCTCAAAGTATAAATATCTGTTAACAGTCGTCAATGGCGTCAGTGGCATCGTCTGCTTCGACGAAAATGTCGTGCTCTTGTGAAGTCTAGATTCTTCTACTGGCTTGTTATCATCATTATACTTTTGAACACAGTCACCATTGCAACTGAACACCACAATCAACCAGAAGCCCTTACAAGAGCCCAAGGTATGTACCATTTATTCTCTCCGTTTGACAAATTCTAGCATTAACCTTTTGTTTGGAAAATTTTTCTGCTGTGGTAGAACTGCCCAATACAGGAAAACTGGTTTTTAAGAAATTCCATTTATATAACACTAAAAATACGTATCAGAGTTGAATAAAATATTGTTCTTGATTTTATTTAATAAAAGCTTAATTACTGTATAAATTAGAGGGGTATTCTGGTTGTAATATGTTATCCCCTATCAATAGGATAGGAGATAACTAGCTGAATAGAGAAGAGGTCGCTCCATTCATTTGAAAGAGAGCGCTGGAGATTGCCAAGTTCAAGTACTCGACAGTCTTTGGCACTCTCATTGAAATGAATGGAGCAGTGGCCTTTCCTGCTTGAATGCTGCTACATTAATTTCTGGACCTACTTGACCCCAGTTTTTAGACCTCCACTGATCAGCTATTTATGCTAGTTTTCCTGTAGATAGAGGATAACTTTTTATAGCCATTTTAAGTAATACAACTTTCTCATATAGTGTGCTTTTCCGCCTCATTTTCAGTATATTTGCTTAGAAAGCATTCAAACAGTGTTTTCTCTATACTTTGTGCGATTCCGTCTGTGCGTTCCGTCACAGGTGCCAAAAACTGCATTATGGAAGCATTCATTATCATTAGTCAAACGGACAACACTTTAGTGGCTGCTTAACAAAGATTCCGTTCATTTCCACTCTATTTGGAGTACAGAATAGTGTAGTCAATTAACAAATAAGGGTTCTTTTCATTTCCACTCGGTCAAACAGACCTCAAAGTGGTGTCCACCTGACTACAGACAGTGAAATGTTCTATTTGGTTCCCTTCTGGTATCCACAATGCTGTTTTTGGCACTGTAGTACCCCAGAGTTGGGGTCCCACAGCATTGTCATAGCTACGTTATGTGGAATGTCTATGTGTATATGTGTGTGTCTGTGTGCTCTTGTGTTATTATGTGTATTAACCTTGTCTGATTCATTAGGGGTTAATGTCTGCTGCTTTCTCTCTCTAACCCTGCATGACTATGCAGAAATCACCCTAACCTGCCCTGTTACCTGTCAATCATCTCTAGCTAGCCCTGGGATTGTGTAGAAGGTTTCCCCATAGTCCAGGATTGATTGGTGGGAAGGGTATAAGAGGCAGGACATGGGTGGGGTTAGTCAATCATGGAAGAGGATGTGAGCAAATCTAGTCTAGCATGGAGGCTAATTATTTTAGTCTGGAGACTAGGGCCAGAAGGCCAGCCCTGAAGAATGTGTAGTCGTGGAGTCAGCTGGAGGGAAGAGCTGAAGGATAGCAGAGTCCTTTTCATCCGTGCTTAAGGAGGAATCTAAGCCAGAGCAGACCCCACGGAATCTGGAAGGAAAAAGCGGTAATTTCAACTGAGTTTATCTTGACCCTGCACAGTCAGCAGTCTGTGTGTCTACAGGAGAGTCTGCACTATTCCCTCCATTCCTCCACAAATAAACTCTTAATATCGCAAGCATTAAATTAGTCTGGCAGCTTTATTCCTCAGGAGAGATTCAAGCAATCACTGTATGTTGTTTTGAATGCATGAAAAGATATTGAAGTTTCTATTCCCGGCTAAACTGCAAAGTATGCAAATTATGATTTCATTATTTCATCATCCTGACGCATTCAAAGGCACTGGCGTCACATTAGACAGTACACGAACTACTAATTGTTATGGACTCAATTGCAATCAACCTGCTGCACGAGTCGCCACCACTGTGACCAAACCAAAGTTAGCGCACCGATTCGAGCAACGCTTACCAACTCCTGCTCGCTGCAGCACCAGTGATGCCAGCCCCCACAGGGAATCCCAGTGCAAGTAAAAACACTGTGTAAATTATACCTAAGGCAATCTTCACACACGATGTCTGAGCCGGCTGAAATTCTGCTGCAGAATATCTGTTACTTTTCTACAGATGACCGTAGTTAATGAACTTTGTGTCAGGGCTGGTTAGGAACGAAAGACTAGAATTCCCAAAATCAACCCTCTCCCCTGTCCCTACCTACTTGCCACCCTGGGCGAAACCCCATGACGACAACTGGGCGGCGGTCCCTACTCTGACTGAAGGAACCCCGGGGACAGGAGAGACCAACTAACCAGACGACAGAATATAACAAAATCCAAGTCAGCACTAGAGAAACAAGTAACCACCAAAGAACTATCAAGTAACCCAGCGAAAGGCAAGATCAAGGTCAGAGCAAACCGGGTCAGGAGACTGGAACAAGCAACCTGAGTGGGTGTTAGCTGGAGAACCATTAGTAAACACTGGCAGGGACTGACCATGTCTTCTGAGCTAAATACCCGAAACCCCGCCTAGGTCGGGGCGGAACCTGGTAACGCGCTGGACGGTAATGCATGAAGTTCGGCCCTCCTCCGGCCGTGCACCCTAACAAGGGATCTCCGAGCCCAACCACCGTAGCACCCTGGACCCCACGCCCGACACCAGCCCAAACGTCAACCACCCCAGGCAACCCCTGGGCGACACCACCACGGCCACCGACAACCCCGGGCAAACTGCCACACCCGCACCGCGCACCACCACCGGTGACCGTAAGTCTCCTCCTGACAGTACCGCCCTCTCACGGGGGGCCCCCGATCCCTGTCAACGGCGTACGCAGATGAGATCTATGAAAAGAAGCGTACCAGCCGCGGAGCGTGCACATCTCTGGCAGGCACCCATGAACGCTCCTCTGGTCCAAACCCCTTTCACGAAACCAAATACTGGATAGCACCCCACCACTTTCTGGAATCCAAAATTCTA
Source organism: Eleutherodactylus coqui (assembly GCF_035609145.1). Lineage (NCBI taxonomy): Eukaryota > Metazoa > Chordata > Amphibia > Anura > Eleutherodactylidae > Eleutherodactylus > Eleutherodactylus coqui. The sequence continues at coordinate 152,197,490 of NC_089840.1, forward strand.
TTGATTTCATACTCTATCTCACGCTGAACCAGTGCAGTGGGGGACTGGAGATTGGAACCACAGGAGGGACATATTTCTTTAGCAAAGATTTATGAAAAACTTTATGAATCCTCCAAGACTCCGGTAACGCCAACTCAAAAGCCACCGGATTGATGACTCTGCTAACAGGGAAAGGCCCCACAAAACATGGGGCTAATTTCAGTGCGGGGACCTTCAATCTCAAATTCTTGGAGGATAGATACACCAACTGACCAACGGAGAAGGAATCCGAGATGGTGTGTCTGTTAGCACCACCCTTTAACATAACTCTCCTGGCCTGTTCTAAATTCCGTCGGACCTCACCCCAAACCTCTTGAAGCTTAGCAATTCTAGCATCAGCTGCGGGATTCTCAGAAACTGAAGAAACCCCCAAAGAACATCTGATGTGATAACCCACATTACAGAAAAACGGCAAAGTACCGCATGCGGAATTGCAATGGTTATTAATAGCAAATTCGGCCAACGCCAAAAACTCTGCCCACTGCTGTTGCCGATTGCTCACATAGAGCCTGAGATAGTGAATAAGTTCTTGGTTCATGCGTTCCGCCTGCCCATTGGATTGTGGGTGAAAGGCCATGGAGAATGACAACCGCACTTCCAAGTTCTTACAGAACGCACAACAAAAATGGGCCACAAATTGTACCCCCGGATCAGACACTACATCATCGGGGATGCCATGTAACCGTACCACTTCCCTAATGAAAATGGACGCCAATTCAGGAGCCGATGGTAACTTCTTTAATGGAACAAAATGAGCCATCTTAGAAAAACGGTCAACTACCAGCCATATTACCGAATACCCTTGAGAAACTGGTAAGTCGGTAATGAAATCCATGGATAAATGCGACCATGGTCTAAATGGAACAGGCAGTGGCAGTATAGGTCCCTCAGGGCGTCTCCTAACACTCTTCCCACGAGCGCAGGTGGTACAGACCTCCACAAAACTCCTGACATCCTGGGCCATCCGCGGCCACCAGTACAAACGTCTGCATAATTCTAACGTACTACGGATTCCCGGGTGACCCGCTAAGACCGATGTATGGACCTCCTCCAGTACCTGCAACCACCAGGCAATGGGTACAAAAAGCTTCCCTTCTGGAAGAGAAACCAGGGCATCAGCCTGAGCCGTTAAAATCTGATTGGATATGTCTGACGTCAAGGCCGCCACCACTATCCTAGGTGACAAGATCCCCTCAGAGTGGGAATCCTCCTGCTCAGGAGCTCCAAAACTACGAGATAAAGCATCAGCCCTAACGTTCGTAGACCCTGGAATATATGTAACGACAAAATTAAAGCGTAAGAAGAACAAGGCCCACCGGGTCTGTCGTGCATTTAGACATTTGGCAGACTCTAAGTATATCAAATTTTTATGATCCGTAAATACTGTAACTTGATGCTTAGCCTCTTCCAGGAAATGTCACCACTCCTCAAATGCTCATTCCATAGCCAATAATTTTCTATTGCCAATATCATAGTTTCTCTCCGCTGGACCGAATTTCCTGGAAAAGAAGGCACATGGCTGCAACTTGGCAAGACAGGTGGAGCCCTGCGACAAAACCGCACCTACACCATGTTCGGACACGTCTACCTCCACCACAAAAGGCAGGTTAAGATCAGATTATACCAATACAGGGGCTGACGAGAATGCCTTCTTCAAATTTATAAAAGCCTCTATTGCCTCAGGTGACCAGTTAACTAAATCAGCCCCCTTCTTGGTTAGGTCTGTCAATGGTTTGGCCACCACAGAAAAGTTCCTGATAAACTTACGGTAAAAATTTGCGAAACCAAGAAATCGCTGCAGTGCCTTTAGACTGTTCGGTTGGCACCATTCAGTTATGGCGCGAACCTTATCGGAATCCATCTGAATGGCGTAAGGAGTTATCACATAGCCCAAAAACAACACCCTCTGCACCCCGAACTGACAATTTGGCAAATAATTTATTGTCTCGAAGACGCGAAAGAACAACATGTAAATGCCTAACATGAGATTCCCAATCAGGAGAGAAAATTAATATGTCATCCAGATATACCACCATGAAGGCCCCTGTGATATAGTGAAAAATGGTGTTCATGAAGCCCTGGAAAACGGCCGGAGCATTGCATAATCCAAACAGCATTACTAAACATTCAAAATGTCCGAACGGAGTATTAAATGCGGTCTTCCATTCATCCCTTCACGGATTCTAATCAGGTTGTAAGCTCCTCTCAGATTGAGCTTGGAGAACCATCTAGCCCCCACAACCTGATTGAGTAAATCGGGAATCAATGGAAGCGAGTATTGATTCTTTACAGTAATCATATTTAATGCTCGATAATCAATACAAGGCCGGAGACTACCATCCTTCTTCTCCACAAAGAATAGACCGGCCCCAGCAGGAGACTCAGAATGGCGTATATGGCCCTTGGCCAAGCTCTCAGTTACATACTCGTTCATAGCCTCTCGTTCAGGCACAGTAGCATTGTAGATACCCTCCTTTGGGATCTTACTTCCGGGAAGGAGATCAATCTTGCAATCCCACTCACTATGAGGGGGTAAAGCTTCCGAAAGCTGTTTGGAAAATTCATCTGCGAATACTTCTAAATACTTAGGTAGGTCGGCCACCTCACAACCAGAGGCATGCAACTGGACGGTTGTCATGTGGTCCATGCATCCTGGACCCCACTGTATCAACTCGGAAGCTGCCCAATCGATAACGGGGTTATGTAGTTGCAATCACGGTAACCCCAACACAACATCAACCGATAGACCTTCCATCACCAAGAATGTACAGATTTCTGAATGAAGCGCTCCCACTGAAAACCTTAGTTCCAGTGTAATCTTCTTTATCAAACCCGCGGCCAGTGGGGTGGCATCAATTCTAGAGACCTGTAAATTGGAATTTAAATCTCGCAACACAGAAGCTATTGACTTGACAAACTCGAAATTCACAAAATTAACTGCCGCCCCTGAGTCGACAAAAGCCTGACCAGAAATGAGGCAGGAACCCAACAGAATGGAACAAGGTTAAAGCAACTTGGAAAAACCCGGAAGTACCTGAGCTCCTAGGCGATCCTTCTGGAGATAGCCCTGAAGCAGAAGTTTTCCTGCTGCCGTCTATGGTCACAGATGGCGACAAGATGTCCAGTGTCCCCGCACTAGAAGCACAAGCTGTTTCTTTGTCGGAAAGCCCAGCGCACCGGTGCTGACAGGTATCCCAGTTCCTTATTTTCTATCTGGTTACCGGGGGAACTGGGGTGCTGCTCTTTACAGGCCAAGGTGAGACTCTCTGGTCTAGTGACCCTTCTAGCCCTCAGACGCCGGTCAGCTCGTACTGCTAACGTCATTGCCGGGTGACCCAACACCAAGTCCTTTACCGACTAAGAGAGCCTGGTCAAAAAAAGGTCCTTTAAGACTCGATCATTCCACCCAGAATCTACACAGAACTGTTGGAATTGTGAACAAAGCTCCTCGGCCGTCATCTTACCCTGACGCAGGCTCAATAATTTATAAACCACATAACCTGCATGATCTGGCTCATCATATATCTGACCTAAGGCGGAGAAAAAGGCATCCACCGACTGACGACAGGGGGAATCTGATGGTAATGAAAAATCCCAATTCTGTGGGTCCCCTCATAGTCGGGAAATAACAATTCCAACCCTCTGATGTTTTGACCCAGAGGAGTGTGGGCACAAACTAAAATATAGTCTACATCCCTCACGGAACACGAAAAATGCCTTACGGTCACCAGAAAAGAAGTCCCTACAACCAACCCTCTCCCCTGTCCCTACCTACTTGCCACCCTGGACTAAACCCCAGGGCAACAACTGGGCGACGGTCCGTACTCTGCAGTGAAGGAACCCCGGGAACAGGGACAGGAGAGACCAACTAACCAGACGACAGAATATAACAAAATCCAAGTCAGGACTAGAGAGACAAGTAACCACCAAAGAACTATCAAGTAACCCAGGGAAAGGCAAGATCAAGGTCAGAGCAAACCGGGTCAGAAGACTGGAATGAGCAACCTGAGCGGGTGTTAGCTGGAGAACCATTAGCAAACACTGGCAGGGACTGACAGTGTCTGCAGAGCTAAATACCCAAAACCCCGCCTAGGTCAGGGCGGAAGCTGGGTACGCGCTGGCCGGTAATGCATGAAGTCCGTCCCTCCTCCGGCCGTGCCCCCTAACAGGGGAACTCTGAGCCCGGCCGCCGAGGCCCCGCCCAGCAGCGCCGCGGACCCCACGCTCGACACCGGCCTGGACGCCAACCACCACAGGCGACACCACCACGGCCACTGACGACCCCAGGCAAACTGCCACTCCTGCGCTGCACACCCACAGCGGCGACCGTAGGTCTCCTCATGACACTTAGCTGAATTTGATGCATTTTTGTTTCAGATTTTGTATATGTAATTGTGTTTCAGTATGAATTTTCTGCTGCGAGATGTGTTGCTTTTTCATAGAATGGTAGAGTTGGAAGGGTACTCCAGGGTTATTGGATCCAACACCCTGCTCAATGCAGGATCACTAAATCATCCCAGACAGGTGTCTGTCCAGCCTCTGAAGACTTCCATTGAAGGAGAACTCACCACCTCCCATGGCAACTTGTTCCACTCATTGATCCCCCTCACTGTCTAATATCTAATTTGTGTCTCCTCCCTTTCAGTTTCATCCCATTGTTTCTAGTCTTTCCTTGTGCAGATAAAAAAAGGGCTGATCCCTCTAAACTGTGACAGCCCTTCAGATATTTGTAGACAGCTATAAAGTCTCTTCTCAGCCTTCTCTTCTGCAAGCTAAACATTCCTAGATCCTTTAACCGTTCCCTCATAGAACATGATTTGCAGACCGCTCACCATCCTAATAGCTCTTCTCTGAACTTGCTTCAGTTTCTCGATGTCTTTTTTTAAATTGGGGTGCTCAGAACTGGACACATCCAGATGAGGTCTGACTAAGGGCTCCCACCCACTGGCGTTTTTTTCTCCACTGCGCTGCGAGAGTAAGTGAAAACTCTTGCAGAGCAGTGCGAGAAAATCGCTGGGATATCGCTGCGACATCGCCAGTCTTTGTGGCAAAAGTCCGCGACATGCTATCCCATTGCTTTCAATGGAATCGGCACTGCTGCCGATCCCATTGAAAGCAGTGGTTTCTGACAAGCCCCGCAGAATGATTATCGGAGAAGGGCTTGAAATATAAGCCCTTCCCCGATAATCATCAAAAAGTGGTTAAAAAAATAATAAAAAAGTTACACACAACTCCTGCTGTCAGCCGCGTCCTCCGGCTGGCTCACCGGCACTGCTGTCCAGCACTTTCAGCAGACGGGGATTTAAAAATCCCCGCCTACTGAAAGGGCTGTGCAGATTGGCTGAGGGCTCATTCTGCGGGGCTTGTCAGAAACCACTGCTTTCAATGGGATAGGCAGCAGTGCCGATCCAATTGAAAGCAATGGGATAGCATGCCGCGGACTTCTGCTACAGCTGTGGCAGAAGTCCGCGGCGTTCTCCATATCTTTTCAATGGGGCTAGCGCTGCTGCCGCTGGCCCCATTGAAAAGACTGGCGATGTTGCAGCGATATCCCAGCGATTTTCTCGCACTGCTCTGCGAGAGTTTTCGCAGCGCAGTGGAGAAAAAAAACGACAGTGAGTGGGAGCTCTAAACCCGTCTTTTTCACATGTGCTGCTTAGCTCAATTCCTCCCATTCTGTATATATTTTTCTTTGCCCATTCTGTTAGTCGCCGCCCACTGTTTAAGCTTGTCTAAATCTTTTTGAATCTACTCTCTCTGTTCGTGGTGATTTGATAGTTCACACTGGCAAACTTTGCTTTCAAACATCGCCAAATGCAGATTTCCAAGCAGAATTAGTGTTTCTCCAGTGGGAACGCTTCAAAATCCACAACAGAAGTATATTTGCGGATTTTGATGTGGTTTGTATGTTCTCCATTGATCTCCATTGATCTCTATGGCAATTTCTGCAATATAAATAGAGATTCTGTGGATTCATAATCCTCAGCAGTTTTTCAATTTTCCTGAGTTTCTGCAGCCGAAAAAAATCAACAATGTGTGAAATTGTAATCTCATTCACTTGGCTTGTACTGTGAATTCTGTGGAGTTTCTGTAGCCATTCCACTAGCAGAAGTGGATCCTTCATGTGTAAAAGTAGCCTTACCAGACCACTCATGTTTACACTCAGATGCTGCAAACACCTACATAGCTAGTCTTGCTCTCCGCTTACAAATGAATATGGTTGTACGGTACAGTCTAGGTAATTCTCTGGAAGCTAAACAGCCTAGATGCTGAAAGATTTCTACAGCTACTAATGATATGTTTACACACAGCACATATTTAATTTTAAAAATCGCTACATCTGTAGATGGGACACAATTATATCGACTTCACAGCTGAGAGCAAGACTGGCTGCGTAGGAATTTGCTGCCTTTAAATGTAAAAGAAGTGTTCTTTTAATGAGGGCAAACAAAGATTTAGAATGTTTGGGAGGACATAAAACACAAAGTGTATTATAAAGTTCAATAACTTTTCATTTATACAGTGATTAATCTTTAATTACATAAAAAATGAAAAAACCTTTAACAGCAGATTAGCAATACATTAATAAACCATAGTGATTCACAATTCCACTGCAGTATAGTGTGTCTGTGTGCATTTAACAGGGCTTCACCATGTCCTTCTCTGGCTAAGTGTCAGTGTAACTAGCATAAAAGAGCGATTGACTGTTGTTGCGTCAGGTTTTGATTTTTGCTCACGGAGGTCTGGTTTATACTAGTGCTGTTTTGGATTTTCCGCTCAGCTTTCTCTAGCACTGGTGGAAGTGTCTATAGGAGTATTCTGCTACCTGTTGCACCTGCCTAGTAATTAGGGAGGGCTTTTATTCCAGTCTTGGCTGTGGACCTGTGCTGATTATTCTCAGTCTTCACCTGATGGTTGTTATGGTCAGATCTGAATCTTAGTCTTCTGTTTTTTCCTGCTCATCTCAAGCTAGATACTGTGGTTTCTGTTAGCAGTTGTATTGTTACTTAGTTGTTTACTTATGTCCTAGGTTCGTCGATTGGTGAATGAGACTCAGTGGAATGATCCTGAAATGTGAAGTCAATTTTGTGTCAGATTAAGTGACAAAGTTAAAGATCTGCTGGCTTTGTATCCTGTTCCTCACAGTTTAGACAACGCCAGCCAAATTGGGTGGGGAGTAAGAGAACAGCATGGCGAGCCTTCATTGAACACATCTATGGAATTTAAGGATGTGGAAGAACCCATGCAATTGGGTTTGGTTTCCGATTCTACCAGAAAAGTCGGCAGAATTTGGTTCTTGTTTAATTTGCTGCCAAACTGGGCATTTGGTTCAGGTATGTCTTCCCCATGGATCTTAGTCAGAAAACTAGGTGGCCTGGAGGTTAGAGGGAAGTTTACTCTAGGTTCGCAGATCCCTTGGATGTCATCCTTTAGGTTGCTCCTTCCCACTGCGATCCTTTGAGCTGGTGATAAATTTCAGATTTCAGTATTTCTGGATTGTGAAGCTGGAGTTAATTTAATTCACATTGTGGCAGTCAATCACATAGGTTTAGAGGTGAGATCTTTGGATTGCCAACTGATTTTCAAAGTTGGATTTATGTAGAGTGTATAATTTAATTCGGGTGATGAGTGGAAAACGGTTTGTAACACTCCTGAGGGACATTTTAAGAACCTGCTAATGCCCATTGGTTTGATCAATGCTCCTACTGTTTTTCAGGTGCTAATTAGAGATGAGCGAGCACCAAAATGCTCGGGTGCTCGTTACTCGAGACGAACTTTTCGCGATGCTCGAGGGTTCGTTTCGAGTAAGGAAACCCCATTGAAGTCAATGGGCGACCCGAGCATTTTTGTATATCGGCGATGCTCGCTAAGGTTTTCATTTGTGAAAATCTGGGAAATTCAAGAAAGTGATGGGAACAACACAGAAACGGATAGGCAGGCGAGGGGCTACATGTTGGGCTGCATCTCAAGTTCCCAGGTCCCACTATTAAGCCACAATAGCGGCAAGAGTGCCCCCCCCAACAATTTTTACTTCTGAAAAACCCTCATTAGCAAGGCATACCTTAGCTAAGCACCACACTACCTTCAACAAAGCACAATCACTGCCTGCATGACACTCCGCTGCTACTTCTCCTGGGTTACATGCTGCCCAACCCCCCCCCCCCCCGCATGACCCAGTGTCCACAGCGCACACCAAAGTGTCCCTGCGCAGCCTTCAGCTGCTCTGATGCCACACGCTGGCCTCATAGCCACACCACCCTCATGTCTATTTATAAGTGCGTCTGCCATGAGGAGGATCCGCAGGCACACACTGCAGAGGGTTGGCACGGCCAGGCAGCGACCCTCTTTAAAAGTGGCGGGGCGATAGCCCACAATGCTGTACAGAAGCAATGAGAAATCCAATCCTGTGCCACCTCCATCAGGAGCTGCACACGTAGGCATAGCAATGAGGAACCCATGTGCCACACACTATTCATTCTGTCAAGGTGCCTGCATGCCCAAGTCAGACCGGGGTTTTTTATAAATAGTCACAGGCAGGTACAACTCCGCAATGGGAATTCCGTGTGCACCCACAGCATGGGTGGCTCCCTGGAACCCACCGGCTGTACATAAATGTATCCCATTGCAGTGCCTTGGACAGCAGAGCTAATGTCAGATTAAATGCAGGTGGGCTTTGGCCCACACTGCATGCCCCAGTCACACTGGGGTTTTTTATAAGTAGACACAGGCAGGTACAACTCCCTATTGTGAAGTCCGTGTGGACCGACAGCATGGGTGGCTCCCTGGAACCCACCGGCGGTACATAAATAAATCCCATTGCAGTGCCCAGCACAGCTGAGGTAACGCCAGGTTTAATGCAGGTGGGCTTCGGCCCACACTGCATGCCCAGTCAGACTGGGGTTCTTTAGAAGTGGACACATGCAGTTACAACTCTGTGTGGACCGACAGCATAGGTGGGTCCTAGGAAGCCACCGGCGGTACATAAATGTATCCCATTGCATTGCCCAGCACAGCTGAGGTAACGTCCGATTAAATGCAGGTGGTCTTCGGCCCACACTGCATGCCCCAGTCTGACCGGGGTTTTTAATACATAGACACTGGCAGGTACAAATCCCTAATGTGAAGTCCCTGTGGACCCACAGCATGGGTGGCTCCCTGGAACCCATCGGCGGTACATAAATGTATCCCATTGCAGTGCCCTGCTCAGCAGAGCTAACGTCACATACAATACAGGTTTGCTTCGGCCCACAGTGCATGCCCCAGTCAGACTGGTAATATGTACCTGAACAGTAACTGCATTGGTGGGAATGTGGTGGCGACTGCGGACCTAGTAGCGCGGTTTTATTTAGTTGGTTTTCGGAATGTGGCCAGGATTAAGTGGGCCGTGGCGGGGGGATGGTGGGGGGGCTCTCTTGTTGTGTGGTAAAGGTGAAATTCTTGGACTGCCACCAGACAAACCAATGCAAAGGTATTTGCCAAGAATGTTTTCATTGTTTGAGGAGGAGGGAGATTTTTGAGGCACTATGTGTCCTCTCCACGTGTCCATGGTTATATGCACCTTAACAGTAACCGCGTTGGTGGGAAATGGCCTCGCCACCATCATGTCTTTGGGAAGCCTCCGTTTCCACACCCCAGTGACATAGCATTAGCAGCGGTATAGGTAGAGCTGTAAGCCGAGTACCAGGGTGGGCTCCGCAGGATACAGCGAAGTCACAAACAAGAAAAACGACTCTGACACCAGTTCAGGTGCAAACCGAATTTTGCTAAAGCCCTGTGGCCCACGTGGCCACAAACAATGGGTAACCCAACAAAACTCACATACACTCAGCCAGATGGCTGAGGCCCTTGTGCTGTATAGCGCTGTACTCCCCAAAGGGCCCTACTATAATAGACTATGCTTTTACCTAATTAATACCTTGTTACCTATTAATACCGCTACTAAGGAACAAAGGAAAGGGAGAGTGATCTGAGTACCGGCAGTGCAGCACAACAGCTTACAGATTTACCCACACTGACTTTATCCCCGCAGACCCAATACAATATGGAACATGTATAAAGAACAGCGGCTATATAGCCAGGTGAATGTTCTCCAGAAGCTTCTTACTGACGGCTGGATGTGGCCTGCCAGCCACTATGGAGATCCCGCTGAAGTGTGGCCTGACACGGTCCATAACCCTACCTAATCTAACTACAGGCCAAACACAGTCCCAAGTAACTTGGCGCCAAAATATGATGTCTTGTGTGCACGTAGACCGGTCTGCTGTATGATCAGCCAAAAAGTCTAGACGGATGAGGGCCTCCTCCAGAAAAGTGTGCGGTACCGCAGAGAGCCGTTACTCACTTCCTCAGCGGCATCCAGTATTGTCCACACAATAGCCTGTCTCGCTCCGGTTGTTCAGCAACATCCCCGGCAGCAAGTCTTCTCCCATTCAGCGGGCATCTGGTGAAAATCTGAATCCGCTGCAGTTCCGGTCCCTTCAGGATACGACCTCCTTCCCTCTTCCGTAGCGCCACTCAGATCGCTCTTTCGACCAACTGTCCCCTCACAGTGTACGCACGCTTTTTAATTTTCTCTCGTCCCGTGCGCACGCTGTAACCAGGCAACGGGTGCTCCAATCACAGGCTACTATGGTCCTGTCACCTCACAGCTTGACCATAATCTTTTCTGCAGAACAGCGACCTCTTGTGGACAAATAATAAAACACACAGTAGTGGACTATTTACAGTAACAAGAACAATGTACACATATTGGAGGCTGTCTCACCCTCTCACATGCCACCCCACTAGAGGTTGACACCCCCGGCAACCTTCCCCAAACAAACTCGTCCTGTGCATAGCACAGTGGGAGGTACGCCAGCGTTGGACCTAGTCGTCCTACGCAGAGTCGTAGAGTCGAGGGAGTTGGGCACAGTCACTGAAGGATGCACTGCTGATTGTGTAGCTCCCTCCCTGGGTGTCGGATTTGTCTCAACTGAAACCTCCGCCGGGATAGGGACTGAGATGACCCAGCTTTCCTCTTCTAAGGGAGGTTCCCTAGTACTCATGGCGGGGGTAGACACCTCCTTCTCAGCTGCGGCCTCTTCAAAGTTACAACGTCTCCACATATTACGGTGCAGACTCCGCAAGGGTCCCCCAGTTCCTACTGGCTCTACTTCATAAACTGGTATGTCAGGATCTACCCTTCGCTTCACCATATACGGAACTGCCTCCCACCGCCCATCCAACTTTCCAGATGGCCTCTTGGCCCTGACTAACAGTCGGTCACCCGGAGTGAACTCATCTCTCTGCACTGGTCTTGAGTTTGGATGCACCACTTGCCTCAGGCGTTCTCCCACAACCCTGTGCACCGCTCTCAACCGACGGCGGTGTTCTTGTACCCATGCTGTAGTATTCCTCAGGGGTGGCCCCATCGGGTCGGGCATGTGGAGATCCTCGATCTCCTGGTCTGCTCTCCCGAACATCAGCATATGGGGAGAGTAACCCGTGGTGTTGTGTACCCTGTTGTTATAAGCCCACATCAGTTCGGGCAAATACTCTGGCCAACGAGCCTTTTGGCTATCCTCCAATGTTTGCAGCATCTGGATCAAGGTGCAGTTGAAGCGTTTGCACGCCCCATTTCCTTGGGGGTGGTATGGGGTCGTGCGGGAACGTTCAATCCCATAGAGATGATACAACTCGCCCATCAGAGTACCCTGGAAACAAGCCCCTTGATTGGAATGAATTCTCTGTGGACACCCAAACACCTGTATAAAATGTTTACAAACTGCTTTTGCGGCCGATTCCGCCGTTTGATCTCTGGTGGGTATGGCCACCGCATATTTAGTGAAATGGTCTGTCATAACTAAACAGTAGGAATGTACTGATGTAGAGTACCCAATCTGCACATAGTCAATCATCAAAATTTCTAGGGGGGCAGATGTACAGACGGCCCCAGCAACATGGGAATGACAATCTGTTGTCGGTACTGCAACTCTGACTGTAGGTATACAGACCCCCTGGACAACGCTCAATTTATCCCACTGGCTTAGCAGCCTTTGACCCTCTGGAGTTAAGCTAGCCCGCTCTTCAGGCCGAGGCCATATTTTGCTCCGGACCCACTGCTTGACTTTCTTTAAGTCCGGGCAGCTGTTTTGGACTCTCTCCCAATCTGCTAACGTCTTTCCCAACACCATCGGCATTCCCGAAGCCACCCCACTTGAATGTGTTATGTTCTGAAAAGTGGGCGCCCTGCCGAAATCCAGGATTTCGATGTCCTCTAGCTCCTCATCACCACTCTGGGTCGGCAATCCTACGGGAACTCGGGAAAGCGCATCCGCGTTGCCATTTTCTCTCCCCGACCGGAACCGGATACGATATTGGTACTTGGAGAGGCGAGCCATCCATCTCTGTTCAAGAGCCCCTAGCTTGGCGTTCTCCAAGTGCGCTAACGGGTTATTGTCCGTCATCACAGTCACTTCGGCACCCGTCAGGTACTCCGCAAACTTTTCGGTCATGGCTCACACCAGTGCCAAAAGTTCCAACTTAAAAGAGCTATAGTTGTCGGGATTGCGCTCTGACTCCCTTAAAGACCGGCTGCCATAAGCAATCACTATTTCACGTCCATCTTGAATTTGAGACAGCATGGCCCCAAGACCATGCAGGCTTCCGTCAGTGTACAACAAGAACGGGGTGTCAAACCGTGCATAAGCCAGGATCGGGGCACTGGTTAGAACCTTCTTTATCGCCTCGAAAGCCTCTTGTTGCCGTGACCCCCACTCAATGGGGCGATTCTTGGGTCCTCCGGCCGTGCCTCTCAGCAGCTCATTTAGCGGACTAGCCAGGTGAGCAAACCTGGGTATGAACCTTCGGTAATACCCGGCCAACCCCAGAAAAGCCTGCACATCCCGTAGGGTCTTTGGTCGGGGCCACTGTTGGACGGCCTCCACCTTACTGGTAGTCAGCTGCACCCCCTCTGGGGTAACCACATGCCCAAGGTACTCTATCTGCTGCTTGAACAGTTGGCACTTTTTGGGCTTGACTTTAAGCCCATGGTCTCGCAGCCGTCCTAGGACCTGTCGCAGCTTCTGAAGATGGTCTTCAAAGGAGGTCCCAAACACTACCACATCATCCAAGTAGATCAATACCGACTCAAAGTTGAGGTCGCCCAGACAATGCTCCATCAACCGCTGAAATGTCCCCGGGGCATTAGTCAGGCCGAACAGCATCCTGTTGAACTCATAGAGTCCCATAGGTAGGATGAAGGCTGTTTTTGCCTTGTCCTTTTTGGCCACGGGCACTTGCCAATACCTGCTGGCCAGGTTGAGAGTTGAAAAGAACTTGGCATGACCTAGGGAGGATAGCGACTCTTCAATCCGCGGAAGAGGGTAGGCATCCCGAATGGTCTGTGCATTTAGCTTCCGGTAGTCTACACAGAACCGAAGACCCCCGCCTTTCTTCCGCACCAGGACCACTGGGGCAGCCCAAGGGCTCTGACTCTCCAGTATCACCCGGGTTTCCAACATGCTGGCCACCATCTCTTTCACTTCCTGGTAAATCTTGGGTGGGATCTGTCTGTACCGATCCCTGATTGGCGCGGCATCGCTGGTAGGGATTTCGAGTTCAATACCAGAGGCACACCCGAAGTCCTCATCATGCCTCGAGAATGCCTCCTGGAATTCCCACAGAGTCTCCTCCAGAAGCGTCTGTTGCCCTGGAGTCAGTGCCCGGAGATCCACCCCCATCAGGGCCATAATCACTTGACCATTCCACTCCGACATCGGGGCCTCTCTTTGCTTGACCTCTACTGCAAAGATCCAGGCTGACCTATCTGGCTGTAGCGTGAAGCCTCTCCGCCGAAGGATGTCCCCCTCAGACACATAAACTTCGGCCAACAGGGTATTTCCAGGAACAGTCAACTCACTGTCTGAAACATTGATGCAGCGTACTGGCACACATCCATCTTTAACAGTGGCAAGAGCCCGAGCTACCAGGGGACAGGCTGACCTTTCTCCTTGGGGGGCGGGCTCGATTAAAACCTCCAGCCCATTCAGCTTCCTCCCAGCTCCTACCGGCAGCATCAAGATTTGTTCCTGTCATGGAGGGATCTTCAATGGGTCCCTCAGTGGTACCTTCACTCGCCCAATAGCCTTATCGGACATGGTGCTCTTTTGCAGACTGTAGCTCCTCACCATATGCTGCAAAATCGGCTGATGTGAGGTGGCCCGCTGCCAGTATTTAGGCCCTTCCTTGGCATAAAGATGTTGGTCTAGGTCTCTCAGCATGTTCATTCCCAGCGTTACATCTAACCCTTTTCTCGAGGGGTGATCCACCAGTACGATCCCCTTCCTGCCAATATCCTGCCCAAACAGACGGACCCGCATCCAGACTATGCCTCGTACATCCATCTCCCCTTTATTTGCAGCCGTCAATCTGATGACACTCCCATCTTCCGGCTCTATCATGTGGCCGAAGTGTCTCTCAAAGAACTCCAGAGGCATCAGGGTGCACTCCGACCCAGTATCAACTAGGCAGCGTACTTTCTTGCCTTCCATCTCAGCTTCCATAAGAGGGCTGTTAGCATACAGATCGCGATCATCGCGTACAGGACTTAGACCTTGATGAACCGCCGCAGGACGCCCTGTTATTGCAGCGGTCGGGAGTTTTAACGGCGGCTTGGGCTCCACCTGCATCATGCACTCTCTGGCGATATGGCCATACTGTCGGCAGTACCAGCAGAGGGGTCCCTGCAGTCTCCGAACACTAGAAGGACCTCTGTTGGTGAACCCACGCACCTGGCTTATCCTTGATGGAGCTAGGTGGGGTGGTGGGCCCATTTCTGGAGCCTGAGGTGACCCCGCTTTCATATGGGACACTTCTACTCAGAGTTCTCTCAACTCTGTCCGCAGGGTCTGGACTATATCCTTCAGGGACTCCGAGTTTTCCGGACCCAATCGACCTTTGGTCACTCCGGTGCTACTTACTGCTTTCACAGCCACAGGCATGGGCTCCTCTTCCCTCTCTTCTGCAGCCAGGTAAACCTGATAGAACGTTAGTTCAGGTGTCGCCCAGGCTATCTCTTGCATCTTGTCCTGCAAGAACTTATTGGATAACCCTATTATGAACTGGTAGCGTAATAGCCGGTCCACCCCCCGGAAGGTTCCCATAGCCTCTGGGTCCCGCCGCTGCACTTCATTCAATGTCTCCTGTAGGGCGTTAGAATATTGCATCATAGTCTCGTCCTCCCGCTGTGACCGATTGAAGAACTGGCTTCGCAATTGTGCTACCTTGGTGCGTCCCCCTTGAGCTCCTTCCAGCAGGGACAATATTTTGTCTACGGTGTCCCTCTCTGACTCGGGCCGCACTATTACAGTCTGTCTTACGTCACCCTCTAAGGCCCCCAATGCTATTTCCGCACGCAGCTCAGGGGTCAGGTTGCACATTTTAACCATGCTCCGCACCCTTTCGGCCCAGTCCTGCAACTTCATGTTTTTCCCGTTGAATTTGGGGAGTTGCTGCATTAATGCCCCAACTGACAAGTATCCTCCTGGGCTAAAGTGACAGGCGGGGGCTGTAATGGCAGTGCTGGGGCACCCTGAGCTGAACCCTGGGCCGGCGCCACTGGATTAATTCCCACCGCTTTTCCGTCCATAACGGTCGCTATATCCTGCCGACTATGCCAAGTTGTAAGCCGAGTACCAGGGTGGGCTCCCCAGGATACAGCGAAGTCACAAACAAGAAAATCGACTCTGACACCAGTTTTACCTAATGGGCCGGCCTAAATAAACCGGCCCTTGTTACCTATTAATACCGATACTAAGGAACAAAGGAAAGGGAGAGTGATCTGAGTCCCGGCGGTGCAGCACAACAGCTTACAGACTTACCCACACTGACTTTATCCCCGCAGACCCAATACAATATGGAACATGTATAAAGAACAGCGGCTATATAGCCAGGTGAATGTTCTCCAGAAGCTTCTTACTGACGGCTGGATGTGGCCTGCCAGCCACTATGCAGATCCCGCTGAAGTGTGGCCTGACACGGTCCATAACCCTACCTAATCTAACTACAGGCCAAACACAGTCCCAAGTAACTTGGCGCCAAAATATGATGTCTTGCGTGCACGTAGACCGGTCTGCTGTATGATCAGCCAAAAAGTCTAGACGGATGAGGGTCTCCTCCAGAAAAGTGTGTGGTACCGCAGAGAGCCGTTACTCACTTCCTCAGCGGCATCCAGTATTGTCCACACAATAGCCTGTCTCGCTCCGGTTGTTCAGCAACATCCCCGGCAGCAAGTCTTCTCCCATTCAGCGGGCATCTGGTGAAAATCTGAATCCGCTGCAGCTCCGGTCCCTTCAGGATACGACCTCCTTCCCTCTTCCGTAGCGCTACTCAGATCGCTCTTTCGACCAACTGTCCACTCACAGTGTACGCACGCTTTTTAATTTTCTCTCGTCCAGTGCGCACGCTGTAACCAGGCAACGGGTGCTCCAATCACAGGCTACCATGGTCCTGTCACCTCACAGCTTGACCATAATCTTTTCTGCAGAACAGCGACCTCTTGTGGACAAATAATAAACACACAGTAGTGGACTATTTACAGTAGCAAGAACAATGTACACATATTGGAGGCTGTCTCACCCTCTCACAGAGCCCAGAATTAGTAACATTTCAGCGGTAGCATTAGGGACAGGCCCCAGTAACATATCACTAGCAGCATTATAGGGGGAGCACAGTATTAGTTCCATTTCAGTAGTAGTAGCAGTCCAGACAGGCCCCAGTAACAATTCCGAAGCAGCAATATAGGGGGAGCACAGTATTAGTTCCATTTCAGTAGTAGTAGCAGTCAAGACAGGCCACAGTAACATTCCTGTTGCAGCAGCTTAGGGAGATAACAGTCTCTTTCACATTTCAGTAGTTGCAGTATAGACAAGGCCCCAGTTACATTTATGTTTATGTAGCGAAAGTGTAGGCCAACCCCACACACCTTGCTGTACCATGAGTGTAGGCGAAGCCCATAAAAATTACTAGGATTACACTGTAGGCGAGGCCCAAAAAAATTGGTGTACCAACAGTACTAATGTACCTCAGAAAAATTGCCCATGCCCAACCAAGAGGGCAGGTGAAACCCATTAATCGCTTTGGTTAATGTGGCTTAATTTGTAACTAGGCCTGTAGGCAGCCCAGTTAAAATAAAAATTGGTTCAGGTGCAAGTTTCAACGCTTTAATGAGAATTGAAACGTATAAACATTGTTTACTAAAGTAATATGACTGAGCCTTGTGGGCCTAAGAAAAATTGCCCGTTCGGCGTGATTATGTGAGGTTTTAGGAGGAGGAGCAGGAGGAGGAGGATGAATATAATACACAGATTGATGAAGCTAAAAGGTCCCCGTTTTTGATGGTGATAGAGAACGATGCTCCCATCCGCGGGTGCAGCCTACGTATTGTTTAGGTACCGCTGCTGTCCGCTGGTGGAGAAGAGAAGTCTGGGGAAATCCAGGCTTTGTTCATCTTTATGAGTGTAAGACTGTCGGCACTGTTGGTTGACAGGCGGGTACGCTTATCAGTGATGATTCCCCCAACCGCACTAAACACCCTCTCTGACAAGATGCTAGCCGCAGGACAAGCAAGCACCTCCAGAGCATACAGCACGAGTTCAGGCCATGTGACCAGCTTCGACACCCAGTAGTTGTAGGGGGCAGAGGCGTCACGGAGGACGGTTGTGCGATCGGCTACGTACTCCCTCACCATCCTTTTATAGTGCTCCCGCCGACTCAGCCTTGACTGGGGAGTGGTGACACAGTCTTGCTGGGGAGCCATAAAGCTGTCAAAGGCCTTGGAGAGTGTTCCCCTGCCTGTGCTGTACATGCTGCCTGATCTCCGCGCCTCCCCTGCTACCTGGCCCTCGGAACTGCGCCTTCTGCCACTAGCACTGTCGGATGGGAATTTTACCATCAGTTTGTCCGCCAGGGTCCTGTGGTATAGCATCACTCTCGAACCCCTTTACTCTTCGGGTATGAGAGTGGAAAGGTTCTCCTTATACCGTGGGTCGAACAGTGTGTACACCCAGTAATCCGTAGTGGCCAGAATGCGTGTAACGCGAGGGTCACGAGAAAGGCATCCTAACATGAAGTCCGCCATGTGTGCCAGGGTACCTGTACGCAACACATGGCTGTCCTCACTAGGAAGATCACTTTCAGGATCCTCCTCCTCCTCAGGCCATACACGCTGAAAGGATGACAGGCAAGCAGCATGGGTACCCTCAGCAGTGGGCCAAGCTGTCTCTTCCCCCTCCTCCTCATGCTCCTCCCCTCCTCCTCCTCCAAAACGCGCTGAGATATAGACATGAGGGTGCTCTGACTATCCAGCGACATACTGTCTTCCCACGCCTCCGTTTCCGAGCGCAAAGCGTCTGCCTTTATGCTTTGCAGGGAACTTCTCAAGAGGCATAGCAGAGGAATGGTGACGCTAATGATTGCAGCATCGCCACTCACCATCTGGGTAGACTCCTCAAAGTTTCCAAGGACCTGGCAGATGTCTGCCAACCAGGCCCACTCTTCTGTAAAGAATTGAGGAGGCTGACTCCCACTACGCCGCCCATGTTGGAGTTTGTATTCCACTATAGCTCTACGCTGCTCATAGAGCCTGGCCAACATGTGGAGCGTAGAGTTCGACCATGTGGGCACGTCGCACAGTAGTCGGTGCACTGGCAGATTAAACCGATGTTGCAGGGTCCCCAGGGTGACAGTGCCCGTGTTGGAGTTGCGGAAATGTGCGCTGACCCGGCGCACCTTTCCGAGCAGGTCTGACAAGCGTGGGTAGCTTTTCAGAAAGCGCTGAACCACCAAATTAAAGACGTGGGCCAGGCATGGCACGTGCGTGAGGCTGCCGAGCTGCAGAGCCGCCACCAGGTTACGGCCGTTGTCACACACGACCATGCCTGGTTGGAGGCTCAGCGGCGAAAGCCAGCGGTCGGTCTGCTCTGTCAGACCCTGCAGCAGTCCGTGTGCCTCTTCTCTCCTAAGCTGAGTAGTTTCAGCACGGCCTGCTGGCGCTTGCCCACCGCTGTGCTGCCACCCCGCACGACACCGACTGGTGTCGACTTGCTGCTGCTGACACATCTTGATTGCGAGACAGAGGTTGCATAGGAGGAGGAGGAGAAGGAGGAGAAAGGTTTAGTGGAGGAAGCATACACCGCCGCAGATACCAGCACCGAGCTGGGGCCCGCAATTCTGGGGGTGGGTAGGACGTGAGCAGTCCCAGGCTCTGACTCGGTCCCAGCCTCCACTAAATTCACCCAATGTGCCGTCAGGGAGATATAGTGGCCCTGCCCGCCTGTGCTTGTCCACGTGTCCGTTGTTAAGTGGACCTTGGCAGTAACCGCGTTGGTGAGGGCGCGTACAATGTTGCGGGAGATGTGGTCGTGTAGGGCTGGGACGGCCCATCCGGAAAAGTAGTGGCGATTGCGAACCGAGTAGCGCGGAGCCGCCGCCGCCATCATGTTTTTGAAAGCCTCCATTTCCACAAGCCTATACGGCAGCATCTCCAGGCTGATCAATTTCGCTATGTGCACGTTTAACGCTTGAGCGTGCGGGTGCGTGGCGGCGTACTTGCGCTCAAACAGTTGCGCTAGCGACGGCTGGACGGTGCGCTGAGAGACATTGCTGGATGGGGCAGAGGACAGCGGAGGTGAGGGTGTGGGTGCAGGCCGGGAGACGGTAGTGCCTGTGTCCTGAGAGGGGGGTTGGATCTCAGTGGCAGGTTGGGGCACAGGGGGAGAGGCAGTGGTGCAAACCGGAGGCGGTGAACGGCCTTCGTCCCACCTTGTGGGGTGCTTGGCCATCATATGTCTGCGCATGCTGGTGGTGGTGAGGCTGGTGGTGGTGGCTCCACAACTGATCTTGGGGCGACACACCTTGCACACCACAGTTCGTCGGTCGTCTGCACTCTCAGTGAAAAACTGCCAGACCTTTGAGCACCTCGGCCTCTGCAGGGTGGCTTGGTGCGAGGGGGCGCTTTGGGAAACAGTTGGTGGATTATTCAGTCTGGCCCTGCCTCTACCCCTGGCCACCGCACTGCCTCTTCCAACCTGCCCTGCTGCTGCACTTGTCTCCCCCTCTGAAGACCTGTCCTCTGTAGGCTTAGCAAACCACGTGGGGTCAGTCACCTCATTGTCCGGCTGCTCTTCCTCTGAATCCTCTGTGTGCTCCTCCCTCGGACTTACTGCAATCACTACTACCTGAGTGATAGACAACTGTGTCTCATCGTCATCGTCCTCCTCACCCACTGAAAGCTCTTGAGACAGTTGCCGGAAGTCCCCAGCCTCATCCCCCGGACCCCGGGAACTTTCCAAAGGTTGGGCATCGGTCACGGCAAACTCCTCCGGTGGGAGAGGAACCATTGCTGCCCATTCTGGGCAAGGGCCCGAGAACAGTTCCTGGGAGTCTGCCCGCTCCTCAGAATGTGTCATTTTCATGAAGAAAGGAGGCTGGGAGGAAGGAGGAGCAGCAGCCTGAGGATTCAGAGTTGCAGCAGTGGACGGCGTAGAAGTCTGGGTGGTCGATAGATTGCTGGATGCACGATCTGCCATCCACGACAGGACCTGCTCACACTGCTCATTTTCTAATAAAGGTCTACCGCGTGGACCCATTAATTGTGAGATGAATCTGGGGACACCAGAAACGTGCCTCTCTCCTAATCCCGCAGCAGTCGGCTGCGATACACCTGGATCAGGAGCTCGGCCTGTGCCCACACCCTGACTTGGGCCTCCGCGTCCTCGCGCGTGTCCACGTCCTGTAGGCCTACCCCTACCCCTCAGCATGGTGTATTACGAGTAGAGCAGAAACAGAACGCTGTAATTAAATGTGCCGCTAATTGGCCTGTGGTTGGAGGCTGACTTCGCTTACGGAACGCACTGCAGAGCCAGGAAACAATTTTGCACACGCCTGTAGTGAGACGTAGGTGCGTATGACTGAGCTAGTGGAATTCACAGCGCAGAAGCAGTCAAGTGGCCAAAGGGCAGTTGTAGGCCTTAAGTATTTTGCTTCAATTTTTTTAAATGGTGAGCTGAAACACCAGACAGATACTGTATGCAGCGTATATTATGTATACTGTTTCCCTCTGGCGCTATGACAGCAGTGATGTAACGGAGACAGCAGAGCCAGGAAAAATTTTTGCACAAGCCTGCTGTAACGCTTAGCTGCGTAATAATTAGGACTACTACCCCCAGCAGACACGCAGTACACTGAAGACGGTCACAGGCAGCCCAAATATAGTATTTTTCCCAAATTTTTTTGAAAAAGCCCACTGCCTACATAGACAGTATATCTCTTTCACCTTTCCCACTGTCCCTGCCTCACCAGTACTGCCCCTATACTCTGTACAATGACTGCAGACTGAGGACGCAATGGTCTGCATGCCCGATATACAAAAAAAAAAAAAAAATTGTGCAACACTGCTAAAAGCAGCCTCAACAGTACTGCACACGGTCAGATGTGTCCCTAAGAAGGACCGTTGGGGTTCTTCAAGATGAATATAACACCTAGCGCTCTCCCTATAGCAGCTAAAGCAAGACAGCACTTTCCCTGATCTATGTCAGAATGCATCTGTGGCGAGCCGCGGGCGGGGCAGATTTTAATTCTCAGTTGTCACCTG
Organism: Eleutherodactylus coqui; assembly: GCF_035609145.1. Lineage (NCBI taxonomy): Eukaryota > Metazoa > Chordata > Amphibia > Anura > Eleutherodactylidae > Eleutherodactylus > Eleutherodactylus coqui. Next base: position 152,219,160 of record NC_089840.1, read on the forward strand.
ATCTCCCCAGCCACTCACTGCAGGGGGGTGGTATAGGGCTGGAACGTCACAGGGGGAAGTTGTAATGCCTTCCATGTCTTTCTATTGGCCAGAAAAGCGCGCAAATGTCTCAGAGATGAAAGTGAAAGTAACTCGAACATCGCGTGGTGCTCGTCTCAAGTAACGAGCATCTCGAACACCCTAATACTCGAACGAGCATCAAGCTCGGACGAGTACGCTCGCTCATCTCTAGTGCTAATCAATAAGTACTTGAAAAGCTTATCGGCCATTTTGTACTACAGGTGTTTTTTTTCACCTAATTAATTATGACTCTCGTGTTTTGCATGATGAGAGAATGATTTATTTGTTAGAGAAGAAAAATGTGTTTTTACCATTCAAGAGATAACATTCTTTGGTCATATTGTCACCCCGGAGGGTTTCAAGATGGATCCATTAAAAGGTCTGTGCTGTGCAGGACCGGGTATGGCCAGAAAATTTGAAAGCCCTCCAGAGGTTTCTGGAGTTTGCTAATTACTACTGTACATTTATTTAGGGATTTTTGGAGATGGTTAAACCTCCATAGCTTTGCTTCTGGTGCAGCTGCATTCATTCAGGCCTTTTGTGGTGTAGGTGGATGTCTCTGGGGTTGGTGTTGGTGCAGTAATTTCTCAGGGATCTGGCACACTGCAGATTTTTCATCCTTTGTGCTTTTTTTCTCATGTAAATTTACTGTGACTGAACAAAATGACATAGGTGACAGAGAACTATTAGCTATCAAGAGGGCCTTTGAAGAGTGGCACCATCTTTTTGAAGGGGCTCAACACAAGGTGACGGTCTTCACTTACCACAAAAATCTGATTTACCTCGTATCAGCTAAGAGACTTAATCCAAGTCAGGCACGGTGGTCATTGTTTTTCTCCAGTTTTGCCTTTGTGGTCACGTACCGTGCTGGCAGTAAAAATGTCAAAGTGGATGTGCTCTTCAGCAGTTTTGTTTCATGGTCTCGGATAAATGTCTAGCACCCATTCTATCGGAAGGTGTAGTGGTTTCCACGGTGCCATTAGATTTGGAGGAACAAGTTCTTAAGACACAATATCTGAGGGAAAGCTTTTCATTGCCATACATTTAAAATTGCAAGTTCTTTTGGAGGTGCATAGTTTGGTCCTGGGTTGGTGATCCTAGGATTAATAACACTCAGAAACTACTTATGATAACTTTTTGGTGGTTGGCTTTATGTAGGGATGCATTTGGTTTTGTTTCCACGTGTGAGGTTTGTGCTAGAACTAAATCACCTCAGAGTTTTTACCTTTAGCAGAGTTTGCTCTAAATAATAGATCGTTAGAGTCTACAGGCACATCACCTTTCTTTGGCAACTATCGATTTCATCCATGTTTTGATTCTTTTTCTAAAATATTTCAGAGGTTCTGGAGTAGAATGAATTATCCTCTAACATTGAGGTCATTTGGGATAAGATCCAGAAAAAACTTAGGAGGTTGGTACAAAACTTCCAGCGGGTGGCGGATAGCAGGCTGACTGAGGAGGTTAATTTCTTGGTGCAAAATTTGGTTTGGTTACCAACTAAAAATCTCAAACTCTAACAACCGTCTCTCAAATTGGGTCCGTGGTTTATTGGACATTCCCAGCTGTTTGAAGATTACAGGAGTGTTTCATAAATCTCTGTTAAAAAAGTGCATTGATCTATGGTATGGCTCGGAGATGCTTGATGAGGATCTTCAATTTGAGGTCAGCTACATTGTGACTCTTATCGAGTGAGTAATTTGTTACAGTACTTAGTGCATTGGCGGGGTCATGAGCCAAAAGAAAGGACATGGGTTCCAGATGCAGGTGTCTATGCGGATCGTCTAGTTATGAATTTTCATAGATGTAATCCAAATAGTCCAGGTCCTAAGAATCCTGAGGCCTCTTCTAGACCAGTAGAAGGTGAAACGCACATGTGTGCTCCATCAGAGATGGATGGAACGCACGTTGCATTCCACCATGGGAGAATCTCTTTTTAGAGGTCCCCCAGTATTCTTGGTTTTGGTTTTCATTCACGGAGATCTGGTTTATGTTAGTGCTGTTTTGGATTTTCCTCTCAGCTTTCTCTAGCACTGGTGGAAGTGTCTATGGGTGTGTTCTGCTACCTGTTGCACCTGCTTAGCAATTAGGGAGGACCTTTATTCCTGTCTTGGCTGTGGACCTGTGCTGATTATTCTCAGTCTTCATCTGATGATTGTTGGGGTCAGAGCTGGATCTTGGTCTCCTGTTCTTCCCTGCTTATCTCAAGCTACGTACTGTGGTTACTGGTGGTAGTTGTATTCTTACTTAGCTGTTTACTTATGTCTCAGGTTTTGACAGTGAGTGCCCAAGGAACGAGGGTTATGATGGGACATCTGCTATAGGCAGGTACGGTCTCTTATTCTGAGTCATATAGGGAAAGTTCCCCTCTCCATCTGTTATTCCACATGTTACCTGTGGTGGTTTATATTCTTTGTTCCACTGTGCAAACAAAGTCCGGGAACGATACAGAGAATGGTTTTGATTAGAGATGAGCGAGCACCAAAATGCTCGGGTGCTCGTTACTCGAGATGAACTTTTCGCGATGCTCGAGGGTTCGTTTCGAATAACGAACCCCATTGAAGTCAATGGGCGACCCGAGCATTTTTGTATATCGCCGATGCTCGCTAAGGTTTTCGTTTGTGAAAATCTGGGCAATTCAAGAAAGTGATGGGAACGACACAGCAACAGATAGGGCAGGCGAGGGGCTACATGTTGGGCTGCATCTCAAGTTCCCAGGTCCCACTATTAAGCCACAATAGCGGCAATAGTGGCCCCCCCCCAACAACTTTTACTTCTGAAAATCCCTCATTAGCAATGCATACCTTAGCTAAGCACCACACTACCTCCAACAAAGCACAATCACTGCCTGCATGACACTCCGCTGCCACTTCTCCTGGGTAACATGCTGCCCAACCCCCCCCCATGACCCAGTGTCCTCAGCGCACACCAAACTGTCCCTGCCCAGCCTTCAGCTGCCCTCATGCCATGCCACCCTCATGTCTATTTATAAGTGCGTCTGCCAGAGGAACCGCAGGCACACACTGCAGAGGGTTGGCACGGCTTGGCAGCGACCCTCTTTAAAAGGGGCGGGGCGATAGCCAACAATGCTGTACAGAAGCAATGAGAAATCCAATCCTGTGCCACCTCCATCTGGAGCTGCACACGTGGGCATAGCAATGGGGAACCTATGTGCCACACACTATTCATTCTGTGTGTCTGCAGGCCCCAGTCAGACCGCGGTTTTTTATAAATAGTCACAGGCAGGTACAACTCCGCAATGGAAATTCCGTGTGCACCCACAGCATGGGTGGCTCCCTGGAACCCACCAGCTGTACATAAATGTATCCCATTGCAGTGCCCTGGACAGCAGAGCTAACGTCAGATTAAATGCAGGTGGGCTTCGGCCCACACTGCATACCCCAACCTGACCGGGGTTTTTAATTCATAGACACAGGCAGATACAACTCCCTATTGTGAAGTCCCTGTGGACCGACAGCATGGGTGGGTGCCAGGAAGCTACCGGCGGTACATAAATATATCCCATTGCATTGCCCATCACAGCTGAGGTAATGTCATGTTTAATGCAGGTGGGCTTCGGCCCACACTGCATGCCCCAGTCAGACTGGGGTTCTTTAGAAGTGGACACATGCAGTTACAACTCCCTGTGGACCGACAGCATGGGTGGGTGCCAGGAAGCCACCGGCGGTACATAAATATATCCCATTGCATTGCCCATCACAGCTGAGGTAATGTCATGTTTAATGCAGGTGGGCTTCGGCCCATACAGCATGCCCCAGTCAGACTGGGGTTCTTTAGAAGTGGACACATGCAGTTACAACTCCGTGTGGACCGACAGCATGGGTGGGTGCCAGGAAGCCACCGGCGGTACATAGATATATCCCATTGCAGTGCCCATCACAGCTGATGTAACGTCAGCTGTAATGCAGGTGGGCTAAAAATTAATTTGATTACACTGTAGGCGAGGGCCCCCCAAAATTGGTGTACCAACAGTACTAATGTACCTGAGAAAAATTGCCCATGCCCAACCAAGAGGGCAGGTGAAACCCATTAATCGCTTTGGTTAATGTGGCTTAATTGGTAACTAGGCCTGTAGGCAGCCCAGTTAAAATAAAAATTGGTTGAGGTGAAAGTTTCAACGCTTTAATGAGCATTGAAACGTATAAAAATTGTTTAGAAAAATTATATGACTGAGCCTTGTGGGCCTAAGAAAAATTTCCCGTTCGGCGTGATTATGTGAGGTTTCAGGAGGAGGAGCAGGAGGAGGAGGAGGAATATTATACACAGATTGATGAAGCAAAAATGTCCCCGTTTTTGATGGGGATAGAGAACGATGCTTCCATCCGCGGGTGCAGCCTACGTATTGCTTAGGTATCGCTGTTGTCCGCTGGTGGAGAAGAGAAGTCTGGGGAAATCCAGGCTTTGTTCATCTTTATGAGTGTAAGACTGTCGGCACTATCGGTTGACAGGCGGGTACGCTTATCTGTGATGATTCCCCCAGCCGCACTAAACACCCTCTCTGACAAGACGCTAGCCGCAGGACAAGCAAGCACCTCCAGGGCATACAGCGCGAGTTCAGGCCACGTGTCCAGCTTCGACACCCAGTAGTTGTAGGGGGCAGAGGCGTCACGGAGGACGGTCGTGCGATCGGCTACGTACTCCCTCACCATCCTTTTACAGTGCTCCCGCCGACTCAGCCTTGACTGGGGAGCGGTGACACAGTCTTGCTGGGGAGCCATAAAGCTGTCAAGGGCCTTAGAGAGTGTTCCCCTGCTGTGCTGTACATGCTGCCTGATCTCAGCGCCTCCCCTGCTACCTGGCCCTCGGAAGTGCGCCTTTGGCCACTAGCGCTGTCGGATGGGAATTTTACCATCAGTTTGTCCGCCAGGGTCCTGTGGTATAGCATCACTCTCGAACCCCTTTCCTCTTCGGGTATGAGAGTGGAAAGGTTCTCCTTATACCGTGGGTCAAGCAGTGTGTACACCCAGTAATCCGTAGTGACCAGAATGCGTGTAACGCGAGGGTCACGAGAAAGGCATCCTAACATGAAGTCAGCCATGTGTGCCAGGGTACCTGTACGCAACACATGGCTGTCCTCACTAGGAAGATCCTCTTCCTTCTCCTCCTCCTCCGGCCATACACGCTGAAAGGATGACAGGCAAGCAGCATGGGTACCCTCAGCAGTGGGCCAAGCTGTCTCTTCCCCCTCCTCCTCATCCTCCCCATGCTCCTCCTCCTCCTCAACGCGCTGAGATATAGACAGGAGGGTGCTCTGACTATCCAGCGACATACTGTCTTCCCCCGGCACTGTTTCCGAGCGCAAAGCGTCTGCCTTTACGCTTTGCAGGGAACTTCTCAAGAGGCATAGCAGAGGAATGCTGACGCTAATGATTGCAGCATCGCCGCTCACCACCTGGGTAGACTCATGTTGGAGTTGGTATTCCACTATAGCTCTACGCTGCTCATAGAGCCTGGCCAACATGTGGAGCATAGAGTTCCACCGTGTGGGCACGTCGCACAGCAGTCGGTGCACTGGCAGATTAAACCGATGTTGCAGGGTGCGCAGGGTGGCAGCGTCCGTGTGGGACTTGCGGAAATGTGCGCAGAGCCGGCACACCTTTCCGAGCAGGTCTGACAAGCGTGGGTAGCTTTTCAGAAAGCGCTGAACCACCAAATTAAAGACGTGGGCCAGGCATGGCACGTGCGTGAGGCTGCCGAGCTGCAGAGCCGCCACCAGGTTACGGCCGTTGTCACACACGACCATGCCCGGTTGGAGGCTCAGCGGCGAAAGCCAGCGGTCAGTCTGCTCTGTCAGACCCTGCAGCAGTTCGTGGGCCGTGTGCCTCTCCTCTCCTGAGCTGAGTAGTTTCAGCACGGCCTGCTGACGCTTGCCCACCACTGTGCTGCCACGCCGCGCGACACCGACTGCTGGCGACGTGCTGCTGACACATCTTGATTGCGAGACAGAGGTTGCGTTGGAGGAGGAGGAGAAGGGTGCTTTAGTGGAGGAAGCATACACTGCCGCAGATACCAGCACCGAGCTGGGGCCCGCAATTCTGGGGATGGGTAGGACGTGAGCGGTCCCAGGCTCTGACTCGGTCCCAGCCTCCACTAAATTCACCCAATGTGCCGTCAGGGAGATATAGTGGCCCTGCCCGACTGTGCTTGTCCACGTGTCCGTTGTTAAGTGGACCTTGGCAGTAACCGCATTGGTGAGGGCGCGTACAATGTTGCGGCAGACGTGGTCGTGCAGGGCTGGGACGGCACATCAGGAAAAGTAGTGGCGACTGGGAACTGAGTAGCGCGGGGCCGCCGCCGCCATCATATTTTTGAAGGACTCTGTTTCCACAACCCTATACGGCAGCATCTCCAGGCTGATAAATTTGGCTATGTGCACGTTTAACGCTTGAGCGTGCGGGTGCGTGCCGGCATACTTGCGCTTGCGCTCAAACACTTGCGCTAGCGACGGCTGGACGGTGCGCTGACAGACATTGCTGGATGGGGCCGAGGACAGCGGAAGTGAGGGTGTGGGTGCAGGCCAAGAGACGGTAGTGCCTGTGTCCTCAGAGCGGGGTTGGATCTCAGTGGCAGGTTGGGGCACAGGGGGAGAGGCAGCGGTGCAAACCGGAGGTGGTGAACGGCCTTCGTCCCACCTTGTGGGGTGCTTGGCCATCATATGTCTGCGCATGCCGGTGGTGGTGAGGCTGGTGGTGGTGGCTCCCCGGCTGATCTTGGCGCGACAAAGGTTGCACACCACTGTTCGTCGGTCGTCTGCACTCTCAGTGAAAAACTGCCAGACCTTTGAGCACCTCGGCCTCTGCAGGGTGGCATGGCGCGAGGGGGCGCTTTGGGAAACAGTTGGTGGATTATTCAGTCTGTCCCTGCCTCTACCCCTGGACACCGCACTGCCTCTTGCAACCTGCCCTGCTGCTGCCCTTGCCTCCCCCTCTGAAGACCTGTCCTCAGTATGCGTAGCAAACCAGGTGGGGTCAGTCACCTCATTGTCCTGCTGCTCTTCCTCCGAATCCTCTGTGCGCTCCTCCCTCGGACTTACTGCCCTTACTACTACCTCACTGATAGACAACTGTGTCTCAACGTCATCGTCCTCCTCACCCACTGAAAGGTCTTGAGACAGTTGCCGGAAGTCCCCAGCCTCATCCCCCGGACCCTGGGAACTTTCCAATGGTTGGGCATCAGTCACGATAAACTCCTCTGGTGGGAGAGGAACCACTGCTGCCCAATCTGAGCAGGGGCCCGAGAACTGTTCCTGGGAGTCTGCCCGCTCCTCAGAATGTCTCATTGTAATGGAGTGAGGAGGCTGGGAGGAAGGAGGAGCAGCAGCCAGAGGATTCTGAGTTGCAGCAGTGGACGGTGCAGAACTGTGGGTAGACGATAGATTGCTGGAAGCACTTTCTGCCATCCACGACAGGACCTGCTCACACTGCTCATTTTCTAATAAAGGTCTACCGCGTGGACCCATTAATTGTGCGATGAATGTGGGGACGCCAGAAACGTGCCTCTCTCCTAATCCCACAGCAGTCGGCTGCGATACACCTGGATCAGGAGCTCGGCCTGTGCCCACACCCTGACTTGGGCCTCCGCGTCCTCGGCCGCGTCCACGTCCTCTAGGCCTACCCCTACCCCTCAGCATGCTGTATTACCAGTAATGCAGAAACAGAACGCTGTAATTAAATGTGCCGCTTATTGGCCTGTGGTTGGAGGCTGACTTCGCTTACGGAACACCAGGAAATAATTTTGCGCAAGCCTGCTGTAACACTTAGCTGGCGGCGTATGAATTTGGAGAACTACTACACCCAGCACAGACCCAGAACACTGAGGACAGTCACAGGCAGCCCAAATAGATTTTTTTCCCCAAATTTTTTTGCAAAGGCCCACTGCCTATATTCAATCAATAATCAATATGTCTTCTGTCCCTGCCTAAGCGCTTCTGGCCCTGGAGTATGTCAAAGAAATGCAGAGTGTTGCACTGTGAACTGCAATACAGCGGTGATTTCACAGCCCAGACAGAGCCAGGAAATAATTTTGCGCAAGCCTGCTGTAACACTTAGCTGGCGGCGTATGAATTTGGAGAACTACTACACCCAGCACAGACCCAGAACACTGAGGACAGTCACAGGCAGCCCAAATAGATTTTTTTCCCCAAATTTTTTTGCAAAGGCCCACTGCCTATATTCAATCAATAATCAATATGTCTTCTGTCCCTGCCTAAGCGCTTCTGGCCCTGGAGTATGTCAAAGAAATGCAGAGTGTTGCACTGTGAACTGCAATACAGCGGTGATTTCACAGCCCAGACAGAGCCAGGAAATAATTTTGCGCAAGCCTGCTGTAACACTTATCTGGCTGCGTATGAATTTGGAGAACTACTACACCCAGCACAGACCTAGAACACTGAGGACAGTCACAGGCAGCCCAAATAGATTTTTTTCCCCAAATTTTTTTGCAAAGGCTCACTGCCTATATTCAATCAATATGTCTTCTGTCCCTGCCTAAGCGCTTCTGGCCCTGGAGTATTACTGCAGGGCGCAATGCTCTGCACGGCCGATATACCAAAATAAAAAAATGTGCAACACTGCAAAAAGCAGCCTCCACAGTACTGCACACGGTTAGATGTGGCCCTAAGAAGGACCGTTGGGGTTCTTGAAGCCTAAAATACTCCTAACACTCTCCCTATAGCAGCTCCACCAAGATACCACTTTCCCTCCTCTATGTCAGAATGCATCTGTGGCGAGCCGCGGCAGGGGCCGATTTTTATACTCGGGTGACACCTGATCTCGCCAGCCACTGACTACAGGGGGGTGGTATAGGGCTTGAACGTCGCAGAGGGAAGTTGTAATGCCTTCCCTGTCTTTCAATTGGCCTGAAAAGCGCGCTAACGTCTCAGAGATGAAAGTGAAAGTAACCCGAACATCGCGTGGTACTCGTTACGAGTAACGAGCATCTCGAACACGCTAATACTCGAACGAGTATCAAGCTCGGACGAGTACGTTCGCTCATCTCTAGTTTTGATACATCCTGGTCAGATGTGACAACTGCCCTGCGCTCGCCATTTCTCCCAGTGTTAACTTTGGCTAATCTGGAGTCATGCTTGGCAGGTCCTTAAGAAGCAAGTGGCAGAAGTGGGACTCTGGCCTGCCTCCTGTGAATTTGCAGGGACTTCTTTCTCTCTTCACCATGGCATATTTGGATTGGCCTACACAAGTGATATTTCTGTGGAAGGAGAGGCTGGACCAGCTGACCATGCCATACGTCATGCTTCTGGACAGCACACTAAGTGGTGGCTTTTATATTTCATATCCCCTGAAGAACCTTTAATCAGGAGAAGACAGTAGCAGGGTCAGGTTCTTGAGCTGGGCTGTCCTTTTTATAATTGCTTCACATTATTTGTACAGCGGTTATAAAAAGTCTACGCACCCAGTAAAATGCCATGTTTTTGTCATGTTACGTAATTCAACAAAGTTGAATCATTTCATATTTTTTTCCACCTTCAATGTAACCCGTTATCTGTATAATTTCATTGGAAAACAAGCTCAAATCTTTTATGGTGGAGAAATAAAAATATCAAAAGCTACATTGAGCAGGGGGTTGGACCAGATGACCCTGAAGGTCCCTCCCAACTCTACAATTCTATAAAATAATATGGTTGCATAAGTGGAGACACCCTCTAATATCTGAGGATGTGGTTATGTTCAGATTTAGCCAATCATATTTGACATCCTGATTTTCCTGACCTTTTCTGAGTTGGTCCATTAAGATCTTACAGCACATCAAAGCGATCTGATTGTTGGAAGGTATCAGTCAGGAGAAGGGAACTAAAACTTTTCCAAGGTATAACATATACCATGGACCACAGGGGAGACTGTCGGCAAGAAGGGGGTCAAAACATGTCCGATACATTACATATACCATGAAACACAGTGAATATGGCCAACAAGAAGTAGATTACATTTGGCACAACAGTGATATTACCAAGAATTGGATGTACCCCAAAAATTGATGAAAAGACCACAATAAAATTGGTCTAGGAGATTGCCAAGAGGCCACCAGCAAGGGAGCTGCATGAGTTTCTGGCAAGTACTGGTTGTGTAGTGCATGTGACAACCATTTAGCTTATTCTTCATATATCTGGACTGTCTGGTAGGGTGGCAGGACGGAAGCCTTTTCTAACAAAGAAAAACAACCAAGCCCGGCTATCTTTTACTAAAACCTTCATCAAGTCTGTGAAGAATGTGTTATGTCTGATGGGACCGAGAGGGAACCTGTAGGACATACTTCCAAAAGGTATGTTTGGCACAAAGCCAACACTGCACATCACCAAAAGAGCAGCATTATGCTATGGGGCTGTTATTCTGCTGCTGGAACTGGGGCTTTCGTCAAGGTGGAGGGAATTATAAACAGTTCTAAATATCAATCCATTTGGCCCAAAACTTTCAGGGTTCTGCTAAAAAGCTGAAGATAAAGAGGAATTTCACCTTTTAGCACGACAACGACCCAAAGCAGACCGCCAAATCAACAAGAGAATGGCTTGCCTGAAGAAGGTCAAAGTTTTACAATGGCCCAGCTAGAGCCAAACCTGGATTCCATCTGTGGGTTGACCTGAAGAGGGTTCTACACACAGATGTCCTCGTAATCTGACAAGTTTGGAGTGCTTTTGCAAGGAAGAGTAGGCAAATGTTGCCAAGCCAAGATGTGCCATGCTGATACACACTTACTCAAAAAGACTAAATGCTTTCATGAAGTCAAATGGTACATCAACAAAGCATTAGTTTTAGATTATTTTTGTGTTTTATTTCCTTCCTAAATAATTTCAGTTTATTTTTCAATGGAATTGTACAGATAACAGGTCACATTGAAGGTGGAAATAAATCTGAAATAATTCATCTTTGTTGAATTTTTTAACTTGACAAAAACATGGTCTGCCGGCACCCCTGCATTGTTTTTTTATGGAAGGGCTTTACATATAAGCCCTCCCCTAAAAAACAAGGATTTTAGTGTAAAAAAGAAAACAAAAAAAATTGTGATGTGACAGCTGCGGTAGGGAATTGAAGAATTCCTCTGCTGCATCTGTCACAGATGTGGCAGATGTAGCAGCAGGGAATTCTTTTTACTAGCAGTGATGAGGGAAACATCTGCCGCGGGGGACAGGGCAGCGGTGAATAAGTAAGTTTTTTTATTTTTTTATTTTTACACTAAAATACTTGTTTTTCATGGAAGGGCTTATATGTAAAGCCCTTCCATAAAAAATAATGCAGGGGTGCTGGGAGACCATTGTTTTCAATGGAGCTGCCGGCAGCAGCCGCGGATCAATTGAAGACAATGGGGAGGGTGAAATTTTCTCGAGCGCCTGAGCACCACAGTGGTGCTTGCTCGAGTAACGAGTACTTTCAAATATGCTAATGCTCGAACAAGCATGCTCGCTCATCTCTAATAATTGTATTTCAGAATAGTGTAACCACTCATTTGGGCTGATTCCCATCAACGTTTTGATTTCTGCATTGAACGGATGCATTTTATAAAAATGGAATGGATAGCCAAAGAGAATTGAAATGAAAACAAATGGAAGAGATCTCTGTTCTGAACCCTTGTATATTTATACAAAGCTATTAGCGTGCTTGCTTGTTACAGTCCTGGGTATAATAAATGATGGGAGAGATCTCTGTACTGACACCTGATATATCTACACATAGTTATTAGAGAGCCCCCTTGTTACAGTTCTGGATATAATAGATGATGGGAGAGATTTCTGTACTGACCCATGTTATATCCATACATAGTTATTAGAGCGCCCCCTAGTTACAGTCACAGTCCTGGGTATAAATAGATGATAGGAGAGATCTCTGTATTGTTCCCTGATATCTATCTATACAACATTATTAAAGTGCCCCATTTTTTTAGTCCTGGGTATAATAGATGATGGGAGAGATGTCTGTACTGACCCATGTTATATGTATACGTAGTTAGTAGAGTGCCCTCTTGTTACAGTCCTGGGTATAAATAGATGATGGTATAACTACATATAGTTATTAGAGCACCCTCTTGTTTCAGTCCTGGGTATAATAGATGATGGGAGGGATGTCTGTACTAACCCATGTTATATCTATATGTGATCATCAGGGGCGAAGGTCAGAGCTCAGGTGACTGATCACATGACGGTGACATCATCACAGATCCTGTGAGAACACGGCTGCTCTCAGGCTCTGCATGTTTGATTATGCAGTAGGACCTGTGAAGGCATTACCACCATGTGATCAGCGGTGGAGCATGTAACTCACACGGCACACACGGATGGACAGATAAGTGGTCATTAGCATTTTGATGGTGGGAGAGACCTCTGTATTGTCCCGTGATATATTTATACATAGTTTTAGGCTGCCCCTCGGCTATTTTTTTTCTAAACTAAATAACCAATTTTGATAGTTTATTTGGGTATTGTATTGCATTCAATTTTTTTTTTCTTTTTTGCTTGCTTTGGAACCTACACTCAATTTTTTTAGCTTCCCTTTGAGACTTGAACATGCAAGCATCACTAGGCTCCAAGCTGCCAAGGCAACCCATCAGCAGCTATCCAGGAGTGTTGGGGTAACAGAGGGGCCTACGCCCCTGACTAATGGCTTAGAGACCATGGTCAGCACTGAACACAGCATCTAAATGGTTAAACTGCCATGATCGGTGCCCAGTATGGAGCAGGCTTAAGCACAAGTGCAATGAAGAAAGATGGATACCTTATATCATGTGCTATTAGTGGTGATGTCAAGACTGGGTGGTAAGGAGGCAAGCAAGAGGAGAAGGCCAGGTTTCTGTGATGACTCGCTGACTCAAAGGGATGGTGGCACTACCTCATTGTCTTAAGATAGAGAACTTGTATACAGTGCGCACAACATTAAAATTAAGAATTTGGGTGAAGCTAAAAGGCTCCTTTTGTAAAATACGATGTGTCAGTTGTATGTCATGCTGCATAGCGTTATGGCGGCAAATGGACAAAGGTTTTTATGCTGAGAGGTTCCCTTTAAAGAAGTATTCCTAGAATAGACTTTTATCAGCTATCCTTAGGATAGGTACTAAAAGTCTGATCAGTGGGGTCTCATGGCAGAGACCCCCTCCGATCCTGAGAAGGGGGGTTCCATGTCCATCTACAGTCATTGCAGGTTTAGGGCTCCCACCCACTGGCGATAATTTCTTTCTTGCGCTGTGAGAGCACGAGAAAAATCTCGTATCGCAGCACAAGAAAAAGGCCGGTATAGAACCGGCATATCGCAAGTGGTTTCAATGGGGCTAGCGACAGCAGCGCTAGCCCCATTGAAAGCATAGGGAGAATGCCGCGGACTTCTGCCACTGCTGTGACAGCTGTGGCAAAAGTCTGCAGCATTCTATTCTATTGCTTTCAATGGGATCGGCACTGCTGCCGATCCCATTGAAATCAATGGTTTCAGCCAAGCCCAGCAGAATGATTTTATTACTCACCTCTTCTGCGCTCAGCCACGTCCTCCTGCTGGCTCCCCGGCACTGCTATGAAACTCTTTCAGCAGTCGTGGATTTAAAAATCCTCACCTCCTGAAAGGGCTGTGCAGATTGGCTGAGGGCTCAGCCAATAGCAGCTACTGCTTAGCTATTGGCTGAGCTCTCAGCCAATCACACATAGCTTTTAGCTATTCATTCATGAATAGCTAAGATATAGCTATTCATGAATGAATAGCTAAGGGCTATGTGTGATTGGCTGAGCGCTCAGCCAATAGCTAAGCAGTAGCTGGTATCTGCGCAATCTGCGCAGCCCTTTCAGGAGGCGGGGATTTTTAAATCCCCGACTGCTGAAAGAGCTTCATAGCAGTGCCAGGAAGACAGCAGGAGGACGCGGCTGAGCGCAGGAGAGGGGAGTATGATTTTTGCCCTTTCCTGATAATCATTCTGCATGGCTTGGCAGAAAGCAGTGCTTTCAATGGGATCGGCAGCAGTGCCGATACCATTGAAAGCAATGGAATAGAATGCCAGGGACTTCTGCCACAGCGGGGATGAAGGAAACTCCTGCCACATCTGTCACAGCTGTGGCAGAAGTCCCGGCATTCTCCATCTCTTTTCAATGGGGCTAGCGCTGCTGCCGCTGGCCCCATTGAAAAGACTGGCGATATTTCGCAGTGATGCCGATATCCCGGCGTCATGCCGATTTTTTTTCTCGCACTGCGATGCGAGACTTTAACTTTAGAATCGCCTCGCAGTGGAGAGAATATCGCCAGTGGGTGGGAGCCCTTACTGCACCCACTCCCCAGTGAAGATGAAAGGAGTGCCGTGCACACACATTACTGTCACTCTATTCAATCTCCTCTTCGCTGCAGGGGAGCTTGGGACCTCTGTTCTCTGGATCAGTCTGGGTCTCAGCAGTCAGAGTCACTCTTTTATGATAAAACTCAATTCTGGTTTAATCTCTTTAGTGTATATAGTTAGATGTCCTAAGTGTGAAGTTATATCTAGAGGAACATTCTATAAATTATTTTGTTAAATTCTGAAATGCAAATTGTTTTCAGCCACCAATAGGAAGAGGTTAGATCATATTGTTTTATTAGTAAGTGCAATGTACAAATTAATTTTGTTTACCTTTCAGACATAGCAAACCAGGTCCTGCTGGCGGTGTTCACAATGGAGATGATCTTGAAGATCTACGCGCTTGGGTTCCAGTCATATTTTATGTCTCTCTTTAATCGGTTTGACTGCTTTGTGGTATGCACTGGACTTCTAGAAATTCTGCTAGTTGCTAGCAACATCATGTCACCACTTGGCATATCTGTTTTACGATGTATACGGCTGCTTCGAATATTTAAGATTACACGGTAAGCATGTAATGTGCAACAGAATTGTTGATTATTTGAAGGGTTCAGTGATACATGAGGGAATCTTTATAACAAAAACTAAAGAGAAACTGCAGCCTGGGATAAATGTCCGCAGGCACACGGCAAAAAAAGAGTTGGATGCACATGTGGAAAACAATTGTCTGGATCAGATCAAAGTATGAGAGCATGTACATATTTACTCCTCTACCCACCTTGTACTGGTATTATTTTAAGTGCAAATTAATCACATCATGTATGTGGTTTTCCTTCCCGTTATGGCATTGATTTAAGTGCAAATTAATCACACCGGGTCTGTGCATTTTATATGTACGTATGTATAAATGCATCTTTCTTCAGATCTACTATATAAACCTAAAGAAGATCCTTGAGTAGGTCCGAAAGCTCGCTATAACATCATGTATTTTTGTTAGCAATTAAAAGGTATCATATCTACAAGATTACTTGGTTTATCTTGCTAAGAACAATCCCATTTTGCTCTACTGGCTAACACTGTACCAAACTTTTTCATTTGAACAAGTAGAAGAATGGAAGCATTGACCCAAAGACGCATGGAATCTTGGGTTATACAAGAAACTCTTAACACTAAACCTGAAATAACTACTCAAACCACTGCTTGGGATTTAATGGCTGCAGCATTTATTTCCAAACGGGTTTAACAATTAAATAACTCCATAAATTGTATCAAACTAAATAGTCTTGGTCATACGAACCCAGACTATTCCACCAATAAATTGTATAAACTGATTAGTCTTGGTTGTACGAACCCAGACTATCACAATCAAATATAAACTCAACCGCTGATGCCCACCAGCCGAAGGCAGGCGGCAATCCCCCTTTTGAAAAATGCCCGCGACAGCCTCACGAACTCCACACAAACGGGCAGGAGGGCGGGACAACTTGGATTTCTCCTCAGACTGAAGGTCCCATCCAACTGTCACCCCTTTATAATACCTTCTCTTCTTTTTTTCACACACACACCTGGCCAATCCCTATCCTGTCTCCATGGCATCACTCAGCTGGCAGCTTCCAGCTGTCCCTGTCAAAAATCCATTGCCCAATCAAATCTTGTCACCAGGGCTCAGTAAAACTTCGCCAGCATTCTGGCACACACCGTAGCTCCTGTAGTTAACCCTATAGATACCATTAAAATCAGCCTAACCTAACTAACTACCGCACTGCTACAGATTCTATGCGGCGCTGGGACCTTAATGTCCTTTGGCCATACAGAAAGATCAGGAGTCATTTACCACCCATATTCCTTAGGCCGCCTGCACACGAGCGTTCCGGATTCCGCTAGCGGATTTTCACGCGCGTATGGTACCTAAATGTGCTTGCGGATAGGTGCGGATGCGTGAAAAATCACGCGCGGATATACGCGGATGTGTTGCGGAAAAAAACGCGCAGAAAAACCAGCAGACACCCCTTATTGTAAACCCAACCCCTAGAAAACTGCCTATTCCTTGGAAAAGAGCTTAAAAACCAACACCCAGACTCCGTTTTGTCCCTCTTGCTTGTGCGAGCACCGTTAAATTATTCTGGCAACATGCTTTCACCCGGTGAGCAGATGTCTTTGGCCGCCTGCACACGGGCGGAAATCCCGCGGCGGTTTTTCCCGCGGGATTTCCGCCACTGAAAGTTTGCATAGGAGTGCATTACAATATGCACTCCTATGCAGACGGCCGCGGTTTGGCCGCGCGAAATCTCGCGCAGCAAACAAACCGCGGCATGTCCTATTTTTGTGCGGGGCTCGCACTCACCCGGCCGCCGGCTCCGGTCTGCGCATGCGCCGGCTGCGCGGCAGCCGGCGCATGAAAGAGTCGGGGCTGCCCGGCACGGGTGAGTATGCGCTCGTCTCTGCAGGCTCTCGGGTCGGGTCCCGCGGCGAGAATTCTCGCTGCCGGATCCGACCCGCTCGTCTGCAGGTGGCCTTTGTGGGCATGGTTGATCCATGTAACTTTTTTCAGGCGCTTCTCCAGCGTGACTTTATTTCAGTCACTGCAAAAAAATTCACAAGAGGAATTCATTACTACAGATTTTGCGTTCTTACATCCTGCATTGGCAAGAAATACTACCTATCTCCCTCTACAAATTTGCCTGTGAAGCTCTGTGCTGTGTGTTGGGACGCCTCCTACCATGCCTACTTCCTGTAGTCATAGCAACCAGTGACTCCATCTGCAGCTGCACTGCGGATGTACTGCGTGAAAAAACGCACCCATTCACTTGTATTGGAGGCTTCACGCGCAGAATCCGACCCAAATTAGAACAGGTCGCAGATTTTTTCACACGCGTGAAAAAACGCGATACAAATCCGTCCGTCTGGGGACAACTGCGGATCCTCATAGGAGTATATTGGCTGCGGTCTGGGGCAGATAATGTGCCTAAAATAACGCGCTGGAAATTCCGTTCGTGTGCAGGCACCCTTAGGAATCGGTATTAGGCTCTAACGCAGGAGAAAAATTGAAGAGGTGCATTAAGAAATGTCTTTGCCTATAAAAACAGTCTAGTAAGGACTCAGAACCCTCTGAGAAGTGTTGTAAAGAAGAGAGTGGTGGTTGTGGGAGATTTCCTATTGAGAGGAACAGAGGCCAGGGTCTGCAGACCTGACATAACCTCACGAGAGGTGTGCTGTCTCGAAGGCGCATAAATCAAAGATGTTCTACAGCCACTACCCATTTCTACGGATACACATAGGGACAAATGACACCCCCCAAAAAAGAACGTTGCAACAATCTGCAGAGCCTTTGAAGACCTTGGCAGGAAAGTGAAGGAAGTAGGACCACAGGTGGTCTTCTCATCCATCTTCCCACTGGATGGCCATGGAATAAGGAGATGGAACAGAATTCTAATGGTGAACAAATTGATGGTGTCATCAGCAAAGATTTGGATTTCTGCACCATGGAGATTTATGATGCAATCCTTGCTAGAGACGGGTTGCACCTTAAAAAGGAATATATTTGTCAGGCACCTTGCTTCACTCATCAGGAGAGCTTTAAACTGGAACAATATGGGAAGAGAAGTGAAAGGCCAGGTAAAGATCTACAGCTAATGAATGTAATTGAGAACCTTGCTATTAGAAGTGGAATAAAAAAACGAAGGCAAACAATTCAGACGTAAAGTAGAGGAGCAAGAGATCACAAACTAAAATGCTTCTGGAGGCAGAGCCTGATGCTGGACTGAGAGGCAGCAGGGTGTAGGAGTTCCCTCATTAACTCTATAAAAAAAAAGCAGCACATAGCAAAATATTGGGTGATAACTTGTACATAGAAGGAAAGAAGCACTTGGAGAGCTGTTCTGAGACTGTATAAGAGGACAAACCAGTTAGTTAGGTGCAGCAGATTGCCTTTCAGGAGTGGCCTAAGAAGTTTTTAGTATCCTTAGAGCAGACCGGAAGTGACCTCTTTGGAGAGGAGGTGAGAGATAAACTTAATCCCCTGCACAGTACTAAAGATAGAGTTTACTGGGAGCTGTGGCTGGAAGTTCCTGTGAGATACAGGGGACTCAGATAAGAGAGCTGGGTGCTTTGTTTGCACAGCTTAAACTAAAGACTGCTCTGTGGGAGAGGAGGGATGCCTTCATATCACTGCACAAGCCTCCACAAGAAGGACTTTGAGCACTGAGGCTGGAAGTTCTTCTGTAACACAGGGCACTCAGAGCTGAGAGCTGTGTGCTATACCTGCTCAGCATGGGACTATAGGATGCTTCTAAGGAGCCTCTACCCCCATGCATAAGTCTCCATAGGAACCATACTCCGCCCTGAAGTTGGGAGCTTGCCTGTTCCACAGCAGATAGGAGTATGCTGTTCTGAAGAAAGGTTGAGAGACATCTATAATACCTTGCACAAACAAATAAAGGGATCAAGTTGGACATTATATGATACAACATTTTTTCTTGCCTTCCTTATATCTGAGGAACAAAAGTTGTTCTCAGCTAGTTAATTTTGAAGACATAATTACGAATATTGGTTAAGTGTTCTTGTTTACAATTGTATTACTAAGCCTTAAACATGATTACTTTGAGACAATTATGTCTTGCATACTTAACTATCACATACTACCTGGATTGTGCACCTGTCACTCTCTATGTATAGATATTATATGACCCGGCATATCCTACAATCATGTTACTACTCAGAGATATCACTTTTTGGCTATGGTGTTTAAAATATCTTTCCTCAATGTTAAAGGGTAGAATAGCCCTTTTAATAGATCTCTTCTTTGGCGAGAAGCAAATCATTAAATTGTAATGTCTTGTGCATTCAAGAAACCCCATCTCCTAGCTACTAAAACCCATAAAATAAAACACAAAAACTTTCCCCATATTTATTTCACCCCAAATATTAACAAAAAACATGGAATCTTGATAGCTGTAAAAACACTATAGCTTTTCAACATGTCAAAACCATTTTCGATAATCAGAATAGATATATTCTCTTGAACTGTATCATAAATAACAAAAAAGAAGGTGGATCCAGGAAACTACATTTGACAAAGCATCTCAAACTATTCTTATTGAAAAAATTACCAAATATGGGATTGAAAAGACAACTGTTAGATGTTGCCATGTACACAAAGAGTGATCATAAATGGCTGCACATCCAAGTGGAAGAATGTCTCAAGTGGGGTACCACAAGGCTCTGTTCTGGGCCGAGTGTTGTTCAACACTTTTGTAAATGATCTAGAGCAGGGAATTGAGAGTAAACTGAGGGATAGCTAATGCTAGAGAAGAGAGAGCGCGGATTCAAATAAGTCTGGATAAACTTGATTAGTGAGTGGTGACTTACAGAATGGTATTTAACAAGGAGAAATGCAAAGTACTACATCTAGGCAAGAAAAAATGTCAAGGGCCAGGGTCTGGGTACTGGAAGTCCCTATCGCTACCTACAACCCCTGACCCTACCTACTTGCCCCCCTAGGCTAGGCCCTAGGGTGACAACTGGGTGATAGTCCCTAGGCTAGCTAAGGATGCGGGGCAGAGGTCAGACTTACAGACAAATATGGGTCACAAACAAAACACAAGGCAGGTCAGGCAATCCGTGTCAGCAATGAGAGAAAATGCAATACAAAAGGGTCAGGCGAAGGCGAAGTCGGGTACAGAGCAAGTGAGTCAAAGCAGGGAGTCCAAAACACGGAACGAGGGTGCAGTTGAAGACCAAATATACACTGGCAAACTGAAAAGGAACTGAAAGGTTTACATGCTGTCAGAACTCCCACCCCAGCCACTGATAGGCGCAGGGAGCCTGACAGACGCAGGAGCCAATCACGGGGTGCTGGAAAAACTGCCCCCAGCACTTGCTGGACAGGCAGAGACAGAGGACGCGTGCCCGACTGTCATAGCAATGGGGACGCTGCATGGGGTGGCAACCGCCATGTCCCTAATAACCTGAACCCCTGCCGCCTGGGTGACAGGACCGGTGGTGCGAGCACGGAGGCCCCGGGAGCCGCCGGTCCTGACAGTACCCCCCTTCTACGGGGGAAGACCTGACCCCCACAGCCAGGAGCGGGCTTGAGAGGCAAGGCCCTGTGAAAAAGTCGAACTACGTGTGGAGCATGAACATCTCTGGCAGAGACCCACATCCTATCCTCAGGGCCAAACCTGCTCCAGTGGACCAGGTACTGAATTAAGCCCCAAACCCACCTGGCATCAATGATTTTCATCACTTCATACTCAAGTGACCCTGCACCCGTGTAGGAGCGGGCGGGTCATGGGTGGGCAAAACTGGAATCACATATCTTTTTAACAAGGCTTTATGGAACACGTTGTGGACCTTCCAAGATGCAAGAAGAGATACCTTGTATGCTACTGGGTTAACAACCTGAGAGGTAGTAAATGGACCGATAAAACGGGGAGCCAGTTTTAAGGACTAAACCTTAAGTCTCAAATTCTTAGAAGCCAGTAACACCTGCTTCCCAACTACAAAGGGTGCAGAGATAGTGCGTTTCTTATTTGCCTGTCTAAAAAGTTTCTCCTGGGCACTTTGAAGGTTATTACGAACCTGGGCCCAGACTGTGCATAGTTCACCAATAGATGTATCTGCAGACGGAGTGTCAGAAGCAGAGGGAGCAGAGAAAGTAAACTGGGGATGGAAACCATAATTACAGAAAAACGGCGAGAGTTGAGACAACGAATTAACATGATTAGTAATGGCAAATTCAGCGAGAGGTAAGTACTTGACCCACTGATGCTGATTATCAGAAACAAAAAGCTGTAGGTTCTGAATTAATTCCTGATTCATGCGTTCAGTTTGACCATTAGACTCGGGATGAAAGGCGAAAGAAAAAGACAAGTTATCATTTAGGTTCCTGCAGAAAGCCCAGCAGAAGAGAACTATACCCCTCTATCCGAGACAATATCCTCTGGAATCCCATGAAATGGGACAACCTCTTTGATAAAAATTCCAGATAATTATTTGGCGTTCGATAGCTTGCACAAAGGAACGAAATGTGCCATCTTGGTGAAACGATCAACTATTACCCAAATAACAGTGTTCCCAAGCGAGGGAGGCAAATTGGTTATGGCCATGGCCTTGATAGAATTGGCAAGGGGAGAAGAAAGCCCTCAGGACATCTCCTGAGACTTTTCCCCCTGGCACAAACCAGACATGCCATCACAAATGACTGGACACCCCTAGCCAAATGAGGCCACCAATAAATTCTGGAAAGTAGTTCCTGAGTACCCCGGATACCAGGGTGACCAGCTAGGACTGAAGTGTGTGTCTCCTCTCACACTTTCAGCCTCAAGGACACTGGAACAAACAGTTTGCCTTCCGGAAGGGCTTCAGGGGCCAATTGCTGAGCAGCATGTATATGAGGTGAAAGGTCAGAGGAGACAGCAGCGAGAACCACCCTGGGGGAGAGAATAGTCTCCAGCTCAGACTCAGAAGGTTCCGGGGTACCAAAACTCCTAGACAAAGCATTCGCCTTAACATTTTTTGAGCCGGGTCTGTACGTCACTAAAAAGTTAAACCGTGAAAAGAACAAGTCCCAGCGGGCTTGTTGAGCTTTCAATCTCCTAGCAGAGTCTAAATAAATGGTCTGTGAGTACCGTGATCTGATGGCGTGCCCCTTCCAGAAAATGCCTCCATTCCTCAAATGCCCACTTAATAGCCAATAATTCTTGGTTGCCTATGTCGTAATTTCGTTCAGTGGATGAGAATTTCCTGGAAAAATAGGCACATCGTCTAAGATTAGTAAGTGTGAAGGAACCTTGGGACAGTACCGCTCCCACTTGAAGATGTCTACCTCCACCACAAACGGACTGGATAGGTCAGGTTGGATAAGAATGGGCGCTGAAGAGAAAGCCGCCTTCAGGGTAGAGAAGGCAAGCAGTGCATCAGAAGACTTGGTGCTCACATCAGCCCCCATTTCTCGTGAGATCAATTAAAGGCTTAGCTACCACGGAGAAGTTCTTAATGAATTTATGGTAATAGTTAGCGAACCCAAGGAAGAACTGTAACGCTTTCAAAGTGTCTGGCTGAGCCCATTCCATGATGGCTTTCATCTTTACTGGATCCATCTGAATATCACAGGGTGTAATGATATACCCCAAGAAGGATATTTTCTGGATGCCAAAAACACATTTCTCAACCTTAGCAAACAATTTGTTAGCCCTGAGGTGAGTCAGCTCGGCTTCTAAATGGATACGGTGTGTTTGCCAGTCCTGGGAGAAGATCAAAATGTCATCCAGGTAAACCACAATGAACACCAACATGATATCCTAGAAAATGGAATTCATGAACCCTTGAAAAACAGCTGGGGCATTACATAAGCCAAAAGACATAACGAGGTATTCAAAATGCCCAAGAGGTGTATTAAAAGCAGTCTTCCACTCATCCCCTTCCCGTATACGGATGAGGTTATAGGCTCCCTTCAAATCAAGCTTAGAAAACCACTGGGTCTCAGAAACCTGATTGGGAGGTTGGGGATGAGAGGAAGCGCATATTGGTTTCTGACGGTTATCTTATTGAGCTCCCTGTAGTCAATACAAGGGCGGAGGCCTGCATCTTTCTTCTCGACAAAGAAAAACCCAGCACCAGTAGGGGAGTCCAAGGGTCGGATGTGCCCTTGGCCAGACTGTCCTGAATATAGTCCTTCATGGACTCTCTCTTAGAGACAGTTACATTGTAAATCCGACCGTTGGCACTGGGGACCAGATCAATTTTACAGTCGAACTCTCTATGAGGAGGCAAAACTTCATATAGCTGTTTGGAGAATACATCAGAAAATACAGAGATATAGTCTGGTAACTCAACACCCTCCAAACGGAAATATCCGAATTCACCGGACTCAAGTAATTGGTACAGCGGGAACCCCACTTGACCAACTCTAGCGTGTCCCAATTAATAATGGGATTGTGTTCCCTTAGCCAAGGGAGCCCTAAGACTATGTCCACAGACAAGTCTTTCATGACAAGGAATGCGCAAAACTCAGTATGCAAGGCTCCTATGGAAAATTTGACATCCGGGGTAACTAAATTGACGAGACCAGCCCGCAATGTAGTGGAGTCTACTCCGGACGCCTGAATCGGAGGGTCTAAGTGTACCAAGGACCCCAAACCCACAAATTCCAAACTAACAAAATTTGCTGCAGCCCAGGAATCAACAAAAGCTTGCCCTGCATGAGAGAAGGAACTAAATTCTAAGGCTCAGGGCAAGAACATTTTATGGTTCAAAAAGTATTTTATTTCCTTTGACAGACAGAAATTTACATAGCAAGCCAGTGGATTCCATATTATGGTCACAATCTTATTTGAACAATAAAACCAATTTACTTAAACCCGTCTCTTTTTTGTTATGCAATACATAAAATTATTTAACACTAGCTTACCCGTCGCACGTTGCTGCGAAGACAGACATACATGCATTCATTTTTATATATCAATGACATCAGGAGGTGAGAGAATTAGATTCCTTACAGAAAATTTGGACGCTAATTCTTTTGCTCTCAGAATTGAATAATCGAGTTGCGACCCATTAACTTTTCCTATTTATGACATAATCAATGCTTGTGCCAAATTTCAAGTTTCTATGACATTGGGAAGTGAGAAAATTAGATTCCGTACGTACAATTTGGGCGCTAATTCTTTGGCGCTTAGAATTGAATAATCGAGTTGGGACCCATTAACTTTTCCTATTTATTACAATCAATGCGCGTGCCAAATTTCACGTTTCTATGACATTGGGAAGTGAGAAAATTAGATTCCGTACGTAAAATTTGGACGCTAATTCTTTTGCGCTTAGAATTTCAGAATCGAGTTGGGACCTAAATAAAACAGGATCAGCGCCTACTCAGTCGTAATAAACTACAGGTTTTCAACGTGAATACTAAAAAGCACTCACCTAGTGCTCGGTGTGATCCACTGCCTAGAGGATCCACCGGCACCTATGTCCTCGTTCGCTTGTAGTATTATCCTGCGATTTCCTATCCGGTGTTCACCGGAGAGCGATCATCGGGGAGACAGCCCAAATTCGGCTGTTTGTATGCACACGTTCCCAAAGCAGAAAAGAAAACCCAGCGCTCGCGGATTCTCAGGATATTAACGGACCCAAATGTCGCCCATGATCTTAATATAAATAATTATAATTTAAAGTTTACAGTCAATATAGAAAAGAAGAAACTGACCTTTTTAGATTTGGAATTATTTTATGAAAATAATGATATTTTCACTCGTACACATTTTAAGAAGGTTGACTGTAATAATTATATAGATTTTAATAGTTGCCATGCCCGTCATTAGAAGGTCAACATCCCATACGGACAATACAAGTGCATTGGGCAAAATTGCACAAAAACTATAGATTACGTCTCACAATCTGAAATTTTAAAAAACAAATTTTTAGAAAAAAACTATTCAAAAACCTTAATTGATGCGGCCCACAGTAGAGTGTTAAAAGAGAGAGAATGTGCACAAAAAACCCCGATAGAGACTAATAAAGAAGATATAGAGAAGGAAACTAAAAATAAAAAATAATAAAGAAATTTTTAAACAAACAGCTTTTATTACGAAATATAATAATCAAGCTAGTAAAATTAGGAATATTCTGAAAAAACATTGGTCAGTACTACAAAGCGATCCGGTTTTAAAACCTGTTTTAGAAACAAATCCGAGATTAGTTTTTAGAAAAAACAAGACGTTTCAAGGATTGATAGCACCATCTAAAGCAGAACTAAAAAATAAGAAGACTTCCATTAATCCAATAACAACAAAAAAATCTGAAATAGGAGTTTTTAAATGCCGGAAAACTAGATGTAAATGCTGTACTCACATTCAGCAGCAAAAAAAACACACTTGTAATAAATATAGAGGGAAAGGATATCACAATACATTATAATAATAAAATTGATTGTGATAGCACACACGTAATTTACCTCCTTGAATGTGAATGCGGCTTAAAATACATTGGTAGAACAAAAAATGCAGTTAGAGCCCGTTTAGCTAATCATAAATTTAATATAAAAAGAAGATATAATAAACATAGTGTGTCCAGATATTTTTCAGAACAACATGGATGCCAATCTAGATCCCTAAAAATTACAGCAATAGAACAGATATATAGTAAATCAATAAAAGAATTAAAAACAAAAAGAAATGTTCTGGATTCACAGACTACAAACACTACAACCATCGGGACTTAATGAAGTTTTAGAAAAAAATCTAAAAAAATGTAAATTTTTTTATTTTTATTTAGTTTTTTAAATAAATCTGCATATTAAATAATATATAGGAAAAAAAATTATGATGGGTAATGGACTAAGCATGTAGTATATAGATAAAATTTTGATAACATTTGATAATTTTATGCAATAATAGTATTAGAACATATGGTATAAATTACATGATAGGAAATAAATAGAAATATATAGTGTTTTGATATATAATGATAGAAATGAGCAATCCATTTATTTATGATATTATATTTATGATAATTTTAATTAATAATAGTATTAGATTATATATTAGAAAGTAGATATAATTTTATATGATATATTTTTATAGTGTATAAGGTTTAATATGGTTTACTATACACTTGATGAATATTTATGATAAAATTTTATGATTATTAATATTGGCCTGTTAATGAATTTGGTTATAATAGATCTAATGAGGGGTAAATGAATCTTTTTACACATATGAAACATATATATCTTTTTCTATGTTTATTATTATAATAATCAATTAATATTATATAAATGCCTTTTAAAATGAATAGGTAAAGGAATACACTAATTTAATGAACGACTCACTATAAACAAATGCCGTTTTTTTATGAATGAACGCTATAGTAACAATGGGAGGATACTGAGGGTGACATTTTAAATATGTGATTACTACGTATTGTAGCACGTGATGTTATATAAATGCCTTTTAAAATGAATAGGTAAAGGAATACACTAATTTAATGAACGACTCACTATAAACAAATGCCGTTTTTTTATGAATGAACGCTATAGTAACAATGGGAGGACACTGAGAGTGACGTTTTAAACATGTGATTACTACGTATTGTACCACGTGACCACAAGATGGCTCCGACAAGCGGCGTCCGCGGGTTCATGGGAGTGTAAACTATATAAATGTATGTGTGTTAAGTGTTTATGTTATGCTTGAAGAAGGCGGTCCAGTCCGCCGAAACGCGTAGCAAACGTCTATTATAATAAAAATATAATTTATATTCTATGGACATTTGGGTCCGTTAATATCCTGAGAATCCGCGAGCGCTGGTTTTTTTTTTCTTCTTTGGGAACGCGAGTTGGGACCTATTAACTTTTCCTATTTATGGCATAATCAATGCTCGTGCAAAATTTCATGTTTCTACGACATCGGGAAGTGAGAAAATTAGTGGCAATGATGGAAATCGAACGATCTATGTGGGGGTGGGCGTAACTGTCGACGACGCTCGCACGCGCGCCATTTATCATAGCATAAATGTACTATGCCTATAATCTTCCCAGGAGTGTACTCAACAACTTCCCAAAGTTTCATGGCGATCGGATGAATGGTGTAGTAGCGCATAAAGGACAAACAGACAGACACACAGACAGACATACATTCAATTTTATATATATATAGATGACATCAGGAAGTGAGAGAATTAGATTCCTTGCATAAAATTTGGACGCTAATTCTTTTGTGCTTAGAATTTAATAATCAAGTTGTGACCCATTAGCTTTTTCTATTTATGACATAATCAATGCTCGTGCCAAATTTCAAGTTTCTATGACATTGGGAAGTGAGAAAATTAGATTCTGTACAAAAAATTTGGACGCTAATTCTTTGGCGCTTAGAATTGAATAATCGAGTTGGGACCCTTGAACTTTTCCTATTTATGACATAATCAATGCTTGTGCTAAATTTCAAGTTTCTATGACATTGGGAAGTAAGAGAAATAGATTCCGTACGTAAAATTTGGACGCTAATTCTTTGGCACTTAGAATTGAATAATTGGGTTGGGACTCATTAGCTTTTCCTATTTATGATATTATCAATGCTCGTGCCAAATTACATCGGGAAGGGAGAGAATTAGATTCCGTATGTAAAATTCGGACGCTAATTATTTTGTGCTTAGAATTTAAAAATGGAGTTGGGACCCATTAGCTTTTCCTATTTATAACATAATCAATGCTCGTGCCAAATTTCAAGTTTCTATGACATTGTGAAGTGAGAAAATTCGATTCCGTACGTAAAATTTGGACGCTAATTCTTTGGCGCTTAGAATTGAATATTGGAGTTGGGACCTATTAACTTTTCCTATTTATGACATAATCAATGCTCGTGCCAAATTTCATGTTTCTACGCTTTCGGGAAGTGAGAGAATTAGTGGCAATGATGGAAATCGAACGATCTACGTGGGGGGGGGGCGTAACTGTCGACGATGCTCGCACGCCATTTCTCATAGGATAGTTGTACTATGCCTATAATCTTCCCAGGAGTGCACTCAACAACTTCTAAAAGTTTCATGGCGATCGGATGAATGGTGTAGTAGCGCATAAAGGACAAACAGACACACACACACAGACAGACATACATTCAATTTTATATATATAGATATTGGAAACGGTTTATCCCCCTTTACGTGTGGGAGATCATAAAAAGAAATACCGGACTAGCCTGCTCAAACACCGAATATACCACTTATTCATATATTATACAACTATACAAAAACACATGAAAGAATAAAAGAATTAAGAGAAAACCAGAAAAAAGAAATAAAAGAAGGGGAGATGGAGGGGGGGAGGGGAGGGAAGGGTTTCCGGCCTAACCACCTTCTCACTATAATCTTCCAGTGTTTAGCCAACATAAAATGCGCTAAGAATCATTCAGAGAGGAGGGGGTGCTTCCATTAAGTACCCAAGTGATTAAGTCTGGTGTATCCCTAAACTGGCTCAATGCAGCCCAAACTACCAAATATTTGTCCCTCCTCAGCTCGTCCCTGGCGCACAGCTCCTCCATATATCTTATTGTGTCGAGAGCCTCCAGCCACGTCGCCCTAGAGTGAGGAGTCATAGATTTCCACTTTCTGGAGATCACCTGACTCACCGCCAGGATGAAGAACCTCAGTAGTGATCTCTTAGCTTGTGCCAGTGAGCCTGGGAACATGGAGAGAAGCGCCAGTTCCGGGGTAGGCCAGTCTCTGCACACCCAGAAGTAAAGGGCACCAACCTCCTTCCAAAAAGGACAGATCAGGGAGCAGGACCAGCAAATGTGGACATAGGAACCCCTCTCCGACAGGCATTTCCAGCAGTGGTCTGGGTACTGGGGGAAGATTTAGGCCAACCTCTCCGGGGTCCTGTACCATCTCGTCAATATTTTATAGTTCAACTCCTGCAATCTACTGGAAATGTTTTTTTCCATGACTCCTTAGGGGGTGTTCCGCTGAGCTCCCTCTCCCACTCTCTCTCAATCACTCTACCCCTATCTTTAGTGTCCTCTATCGAGAACTTATATTGTTCAGATATTTCATTTTGAGATGTGGAGTTAATAACATAAAGGCTCGCAAAAGATTTTAGGGGCATCCCAGCCCGAGAGGCACCCCCCCCCAGAGATCTGATATAATGATATAGCTGAAGGTATTGATACCACACCCCAGTAGGGGGGGGGTCTCCCTATTCCACAAATTTCTCTTAGTGTCTTTAGTCGCCCTTTTATTATCATATCTCTTGCTCTAGGTATCTCATCTGAGCAACCCACCACCAATTCGGACACTACCGCTGTACCCCTAAAAAAGGTCAAAAGTTCAGGGTTTCCCACTAGAGGTGTCAATGGACCCCATCTCGTGATCAGTCCCCCCTTCATAGCTGGTCCTATCCAGGCTGAGAGTATATTTTTAGTAAATGGGGATAGTCCTAAGTTTCTGTACTTCTCCCAACCCAGAAGCCATGGAAGGCCTGCTCCTCTGTTGGGGGCAGATCCCTGCTCCATAGCCACCCACCACTTCTGCAATCCCCTGTGGATCAGATCTAGTATCCACAATGTCAGAGTGGCTCTGTAATTTAGAGTAATGTTTGGGATGCCCATCCCCCCTGTTTCCTTTGAACCCACAAGAACTGTCTGTTACCCCCCCCCCCCCCCCTCCAAACAAATCTCATTATGGATTTTCTAATCCGAGTAAGGAAAGCCCCTGGGAGCCCGACTGGCACAGTTTGAAGAACATTTTTACAGTACTTATCCTAACAAACGACGACAGGGGTAAAGTCCACCATCTCTCAAAATCCCTCTCGAGTCCCTCCAACAGTAGTTTATAATTGTTCTGGAAGAGGTCCCCTAAATCCGGTGTAATCATTATTCCAAGATACTTAATCCTCCTCTTCTTCCATGTAAAGGGAAAGGCTGCCTTCAATGCTACCTCCTCATTGCTAGGGATATTGATATTTAAGATCTCAGTTTTGCTGAGATTAACCTTGAAATTTGAGAGCTGCCCAAATCTCCAAAACTCCTCTAAAAGATTGGGAGTGGCAATTCTAGGATTAGATAGATAGATCAGTAAATCATCAGGATTACGAGCTATTTTGTGTTCTCCATCTGTAGCATAAACATCCCATATACTGGTGTTGGCCCGTAGGGCATTCACCAGGGTCTCCATTACAAGTATGTACAAAAAGGAAGACAGGGGGCAACCCTGCCTTGTGCCATTTCTTATTTGAATATGATGTGACAGTCGGCCATTAACCCATATCCATGCAGAGGGGTTATTGTAAAATGCCATAATCCATTCCAAAAATTTGGGGCCCAGGCCTATTTGTCTGAGAATTGCCTCCAGGAACCCCCAATCCACTCTATCAAATGCCTTCTCTGCATCAACTGACATGAGGCATAGGGGGTCCCCAGATCTAGAGATCCTATACACAAGTGCCAAAGTTCTAATAGTATTGTCCCCTGCCTCCTTTCCCGTGACGAAGCCCCCATGATCTCCGTGGATTAAAGTTGGGATATGCGGCTGTAAGCGGATAGCCAGCATTTTAGAATATAGTTTCATATCCACATTTAACAATGATATCGGCCTGTAGCTCCCACAACAGGTAGTGTCTTTTCCGGGCTTCGGGAGGGCTGTAATTACGGCCTGTAAGGCCTGTGCGGGGAAGGAGTGTGTTGTAGAGAGTGCTTTGAAGGAAGCCAGCATTAACAGGGCCAGTTGATCAAAAAAAATTTTTTAAAAAGCGGGGCGTTAAGCCATCTGGGCCTGGGTTTTTGGCTAATTTCAGAGATGACTGCCTCCTTCAACTCCTGTATAGTAAAGTCTTCCTCAAGGACCTTTTGGCGTAAAGGCTGCTATATATTTGTCCCTCTCCCTCTCCAGTTCCCGTTCCGCCCTGTTGTAAGTTATACAGGTCATGGCAGAAGGAGTAGAAACTCTTGAGTATCCTAGTATTATCGTGTACCAGCCCCTCTCCCGGAGAGTTAGCCGCAAATACATATGTCTGGGTTGTTCTTGGATTAAGTGTCCTAGCCAATCCCCTACTGCATCTGTTCCCGAATTCATAGAATCCTGCTCTAGCTCTATCGCGTTGGAGAAAAGCTTGATCTAGTATACTAAGTATATGATGATGTATGGCTGAGATTTTGGCCGTTAACTGGTCTGTGGGGGTTGTTTTATTAGTCGTTTCTAGACTATTCACTTGTGTCAATAGTCTATTCAATTTTGCTTTTCTGTCTTTTTTGAGTCCGGTACCATGAGATATGAAGATCCCCCAGAGCACGCATTTGAGGGCCTCCCATTTCATGGAGGCCGGAGTGATATCTGTCCCATGATCCTAAGAACATTTTAGACACTACTGGGAGTACCTTAGCTCCTAGATAGTCCTCCCGACAACTGTCTAGGAGCGGAAGTTTTCCTGCTGAGGCTTCTTCTGGCAGATAGCGATCTGATGACCCGACTCTCCATAATACAAACAGAGTTTTTTTTAGTAGTAGTTTTGCTGTTGGGGTGACATCGTTCCCAGTTCCATGGGCTCAGTGGAGGGAGATGAAGTGGTCTGATTTTCAGCGGGGTTGGCCAGCTGAACTGGACTGGTCCTAGTGGATCGTCTAGCCCTCAGTTGACAATCAGCTTAAATAGCCAGCGACAAAGCTTGCTCCAAGGTTTTAGGCTCAGGATGTGCAGCCAACAGATCCTTGAGGCCTTCCAAGAGGTCGGCCAGGAACAAATCCTTGAGGGCTGAGTCATTCCACCCAGACTCTGTACAGTGTTGCCTGAACTGGGAGTAATAGTCCTCTGCCACCATCCAGCCCTGGCGCAAAGATAACAGTCTAGAGACAGCATAAGCCGCACAGTTAGGTTTGTCATAGATTTGACCCAGAGCAGAGAAAAAAAGTGTCTAAAGACTGTCGGGTGGGGGAGTCAGAGGGTAGAAAGAAAGACCCATTTTGAGGGTCTCCTCTCAAGCACGAAGTCACGATTCCAACTCTCTGGCACTCAGTGCCAGAAGAGTGGGGTCGCAGGTTGAAGTACTTCTTGCAGTCTTCACGGAAAGCAAAGAACTATCTCCTCTCACCAGAAAAGAAATCCAGCAGTGTGGCCCGGGGCTCGGAAACCGTCACCGGAACAGCAGGATGCTGACCCTGGTTCGAAGACAATGCCTGTTCCTGATGCTGCAGATGGATGGTCAGGTCCTGCACCAGGCTCATCAGGGCCAGGAACTGGTTTGCCAAGGCCCACACAGCCTCCATAGAAGGGGTAAACGTGGCAGGTCGGATAACAAAGCCTGACCTTTTTTGGGCCAGTGTATCTGTCAAGGGCCTAGGTCCGGGTACTAAAAATCCCTGTCGCTACCCACAACCCCTGACCCTACCTAATTGCCCCCCTAGGCTAAGCCCTAGGGTGACAATTGGGCGACAGTCCCTAGGCTAGCTAGGAATGTGGGGCAGAGGTCAGACTTACAGACAAATATGGGTCACAAAAAAAACACAAGGCAGGTCAGGCAATTTGGGTTGGCAATGAAAGAAAACACAGTACAAAAGGTCAGGAGAAGGTGAAGTCGGGAAGGCAATCCAGGTTGGCAATGAGAGAAAACGCAGTACAAAAAGGTCAGGCAAAGGAGAAGTTGGGTACAGGACAAGTGAGACAAAAACAGGGAACGCCGGGGGCAGTTGAAGACCAAACATACTCTGGCAAACTAGAAAGGAACTGACAGGTTTAAATGCTGTTGGAACATGGAGCCTGACAGCCACAGGAGCCAATCCTGGGGTGCTGGAAAAACCACCCCCAGCACTTTCTGGACAGGCGGAGACAGAGGACACGTGCCCGGCTGCATACCTAGCAACCGGCGGTGAACAGGCCTACGGCGGCCTGGGGAGATCATCAACACAGGGACTCCCCTGCACCGAACCCCTGCCACCCAGCTGCTGGTCCTGGCAAAAAGCACATACAGAATGAGAGGAATTGAGCTAAGTAGCAGCACATGTGAAAAAGACTTGGGTATACTAATAATTCACAGACTGAACAAGAGTCAACAGTGTGATGCTGCAGAAAAAAAGGTGAACACAATTTTGGCATGTATTCAGAGAATCATAGAGTCTAGATCACGTGAGGTAATTATCCTCCTTTACTCTTCATTAGTCAGACCTCATTTGGAATATTGTGTCCTGTTCTGGGTACCCCAATTTAAAAAAAAATTGACAAACTGGAGCAAATTCTGAGAAGAACTACCAGGATGGTGAGCAGTTTGCAAACCATGTCCTATGAGGAACAGTTAAAGGAGCTGGAAATCTTTAGCTTGCCGAAGAGAAGGCTGAGAGGAGACTTCATAGTTGTCTACAAATATCTGAAGGGCTGTTACAGTAAGGTTGGGGCATCGACACAAAAATATCGATAGTATCGACTATCGCTGAACAAACTATCGATTATTGTAAAATATTGGTGGAAAACTATCGATATATTGACTTTTTAAAATGCTGTATAAAAATAAAACAGGTCTAGGGTTAATAAAGCAACTCAATCAACAAAAAAAATTGTAGTTTTCTTTTAAAACTTTAAACTGTTGAATTTATTATTAACTTATAACTATTAATAAGATCATGAAAATATATTAAAGTTACAAATGAAAATAAAAAATTACAGATGAAACATATAATTAAAATGAGGTATATGAAAAGAACTTTTTTATCATTGGCCCAATAATCGTTGATGATTGGAGGTAAACACATTGAAACAAGGTCCCGCTAGCTACAAGGAAGCCAGAAGATGGACGCTGGATCTGACAGGATGTGAGCATGATCTGTGTGTGTGTGTTTGTGGGGCTGCGTGCCCTGCATTTTTTCAAGTTGCCGCTGAGGGACCAACGGTCTCCATGGCAACTTGTAAACTATGCAGGGCCTGGTAACACGAAGGCAGTGCCCAGAATGCAATTGTAATTGCGTTAGATGGGTCTCCCATCTTTTCCGTGGGCACTGCGTTCACGTTAGACGCGGAATGCACGACATGTCACGTCTCCTTTTTTGGACGTCACCTTCGTGCATTCAGCACAACCCTCCATCTACATGTGGAAATGCTTTCATTTAGAAAGCATTGCCCACAGCCATCACGTTAGAAGCAAGTGTTCAGAGACTGCGTCTAACGTGATGAACAAAGGCATGTCAAAAAGAGGCCTAAGACTCCACTTTTTCTGAGAGTCGTTTTGCCTGGAGCAAACCTTATTGGTGACAAAGAGTCACCTCACACTTTTCAAAAGTTTCTAGAACTTGTTTATAAGTTCATTAGTGCCTAGAGCAAAACAACATCCTGTACCAACACAAAGAAAGGGTCACTAGACCACAAGACACGTTTCTTTTTACAAAAAAAAACAAAACAAAAAAAAACGATATTATATCGCCTTAAACTATCAATGTTACAGATATATCGGACATAACTATCGATGAAAAGTATTGCCAAAGCATTAGCAATATAACGATATATCGATATTTCGATATATCGGTTTTCGATATCCCAACCTTATGTTACAGTGCAGAGGGATCAGTTCTAATCCCATCTTCGCAAGGAAAGACTAGAAACAGTGGGATGAAACTGAAAGGAAGGAGACACAGATTAAATATTAGAGAGTGATGGTGATCAATGATTGGAACAGGTTGCCACGGGAGGTGGAGAGTTCTCCTTTAATGGAAAGCTTCAAACAGAAGCTGGACAGATATCTGTCTGGGATGATTTAGTGAATCCTGCATTGAGCAGGGGGTTAGACTAGATGAGCCTGGAAATCCCTTCCAACTTTATCATTCTATGATTCTATGAATATTATAATGCTCCAGAAAGTCGTCCAGGCTCCTGTTAGACTCTTATCGAATTTGCCATCACCATGTCCTCAGGCCCTTACAGTAAAAAAAACTCTTCCATTTTGGTGTAGAAACCTTCTTTCCTCTAGGCGTAGAGGGCGCCCCCCTTTTTACAGTCACAGTCCTGGGTATAAATAGATGATGGGAGACATCTCTGTACTGACCCCTAATATATCTAAGGGGCCTTTGTTGCAAATGTAATTTTCTCGTTAGCCAATAAAGAGATCACTCCTATAATAATTCTGTCTTTTTAAAAGTAAAAGTATTTACCAACCTATGAAACGTTCAATAAAACAGCTAAAAAAAGTAATTTGTTCAATAAGTAATCATATAAAATATTCGATCTGGTTCATGTAAAAATGTTCAGAATTGGAAGGAACTTGGAACTTCCATTAGAATCTTTGCCTTAGAAATAAATTTTAACTGAAGTGTGTGTTTATTATCAGGTGTCAGCACTTTAGGTCTATAGACAATTAAAGGAGAAAGGTCCAGCACAAATTAGCCCAAATGGTTAATGACATAAAAATGATACAGCAGCTTTGTACATATTTGCAACAATATACTACGCTATAATGTATGTTTGATATTTAGATCTTGTATTTTCTCTTTCCTATGTTTCTAATATCTCTTTAATTCTCAGATATTGGACATCACTAAACAACCTTGTGGCTTCCCTGCTCAACTCTGTCCGCTCCATTGCATCACTTCTGCTTTTGCTATTTCTCTTCATGGTCATCTTTGCTCTTCTTGGAATGCAGATGTTTGGAGGAAAGTTTGATTTTGAAGACACAGAGATAAGGAGAAGCACTTTTGATACTTTTCCACAAGCGCTGATCACAGTTTTTCAGGTATGACTTAGATCTAGATGAAGAGGTATAGATGAAATTATTAGTTCCTCAGCTTTCAAAGGGGTTTTCCAAGTTAAAGGGCCTTCTCAGGCAATTGTTATTGATGACCGATCTTCAGGATAGGTCATCAATAGATAAGCAGCTGGGGCCCGCAGGTTGGGACCCTGACCAAGCAGCTGTTTAGCTGTCAGTACCACAACACACAGGGTACAGAACAAAGCGAATTGCTCTCTTTCCTGTGTAAGGGCTGGCAATTGTAATTGCAAGCACAGCGGTCATTACACTCACTGACAGCTGCATCTGCAGTTACAACTGCCAGCCCTTACATAGGGGTCGGAGCAATCTGCTTCTACTGCGTGTGTGTTGTTATGCTGACAGCAGGCACCTGAATAGCTGATTGGTTGAGTTCCCCAGCAGCAGACCCCAGCCAATCATCTATTAATGACCCATCCTGAGGATAGGTTATCAATAACAATTGCCTTGAAAACCATTTAAATTTGACTTTTAAAATTCAGCTAGCCATGCCCCAAAATAATAAAAGAACCTATGCTTGCCTTTCCAGGTCCCTGCACCTACAGTGCCACACATTCATACTCCCGCTTATCTGTTTACAAGCTGCAAAGTCAGCCTATGAATGGAATATTACAGGCTACTGCAGCCCACTTATGGACCTCACTGCTTGACTGCTGAGGTCTGCGATTGGCTGCAGCAGCCTGTAACATCCCATCAACAGGCCTTCTGATAGTAAGGGTGAGCACACCATCTTGTGCCATTCACATCATTTTATGGAGATTTTGTTACAACCTGGGATGGATACATTACAGTATAGATAACTTGAATTAATAAATCTTAGATAATGTTTTCATTTTTGAGAGGCTGCCAAGGTGGTAACATAGTGTGTAAGGCTGAAGAAAAGACATGTGTCCATGTAAGGTCCTACCAGTGCTGGATTGGAGCCCAGGTGTAGTAGCTAAGCTGGACTGTAGAGTAGTCAGGAGGAAGCCGAGTCGTTAGCAGGTGGTCACAGTTGAAGCAGCAGAGGATAAAGCAGGAGTTGTAGTCAAGTGGAAGGCGCGTCGTTAGCAGGTGATCACGGTTGCAGAACAGAGGATGAGTCAGGAATCGTAGTGAGGTCGAAGCTGAGTCGTTAGCAGGTGGTCACGGTAATAGTAGCAGAGGAGCTGGTGGCAGTAGGCCTTGATTACAGTCTGAGACCTTAATAATCATGCACTAAAGGGGTGGCAGGGCTAGGCTTATAAAGGAAGTGCAATCAGGAACAAAGGCGGGGTAAGAACCAGGAGGCAGGAACTAGGTAACTGGGAGATGTAGAACAGGCTAGGTTTCAGCAATGGAACTGTCCAAGACCTGATAGCTTAGAAGAGAGAGCTTTTGACTGGAATGCAAGAGGTTGTGGGTTCAAGGCCTGACAGTAGCCTCCTCTTTGAGGATGGCCTCTGGACATCCCATGTACTTGGGTATCTCCTGTGAAACTCCTTTGTGAGCCTCAGAGCATGCAAATTTTACTCTGGCTCCCAGGACTTCTCCTCTGGCCCATGCCCTTGCCACTTCACAAGGTACTGCATTTTACCTCTCTGAAGTCTGGAGTCTAGAATCTTCTCTACCACGAAATCATTCTGGCCCTGAACTTTCACAGGAGGAGGAGGCAGTTGATGTATTCTCACAAAAGAGTTTTCATGAAATGCCTTTATTAGGGAAATGTAAAAAACAGGGTGAATTCTCAGGCTGCCTGGGAGCTTCAACCGGAATGCCACCTGGCTGACCGTTGCTGCAATTAGGAAAGGTCCCAAGAATCTTTGTCCCAGTTTGGGAGAGGGTACGTGTGCCTTCAGGTTCTTGGAGGATAGCCACACCTTTTCTTCAACCTGTAAGGTAGGAGCTGCTTGACGATGACAGTCGGATGCCTTCTTATAGGTATTCTGGGCCTCCTGTAAGGTTTCTTTTAGTTGTTTCTGCTAACGCTGTCAGTCTATGGTTAACCGTTGGGACCAGAGTGTTGATAGGGAGGCCTGGAATAAAGACGGGATGTTGGAATAGAATGGGCTCTGGGCGGTTGAACTATGTTGAGCATTGTTGTAGGTGAACTCTGCTGTTGCCAAATAATCCACCCAGTCATCCTGTAGATGGGAGATAAAGCAGCAGAGATATTGCTCCAAAGTCTGATTTGTTCTTTCCGTCTGGCCATTAGACTGTGGATGAAACGCAAAGGAAAGATGTACAGTAACATCCAGGGCCGTGCAGAAATATCTCCAGAACCTCGAGGTAAACTGGACCCCTCTATAAGAGACCACATCATCTGGAATTCTGTATAATCAGAAAACTTCCCGGATCCTTAACTCTGCGGTGTGCTCGGCGGGGGGATCTTTTCTATGGGGATGAAGTGGGCCATCTTTGTAAGTCGATCCACAACCACAAGGACAGTAGTCCTTGTGGTCATGGATCGACTTACGAAGATAAGTAGTCATCCCAATCCACTATAAAATCCATGGATATAGATCCCTAGGGTCAGGATGGGAATGGAAGAGGCTGTAGCAAGCTTGTGGCGTCTTGTTCTGAGCACATACCTTGCAGTCAGGCCACCAAAAGGAATGAAGTAGAAGTTCTGAAGTCTTTGTGGTCCCTAGATGACCAGCCAGCTTCCAATTGTAGATTAGTTTAAGAATCTTCGATTCAAGCAGTCTCGGGAACATACAGTTGGTGTTCTCGCCTCCAAAGCTCTTACATAAATGAAAGCTTCACATCCTTAAAAGGACGATTCAAGAACGGGTCCTTTTCGTATCCTCCCTTAAGCTTTGTTGGGAGGTCTTCAGAGTTTATGGTGCCCAAAATTTTTTGTCATCTGTATTTGCCTTCTCTTCAGACTCTGTACATCTCCTGGACAATGCATCTGCCTTGCCATTTCGGGCACTGGGGCGGTAGGACACAATGAAATTAAAACTGGAAAAGTACAAGGCCCATCGTGCTTGTCTCGCAGATAACCTTTTGGCGCTGCGGAGGAACTATAAATTTTTATGGCCAGTAAGAACTGTCAATGGATGATGGGCTCCTTCCAAGAGGTGTCTCCACTCAGTGAAAGCGACTTTGATGGCCAGAAGTTCCTTGTTCCCCCCAGATAACATGTAGGACAGAGATACGCAAGGGTGTAGTTGCATCTTATCTCCCATTTGCTGTGACAAAATGGCTCCCACTGCGGAGTCAGAGGTGTCCACCTCCACAAAAAAGGCAACTCTGGGAGATGCGCCCGTCAGCATGATGGCAGACGCATGTGCAAAAGTGAAGAATTTAAAATCTCCCTGCTCCTGGCTACTAAAGGTAGCCAAGAGCCTGGGGATGTGACAGGGGGCCGCAGTATGCGGTTACTGGTCACGTGATCGCCGTTATCCAATGCATAATGGCGATCACGTAAAAGTACCTAAAAAGGTGAAAGTTTCATCTCCCCTCACCGATGCGATCAGTGAGAGGAGATGAAACATCTGCTTGGAGGCTTTCTCATTTGAATCCAGATGCGATTATCCTCCATGGACCCTTGTGGCTTCTGCGCATGCGCCCGCCGGCAAAATGATGGACACATTCGCAGGAGTCGGGGAGCCCAGAAAATTTTAAATCTTCCTGCTCTCGGCGACCAACGGTCGCTGAGTGCTTGGAGCAGGGACCTTGTTGAGCGGTCGCCGGTCACATGATAAAAAAGTAGCGATCTAACATTACGCCAGTCTTACATGACCGGATAGAAATTACGGCTTCTGCATGCGCTTGATCAGCGGTAATCCACAGATCAATCACATGCATTGGATTACACAATTCCCCCTAATTAGCGGGTTGGAATTAAGTAATCCACTCGCAGAAAACAACGCAGCATGTTATATTTTACCGCGGATATCCATGACATAGAGGCCATTGTGCTCTATGACCGTGGATATACCCGCAGCCCATACGCAAATACATTACGTACGGGCTGCGGGTATCCGGGTCATCTCTAAGTGACGGCGCAGGAAATCCAAATAAAAAATGGTGTACTGCGCATGACCGCCTGTGTAAGTACGCAGTTATGCGCAGTACATTACGTGGCTGTATGCAGCGCCACGGCCGTCTCACAGCTGGGATCTACTGCAGGCCTCTGCAAGTGGATTCCGCATACGGCTGTGCGAGACCGGTGTTATTCAGACCGCTACCTGTAATCTGTAATTTACAAGAAGCCCCGGGAGCGCTCGCCTTTCTGCAGTTCCAGGAGCAGCTTGTTGAGCGCCTTCTGTGTGAGACCAATACATAGAGGTCCGGCAGCACTCAAACACAGCTAGATATATGCACTGCCACCAGTTAATGGGATCATGGACCTCCAATCCCGGGTCAATCCACAACAGTAAGGCAGAAAAAGACATATAGCCGAAACGTTGCCTTTTACTATATGGAGCAATAAAAGAATTTTAAACTTTACTCTACACCTTTGATGCTGCCGCCTCTGCCTTACTTCTGTGTGAGACCGCCGCACCGCAGCAAGCTTACAAAGCCACTTTTTACACCCCATTCCCGAAATACCCCCAAAAAAGCATGGGAGAAGGAGGGATACCCAGTTTTCTTGCCCCATGTGCCCATTCCAACCAGCATCCGTAATTATCCCCGTCTTCGGACATAAAATGCAGTTTACATTATCACTTTTATCTAAGATTTAGGGAAGGCCAAAAAATGGGGATGGCGGGGGGAGAGGATTATTTTTAGGAAGTCATTTTTTTTCCGTACAAGTGGGCAATGGGGCCTGGAATTTATTCAGTTGTGCCCTGAAATCCAACAGGTGTTCCCTCCATTATGGGCCTAGCCATGTGTCCTATAAGTAGATTGGGGCCACAATGGGTATGTTTTTGGGTGAAAGTTTTCATTCATGTGTGTATTGTACAAAAAAACCTGTTTTTAAATTGACACAATTGCCCAAAATTGCCCACAAAAATTAAAATTGCATTTATTTTCTTCTGCTTTGCATAGATTCATTCAAAAACTGTGGGATCAAAATACACAGTACACCTCTAGATGAATTCGTTAGGGGCTCTAGTTTTTAAAATGCGGTCATTTGTGGGCAATGGGGCCTGGAATTTATTCAGTTGTGTCCTGAAATCCAATGGGTGTTCCCTCCCTTACAGGCCGAGCCATGTGTCTTGTAAGCAGATTAGGGCCACAATGAGTATATTTCTGAACACGGGACAAACAGGGGTATCCATTTTGTGGTGCAAGTCTTCATTTATATGTGTGCAGTATAAAAAAAGCTGTTTTTAATTTGACACAATTGCCCACAAAAATTAAAATCGTAATTATTTCCTTCTGCTTTGCTTAGATTCATTTAAAGACTGTGGCATCAAAATATGCAGTAGACCGATGAATTCATTAAAGAGTCTAGTTTTCAAAATGGGGTCATTTGTGGGGGTTCTCCATCGTTTTGGCCGCTCGCGGTCTCTAAAATTGGGCAATGGGGCCTAAAACATCTTCAAACAAAATGTCTGTTCTGAAAACCATCGTCTGTTCCTTTTCATTTTGGGCCCCGTTGTGCATACAAACATAAAATTAAGGCCACAATGGGTATGTTTCTGAACACGGGACAAACAGGGGGATCCATTTTGTGGTGCAAGTCTTTATTCATATGTGTGCTGTACAAAAAAGAATGTTTTTAAAATTGCCCAAAAAATGAAATTCTTAACTTTTTCCTTCTGCTTTGCTTAGATTCATGCAAAAACTGTAGGGTCAAAATACACAGTACACCCCTATATGAATTTGTTAAGAGGTCTAGTTTTCAAAATGGGTTTTTTTGTGGAGGTTCTATATCATTTTGGCCGCTCAAGGGCTCTAAAAGTGGGCAATGGGGCCTAAAACACCTTCAAGCAAAATCTCTGTTCTGAAAGCCACCGGCTGCTCCTTTCAGTTTGGGCCCCGTTGTGCATCCAAACAGATGTTTAGGGCCACAATATGTATGTTTCTGAACACAGGAGAGACAGGGGTATCCATTTTGGGATGAAAGTCTTCATTGATATGTGTGCTGTACAAAAAAAACCTGTTTTTAAAATGACACAATTGCCAAAAAAATAAAAAAATCGTAACTTTTTCCTTCTGCTTTGTTTAGATTCATTCATAAACTGTGGGGTAAAAATAAGCTGCAAACACTTAGATGAATTTGTTAAGGGGTCTAGTTTTCAAAATGGGGTCATTTGTGGGGGTTCTATATCGTTTTGGCCGCTCAAGGGCTCTACAAGTGTGCTATTAGGCCTGAAACACCTTCAAGCAAAATCTCTGTTCTGAAAGGCACTGGCTGCTCCTGCATACGGACATAATATTAGGAGCACAATGGGTATGTTTCTGAACATGGGACAAACAGGGGTATCAATTTTGGGCTGCAAATTCTCATTTTCATATGCACTCTGAAATTTTATTTTTCTCCTCTAAATTGCATTACCTCCTGAAAAAAAAACATGTGGGGTCAAAATACTCATGACCCCCCCCAGTGAATACATTAAGGGGTGTTGTTTTTAAAATGGAGTCATTTGTGGGGGTATCTATCATTCTGACACCTATGAGCCTTTGCAATCTTGGCTTGGTGTAGGAAAACAAAGTGTTCCTCAAAATGTTGATAATCAATGTTAAATTTGTACGTCTCCTAAATGGTTAAAAAAAAAACGAAAGCTTTTCAAATGTGTGTCCAAAATGAAGTAAACAGATGGAAATATATATCTTATGAAAAATTTGTACAGTATGTTTGCACATATTTGATATATTACAATTGAAAAAATGTGAATTTGGCGCTTTTAATAAATATACACAGGTTCTATCAGACTATTTTT
This sequence comes from Eleutherodactylus coqui, assembly GCF_035609145.1. Lineage (NCBI taxonomy): Eukaryota > Metazoa > Chordata > Amphibia > Anura > Eleutherodactylidae > Eleutherodactylus > Eleutherodactylus coqui. The sequence goes on from NC_089840.1 coordinate 152,261,511, forward strand.
ACTACCTAAATGGAGTACAATATGTGGCGAAAAAACAATGTCAGAATCACTTGGATATGCAAAACCTTTACGTAGATATTCAATGTTAAAGTGACACATGTCAGATTTGCAAAATTTGGTCTGGTGATTAAGGTGCAAACAGGCTTGGTCACTAAGGGGTTAAATCTCTGTGCGAGAAATTAAGTGCATGGGTGGACAGGGTCCTTCAACCTCTAGTTATACATACTCCAGGATACTTAAAAGATCGCGGGAGTGTATTAAAACAGTTGGATCTGTATTCCTGAAAAAAGAATTATGTATGGTGTACCTCTGATGCTTTTGGTTTGTATTCTTGCATATCACACCAGACGGCCTTGCAATTTTCATTTAACAAAATATAGTGATTACGATAATGATTTGAAGGAGTTCATTATAATTTGTACAAAATTACTTTTGAAACATAATTTTTTCATGTTTAATAATCAATTCTCTTTGCAATTAGTAGGTGCCCCTATGGACTTGAAATTTTCACCCACCTTTTCCAATTTATAAATGGTGTGGTGGGAAGAACATCATATTTTTTCTTCAAATAATCCTTTTATTGGCAATCCCTTATATGGGGTTGTAGTTCTTGCTCTAATGCTTTAGCCTACGTAGAGAACACCAGGTTAGACATCTCTATAGGATTTCAAAATTTTTTGTTATATTAATAACAATTCCTGCAATTTGAAATTTATGATAATTTATGATCCTAATTAGAGATGAGCGAACGTACTCGTCCGAGCTTGATACTTGTTCGAGTATTAGCGTGTTCGAGATGCTCGTTACTCGTGATGAGTACCAGGTGATGTTCGAGTTACTTTCACGTTCATCTCTGAGACGTTAGCGTGCTTTTCTGGCCAATAGAAAGACAGGGAAGGCATTACAACCTTCCCCTGCGACGTTCAAGCCCTATACCACCCCCCTGCAGTGAGTGGCTGGCGAGATCAGGTGTCACCCGAGTATAAAAATCGGCCCCTCCCGCGGCTCGCCACAGATTTGTTCTGACATAGAGGAGGGAAAGTGCTGTTGGTGCCGGAGCTGCTATAGGGAGAGTGTTAGGAGTATTTTTGGCTTCAAGAACCCCAACGGTCCTTCTTAGGGCCACATCTAACCGTGTGCAGTACAGTGGAGGCTGCTTTTTGCAGTGTTGCACTTTTTTTTTTTTATGTATATCGGCCGTGCAGAGCATTGCGCCCTGCAGTAATTATACATAGTGCAGGGCCAGTAGTGGTGAGGCAGGGACAGAAGACATATATTGTGAGGCAGGGACAGAAGACATATATTGTGAGGCAGGGACAGAAGACATATATTTATTGAATATAGGCAGTGGGCCTTTGCAAAAACATTTGGGGAAAAAAATCTATTTGGGCTGCCTGTGACTGTCCTCAGTGTTCTGGGTCTGTGCTGGGTGTAGTTGTCTTCCTAATTCATACGCAGGCAGCTAAGTGTTACAGCAGGCTTGCGCAAAATTATTTCCTTGCTCTGTGTTGGCTGTTACATCACATTCCAGTCCACAGTGCAACAGTCTGCAGTTATTTTACATACTCCAGGGCCAGTAGTGGTGACGCAGGGACAGAAGACATATACAGTGTATATAGGCAGTGGGCCTTTGCAAAAACATTTGGGGAAAAAAATCTATTTGGGCTGCCTGTGACTGTCCTCAGTGTACTGGGTCTGTGCTGGGTGTAGTTGTCCTCCTAATTCATACGCAGCCAGCTAAGTGTTACAGCAGGCTTGCGCAAAATTATTTCCTGGCGTTCCGTAAGCGAAGTCAGCCTCCAACCACAGGCCAATAAGTGGCACATTTAATTACAGCGTTCTGTTTCTGCATTACTGGTAATACACCATGCTGAGGGGTAGGGGTAGGCCTAGAGGACGTGGACGCGGGCAAGGACGCGGAGGCCCAAGTCAGGGTGTGGGCACAGGCCCAGCCAGTGTGGTGGCCAAGGGTAGAGGCAGGTCCAGACCGAATAATCCACCAACTGTTTCCCAAAGCGCCCCCAAAGCGTCGCTAGCGCCACTGTTTGAGCGCAAGCGCAAGTACGCAGGCACGCACCCGCACGCTCAAGCGTTAAACGTGCATATTGCCAAATTGATCAGCCTGGAGATGCTGCCGTATAGGCTTGTGGAAACGGAGGCTTTCAAAAGCATGATGGCGGCGGCGGTCCCGCGCTACTCGGTTCCCAGTTGCCACTACTTTTCCCGATGTGCCGTCCCAGCCCTGCACGACCACGTCTCCTGCAACATTGTACGCGCCCTCACCAACGCGGTTACTGCCAAGGTCCACTTAACAACAGACACGTGGACAAGCACAGGCGGGCAGGGCCACTATATCTCCCTGACGGCACATTGGGTGAATTTAGTGGAGGCTGGGACAGAGTCAGAGCCTGGGACCGCTCACGTCCTACCCACCCCCAGAATTGCGGGCCCCAGCTCGGTGGTGGTATCTGCGGCGGTGTATTCTTCCTCCACTAAAGCACCCTCCTCCTACGCAACCTCTGTCTCGCAATCAAGATGTGTCAGCAGCAGCACGTCGCCAGCAGTCGGTGTCGCGCGGCACGGCAGCACAGCGGTGGGCAAGCGTCAGCAGGCCGTGCTGAAACTACTCAGCTTAGGAGAAAAGAGGCACACGGCCCACGAACTGCTGCAGGGTCTGACAGAGCAGACCGACCGCTGGCTTGCGCCGCTGAGCCTCCAACCGGGCAAGGTCGTGTGTGACAACGGCCGTAACCTGGTGGCGGCTCTGCAGCTCGGCAGCCTCACGCACGTGCCATGCCTGGCCCACGTCTTTAATTTGGTGGTTCAGCGCTTTCTGAAAAGCTACCCACGCTTGTCAGACCTGCTAGGAAAGGTGTGCCGGCTCTGCGCACATTTCCACAAGTCCCACACGGACGCTGCGACCCTGCAACATCGGTTTCATCTGCCAGTGCACCGACTGCTGTGCGACGTGCCCACACGGTGGAACTCTACGCTCCACATGTTGGCCAGGCTCTATGAGCAGTGTAGAGCTATAGTGGAATACCAACTCCAACATGGGCGGCGCAGTGGGAGTCAGCCTCCTCAATTCTTTACAGAAGAGTGGGCCTGGTTGGCAGACATCTGCCAGGTCCTTGGAAACTTTGAGGAGTCTACCCAGATGGTGAGCGGCGATGCTGCAATCATTAGCATCACCATTCCTCTGCTATGCCTCTTGAGAAGTTCCCTGCAAAGCATAAAGGCAGACGCTTTGCGCTCGGAAACAGAGCCGGGGGAAGACAGTATGTCGCTGGATAGTCAGAGCACCCTCCTGTCTATATCTCAGCGCATTGAGGAGGAGGAGGAGGAGCATGAGGAGGATGAGGAGGAGGGGGAAGAGACAGCTTGGCCCACTGCTGAGGGTACACATGCTGCTTGCCTGTCATCCTTTCAGCGTGTATGGCCTGAGGAGGAGGAGGAGGAGGAGGAGGAGGATCCTGAAAGTGATCTTCCTAGTGAGGACAGCCATCTGTTGCGTACAGGTACCCTGGCACACATGGCTGACTTCATGTTAGGATGCCTTTCTCGTGACCCTCGCGTTACACGCATTCTGGCCACTACGGATTACTGGGTGTACACACTGCTCGATCCACGGTATAAGGAGAACCTTTCCACTCTCATACCCGAAGAGGAAAGGGGTTCGAGAGTGATGCTATACCACAGGACCCTGGCGGACAAACTGATGGTAAAATTCCCATCCGACAGCGCTAGTGGCCGAAGGTGCAGTTCCGAGGGCCAGGTAGCAGGGGAGGCGCGGAGATCAGGCAGCATGTACAGCGCAGGCAGGGGAACACTCTCCAAGGCCTTTGCCAGCTTTATGGCTCCAAGCAAGACTGTGTCACCGCTCCCCAGTCAAGGCTGAGTCGGCGGGAGAACTGTAAAAGGATGGTGAGGGAGTACGTAGCCAATCGCACGACCGTGCTCCGTGACGCCTCTGCCCCCTACAACTACTGGGTGTCGAAGCTGGACACGTGGCCTGAACTCGCGCTGTATGCCCTGAGGTGCTTGCTTGTCCTGCGGCTAGCGTCTTGTCAGAGAGGGTGTTTAGTGCGGCTGGGGGAATCATCACAGATAAGCGTACCCGCCTGTCAACCGACAGTGCCGACAGGCTTACACTCATCAAGATGAACAAAGCCTGGATTTCCCCAGACTTCTCTTCTCCACCAGCGGACAGTAGCGATACCTAAACAATACGTAGGCTGCACCCACGGATGGAAGCATTGTTCTCTATCACCATCAAAAACGTGGACCTTTGAGGGGGCGTGACCTGAATGCCTACCGAGCCAGTCACACCTTACTGAGCTCTCCCGGCTTAATCTCTTCCCTAGCGACTCACAAGTGACAGAAAGAGGGAATAATCAGCTTATCAGCATCAGCAGAGATAAAAGACACAGCGGAGATGTCTAAAAGGAGGACATCCAAACACCCTCCACACAGAGTGTCGGATTTCTTCACAGCCCACACTGCCGGCAGAGACGGAGCAGCAGTCACTGATAGCCCCCCCCTCCCTCCTCCTAACACTGAGGGAGAAGATGTGAGCCCTGCAGCTGCTGCTGCTTGCTCTGAAGAAGCTAACACTGCCGGCACTGAGACAGGAGGAAGCGCTGGAGGCTCTGCACAGCGCAGACTACCACAGGCACCCCGAGAACAGCGTCAGAGAAGGGTGAGTGAAGAAACCTTCCCCCATAATTCAGGCGGGAAAGCAGATAAAATGGCGCCCACAGCTAAATCTCAGAGAGAGGGAAACCCTTCCCCCTCCTCAAGCCCAGAAAAACAAAGGCCAAGAATAACCTCACCATCCCCCTCAACCCCTAACCTGTGCCTATCTGAAGATCCGATGCTAACCCTCCCTTCCTCAGACCAACCTGCTTCAGAACTCTTTATTAAAAATATAATGGTTGCGCTGAGAAAATCAATGCACAATGATTTTAATCTGCTATCATCCGCTGTAAACGCATCCCTCCAAGATCTGGGCGAGCGTACGGAGCATATAGAAAACAAGATGGAGGAGTTAACCACCTCTCATAACAATTTGATTGACTCTCATTATTCCTTAGAAGACGAAGTTACCGCCATTAAAAATAAGCTAGCGGATTTAGAAGATAGGAACAGGCGTAACAACATAAAGTTCCGTGGGATACCAGAGAACATTAACCAATCCAACTTGAATAAACACCTTTCCCAGCTCATTAACGCCATCCTCCCAGATATACCAGAGTCTGAACGCATCATTGATAGAGCCCACAGACTCCCCAAACCAAACTTTCTCCCTGCTGAAACCCCAAGAGATGTCATAGCACGTATTCATTTCTTTCATGTAAAAGAAGCTATGATGCAGGCATCCAGAAAAATGGGCACTCTCCCAGAACCTTTCACAAAAATTCAGATGTTTGCTGATTTATCTCAAGCAACAATTCAAGCAAGGAAATCCTTCGCTCCGATCACCGCAGCCCTACGCGCAAATAAGATCCTATACAAGTGGGGTTTTCCTACGAAATTATTAATCCACAAAGAGGGGTCCCTCCATGTGATTTCATCTCCTCAAGAAGGCAACAAAATCCTAACATCATGGAATATCTCCATACCAAAGGATGCACAAAACACCACAGCTGCAAGATCAAACAAAATCCCCAATTCCTGGGCCCGAGCAACAACCACTTGAAAACCAATCCCGGTTGGATCTCATACTCTCACATCTCTCGACTCTCCTTACCCTGAGTAAATTTTCCCAAAGTACTCCAAGTGGAAGAGATTGACTTTAGGTGAACTTTTATCCGTTCCCCACAAGTATGCAGGCAATAATCCCTGCTTTCCACACTGTTCTATGTTTCTGCTTTGCTCTCTTACCTTATCTTTGCAGGAATCAAGATTTAAGTGCTACAACTCTTCGACTTAAAGAACATGATGGCTTTCCAGCAGTATGTATAAGCATTAATGTTGTTGTTGTTATTGTTTACACGGTCTTTTACTATTCTCAGTGTAGTACCTGTCACTTAATTAATAGCCATGTCACTTAAACTTACATCCCAAAATGCAAGGGGGTTAAACTCACCTTTTAAAAGAGCGTCAATATGGAAAGATGCCAGACAATCAGGGGCAGAAGTGATATGCGTACAAGAAACTCACTTCTCTTTCTCAGCATGTCCAAAATTCACCAACAAAAACTTCCCTCTAATATATATATCCTGTGCCCCTAAAAAGCAAGCGGGAGTTCTGATTGCTTTCAAATCAAATATTAACTTTATTCACAAAACGAGCCTTGTAGACCCAAAGGGCAGATACCTTGCTGTGGCTGGCACTATAAATGAGTGCCCCATCACGATCGCTAATATCTATGCTCCAAACAAATCGCAAATCTTCTTTTTAAACAGGACAATAAAGAAAATAAAAAGAATACAAATGGGAAAGTTGATAATTTGTGGCGATTTTAATAGCATCCCGGATAGAAATCTAGATTCAACAAACAAACATAGGACCTCCCCCACACTCTTTCCTTGGCTACACAAAGAGGCATTATATGACTCATTCAGATGCCTAAACTCCTCATCTAGAGAATTTACCCATTTCTCCCACAGGCACAAATCATTCTCACGTATCGACCTGTTCCTAGTAGATAGATGGACCCTCCCATTAGTCACCTCCTCAGAAATAGGTACAGCCACATGGTCGGACCACGTCCCAATAACATTAAAAATAAATTTAGGACACCCCAAAATAAACACAAAAATTTGGCGCATCAATGTCCCTCTAATTAAATCTCCAAAGAACAAAAACACAATAACCAAAGCTTTAGAGGAATACTTTAGTTTAAATGAGGACCCAGAGATAAGCCCCTTCACCTTATGGAACGCCCATAAAGCGTTTATCCGGGGCATACTAATCAAACTAAACTCCCAACACAGAAGAAATAAACAAAAGTCAATAGATGAACTCCTAAGTCAAATACAAATAATTGAAAAGAGATTACAAACATCCCCTTTGAATACAGATCAAATAGAATTGAGCAATCTTAGAAGAAAATTACGGGCTATTCTTATAGAAGAACACAATAAAAACCATATGTTTATGAAAGCCAACTACTACTCTCATCATAATAAGCCGTCCAAACTGATGTCAAATAAAGTAAAGCCAAAGCACATCAAAGCAAAAATCCCCTTTCTAATCAAATCAAACAACTCCAAAACTAAACTTACTCATCCACAAGACATAGCTAACGAATTTAGCTCATTCTACGCCAACTTATATAACCTAAAAAATGACATAGCAACACCCCAACCGAATTCAGACACTATCAACAACTTTCTACAAAAAATGTCCCTCCCCAAAATTGATCCCTCATGCTATACACTAGACGATCCCATTTCAATAAAAGAAGTCATCTCCGCGATAAATCTACTAAAAAACTATAAATCGCCCGGACCTGATGGCTTTACAAATGAATATTATAAAACGTATGCTCAAACACTATCTCCTTACCTTGCCTCTATTTTTAATGAAGCTATGCACTCAGGAGGTATGCCCTCGGAGATGCTTCAAGCTACTATTGTCACAATCCCTAAGCCCGGAAAGCCAGCAGATACACCCGCAAACTTTAGACCCATTTCCCTCCTCAACTCTGACACAAAACTACTATCAAAAATCTTAGCGTTAAGGCTACTCCAAATACTCCCAAATTTAATACATAGCGATCAGGTGGGCTTTGTTAAGGGCAGACAGTCATCTGATGGCACAAGGAGGCTTATTAACCTCCTAGCCGGGGTGGGGTCGAGTCGGGCGCCTTCTCTCCTCCTTGCCCTGGATGCAGAGAAGGCGTTTGATAGACTTCATTGGGGCTTCATGTTCGCCACTCTGGAGAAGTTCGGTGTGGGAGGTAGTTTTCTGAGGGCAATCAAGGCTCTATACTCCTCCCCATCTGCCAGAGTATTAATAGACGGGACCTTGTCCAAGCCCTTCCTGATAACGAACGGCTCAAGACAGGGCTGCCCCCTATCGCCATTGCTATTTATAATGGTAATGGAACCGATGGCAGAGCTCATCAGAACCTCACCTTTCATCAGTGGCTTCCCTAGTGGAGGCAGACAACACAAGATCGGATTATATGCCGACGATGTAATTCTAACGCTGTCTAACCCACTAGAATCTTTAAGAGCAGCACAAAACATCATAGCAGATTTCAGTAACACATCCTATTATAAGCTAAACATAAATAAGTCCCAAATCCTGGGAATAAACATCCCCTCCTTGTTGAAACAAGCCATCCAATCCGAATTCAGGTATACATGGAAAACCACGATCCCATATTTAGGGATAACCATATCCTACCCACTTTCAGAAATGATCTCGGCTAACCTAGACCCCCTATGCCTCTCAGTTCAGGAGGAATTGAATTCTCTGAGCAAATTTGAATATTCGTGGATTGGGAGAATCACGCTTTACAAAATGATAATATTACCTAAACTTTTGTACATCTTCCGCACAATGGCTCTCCCAATACCACACACCAAAGTGATGGAATTCCAAAAGCAACTATCTAAATTCATATGGAATAACAAAAGACCTAGAGTTGCGTCCACGATTCTATCTCTCAACCGCAGGCAGGGGGGCCTGGGAGTACCGGATCTATGGGCATACTGCCAGGCCATAAACCTAAACATATCCAAGTCCTGGTTTGATGAGATGCACCCCTCCCCCCCATGGCTCTATATTGAAAAACAATTCAATAAAAACAGAGGGCTAAACTCCCTTCTATTCGCAGCAACATCAGCCGCAACTATTTCTCATTCTCCCTTAGATCTGAACCTACAAGGCCTATCCCCTCCAATGTTAGCCACTTTACAAGCATGGAACATCTGCAACCTTAAATTAAAAGCGAGCTTAAGTAAAAAAGAAATCAAACTTCCAATAGAGACCCTTACATATTTCATCCCAGGGCTTTCAACTTTAGCTTGGTCGAAAGCAGGAATAACATGTATCTCAGACCTATATTCAGAGGGAAGGATTCTCTCCTTCCAAACAGTAAAAGACAAATATAATATTCCTTCCAATGAGCTATACACATATTATCGGATACGGTCTTGTTTAACAGCATCTCATCTGGAAAAATGTTCACTACCTATCAAACTAATTTCTTTATTTTCCGGACAAAAGCAACTAAAGTCTTCACTGACAGGAAGACTCTACAATGTCCTTGCAGGAGATCTAGGCCCAAAAAAGAAGATGCATCTATTGAACTGGGAATTAGACCTGAGAAAATCATTTTCTATTGACCAATGGTTGACAGCCTTTACCTGGGCAAACAAATCTACCCTGTCTGCAGATCTTCTCCAAGTATATTACAAAATCCTAACCAGATGGTATTATACACCCTCTAAATTAGCAAGATACATTCCAAACATCGACAAAAACTGTTGGAGGGGTTGCAGCCAAGTGGGCTCCCTTATACACTTATTTTGGGACTGTACATTTATACAGTCCTTCTGGAGAGAGATTTTCCAAATTGTTTGGAGAGTTTCGGGCCATATGATTCCTAAATCTCCGGAACTTGCGCTACTATTACTGAACTGCAGCAATATACCTCCTCATAACCGAAAGTTGGTGTGTCACTTGCTGATGGTGGCGAAATTGGCCATAACCAGGAAATGGAAATCTACAACCCCTCCAACAATATCTGAAGTACTAGATATTATGGCAGATCACTGCTCATATGAAAAGATACTCGCTTTGGCAGGGGACTCTATGCCCAATTTCCTTCATACTTGGAACCCCTGGATTAGATATATGCAAAAAAAAAAAAACCCTTGACTAATTGAATATATATATAAGAAACCTTACTGATGTTAACTGAGGACGTGATGTACAAGACCGTTTAATGTTTTAATGTTTTGAGATAAATGTAAAACTGTTTCAAAGTTTTTCCTCATAATTCTGTTCGGCGTTATAAACACTACTTATGTAAAGTCAATGGAATCTGATGCTCATACTACCTGCTATTTACATTGTTGCTGGAAAAACAACTAATTTACACCTTGCATTTTAAGATATATGGATCCTTAACAATGTATAATTCAAAGAAAAGATTTGACTTGTAACACAACTGTATTTTGTAAAACCCAATAAAAACTATTTGAAAAAAAAAAAAAAAAACGTGGACCTTTTAGCTTCATCAATCTGTGTATAATATTCATCCTCCTGCTCCTCCTCCTGAAACCTGATGTAATCACACCGAACGGGCAATTTTTCTTAGGCCCACAAGGCTCAGTCATATAATTTTCGTAAACAATTTTTCTACGTTTCAATGCTCATTAAAGCGTTGAAACTTTCACCTGAACCAATTTTTATTTTAACTGGGCTGCCTCCAGGCCTAGTTAGCAATTAAGCCACATTAACCAAAGCGATTAATGGGTTTCACCTGCCCTCTTGGTTGGGCATGGGCAATTTTTCTCAGGTACATTAGTACTGTTGGTACACCAATTTTTGGGGGCCCTCGCGTACAGTGTAATCAAATTAATTTTTAGCCCACCTGCATTACAGCTGACGTTACATCAGCTGTGTTGGGCACTGCAATGGGATATATTTATGTACCGCCGGTGGCTTCCTGGCACCCACCCATGCTGTCGGTCCACACGGAGTTGTAACTGCAAGTGTCCACTTCTAAAGAACCCCAGTCTGACTGGGGCATGCAGTGTGGGCCGAAGCCCACCTGCATTTAATCTGACGTTACCTCAGCTGTGATGGGCACTGCAATGGGATATATTTATGTACCGCCGGTGGGTTCCAGGGAGCCACCCATGCCGTGGGTGCACACGGAATTCCCATTGCGGAGTTGTACCTGCCTGTGACTATTTATAAAAAACAGCGGTCTGACTGGGGCATGCAGACACCTTGACAGAATGAATAGTGTGTGGCACATAGGTTCCCATTGCTATGCCCACGTGTGCAGCTCCAGATGGAGGTGGCAGAGGATTGGATTTCTCATTGCTTCTGTACAGCATTGTGGGCTGTCGCCCCGCCCCTTTTAAAGAGGGTCGCTGCCTAGCCGTGCCAACCCTCTGCAGTGTGTGCCTGCGGTTCCTCCTCATGGCAGACGCACTTATAAATAGACATGAGTGTGGCGTGGCATGAGGGCAGCTGAAGGCTGGGCAGGGACAGTTTGGTGTGCGCTGTGGACACTGGGTCGTGCGGGGGGGGGGGTGGTGGTTGGTCAGCATGTAACCCAGGAGAAGTGGCAGCGGAGTGTCATGCAGGCAGTGATTGTGCTTTGTTGGAGGTAGTGTGGTGCTTAGCTAAGGTATGCATTGCTAATGAGGGATTTTCAGAAGTAAAAATTGTTGGGAGGGGGGGCCCACTCTTGCCGCTATTGTGGCTTAATAGTGGGACCTGGGAACTTGAGATGCAGCCCAACATGTAGCCCCTCGCCTGCCCTATCCGTTGCTGTGTCGTTCCCATCACTTTCTTAAATTGCCCCCATTTTCACAAATGAAAATCTTAGCGAGCATCGGCGATATACAAAAATGCTCGGGTCGCCCATTGACTTCAATGGGGTTCGTTACTCGAAACGAACCCTCGAGCATCGCGATAATTTCTTCCCGAGTAACGAGCACCCAAGCATTTTGGTGCTCGCTCATCTCTAATCATAACGCTAGTTTTTTTTCTGGCTGGGTCCACTCCCTATCCAAATTCAACACTGTTGTTTCTCTTCTCTAAAGAAGGAAGTTGAAAGATTGGAAGATTAGAGGAATATAAAGTGAAGATTAACAATAACATCACCTCAGCTATATAATCCAACTTTTGTCTCCTTTTTTATCTTATTCTACTGATGTGAATCAATTTTCCACAGTCTCCCAGTTTCATTCTATACTTAACAGATAAATATGGAAAAATACTGAATATTTTCCATTGCTGATGCTAGTAGAGCTAATAAAAATCTGAAAAAAGAACAAGATGGAGATAAATTCAACAAAATAACTGTTCTTTAAGAATAAAGAAAGAGTGCCCTTTACAGGGACAAACAACACGGGCATTCTTCTCCTACATTTGTGATGTTGAAGATGAAACATTACCTCAATATAATGTGGACCTTAGAGTATACAATAAAGCTGTACCAACAACTGAGTGTATAAGAGATCTTTTCAAAGAATTTTCCGAAACTGCTAAAGAAGAGATCTCTAAGCTTAGAAAAGATGTTAAACAAGTCTATGAAAGAGTACAGTCAGTTGAGGTCAGTTACAAGAGTCAGTTGAGTCAGTTACATTATTAACCTTTTCTGAAAGTGTTACAGAAATATTAACCTGGAAAAATCGGGACATGTTGTGTGCTGCTTCCAAAGTTTTAAAATCAAAGAGGATATTCTACACAGTGCTAAACTTACTAAACAGAATGAATATGAGGAAAAATAGAAATGTATCAAGATTTATCAAAACTTACTCTCGATCTGAAAAAAACAACTCCAATCGCTTACAAAAACCCTTACAGAGAAAGACATTCCCTACAAATGGAAAGACATTCCCATTTGGCTTAACTATTTCTGCATCCAACAGAATCTGGATAATTAAAACATCTAAAGACCTTCCTTTAGCACTCAATAAGTTGACCTTAAACTATATCCGAATTCCCAACTTGGACATTCGCCAAGGATTACCTGAATTTGCCTCCTCTTCCATAGTAGGAAAACTGTGAACAAGCTACTCCAAATAAGCCTAGTAAACTGAGAAGACTGGATAGTGACCCTGCAAAATCACTAAGAAAAGGCGCAACAGAAGACCATTGATGCTTTTCTCGGACTGTAGTACAGAATTTATAGTGTCATATAGACAGTTATTTATACTGTGGTTAAACATTGGTCTTTTGCTTTATTCAATATTTCTGCTTCAGACATCACTAAGAGATCCAGAATGATTCCACATACCAGGTTTTTGCCCACATGAGATCTCACTCTTAATCTGGTAGGGAGTTTGTTTTTGCAATGTGTTTAAATAGTTTGTAAATGAACATTAGTTTTTTCAGTCCCCTGACTAATTAACATATTGCTTGATATAATATAAAGGGTATCAATATATCTCTAAAAAGAATACATAGTCTACAGTGCTTAGAAAAGACCAAACCTAATGCAGCTTTTTTTTTTAGAAGAGAGAGACTAATTTAGAAAAAACATACAGATATAGCAACTGAATTGTGATGCAACAAATTTTAAGCCATTGTAAGGCTATTTTTATCTTAACACAACAGAGGCCATTGAAAAACACTTGAAAGGGCAAATAAACTGTGGCACAGAAAGTTATCTTATCGCATTACATTTCAGGCAGATATGCAAATGATTAGATATGATTAGATGAATGATCTTGCCACCTCAGGCCCTAAAAGTGGTTCCATCCTTGGCCTATAAAAAGGCTCTCAGAGGCTACTGGTGTGTAGTGGACCTCTTTTTCCACTTGTTTAGAGCTTATTGATCACTAGACACCTCCACGATGCAATTGTAACGTTGTCCGCTATCCAGAGACAGGTGGCACCATCATTATGCGCCCCTGTGCAGGTCAGAACCCTTTCCAGGCATTTGGCTGAAGGACAATTGGCCCCACAGTGTCCATTATGTATCATGCCTTTGACACCCTGTCACCATTGCCTCTATTTGCAGTGGTATCATGAACGATGAAACTGGACAGCTATGGAGTGGAACCTAGGTTGTCTTCAACGACGACTCCAGGTTTAGTTTAGGCAGTGACGATGGCCGTGTTCATGTATGGAGAGCTCGGGTGAAGTGCCTAAATCCTGCCCCCACTGCTGGTGTAATGGTTTGGGGGGGCCATATCACATATGACAGTCAGTCACCCCTAGTAGTGGTACGAGAGATAATGAGAGCTCAGCTATACATTCAGGACATCCAGCAGCCACATGTGTTCCTCTCATGGCAGGGCTTCCAAGAGGCATTTTCCAGCAGGATAAAGCTTGGCTGCACACAGAAGGTTGTCACAGGAACATTTTCCCAACATTGCCAAACTTCTGTGGCCTGCCAGGTCACCAGATTTATCACCAATGGAACATGTATGGGAGCATCTGGGATACCAACTTTGTTAGCCTACAACTTGCACAATCTAGAGGCTCAGTAACAGCAAATGTGGAGTGATATGCTGCAGGATACCAAAAGGAACCTGTATTCCTCATGCTCGTCATATCACATCTTATATCCAAGCTATAAAAAGCCCAGCATGGTACTAGAGCCTCCACACCCACCTGTATCATATCTTGGATCCAAGCTACAGATAGCCCAAAAGGATACTAGAGCCTTCTTGCCCACTTGTATTACATCTTAGAGCCAAGCTGGAGGCGGTCAAACAGGTTACTAGAGCTTCAATACCTTCCTGTATAATATCTTGTATCCTACCTACAGGTGGCCCAAAAAGAGTACTACAGTCTCCATGCCTCCCCATGTCACATCTGGTATCCAAGCTAGAGGCGGTACAACAGAGTACTAGAGCCACCATGCCCACCCCTTTCACATCTTGTTTCCAAGCTAGAGGTGGTACAACAGGGTACTAGAGCCTCACTACAAGGGGTCAGTTCTCCACAATAAATGATAATTTTGCTCTGATATTGTAATCACTTACTAAGATCAACGTTACAATCACACAGAGAAAGTTTCATTTTATTCTGACAACTCCTTCTTGGTACCTGATATTTTTGACAATGAGTGTACCTACAGGAGGTGCAAGCAGGACCTTGGCACATACATTCATATCTGGGAGTGATGTCCTTTACTCAAACAATTCTGGCATTCAGGTTTTCAGAATCTCAACCCTTGTAAAGCTATGCTGTGCATGGACCTCATGCACCCCCCTCCATGTATCCCCTTTACCCCCTTCTCTGTTCATCTATTTAGCTCAGTGAATATGACTAGTTGTCCAGGTATCAGAGCGTAAAGCATCTGGGATCTGTTCTCAGATTGCAGGATTCAGCCTAGATATTCAATAGGCATGCCCGCCCCCTGCATACAACTATACAGAATATAATGCAGTTTGCAGAAACTGTAGGGCACATGTCAGAAAAGCTAAAGCTGATAATGAATTGATGCTTGCAACAGAGGCCAAAAGCAATAAAAAAGGAAATATAGGGCACGCCGCGATTGGTTTTCCGTGTGTGTTTTCACTTGGATAAATCGCGTCTGTCTGCATAGGATTGCATTATTTAATGCAATCCTATGGCAGAGGGCACAGGGAAATCCTGCTGTAGAATTTCCACCCCTCTGCAGGAGGCCTAAAACTTGAAAATTTGCTCAATCAATAACTGTGAAACTTCTCTTTTTTGCTAAATTTTAAATATTAAATGTATTCTGGTAAACATGGGAAAAAAACTAGTGTCATTAATTCGCAAAAAAAAACTCAAAAGCTTTTTTTTCCAAACATTAAAAAGTAAAATGAACAGTTGCATTAAAACAAATGACACTGCAAATACTGCAATACTGAGCAAACTTCAGTTACAAATAGAGTACTTGAAATTAATACATTTCCAGATTCCATCAATCTTCCTAATATTTCTCAAACTCCGAATTTATCTTTATATGAACAGATTTCCCTGCAAAAATGGAAGACCTAATTAAAACAAGCCATAACGGCAAAAGCTATAGCCCAGATGTTTTTTCCACTCTGTATTACCAAACATTTAAAGACTTTATACTCCCATATCTACCTCAATATTTTAACCACATTAGCACAGCAACTAAATGCCGATTTTCAGCAAGTGGCAAGGAAAGATAGGGAAATGGACTGGAATGAGCATTGCAAACAACTCAAAGCACAAGCCATGAAAGGCCATATGTGAGGCCTATTCTCACAGGTCAAGCTGGCCTCAAAACCTTTCTTGGCATGCAATGTCACAATCAAAGGCAAAAATGGGAAGGAACTGAATGACCAACAGAGTATCAAGGATAGGTGGAGGAAATTCTTAGAGGAACTATATAGCTGCAACCACATACCTGGACCATTGCAAGAGGTGAAGCCTGTGGACTTGGAGGCCTCCATTATGGAGTCAGAAGTGGTTATGGCAATAAAACTAGCCAAGAATATAGCAACAGGCATAGATAACATACCGGAAGAGCTATTGCTGCCAATACCAGTGAAAACAATCACAGTGCTGTGCCAGGCACTATGGGCATCCACATAATGGCCACAGAACTGGAAAAGATCTGTCTTCATCCCTCTACCGTCCAACTACCGAACAATAGCCCTCATTCCACATGCAAGCAAGATCCTTCTCAAAATTATTCAGGAAAGACAGATCAGTAGTTGAAGCAGCACTCCCTGATGCACAGACAGGATTCCAGCGAGGACGCGGCACCCATGACCATATTGCAAACCTGCAATGAACTATGGAAAAAGCTCAAGAATACCAAAAGAATATCTACATGTGCTTCATCGACTACATCAAGGCCTCTGACTGCGTCGACCATGACAAGCTATGGAAGGCCCTACAAGAGCTGGGTGTATCGGCACATCTAGACAAGCTAATAAAATCACTTTATACCAATTGGAAGGCCACTGTGGGAACACAGTATGGGGACACAGATTGGTTTGGGATCTGCAATGGCATCCAACAGGGCTGCATCCTCTTACCCTTCTTGTTTAACCTTTATGCAGAAGTGATCATGCATAAACTGGACCTAGACAAATTGGAAATCAGGAAGAGAATCGGTGGAAAAAACATCAACAATCTCCGTTATGTAAGATTAAAACTGAGAGTGAAAAAATGGGTCTCTACCTTAATTTAAAGAAGACAAAGTATGACAACTGCAAAAAATGGCCAAATTCGAATCAAAATTGACCAATGAGGTCATAGGACGCGTGCAAGATGTCATCTTCCTTGGTTTAAAAATTGACCGACCTGGAGAATCTATGCCAGAGATAAAACATAGGATAGTATTGGAGAGAAGCGCAATGCTAAACATGGACAAAATCTGGAAAAGTAGGGATACCATTATAGCAACTAAACACAGGATGGTGCAAACCACAGTTTTCCCCATAGCCATGTATGGATGTGAAAGCTGGACTGCAATAAAAGCTGATAGAAAGAGGACTGATGCGTTTGAGATGTGGTGCTGGTGAAAGCTACTGCATATGCCCTGGACAGCAAGAGTAACAAACAGAGAAGTCCTGAATCATATAATACCCAATATATATCACCGGAGGGCAAGATGACCAGACTTAGACTCACGTATTTTGGCCATGTAATGTAAGCAGAGTCGCTGGAGAAATCTAAAATGCTTGGACAGATTAGGGGCAAAAGAAGACCTGGCCGCCAAAGAACTCTAAGGCTGATCCTGTTAAAGCTGATACTAGCATGGATATCACACAACTGAAAAATAAGCAGTGCAAAACCGAAAACCATGGAGGGAGCCTGCCTTTAGGGTCGCCGAGGGTGGTGAATGACTAAACAGCTAACAACAACAACCGCACAGCAAACTATTTCCAGAAGGAAAGCTTATCTGTCCATATGACCTTAATCTCCAAAGAAGTAAAAGACAAAACAATTTTTAACAGCTATAGACTCCTATCTCTAATCATTAACAATATAAAGGTCTATGCGAAAATTTTGACCAATAGAATAAAAATTACTCTTTAACTTTAACAATCTGGAGCAGGTCAGAGGTATCCCATCTAGAGAAGCTAAAGATAACACATCTAGAGTTCTAAACATACATTTACCTCTTCTTATAACAGATACACAAACGCCATTCAATGGAGTTGATTGGCTTTTTCTGCAATTAATCCTTGTGAAATTTGGTTTTACTAAACTATTTGTGGACCAAAACCGTTCAGCAAAAATTAATATTAATAATGAGTTCTTTCCTTTTGATTAAAAAAATGGCACCAGACATGGCTGCCCCCTTTTACCCCTATTGCTTTATTGACAATGGAGGTAAAGAATTAGACATATGAAGTAAAACAAATACACTGAAGGTGTAGGATGTACTCAAATGGAATACAAAGCAGCCACTCTTGTGAATGATATGCTGCTTATATTAGCATACCCTTATAAATGTATATATGCTTTACAATAAGCCACTCTAGCAAAAACACATTTTACATTTCCCGCCCTCTCACCTGATTGCCTGTCACATTCTGGAAGTTTCCTCTGTGTATTGCAGTCACTTCCATGCACTGCAGACCTCTTTCTGATGCTTATTAGGCACCATCTTACTGGTGAGACTTTTTACTTGCATTTTCAAATCAATCCCAGGATGCATTTACACAGCATTAGCTAGACTTTCTACCATTTCTTCCTGCTGGGTGGATAGCTTAATTGCCATTACCTTCTATATTCACCTAAATAAACTTTAGGTTGTGATCACCTCTCTTGTAACTGTGACAGGAGCTGTGTGATCATAAGCAGTAACTGATAGGAGAGTCTGTATCCCCCTCTAGACAGTTTCTTTGGTAAGGGCCATGTAACAACATCACACAAACTGAGAAATTGACTAGTTTCAAACGGCATAAACCAAAGTAGACCTCACATGACCTTTTGAGAAAAAAAGTCTGGGAGTCTCAGATAGAAAGGAATAACTAACCAAGGTAACACTAGCTCGCTTATATACTGGGGGGATAGCTGCATAATGAATAAGTAACTCTCAAAAGGCAATCTGTTGATGTCCCCACAGCAGCATAAACTAAATTATGGCGCTTTTAAGGGATGTGACAGGGAGCCGGATGATGTATTTCTTATACTCACCTGCTACTATAAGCCAGCGGTGTCCTCCTCTTAAGTCCCTGACTATTTTCAGAGTCCTGTGTGGTTACTGTCCTATACAAGTCTACGGGACTCTGAAAAGAGTCAGATTTTCATGCATCATTGGGACTTCAGAGGGGGACATCACTGGATTCAGGTAGCTAGTGGCTATAAAAAATACATCACCTGGCCTCCTTTTTTATGTGAGTCCATTATGAATGTATCAATACCAAATTTGTGGTGATTCTTTGTATGCTGTTTTACATACTAACGGGGAAAAGTGGGGTTAACACTGTATCCCATTCTTAGCATACATCAGTGTTACAGGCACTGAGTGTGGAACCACTGTGCCAACTAATCGCTTTGGCTGTTGGCTAATCCTAAGGGTGTTATTCTGATGGTTCCCCAGTTTTCACCCTTTAACCTCTGTACAGGGATCTGAACTTCGCTGCGGGAAACCAAGTAGGCCGATACATCTTGGAGTAGTCCCAGTGTCATTGGCAGCTGACCCACGGGAGTCGGAGACACCAGTGCAATGCACCGCAAAACAGTCTGAACCACAAATCAGAATCCAGACCAATGTCGAGGCAGGCAGAGTACAATTGCAATCCAGGTAGTAAGTCTCAGAATCAGTACAGACACAGGAGTCAGAAGCAGAAGACCTTTGCTAGGTGTCTGAGAGAAACTTATACCAATACTGAGGCAAGGAGGAGGATTCCCAGCTCAGCTAAATAGGAGGGAAATAGCCTATTACCCTGCAGCTGGGCTGTAAGCACTGGGGAGGATTAACTCCTACAGTGCTGATGGACAGTACACAGCTATGAATCCACTCATATAGGAGGAGCAGAGGGTGGCAGACACAGGTAGCTGACTTAACCATTATATCCAGGAACAGTACCCTGCTGCCCAGTCAACACTGTATCTCATACTTAGCATACACTGTCAAGGAGAGAGACTCTGTTGCCAATTTGTTACAGATCGACTATTCTGAGTGCTCTCGCCACTGCGAACACTGATCATAGTAGGGCCTCGATTGATCACTCTACTGGGATTGCAAGCTTGTAGTCGTTAGAATACAGGTGAATTTGTACCCAGCTTTCCTAGGCTTCTGCACGCAGTCAAAACAAAAGCTCAAATCACCACCTGATCTGGTTTAACGGCTCCCACACTCTACAATGCCCACACACACACTCTGCCACCACCAGCTGTTAAATGTAAGCTGGAACCCAGACTATGAATTATGAACGCAATCTTCAGAGTTATGGTTCATTTTAAAACAGGAAAGGCTTCTCTAATAAATTGCTAATTTATTCTAAAAAAGACTAGCAGTGCTAAATATTTATAAGTAAACAAAAATATACAGAAAAATATGTTACAACCAAGATAAGGTATACAGGCATACACAACAGACAGTATTTTAAAATAAAACAAGGAGAAAATAAAGAGAGGTACAAGATTTGGGATACTTGGCCCAAGGTTCTTTTTCATGCGCAGTCACTGAAGCAAACGGGAAAGCCTTACACCGTAGCATATTTCCGATATCTGACCACTTGGTCTCTCTGCGGCCCGAGTTTTTAAAGCTTTCCAAGAACACACCACCTCCCAACCCCCTCTGACATCATTAAAAGAAGGGTGGGGTAAATGTGTATGGACCTGTGGAAAAACCATAATTCCCCATTTTGGCCAAATCTCTGTAGGAGACCTTCCGATCGGGAGTATATGCCTGACATATTTCCGGTTACACTTCTATCTATCTATCTATCTATCTATCTATCTATCTATCTATCTATCTATCTATCTATCTACGATACCAAATATGACACATAAATTATTAGCAGGTATGCGGATACGCCATATAGGGGTGTTCCGGGCCCCACACACCAATGAGTTTAGATGCATTTTGTTCAGCTGGCCCGTCTGATTCTGAAAATATAATTCATATCGGGCTAGGACCTTGACACAACCAATAACACTGTGCAACAATTCTTTTTACATTTTCGTAATGGAAAGTAATTGATATGTTTCTGTAAAATTAAAACATGATGATTACACTGGTAAAACTGAATTATAGCTAGCACATCTCATGGTCAAGTTATTTAACCCCTTAGTGACCAAGAATTTTTTTTGTTTAAAAAAATCGTAACTTCTTTATTTATCAACGTAGCTGTATGAGGATTTGTTTTTTGCAGGACGAGTTGTATTTTTCAATGACCCTATTTAATGTACCATATAATGTACTGAAAAACTTTTTAAAAGTTTTAAGTAGAGTAAAATGAAAAAAAACCCTGCAAAATATACCCACTTATGGCTCTAGCAATGGGACTATAAAAAAATATTTGTCCCTTAAGGCATGAAATAGGTCAGCCATTAAGGGGTTAAGAAGCCTTATATTCCAAAGCATATAACTTTAAAAAAATTTTGTTGACATGATCATGTAGAGGCTTATTTTTTGTGGAACAAGTTGTGTTTTTAATAGCATCATTTTTGAGCATATATATTGTGTACCTTTTATTATTTTTTGGAGTGGGGGGCATGCCACCATTATTTTTTGCATTTTGTTTTTACAGCATTAACTTTTTTTTTTGCACTTTTTACTTTTGTGATTCATCAGTGCAGACCAGCTTCTTCAATTGCTCTATGATCTGATACATGCCACCCTTTGTTGGTTTCTTTCAGAGGTGGAAGAGGTTAGCACAGGCATTCTGACAGGTCTGTAGCTACACAGCCCCGGTACTGGTGCATTATGTCTCCACCGGAAGTATGGGTGGAGGCATGGAGTCTTGGCAGCCTGCACATGTGATTTACCAGCCGTACTCTCCATAAGGGTGTCCGCCTCTCCCTTAGTCCCAGCAGCCTTGCCATGTGAAGTCCCAACCAACCTCCACGGCAGTGTGTCTGTGTGTGCAGAGTGCCTGCATTCCAGACGCAGGACATTTGGCCTGTGCCCCAGCTGCCCGCAGTTCCTATCAGTAGAGCGTCTTCTGCTCCGGAGCTCTGGCCTCACCTTTCTGCTGCGTCCTGCACCCCAAGAATGTCTTGTGTCACCAGGGATATCCTCTACTCCCTCTCACCAAAGGCAAGCTCCATACCAGCAGCTGTGGGCCAGATGTGCATGCAAGAGCTGAAGACTGAGACGGCTGGGTGTCAGTTTACCATCATACTGCAGGAGCCACTCTCTGTCTGCCGCGTTGGACCTTGTTTGATGGCCGCTGCAGAAGATGCTCCAGGAGCACTATCTGCTGCTCTACAGAAATGCTGCAGCCAATCCACAGCTAGAGGACATTACCTGTCAGTGAGCCAGGCCAATCCACAGCTGGGGGCAGTACCCTGTCACTGAGGCCACCCAACCAATGTCTTCACCCATAGTTCCGGTGGAGACATAATGCACCAGTACCCACAGCCCCATGTGCAGCATGCCGCACTGCACCTTATTTGTTGACACCTCCTTATCCTAGCCAGTACTAACTTCTTCAGGTATTTGTGCTACAGTAGCTTTCCAGTGGGATCTGATTAGGTGGGCTAGATTACACTTCCAATTTATGTAAGTAATGGTACCCTGTCAGCAAGTAATCCGTTGTCTTTCCTTGGAGCACCCTGCCAACCACTACATACTGGGAACACTCCATTAGACCTACAATTGAAGATCATTGCTCACCCCAAAAAATATATTAATAAGAGGTTTGCAAAAGAGATTAATTAACTAACACTACATCTGGCCCATAAATATCTAAGAGGTCCTATTAGACCTTATTTTTTCCTGGAAAGTGCAATAAATCTAATTATTCATGTGACTTTTGTGTTTTCAGATTCTAACCGGAGAGGACTGGACTTCTGTTATGTATGATGGAATTATGGCATATGGTGGCCCATCCTTCCCAGGAATGTCTGTCTGTATTTACTTCATCTTCCTATTTGTTTGTGGAAATTGTATCCTTTAAAAAAAAAAGCTGAAATATGTTTTGGTATTGCATCTGAACTTGCGCTATATTTTAGTTACATATGAATTTGCAGCATATATGTATGATTCTGCTTTTGATTGACTTACAGAAATCAAAAGTTAATCTTGATGCTTACTTTTCTCTTTGTGCTTCATATCAATTTAGTTGCATTTTCTTGTCCTTTTACTTTCCCGACTTCTTTTGTGAACTGTTGCTCAGCTTAAGGCCTCATGCCCATGGCTGGGTCGGATTCCGCCTGCGAAATATCGCAGCGGAATCAGACACGGCGCCCCCCAGAGACCCTATACTCACCTCTCCATATCCGGTGCTGGGCGGTGATGCGGATTCTCGCGGTACTTCCGCTGTGCTCACAGTGGAAGTATCTCAGGACGGATGGCTTCCATTGACTGCAATGAAAGCTGTCCACACAATTTTCCGCATAGAATAGAACATTCTGTGATTCTCCCTCGCGAGTGGAAAATCGCAGTTGATTTCCGCTTGTGGACATGGGAGAATTGTTTACCACAGCATGTCTATTCCACAGCGATAATCCGTTCGTGGTCATTAGCCCTAAAGCTGCTGCCATATGGTACAATTACAAGTAATAATAAATAAAACAAAGCTTTTAAAGGGGGAACTAAGTTTTCAGACAACTTTTGCGCATCTACTGGCTTGTATTAGGCCGGGCTCACGCAAATGTTTGGTACAACATTACATGTATAAGGGCTCACACCCACTGGCATTTTTTTTTCTCTTGCGCTGTGAGAGCAAGTGAAAACACTTGCCTCACAGCGCAAGAAAAACGCTGTGATATCTGCATGCGCAGACCAGCTGTGCGGCGCGAGCACGCTGGAGCGGCCCCATTCAATGGGACAGAGAGGCAGACTGCGCAAGCGCGTCTAATTGAGGCAGAAGAAGGCTTCGGGCCGCCATGGAGACGGGGCCGCCAACACCGGGGGGGGGGGGGGGTGTGTGTGTGTAAGTATATAACTTCTGTATGGCCAATATTTAATGCACAATGTATATTACAAAGTGCATTTATATGGCCATACAGAAGTGTTTAACTTCACTTGCTTTTGCGGGACAACCCCTTTAATATTACTGAATGTGAAAAAGAAAGGAAAAGGGGGAAAAAGCTAACACCCCCTTTAGTCTGTTGTGGACCTAATGTCCTTGCTGTGTCCTGTATAATCTTCTTTCTAACAGACGAGACACAATAGGGAAACACACATAGATGCGGCCTACCTGGAAGGTAGCGAGAAGACAGGGGAAAGAGAGAGGGAGAGAAGAAAAAAGAGGAGAAATAATAAAGGGAAAAAATTCCAAAGGGGGAGGGGGGAGAGTAGATAAAAAGAGATGCCTCAAGCCTTATGGGTTGAGCAGGGATCTGAATTCCTCTGAGTCCCGGAACAGTATCCAATGGTACCATGTTTTCCTAAACTTTCAATGATGCTGTAAGGTCCTCCATCTCCAAAATCCAGTTAACTGTGTTCAGCCACATAGTCACCATGGGTGGGGCCGTTTGTCTCCAGAGTCTCGGGATGCAAGACCTCGCCGCGCCCACCAAGAAGCACACCACTGATTTTTTGTATGTAGCTAAGGGGATATCACCGTGATGCAAGAGGAGGAAGGCTGGTGTTTTTGGTAACGGATAATGCGTAAACTTGGAAGTGATCCGCCAAACCTCCGACCAAAAACTGGTCAGCTCTGAACACTCCCAGAAAATGTGCAGCAGGGTCCCTTGTTCTGCTCTGCATCTCCAGCACAGGGGGGAGACAGAGGGGAATATCTTGTGTAAACTGGAGGGCACCCTGTACCACCTAGAGAGGATCTTGTATCCCGATTCCTGTATTTTGCTTGATATAGAGGAAAAATGTGTAATAGTGAATATTTTTACCCTTTCCTCTGAAGTCAGTGTCATCCCGAGATCCTCCTCCCATCTCTGTATGTATCCTAGCGCCGGGTTTTCAGGTTGTGAATTGAGTATGTTATACACTCTGGATAGAGTATGCCTAGAGGGGCCCTCTCCGCTGCATATGGCTTCAAATTGTGTTTTTGGTCGTGTAAATGTGCTGGGTCTAGAAAGTGATAGGAGAAAGTGCCTCAGTTGGATTGTTTGCCACATTGAGATCGGATTCGGTTCTATTACTTCCCTTAGCATGTCTACTGATAGCCATTGGCCCTCTTGGAGAAAGTGTTCTGCTCGAAATCTACCCCCTGAAGTCCAGTTACAGAAGGTTCTGTTCTCATTACCCGGCGGAAACGCCGTGTTGCCCTGGATTGGAAACACGGGGGATGGCTTAAGGGAGATATCTGCGCTGGCTCTTATTTTGTTAATTATACACAGTGTCGGGCCGATTGTAGGGTGTTTCATAAAATCCACTGATGCTTGTCCCTGTGTCCATGGGAGGGCTGCCAGTGGCATTGGTACAAATGTTTGTTCTACATCCACCCACAGCTTAAGGTCGGGGTGTCTGTGCCAATCCACTATACGTACTAAATGTGCCGCTTGATAGTATCTCAAAAAGTTTGGTAACCCCATACCCCCCTCCTTTTTTGGTTTGGACAGGGTATTCCTCACTATATGGGAAGATTTGTCTGCCCATATAAATTTAATCATGAGAGAGTGTAAATGTTGGAAGAATTGTCTCGGAACCTGGATGGGTAGGGCCTGGAACAGGTATAGCACTCTAGGGAGTATATTCATTTTCATGATGGCTCCTCTACCGAACCATGAGAAAGTACCTTTGGTCCAGGCATTTATGTCCTGTCTGATCTCATTTAGAAGTGTGGGGAAGTTAGCCGAATATAAATTTTCGACGTCTGGTGTAATGCCAAGGTAGTGAATATGATCTCTTGCCCATGAAAATGGAAAGATGTCTTTAAATTTGTTTACTTTAGATTGAGGAAGGGAGATGTTGAGCGCCGCAGATTTGTGGTAGTTGATCCGGAAGTTAGATAAGGTAGAATATGCTTTAATTTCTGCAAGTATATTCGGCAGGGTGATTCTTGGGTTGGAGACAAAGAATAATAAGTCGTCCACGTAAGTCACGATCTTATGTTCCGTGTCCCCAGTGGGATTCCTTGGATATTCCGGTTTAAGCGGATGTGTCCCAGTAGGGGCTCCAGACATGATATAAAGATCAAAGGTGAGAGTGGGCAACCTTGCCTTGTACCATTTGTTATAGAAAAAGGGGTTGAGAGCTGACCGTTTACTCTGACTGATGCCGTCAGGCACGAATTTAGGCCTACCAACCAGTGTAACATGTTAGGGCCTACTCCCATATGTGCCATAGTGGCAAACAGTAAGTCCCATTCCACCCTATCGAATGCTTTATCCGCATCTGTGGATAGTAAGCAAACCGTCAGGGATTGTTTTTGTGCGGAGTGTATCAGGTTTATGGCCTTTGTCGTATTGTCTCTAGCTTCTCTGAGTGGTACAAAGCCCACTTGGTCTTTATGAATTGTGGATTGTAGGAAGGGGGAGATCCTGTCCGCTAAGATCTTTGAGAACAATTTCAGATCCATGTTCAGTAGAGAAATAGGGCGATAACTCTGACACTGAGCCGGGTCCTTTCCTTTCTTTGGGATTACCGCGATATGGGCCTTCAGCATGTCTTTAGGTAATGTATTTCCAGACGTTAGGGAATTGAAAGCTGATAATGTTCCTGCGTATTTTTTGTAGTATGTGAGCGTTATCCCATCAGGGCCTAGTGCTTTCCCTGTGTGAGATTTCGAGATAGCTTCTGCTGGCTCGTTCTGAGTAATTGGGGCCTCCATTGAATCGATCGCTTCCTGTGGGAATCTACTCAGGTTTGATCTTTGGAGATAGTCCTTGATGCTGAGGGGTGTGCAAAGAGTAGCCATTAGGGGTGTTGATGTGTGGAACATAAGCTTTAGCTCTAGCTTAACAAAGCGCCCCTGCTAGCGTACGGCTGGGTTTATTCCCGAATTTGTAGAGGTGGCATCTACATTTCGTTAAGTCCGCCTTTGCCTGACCTAAACAGACCGAGCGGACCTTTTTCCTGAGCAATTTCAGCTCAACCCCCTCCGGGCTGACCTGGGCTGACTTATGGGCGAGTTCTAGGGTCTGTATTTTATCCAGTAACCCCCGGAGATGTTCTCCGAGCTCTTTTTTAATGCGGGATCCTAGACTAATGCATAAACCCCTGATGACACATTTATGTGCTTCCCATATTGTCAGTGGGTCGACGTCCGGAGTGTTGTTGTGCTCAAAGTACTCATTTAAGGCTTTCTGTATTTCATCTGAAGTTACCGGGCTATGGAGGAGGGATTCATTGAGTCGCCAGTTCCATTCCCTTTTGTATAGGGAAGGTAAAGTTAACTCTAGAGTGATCAATGCATGATCTGAGAAGGTAATGTTATCTATTTTTGCTGTGGTCAGGGCGGGTAGGGATGAGTGTTGGAGTAAAAAATAATCAATCCTAGAATATGTATTATGAGGTGGAGAAAAGAAGGTATAATCCTTGGTAGTAGGGTTTAAGACCCTCCATACATCCACTAGCTGTAGAGATGAGCGAGCACCAAAATGCTCGGGTGCTCGTTACTCGAGTCGAACTTTTCGCGATGCTCAAGGGCTTGTTTCGAGTAACGAACCCCATTGAAGTCAATGGGCGATCCGAGCATTTTTGTATATCGCCGATGCTCGCTAAGGTTTTCATTTGTGAAAATCTGCAAAACCCAAGAAAGTGCTGGAAATGACACAGAAACGGATAGGGCAGGTGAGGGGCAACATGCTGGGCTGCATTTCAGGTTCCTAGGTCCCACTATTCAGCCACAATAGCGGCAAGAATGCCCCCCCCTACCAATTTTTACTTCGGACAAACCCTCATTAGCAAGGCACACCTTAGCTAAACACCACACTACCTCCAACAAAGCACAAGCACTACCTGCGGGACACACCCCTGCCTCTTCTCTTGGGTTTCATGCTGCCCAACCCACCCGCACGACCAAGTGTCCACAGCGCACACCAAAGTGTCCCTGCGCAGCCTTCAGCTGCCCTCATGCCACACGCTGGCCTCACAGCCACACCACCCTCATGTCTATTGATAAGTGTGTCTGCCATGAGGAGGAACTGCAGGCACACACTGCAGAGGGTTGGCAGTATTCAATCTGTCAAGGTGTTGCATAGCTCAATCCACACTGGAAGGGGAAAGCCGTCAGCGCTCTGCCCTCTACCTAAGTCAGTCAGTGCCTTAGTGCCAGACAGGTCAAACACCGCGATGGGAACTAAGTTTGCACCAACAGCATAGGGGGGTCCTAGGAAGCCCAAGACATGAATCAAAAATTGATCTGAGCAGCCAAACATGGCAGACTTGCACCACGCCCACGACATAGGCCTCGGCCCACAGCTTCAGCAATCCTAGGCAGGAAGCGGACTTTCACTGCACCAAGGACCAAGGCCTCTGCACAAACCCTCAGCAATTGCGTGCCTACAGAGGACTCCTATGCTAGCGTAGCTGTGCACGTCTCAATAGTGCTGTATTGCTCCTGTAGTTTGTCCCAATGCAGTGCCCCGGATAGTAGAGCTAACGTCAGATTGAATACAGGTGGGCTTCGGCCAACACTGCATGCCCCAGTCAGACTGGGGTTTTTTATAAGTAGACACAGGCAGGTACAACTCTGTGTGGACCGACAGCATGGGTGGGTCCCAGGAAGCCACCGGCGGTACATAAATAAATCCCATTGCAGTGCCCAGCACAGCTGAGGTAACGTGAGGTTTAATGCAGGCGGGCTTCGGCCCACACTGCATGCCCCAGTCAGACTGGGGTTCTTTATAAGTAGACACATGCAGTTACAACTCCGTGTGGACCGACAGCATAGGTGAGTCCCAGGAAGCCACCGGCGGTACATACAGTAAATATATCCCATTGCATTGCCCAGCACAGCTGAGGTTACGTCCGATGAAATGCAGGTGGGCTTCGGCCCACACTGCATGCCCCAGTCTGACCGGGTTTTTTAATACATAGACACAGGCAGGTACAACTCACTAATGTGAAGTCCGTGTGGACCGACAGCATGGGTGCGTCCCAGGAAGCCACCGGCGGTACATAAATAAATCCCATTGCAGTGCCCAGCACAGCTGAGGTAACGTGAGCTGTAATGCAGGTGGGCTTCGGACTGTCGTAGATTTCCTTTTGCGTCCACCGACTTGATTAATTTAGGAATGTTCACACCCTTCCAGATTGAATGATTAAAGGTTGGGGGACAGTGCGCACCGTCCGAAGTAATCAGTCTGACACAAGTTCAGCTTATGAAGACTTCCTGTTTATTCTTGGGCGTTTAGCCTCTTTTATAAAGTTTAACATATCTGCCCTTTTGGGGCAGGCCAAAGGTTACATAGATACAGCGTATTGTTTGATTATTGGATAAGCGTCTTCCTTCATCCGGTCATCTGGTATTGCCCGTCACGTGGTAGCACTCTGGAGAGGGCAGGGAGAGAAGAATGGGCTGTCTCACCCCACGTGTGTCAAAACCGATATGATTGGAGGCTATATCATGAATTAGTAATTGCTTAAATCTCTCATGTTATTTGCATATGTTTCCAGTAAAATTGCTTGGGTTATTATTGTGGTATTCTAAAAGCGGTACTTGTCTAAAGTTATAAAACAGATGGAAAAATATAGCGTGTTTATATTAAATTTCATCTCTGTCAGCAGAGTTAATGAAAAAAGATATTTCATTTAAAAGGAAGTATACATATTGCATAAATGTAAGAACTTATATCTATATCTGTATCAGAACAGAAGTCAAAGATGACATTTTGTTATGCAGAATGTTAACTCAAGAATACAGGTTCATTGTCCACTACCAAAGGCCCACAATCAAGAATATAGATATATTGGGTTTCCACTACAGGCCCACACTGCATGCCCCAGTCAGACTGGGGTTCTTTATAAGTAGACACATGCAGTTACAACTCCGTGTGGACCGACAGCATAGGTGGGTCCCAGGAAGCCACCGGCGGTACATAAATATATCCCATTGCATTGCCCAGCACAGCTGAGGTTACGTCCGATGAAATGCAGGTGGGCTTCGGCCTACACTGCATGCCCCAGTCTGACCGGGGTTTTTAATACATAGACACTGGCAGGTACAAATCCCTAATGTGAAGTCCCTGTGGACCCACAGCATGGGTGGCTCCCTGGAACCCACCGGCGGTACATAAATAAATCCCATTGCAGTGCCCTGCTCAGCAGAGCTAACGTCACATACAATACAGGTGTGCCTTGGCCCACAGTGCATGCCCCAGTCAGACCGGTAATATGTACCTTAACAGTAACCGCGTTGGTGGGAATGTGGTGGCGACTGCGGACCTAGTAGCGCGGTTTTATTTAGTTGGTTTTCTAAATCTGGCCAGGATTAAGTGGGCCGTGGCGGGGGAATGGTGGGGGGGCTCTCTTGTTGTGTCGCTAAAGGTGAAATTCTTGGACTGACACCAGACGGACCAATGCAAAGGTATTTGCCAAAAATGTTTTCATTGTTGGAGGAGGAGGGGGATGTTTTTGAGGCACTACGTGTCCTCTCCACGTGTCTGTGGTTATATGCACCTTAACAGTAACCGCGTTGGTGGGAAATGGCCTCGCCACCATCATGTCTTTGGGAAGCCTCCGTTTCCACACCCCAGTGACATAGCATTAGCAGCGGTATAGGCAGAGCCCAGGATTAGTAACATTTGAGCGGTAGCATTAGGTACAGGCCCCAGTAACATATCACTAGCAGCATTATAGGGGGAGCACAGTATTAGTTCCATTTCAGTAGTAGTAGCAGTCCAGACAGGCCCCAGTAACAATTCCGAAGCAGCAGTATAGGGGGGAGCACAGTCTTAGTTCCATTTCAGTAATAGTAGCAGTCAAGACAGGCCCCAGTAACAATTCCAAAGCAGCAGTATAGGGGGAGCACAGTATTAGTTCCATTTCAGTAGTAGTAGCAGTCAAGACAGGCCACAGTAACAATTCCGAAACAGCAGTATAGGGGGAGCACAGTATTAGTTCCATTTCAGTAGTAGTAGCAGTCAAGACAGGCCACAGTAACAATTCCGAAGCAGCAGTATAGGGGGAGCACAGTATTAGTTCCATTTCAGTAGTAGTAGCAGTCAAGACAGGCCACAGTAACATTCCCGTTGCAGCAGTTTAGGGAGATAACAGTCTCTTTCATATTTCAGTAGTTGCAGTATAGACAAGGCCCCAGTTACATTTATGTAGCAAAAGTGTAGGCGAACCCCACACACCTTGCTGTAGCATGAGTGCAGGCAAAGCCCATAAAAATTACTAGGATTACACTGTAGGCGAGGGCCCAAAAAAATTGGTGTACCAACAGCACTAATGTACCTCAGAAAAATTGCCCATGCCCAACCAAGAGGGCAGGTGAAACCCATTAATCACTTTGGTTAATGTGGCTTAATTTGTAACTAGGCCTGGAGGCAGCCCAGTTAAAATAAAAATTGGTTCATGTGCAATTCTCAAAGCTTTAATGAGAATTGAAACGTATAAACATTGTTTACAAAAGTCATATGACTGAGCCTTGTTGGCCCCCAGAAAAATTACCCGTTCGGCGTGATTACGTGAGGCTTCAGGAGGAGGAGGATGAATATAAGACACAGATTGATGAAGCTAAAAGGTCCCCGCTTTTTATGGTGATAGAGAACGATGCTTCCATCCGCGGGTGCAGCCTATGTATTGTTTAGGTACCGCTGCTGTCCGCTGGTGGAGAAGAGAAGTCTGGGGAAATCCAGGCTTTGTTCATCTTTATGAGTGTAAGCCTGTCAGCACTGTCAGTTGACAGGCGGGTACGCTTATCCATGATGATTCCCCCAGCCGCAGTAAACACCCTCTCTGACAAGACGCTAGCCGCAGGACAAGCAAGCACCTCCAGGGCATACAGCGCGAGTTCAGGCCACGTGTCCAGCTTCGACACCCAGTAGTTGTAGGGAGCAGAGGCGTTACGGAGGACGGTCATGCGATCGGCTACGTACTCCCTCACCATCCTTTTACAGTGCTCCCGCTGACTCAGCCTTGGCTGGGGAGCGGTGACACAGTCTTGCTGGGGAGCCATAAAGCTGGCAAAGGCCTTCGACAGTGTTCCCCTGCCTGCGCTGTACATGCTGCCTGATCTCCGCACTTCCCCTGCTACCTGGCCCTCGGAACTGCGCCTTCTGCCACTAGCGCTGTCGGATGGGAATTTTACCATCAGTTTGTCCGCCAGGGTCCTGTGGTATAGCATCACTCTCGAACCCCTTTCCTCTTCGGGTATGAGAGTGGAAAGGTTCTCCTTATACCGTGGGTCGAGCAGTGTGTACACCCAGTAATCCGTAGTGGCCAGAATGTGTGTAACGCGAGGGTCACGAGAAAGGCATCCTAACATGAAGTCAGCCATGTATGCCAGGGTACCTGTACGCAACACATGGCTGTCCTCACTAGGAAGATCACTTTCAGGATGCTTCTCCTCCTCCTCCTCCTCCTCCTCAGGCCATACACGCTGAAAGGATGACAGGCAAGCAGCATGGGTACCCTCAGCAGTGGGCCAAGCTGTCTCTTCCCCCTCCTCCTCATGCTCCTCCCCCTCCTCCTCCTCCAAAACGCGCTGAGATATAGACATGAGGGTGCTCTGACTATCCAGCAACATACTGTCTTCCCCCGCCTCCGTTTCCGAGCGCAAAGAGTCTGCCTTTATGCTTTGCAGGGAACTTCTCAAGAGGCATAGCAGAGGAATGGTGACGCTAATGATTGCAGCATCGCCGCTCACCATCTGGGTAGACTCCTCAAAGTTTCCAAGGACCTGGCAGATGTCTGCCAACCAGGCCCACTCTTCTGTAAAGAATTGAGGAGGCTGACTCCCACTACGCCGCCCATGCTGGAGTTGGTATTCCACTATAGCTCTACGCTGCTCATAGAGCCTGGCCAACATGTGGAGCGTAGAGTTCCACCGTGTGGGCACGTCGCACAGCAGTCGGTGCACTGGCAGATTAAACCGATGTTGCAGGGTCCGCAGGGTGGCAGCGTCCGTCCTGGACTTGCGGAAATGTGCTCTGCGCCAGCGCACTTTCCCGAGCAGGTCTGACAAGCGTGGGTAGCTTTTCAGAAAGCGCTGAACCACCAAATTAAAGACGTGGGCCAGGCATGGCACGTGCGTGAGGCTGCCAAGCTGCAGAGCCGCCACCAGGTTACGGCCGTTGTCACACACGACCATGCCCGGTTGGAGGCTCAGCGGCAAAAGCCAGCGGTCGGTCTGCTCTGTCAGACCCTGCAGCAGTTCGCGGGCCGTGTGCCTCTTCTCTCCTAAGCTGAGTAGTTTCAACACGGCCTGCTGGCGCTTGCCCACCGCTGTGCTGCCACCCCGCGCGACATCGACTGGTGGCGACGTGCTGCTGCTGACACATCTTGATTGCGAGACAGAGGTTGCGTAGGTGGAGGAGGAGGGTGGTTTAGTGGAGAAAGCATACACCGCCGCAGACACCACCACCGAGCTGGGGCCCGCAATTCTGGGGGTGGGTAGGACATGAGCGGTCCCAGGCTTTGACTCGGTCCCAGCCTCCACTAAATTCACCCAATGTGCCGTCAGGGAGATATAGTGGCCCTGCCCGCCTGTGCTTGTCCACGTGTCCGTTGTTAAGTGGAACTTGGCAGTAACCGCGTTGGTGAGGGCGCGTACAATGTTGCGGGAGACGTGGTCGTGCAGGGCTGGGACGGCACATCGGGAAAAGTAGTGGCGACTGGGAACCGAGTAGCGCGGGGCCGCCGCCGCCATCATGTTTTTTAAAGCCTCCATTTCCACAAGCCTATACGGCAGCATCTCCAGGCTGATCAATTTGGCTATGTGCACGTTTAACGCTTGAGCGTGCGGGTGCGTGGCAGCGTACTTGCGCTTGCGCTCAAACAGTTGTGCTAGTGACGGCTGGACGCTGAGCTGAGAGACATTGCTGGATGGGGCCGAGGACAGCGGAAGTGAGCGTGTGGGTGCAGGCCGGGAGACGGTCGTGCCTGTGTCCTGAGAGGGGGTTGGATCTCAGTGGCAGGTTGGGGCACAGGGGGAGAGGCAGTGGTGCAAACCGGAGGCTTGGCCATCATATGCCTGCGCATGCTGGTGGTGGTGGCTCCCCGGCTGATCTTGGCGCGACAAACCTTGTACACCACAGTTCGTCGGTCGTCTGCACTCTCAGTGAAAAACTGCCACACCTTTGAGCACCTCGGCCTCTCAGGGTGGCATGGCGCGAGGGGGCGCTTTGGGAAACAGTTGGTGGATTAATCGGTCTGGCCCTGCCTCTACCCCTGGCCACCCCACTGCCTCTTCCAACCTGTGCTGCGGCTACAATTGCCTCCCTCTCTGAAGACCGGTCCTCAGTTGGCTTATCACACCAGGTGGGGTCAGTCACCTCATCGTCCAGCAGCTCTTCCTCCGAATCCTCTGTGCGCTCCTCCCTGGGACTTACTGCCCTTACTACTACCTCACTGATAGACAACTGTGTCTCATCGTCATCGTCCTCCTCACCCACTGAAAGCTCTTGAGACAGTTGCTGGAAGTCCCCAGCCTCATCCCCCGGACCCCAGGAACTTTCCAAAGGTTGGGCATCGGTCACGATAAACTCCTCTGGTGGGAGAGGAACGATTGCTGCCCAATCTGGGCAGGGGCCCGAGAACAGTTCCTGGGAGTCTGCCTGCTCCTCAGAATGTGTCATTTTCATGGAGTGAGGAGGCTGGGAGGAAGGAGGAGCAGCAGCCAGAGAATTCAGAGTTGCAGCTGTGGACGGCCTAGAAGACTGTGTGGTCGATAGATTGCTGGATGCACTTTCTGCCATCCACGACAGGACCTGCTCACAATGCTCATTTTCTAATAAAGGTCTACCGCGTGGACCCATTAATTGTGAGATGAATCTGGGGACCCCTGAAACTTGCCTCTCTCCTAATCCCGCAGCAGTCTGCTGCGATACAGCTGGACCAGGAGCTCGGCCTGTGCCCACACCCTGACTTGGGCCTCCGCTTCCTCACCCCCGTCCACGTCCTCTAGGCCTACCCCTACCCCTCAGCATGGTGTATTACGAGATTAGCAGAAACAGAACGCTGTAATTAAATGTGCCGCTTATTGGCCTGTGGTTGGAGGCTGACTTCGCATACGTAATGCACTGCAGAGGCAGGCAACAATAATGCGCAAGGCTGGGTATTAATTCAACAACTACTACCCCCAGCAGAGATGCAGTAAACTGAAGGCAGTGACAGGCAGGCCTAATATTGTATTTTTGTGGAAGTTTTTGTGAACAACCACACTGCCTGTGATATAGTCTGTATTTCGATTTCCCTGTTGGAGGCTGACTTCGCGTACGTAACGCACTGCAGAGGCAGGCAACAATTATGCGCAAGGCTGGGTATTAATTCAACTACTACCCCCAGCAGAGACGCAGTAAACTGCAGGCAGTGACAGGCAGGCCTAATATTGTATTTTTGAACTTTTTGGGAAAAAGCCCACTGCCTGTGATATAGACTGTATTTCGATTTCCCTGTTGGAGGCTGACTTCGCGTACGTAACGCACTGCAGAGGCAGGCAACAATTATGCGCAGGGCTGGGTATTAATTCAACAACTACTACCCCCAGCAGAGACGCAGTAAACTGAAGGCAGTGACAGGCAGGCCTAATATTGTATTTTTGAACTTTTTGGGAAAAAGCCCACTGCCTGTGATATAGTCTGTATTTTGATTTCCCTGTTGGAGGCTGACTTCACGTACGTAATGCACTGCAGAGGCAGGCAACAATTATGCGCAAGGCTGGGTATTAATTCAACAACTATTACCCCCAGCAGAGACGCAGTAAACTGAAGGCAGTGACAGGCAGGCCTAATATTGTATTTTTGAACTTTTTGGGAAAAAGCCCACTGCCTGTGATATAGTCTGTATTTTGATTTCCATGTTGGAGGCTGACTTCACGTACGTAATGCACTGCAGAGGCAGGCAACAATTATGCGCAAGGCTGGGTATTAATTCAACAACTACTACCCCCAGCAGAGACGCAGTAAACTGAAGGCAGTGACAGGCAGGCCTAATATTGTATTTTTGAACTTTTTGGGAAAAAGCCCACTGCCTGTGATATAGTCTGTATTTTGATTTCCATGTTGGAGGCTGACTTCACGTACGTAATGCACTGCAGAGGCAGGCAACAATTATGCGCAAGGCTGGGTATTAATTCAACAACTACTACCCCCAGCAGAGACGCAGTAAACTGAAGGCAGTGACAGGCAGGCCTAATATTGTATTTTTGAACTTTTTGGGAAAAAGCCCACTGCCTATATAGCCAGTATACCTCTTTCCCTGCCTCACCAGTACTGCCCCTATACTGAGTAAAATGACTGCAGACTGAGGACGCTATGGTCTGCATGCCCGATATACAAAAAAAAAATAATTGTGCAACACTGCTAAAAGCAGCCTCAACAGTACTGCACACGGTCAGATGTGGCCCTAAGAAGGACCATTGGGGTTCTTGAAGACTAAAATAACACCTAACACTCTCCCTATAGCAGCAGCAGCATGACCAGCACTTTCCCTGATCTCTGTCAGCATGCATCTGTGGCGAGCTGCGGGCGGGGCAGATTTAAATACCCGGGTGTCATCTGATCTCCCCAGCCACTCACTGAAGGGGGGTGGGATAGGGCTGGAACGTCACAGGAGGAAGTTGTAATGCCTTCCCTGTCTTTCTATTGGTCAGAAAAGCACGCAAATTTCTCAGAGATGAAAGTGTCTCGAACAT
This sequence comes from Eleutherodactylus coqui, assembly GCF_035609145.1. Classification (NCBI taxonomy): domain Eukaryota; kingdom Metazoa; phylum Chordata; class Amphibia; order Anura; family Eleutherodactylidae; genus Eleutherodactylus; species Eleutherodactylus coqui. The sequence goes on from NC_089840.1 coordinate 152,297,948, forward strand.
CGCGTGGTGCTCGTCTCGAGTAATGAGCATCTCGAACACCCTAATACTCGAACGAGTATCAAGCTCGGACGAGTACGCTCGCTCATCTCTAACTAGCTGATAATTATGAAGATTTTTCCTGATCCTACGGTGTGCAGAAAGCGACAGGCTATCGCAGCCTTTGGAAGTGTCAACGTGTGGATCTAGTGTTATATTGAAGTCTCCGCCAAGTATCAGGGTGCCCTCCTTGAATTCCTCCAAGTCCCCCAGGGTCCTTTCTAGAAAGGTCACCTGGTTGGAGTTGGGGAAATAGACTGCTGCAAGTGTGACTGGTGTGTTGGCTTACCTTTCAGGAAAAGATATCTACCTCCCGGGTCGCTGCGAGTCTCCCCATGTTCCCAAGGAACAGAGTTGGCAATAAGTATTGAGACACCTTTGGACTGGGATTCTGTGTTCGTACTGTGATAGGCGCATGGGAACCTGTCTTTCCCTTGGGGCTTTGGCACCTCCCTAGGGCTACTTCGGTTACTTGCTGGTTTATTATGGCGTTATGCCCTGAGTTTCCCCCACCTTTAGCAGCAGGGGACCGAGCGGGAGTACAAGTGTCTCTGGGGGGTTCAGGGTTATGAATTGAGAGGTCTCCCTGTCTCTTGTCTGGTGTTGCTGTGTAGGGTTCATAGGCAGAGCTGCTGGATGTATGCCCGGCTGAAGTAAGGGCTAGAGGGGCTGTGGAGGCAGGTGAGCCTGGTGGTTTTCTCATATTCCCTACCTTGCTCCCCTCGTTAGGCAGGTTTGGTTGCTATCGCGGCACCCGCACCTCCGGCATGTTGTAGCACCAGCTCCACGTGGCTGCCCGGCACCATGTTAGGGAGCTGTTTCCCGACATCTGCGGCGCTCTGGGAGTGCAGGAACCTGCTGATCGAGGTCCCGTTCACCGGCGGCAGGTCTCCTTTCTTCCTGCCTACCTTCACCATATTCTTCTTAGGCTACGGTATGCTGTGTCCCCGGTATATGAATGTCGGCGGCAACGGAACTCTGGTCCGTGCGTCCTCAGTCCTTCATGCCTAGCCACACCCCCCCACGAGTTGTATTATACAATGGTGCTATTTAAAGTACCATATAATGTACTGAAAAACTTTTAGAAAATTCTAAGTGGAGTAAAATGAAAAAAAAAACAACATTCCACCATTTTTCAGTGCGTTTTGTTTCTACGGCGCACATACTGCAACAAAAAAGACATGATAACTTCATTCTATGGGTCAGTACGATTACTACGATACTAAACTTGTATAGTTTTTTTTTGCTGTAGTACTTGTATTTTTTTCAAAGACATTTAATTTTTTTAAGTTATTTTCTGCTGCATCTTATGCGTGCAATAACTTTTTTATTTTTCCGTCGACATAGTTGTTTGAGGGCTCATTTTTGGGGGGATGTCCTGTAGTTTATCACTTTTTATTGCATTTTTTCTGGGAGATAGGATGACTGAAAAATTGCATTTCTGGCGTTCTTTATTTTTTATTTTTGGACTACGTTCGTCGTGTGGGGTAAATAATGCACAGCTTTGATAGATCGGGCTTTTACAGATGCGGCGATACCAAATATGTATTTTTCTTTTATGATTTAGATTTTTTTTTTTATTATAGATATGGCAAAAGGAGGGTGATTTAAACTTTTATTACTTTTTTTTTTGCAATTAAAGGAGTTGTCCCGCGAAACAAAGTGGGTCTATACACTTCTGTATGGCCATATTAATGCACTTTGTAATGTACATTGTGCATTAATTATGAGCCATACAGAAGTTATCAAAAGTTATTCACTTACCTGTTCCGTTGCTGGCGTCCTCGTCTCCATGGTTGCCGTCTAATTTTCAGCGTCTAATGGCCAAATTAGACGCGCTTGCGCAGTCCGGGTCTTCTCCTTTTCTCAATAGGGCTCCGTGTAGCTCCGTGTAGCTCCGCCCCGTCACGTGCCGATTCCAGCCAATCAGGAGGCTGGAATCGGCAATGGACCGCACAGAAGCCCTGCGGTCCACCGAGGGAGAAGATCCCGGCGGCCATCTTCAACCGGTAAGTAAGAAGTCACCGGAGCGCGGGGATTCAGGTAAGCGCTGTCCGGTGTTCTTTTTTAACCCCTGCATCGGGGTTGTCTTGCGCCGAACGGGGGGGGGGGGGGTTAAAAAATTTTAAAAAAACCCGTTTCGGCGCGGGACAACCCCTTTAATAAAACTTTATTGATCTTATTTTTACTTTTTCTTTTAAGCCCCCCTGGGTCACCACAACTAGCGATGCTGGGATCGCTCATGCAGTATGACGTAATGCTGTACGATTGCAGTTATTGCCCGCGGGTGTCAGCTGTAATAAACACCTGATGCCCGCGCTGCACAAAGAGAGGTTGCGCCGCAATCTTTCTTCATACATACCCCAATGCTGCAGGACGTAAATGTACATCCTGGAGCGGGAAGAGATTAATCTGCACAGCATGGTAAAAAAATTTAAAACGTGGCAAAAATAGCTAATTTAGCCATCTCACCATAAAAATGGAATAAAAAGTGATCAAAATTCTTCACAGATCAATAAATGGTACTAATGAAAAGTACAAAGTACAACTCATATTGCAAAATAAAAAGCCTTACAGAGTTCCGTTAATAAAAAAATTTAAATGCTAGGGGTCTCTGAATGCAGCGATAAATATATATATATATATAATTATTTTTTTTTAACTGTGAAAAAGTAGCGAAACAGAAAAAAACTATTACAATTTGGTATTCGCATAATCGTACTGGCCTATAGAATTACTTTAATATATTATTTACACTGCTCAGAAAATGCAGGGAAAAATAAAAATAAAAAACATGCCAGAATTACAGATTTTGTTAAACTTGGCCCTAGAAAAAATAGAATAAAAAGCGATCAAAATTTTACATGTTCCTAAAAATTAAATAAATGAAGTTTATCTCGCAAAAAACAAGGCCTTCTAGAGCTCTGGCAATGGAAAAATAAAGTTAATACGGCTCTTGGAATGTGGCTACACAAAAGCAAATCTTTAAGAAAAAAAAATGTTTTAAATGTACAAAAATAGCAAAACATTAAAAAAATGTATAAACTTTATCACCGGATCCATGTTGACTCAGAGAATAATGTTATAACATTATTTTTTCTGCATGCTGAACGCCGTAAAAATATACGCCATAAAAAAATGTATATTATTTAGCAATACATTACAATAACATTTTATCAATTACAGAGAGAAAAAATTGAAGCGATACACCTGGTGGGAGAGAAAAACCATAGCAAAAAATAATGACACTAAAGTCATTATTATTGTCTTCATTTTTCAGAGGCTTAGGAAAGTAGCCTATCAACTAGGGTCTATGTGTGCCATCTCAAGGCCTAAGTAGACAGCCTGACTACCTTTTTGGAGTGTTATTGTCTCCAGGCACAGTTTGGGGCAAACAGTCCATAAAACACATCACTGTGGGCTGTAACAAATTTGTAATCCCCAGGAGAAAAGAAAAAAAAATGGTAACTGTAACATGGTTCTCTGAGTAGTTCATCAGGGCACAATCCTTAAAATGCTGCATACACTTTGGTGAGTTGTCCCTCATGGCACAGTTCTTAAATAGGTTCCGAAACAAACTGGTATGACCACAATAGTTCCTTTAGTTCCTGTATCTGACAGAAATCTGTCCAATATTGCTCCTCTGTGAGCATCGAATGGTTTGTACAGTTTCATTCTCTGGCAGATCAATTGATGTTTGTAATCCACTGGATAATAATTCAGTAGTGTGGATTGGACGATATGGCATAGTCAGGGTCACAGACGGTCCTAAGTACCATATATTCAGTATATAGAGAAGGCAGCGTCCACACGGCTATATTATATAAAACCGACTTTATCCACCCCGGTCATCAGCAGTAACGTTTCGACTTCTAAACGAAGTCTTTGTCAAGGCTTGACAAAGACTTTGTTTAGAAGTTGAAACGTTGCCACTGATGACTGGGGTGAATAAAGTCTGTTTTATATAATATAGCAGTGTGGACGCTGACTTCTTTATATACTGAAGCTATCTACTGGATTTGGGCCTGATCCTACCAGACTGGTGTCCTCAAAGAGACCACCTGCTCCACCAAACAACTGGTGTTTTATGTGAGTGCTGCTGGTCTTATTCTATTTTTGACTACATGGTCCTAAGTACGATGTCAAATAGTTTGTCAGGTCAAAAATAGGGACAGTCATTTTAGTCTCTGTCTTTTCTGGTTGGGGTAACTTGTCTTTTGGTTTGGAAATTTCTGTCAGGATCTGGTCTAAATAACATGGCTTAAGTCTGTTTCTGTGGACTAGTTTTGTTTCTCCATTTTCTTGGGCTATGCAGTATAAGTCCTTGTTAGGGAATGGTTAGTCCAGAATAGTATAAGGTTGATCTTCCCTATGGGTGTTGAGTTTGCTGATTCTTTGTTCCCTTTTTAACCAAACTTTGTATCCTTTGTGCAGTGGCTCGGCTTTGGCATGACAGTTAAAGTCTGTTTCCTATTTTTGTTGCACATCTTCCATGCAATGGTCAACTATTGCTTGGGCTTTCTGCAAGTGTCTTTGGTGGTCATGCACCCAGTCTGTGGTTGGTAATGGGTTGATATCATCTGTTATTTGTATTCCCAAAGATAAGTCTGCGGGTAATTTGCCTTGTCCCTCGAACATGAGTATATCCAGTTAAGCAATGTACTATGTTGTAATAGGTGTATATTAGCTTGGGCAGGATAATAGGCCAATCTGCTTTCTTGTGCACTGGTATGGTCCTGAGAAGGTTTAATATGGTCTGATTCATCTTCTTGCACAATCCATTTCCTTGTGGGTGGTAAGCAGTTGTTTTTAATTTTGTACACTGATATAGGTTGCATAGTTCATAAAAGAGTTGAAATTCAAAGGCTGATCCTTGATCTGTTAAGATCTTTTGTGGGCATCCATATGGGAGTAAGACATTTTTTCACAGTATATTAGCAACAGTTTTAGCTGTTACATCTCTAACTGGGACTGCCACAGTGAATTGTGTATTATGATTGATTATGGTCAACACGTAGGAACACCAGGTCCTACTCGGCTCAATCCTAAGGTAATCTAGAGCTATAAATTCTAGAGGTTTCTTAGTCACTATTGGATATAGTGGAGCTTTTTGGTCAAGTTTGTTCAATCTTCTTTTTGTGCATGTTTCACATTCTAGGTACAATATTTCTATATCCTGTCTCATTCCTATGCAGTAGAACCTTCTGTGGATAGTACATTCTGTTTTATGCACTTCAAAATCTCCGGACTGATCATGATATGCTGTTAGAATAAAGTGTGCATCTCTTCTAGGGATTAGGATCTGGTGCACTCTGTTTCCTGTCATAGGGTCGATTGTTCCTCGGTATATGAATCTATGGAACTCTGCATCAGTCTTTCCTCTTTTGATCCTTGAGGGAAGGGTAGCATGTACCAGGAATTTGTCTATCTCTCCCATTGTTGTGCTATTTGAATGTCGATCCATTGTTTCTCTTCAACGGGTCGATTGTTGGTGGTGTTGGTGGCTCGGATGGCATTTTGTTGGACATTAGTGGTGCAGAAATTGGGCATTTCAGTCTCTTCTCATTTATTTTCTTCTGCAGAAGAATCTGTAGCTGTGGACAATGTGGATAAGGCATCAGCTTTTCCATTTTTCTTGCCTGATCTATATTTAATGGTGAAATTGAAATTGAACAGCCTTGAGGTCCACCTCTGCACAAGCGCTCCCAACTTAGCAGAATTCAAGTGAGCCAAGGGATTGTTATCTGTGTAAGCCACAAAAGAAGAAGCAGCTAGATAGTCCCTGAATTTTTCAGTCATGGCCCACACGAGGGCTAGGAATTCCAGCTTGAAGGAGCTGTAATTTTGATAATTTCTCTCTGATTCTTTGAGTGAGTGACTTGTGAAGGAAATTACTCTCTCTTTGTCATCTTGTAGTTGGCTTAAGATTGCTCCAAATCCCTTAAAGGGGTTGTCTCGCGAAAGCAAGTGGGGTTAAGCATTTCTGTATGGCCATAATAATGCACTTTGTAATATACATCGTATTTGTAATATAAATATGTGCCATACAGAAGTTATTCACTTACCTTCCCTGCGCTGACGTCCCCGTCTCCATGGCTCCGTCTAACCTTAGCGTCTAATCGCCCGATTAGACGCGCTTGCGCAGAAGGGTCTTCTGCCTTCGGGTCTGTCCGGCAGCATCGGCGTTCTGGCCCCGCCCCCTTCTACGCGTCATCGCGTAGCTCCGCCCGTCACGTGTGCCGATTCCAGCCAATCAGGAGGCTGGAATCGGCACACGTCATGGGGCAGAGCTACGCAATGACGCGTAGAAGGGGCGGAGCCAGAACGCAGCTCCTGCCGGTATGCCTGCCGGACCGATCCGAAGGCAGAAGACCCTTCTGCGCAAGCGCGTCTAATCGGGCGATTAGACGGTGAAGTTAGATGGAGCCATGGAGACGGGGACGCCAGCGCAGGGAAGGTAAGTGAATAACTTCTGTATGGCACATATTTAATACACGATGTATATTACAAAGTGCTTAACCCCACTTGCTTTCGCGAGACAACCCCTTTAAGGCTTGCATCCATGTACAGCCAAAAAGGTTTACTATTTTCTGCGTATCCCAGTAATGAAGGGGAAATGAGTTTACTCGTTAGTAGCTGAAATGCATCTTCCTGTTCTCGTTCCAAATTAACATAAATGGCTCTTTTCATGTTTTCTTTGGATCATCCCCTAATCAATTCCTGTAGGGGCTCTGCTAATCTTCCAAAATTCGGGATAAATCATCTGTAGCATTCGCGAATCCAAGGAAGCTTCTCACGTCCTTTATAGTTTTAGGTGTTGGCCAATTCTGTATGATTTTTGTCTTTTCAGGGTCAGGTTTAATGCCTTCAGAGCTCACTATGTGGTCTAAATAGCACACTTGGGTTTTGAGTAGGTGGCACTTGGAAAGTTTAATTTTCAATCTGTGTTTTATTAGGATTTCAAACACTTCTGCCAGGTGTTGCAAATGTTCCTCATATGTTTTGGAGTAAATTATGACATTGTCCAAATAAAGAAGCACCGTTTCGAAATTTTTATGCCCAAAGCATTTTTCCATGAGGTGTTGAAATGTGCCAGGAGCATTACAAAGTTCGAAGGGCATGTTATTGAACTCGAAAAGACCTATAGGGGTAGTGAAGGCCATTTTCTCTCTGTCTTTTTGAGCCATTGACACTTGTCAGTAACCACTTGTTAAGTCCAGGGTGGAGAAATATGTGTCAGAGCCTAAGGCTGCAAATGACTCTTCGATTCTAGGCAGAGGATAACCATCCTTGTGTGTAATATTATTAAGCTTTCGGTAGTCTACACAGAATCTGAGGCTTCCGTCTTTTTTTTTAACTAACACAATGGGGGCTGCCAATGGGCTATGACTCTCTTGTATCAGTTTAGTCTCTTTCATTACCTTTATTAATTTTTTAACTGGTTGATACATGGCTGGTGGAATTAGCCGGTATCTTTCTTTTATTGGGTGAAGACGATCAGTTGGTATAGTATGGCACACATCCTTGGTTCTCCCAAAGTCTCGTGGATACTCACTGAAGGCGGAATGAAATTTTTGAGCTACTTGAACTACTTCTTCAACCTTTTGAGTAGCAGTTTCATCATCACTAACCTATAAATCTGACCACCAGGGGCTGTGGAGTTCAAAAGGTGATCTCTGTTGATATTGTGTGGCTCATTACACTTCCATACTAGATAGGGTAGGAAAATCTTCCATGTGTAGAAGCGAAATTTGTGCCACTGGATAATATTTTTTAAGTTGAAGTGGGGATTCTCCCATATTTAGTATGCATTCTTCCAGCTGAGACAGGTGCTACACTTCTAGCCACCATGATGAAAGGATGTTCTTCTAGCTGAATCAGTTCTACAAGGGCTTGATAATCTTTTCCTTGAAGGCCTGGTCTGGTTTGGCACCAGATTAAGGTTTTGGTGCCCGGTTGCAGGGTAACGGGGGTCATGTCGCTTATGCGTGCATGCCCAACTTGTCCTTTCACTTTAGTAAACCGCTGTTGAGCGCTTAGGGCTTTTATGGCTCTTTGCAGGACTCTCTGCTGAGCTTGGGAAATGGATGGCATTGATTTCTGGATATCTTCAAGCTCAGAATTACAGTGGGGGCGTTTCTATCTTCTACATTGATAACTAGAATCCCATGTGATGGCAATTCTGCTCTTCCTGCCAGTACAGTTGCCTCCCAGTACTCTACCAAGGGTATAACAATGACACCTAAAACTCGTTTTGGTGGTTGTGACAGGGTTTCAGTATTCCTATGCTGCTCAAATGCAACTCTTCTTATCGTGGTGACTATTGACCCAGTATCTATCAAGGCTTGAAGTGGTATGCCATTAAAATAGATGGTCACCTCAGTACAGGGTCCCACATATTTAGAGAGGCATCTCGGATGTTCAGGACCTAAACCTCTTCCACCTGAGCGGCAATCCTTGACCTCAAGGGGTGTCCGTTTAAGTGCCAACAGTTTCTTTCAACATGTCCCCTCTTATGACACTGTTTGCAGATGACAAGTCCCAGTATACTTCGTCGGGTTCGGCCTGTCTTTCAGCTGGAAGGGTGTGTGATCTCAGAGGACTATTATGTGCCACTTTTTCCAGCCTTGGTTTGGATCTGGCTTCCAACTTTTCAATCCTCTGACAGAGGACACACTGTGGGCCATTTCTGTCATGCTCTTTTGCATTATGCTGAGCAAGTCAGCTGTACCAGTCTGAGACTACTCTGCCTGTAATAAAAGGACATGCTTTAAGGGCTTGACCCATGGATTATCTACTTTAGGAAGGAAGGTGGTTTCATAGGTCTCTTCAAAATTACTTTGAGTTCCTTGACCTAGTACTTGAATGGCTAGCTCCTTAAAGTCAAGGAAGAAGGTATCTGTGTCCTGAACAGATAGCATGTTTAGTTGTCTTCTCAAATCCTCTGTCACTGCCCCTTCAATAAATTGCTTGTGAAGCATTTGGTCTGCTCCAGCCGCTTCTCTGGGATCTGCTTGGATCACTGCCTTCATGTTTTCTTGTAATGACAGGGCATACTCTCTCAGGGACTCGCCTATCTTCTACTTCTTATTGAAGAATTGTTTCTTCACTCCAGAGGTCGTTCTGATCTCAAAAATGTTCTGCAATCTTTCAAAGTTCTGATACACTGTCTTCTTCTGGTCTTTGGGACACAATTTAACTTTTCAGGGACGCAGCTCCCTCGAATTGACTCACCAGCATTTCCAACTTCTGTTTGTTGGTACACAGGTAATACATAGCTTTCATTCAGTGTTTAAACTCACAGAGCTTATGCATTTCACCACTATACCGTGACAGCCATGATGCTCCCAGATAGTAAGGCATAGTGAAAGGTGGAGGATCCACTACCACTGGCTTGTTCATTGCCGCTGGAGTCGGACATTTTGTTAGGCACTCACAGACAGACAAATTCAATTTGCACAGATAATGGCATATGCTGATTTTTTTTAAAGCTGAAGTGGCAGTTACAAGGTCACAGAGACTTTATATCCTGTTTGTGGATGCTACTTGCAAGAGTCGGTTGCTTACGTGCTCTAAAGCATCTCGCTGTTGTCTGCGTCAGAGCCACAATGGCCTCTTCATTGAGTTATTGCTATTTTCTTTATTTTATTAATAAATCGTAATGCCAGCGCTACATCAGCACATTAATGTTAAATGTGATGCAATTAAGACATCACAAGAACCAGGGTTTAAAACGTAATAACTTTCTTTTCCATTTCTTTGTTGATGTCAGTAGCGATCATATATCAGTGTACACATACAAACCTTTCATTAAAAGTAGTTATTTTCTTTACATGTTAGGAGTAACATTAACAGGAATAATGTACATGCGATTCCTCAGGTTAAAGACAGAGATGATGCTCTGGGTAACATATGACAGTGATGGTAGTTTTCCTTGAGCTGGTTTAATGGCTCTACAGTGGCGTGAACTGTGAGCAGTATACACCTTTGTTTTGGCATAGGTTATGAGGGTATTCCGTTACTCTGGTGACCTTAATTTTAACTTTGCTGTGTATTTGGGGCCCTCTCCCCACGGTAAAATGAATACTTCAGTGCTTTATCTCTCATGTCTCAGACACCTTGCAGTGACTGTCCTGTGATAGGCCACAACTCTCTTATGAATCCAGCAACTTTTCGGGTAGCTTCTGGAAGCTCTCTGACTGCAATGCTGACAGGGCTCCTTCTTCTCCCAGAAATCCTAACTCACTATATACACACTAAGGCCTCCTTCCCACGAGCGTGACGGGCTCCGCAGCGTAATATTACGCTGTGAAGCCCGTCACGGCGCCCCCCAGAGCCCCTATACTTACCTGCGGGAGATAGCGTGAAATCGCTTCCCCGCCCACCACCGCCGCGTCACCGCTCGTCACCGCTCGTCACCGCCCACCGCTCTCGCGTCACCAGCCGTGTCACGTGCATGGCCGGCCGTGTCACGTGACGCGGCCGGACCGCGTCATTTGGCGTCATATGACGCTCGGCGGTGGGCGGGAAAGCGTTTTTTCACGCTATCTCCCGCTGGTTACAGCGGGAGATAGCGTGAATGGACGGCTTCCATTGACTGCAATGGAAGCCGTCAGTGCGTACAGCCCGTCCTCACCCGCAGAAAATAGAGCATGCTGCGGGTGAGGACGGGAGAAATCGCGGTGCGTAATTCCGCGGTGGAATTACGCATCGTGTGCATTGTGCTATTAGGTTCAATAGAACCTAATAGCTGCGTGCAACGCAGCGGATTTTCGCCGCGAATTACGCGGCGGAAATCCGTTCGTGGGAAGGAGGCCTAACACTGTCTCTTTCTCTCTCTCTCTCTGATGAACGTCCAAAGATTTAACTCTCTCACTTGTCTCACTCTCTAACTTACTCACTATACACACATGGTCACACTGACTAACTATACGGTTCACTTGTTTAACAGCCGACTTACTGGCAAACTCTCTGTGCACTCTACTGTTCTGATCTGACTGAAGTCTCACTGACTGATTGACTTACTATCTTTTCACTATAACTACGACACAACTCCTCTCCTACTTCTCTCTTTCTTCTCACTCCCCAGATCTGCACGATCAACTGCCTCCCAACTGTCACTCCACTGGCTTACAGCCAGTCAAAGTTCAATCTGCCTGCAATCAATCAAAATTAACCGTCGACCTGGCAGATTATTAATAGCGCTATCGTAGGGTAAATTAAATAGTGGTTAACCCCTGCTGATTAAACATGAACTGATCGCCACAATTTAAGGGCAAGGCACTTTTGTAGGACCCATTTGGGCCACTACACTGAAGCACTTGTTGGCTTCAGAAAAAGCTTAGATGATTGCTTAGAACAGCATAACATAAGTGTATAAAATCCATGCTGATTTCGTGTAAGGCAGATTGGCTGATGCCACTGTGCTGCCAGGCAGAATAGTTGACTATGTTGGAAAGCACATCAGTTTCTAAGTCTTGTCAAACTAATCTGAGCTGTTTATATGAGGAGGTAAGTTCTAGACTGGACCCAGTGAAGTGGATATATCATGCTCTTAACAAAGCATTTCATACTGTGCTACTTAAGATTTTGGTATGTAAAATGAAAAGACTTGAACTGGCAGGAAATGAGTTCAGGTTGCTGGCAAACTGGCACAGTGGGTGAAACACAGGCGGGTTATTAATGGTACATACTCAGATTTGGTCACAGTTCGTAATGTGGTACCCCAGGGGGCAGTATTTCTAAATGAACCTATAAGGTGATTGTACAGTAAGATATCAATTGTTGCAGATGATGGCAAAACTATGAATATGTTGTGTAAATAACACAAAGAAGGACTGACTTTATTATGACAAGTTGATAGCTTGGGCAGACAAGTGGCAAATGGAATGTAACCCTGAAAACAGTCTGGTTATGTACCTGGGAACTCAAGATACGTACCAATATTACGTTCTAAATGGGAACATTGGCCAAAACTGGACTTAAGAATATTAGCTGACAGTAAACTAAACAACTGTCATTTGTTGCCAAGGCAAATCAGAATTTTTTTTTTTTTTAAATATTGAATTTTTATTGGCATTTGAATAACATAAATTATACAAGTATATGCATAACAACATGCTTGAAAGGTTGCAAAATTTTTGAGGTCAACCTTTGTCGGTGGTAGTCCTCAGCTCTATGGGCAAAGGATGATGCGCAGCATAAAAACCACCAACCCAACAACGCTCCAAAGCGGGCCAGATGGTTGTGCCCAGAGGAATTGCTGTCATCAGGGTACGGTTTTGACCAGGGTGTAGCACAAGCTTGCGCCTGCGTTTCCATTTGGGGGGGGAGATAAGTCTCTTGTGGTGAGAAGACTCCTGTACGCTTAGTTCTAAGCGAGGTAAAGGGAACAGTCACTATTCCTAGGTTTCCAAACACAGTTCACCGTGCTGTTAGGTGGTGTACTTCTTGGTACGGATGTCCGAGTTGCGTAGGTCGCCTCCGCTCTGAGACGCTGTATTTTGGTCATGGCACTTTAGACCCCAGGATTTTAACATCTCGGCAGCAGAGGAGGGGTTTAGGAGGACATGTGTAGCATTTGCTCTGGAGACTATCAGTTTTGTAGGGAAGCCCCATCTGTAAGGGACGTTGGCCTCCCTGAGCGCTGCTGTTATCTTGGCAAATCCTCTCCTTGCCTCCATTGTAGCCTGTGACAAATCAATAAAGATGCGGAGCTCTGAATAAGGGCTTGGGAGAACTTTCAACCTCCTCACGGCGGTCATCAAAGCCTCCTTGGTGCTGAAGTGATGAATGCGTATAATAATGTCTCTCGGAGTGTTTTCCTTAAGGAATTTTGGGAGAGGGAGTCTGTGAGCTCTATCGATTTTTAACTCCTGCTCTGGGACCTCAGGTAGTATTTTGCGGAGAAATCGTGTCACAAAGCTTATAATTTCTGCATTGGTTACTCTTTCGGAGACTCCTCTTATTTTGACATTATTACGGCGATTTCTGTCTTCGAGATCGGTTAGTTTTTGCTGTAGTCTGGTTACATTTGGCTCCAGGTCGTAATGGGCATCTATTAGGGAGTTGTGGGACTTCACCAGTTCTCCCATTTTTGTCTCGGTTTTTTCTATGCGGGTATTAACTTCTTTAACTGATGAATCAACGTAGGAAGTTAGATTTTTTATATCTAGCTGAATAGTGTTGCGAAGAGCCATAACGATCTCTTTAATATACAGCTCTGATGCAGGTTTGTTAGATGCTGAGAGGTCAGCTAAGCTGTTTTCTCCCTGGGAGCTGGCAGTGTTGTTTTGTGAGGGGGAGTTAGTTTGGCAGGGGACGTCCGACATTTTCTGCTTTTGCTTTTCTGGACTGTCTGTGGGTGAGAAGGGGGGGGGGTGGGCAGCAGCCGCATGTCTGTCGCCATTTTGTGTTTTTTGTCCCCTTTAGTGTTTCTTCCCTCACCCTGAGAGCCCCGAGCCTGACATATATGGTGTGATTTTGCTCTCACTGATGTGTCCTCTTGTAAGAAGCTATGTACAAGTGGCTCACCTGCCTCTGCAGCGCTCCGGACGGCTCGTCTCTCCTCCGTCTGCTCCTGGCATTCTGCCAGCTCCTCCGGTGTTTTGACAGGTGCAGCAGAGCGCTCGGGGGAGAAGTCCTGCTGATCTCTGTGTGCCGACGGCTCACCTGCCGCTGCAGCGCTCCGGGCGGCTCTTCTCTCCTCCGTCCGCTTCTGGCATTCTGCCAGCTCCTCCGGTGCCTTGACAGGTGCAGCAGAGCGCTCAGGGGAGAAGTCCCGCTGATCTCTGTGTGCCGACGGCTCACCTGCCGCTGTAGCGCTCCGGGCGGCTCGTCCCTCCTCCTTCTGCTTCTGGCATTCTGCCAGCTCCTCCGGTGCCTTGACAGGTGCAGCAGGGCGCTCGGGGAAGAAGTTACGCTGATCGCCGTGTGCCGGCGGCTCACCTGCCGCTGCAGCGCTCCGGACGCTTTGCCTCTCTCTCATCAGCTCTCCGTCCTCCGACAGCTCCTCCGGCGCCATGACAGGTAAGGCAGCGCGCGCGGGAAAGAAATCCTCTAATCTCGCCGGCTTCCCTCTGGTGATTCTTTTTCTTGGCATCCCCAGATGCCAGGGGTATTATCTGGAGTAATGGACCGTTTTACTCCTTTCCTCCGTAGCTTTAAAGTTGCTGGGAGTCGTAATTTCAACGGAGCGAGAGCTCAAGCGTCTGCTCCGGAGCCTCACCAAGCCACGCCCCCCCAAGGCAAATCAGAATTTGAGATGCATCAAGAAGGGCACATGCCAAGAACATTATCCTACCAAATCACTAGTCAGCTTGCATATGGAAAATTATATGAAGTTTTGAGTAGGCAAGATAGACATTGTAGAACTTGATGGACTTAAGTCTTTCAGCCTTACAAACTATGCACTTACATACAGATGTAGTAAACATTAACTTGACATCTAACATGCTATAACTCAACTACAATGGCAATCCCTTCTATGTTAACGGAACGTCACTGCTTACATCACTTTCTGGGCCATCTCTTGCAGCCCTGTGCAATGCAGGTGCAGTTTGATCTTCCAGTGAGAATGTCTATTCTCTCTCCGCCATCAAAGGCTGTGATGGCTGAGAGCAGGTACACAGCAGCACTCAGGCTATGAATTTCCAGCTTATGAACAGTGATAAGCATTTAGTGCAATGATCAGTTTGCGTTGGCATCGGGCCGATTTCACAAAAATCAACGTGAATCTGATAAAAGTCAATGGGAGAAAGAAACTGTTCACCAATTTGCCCTCCAGTTGGCCTCTAATGCAGACAAAGCCCATATTACATGGGAGTACAGCCTCACATATGGGGAACACTGTGCAGCTCCCCAAAATTGGTCAAAATAGTATACAGTGATGTAGGGGGTCAATTGTAACACACAGGTGTCACTGAAAAGAAAAAAAGGCCCACGAAGATCAAAGAATGCAAACAATAAAAGTGGCCCTGAAAAGAAATTGCAAAATGGCTTCATGTTGTAGGTAGGCCCAAAGTGGCAGCAAGTGTGGTGAATACAAGTAGGCAGGGGTCAGAAAATCGCCTTCTGCTGCCATGAAGACGGTAGGAGGGGAGAAACCATTGCAGCATACATAGCTTGCCACAGCAAATTTACTATTAAGCAAATAACATGGCAGGACTGGAGGTCACATTTAGGTGCCACCTATTTCTAACCCTTTAAGCCACTATGATGTAAATTAACATCATAGAATGGCTTGTATTAAGCTGCTAAGACAGGCACTTACGTCCTGCGCCAGCATGATCCACACAGCCAAAGAACTGTTCACGTCTCAGCAGGTCCAGGATGACATGTAAATGACCCCACATAATCTGAAGCTGAGCTAGGTCGTGTCTGACAATGATGCCAACCTGCTAGCAGCCCTTTGCCTCAAAAATCTCAAACACATACCTTCTCTGGTCCATCTGGTGAACCTGGTAGTGCAGCACTTCCAGGTTTACATCCATAAATTGCTTCACATCCAACTGGAAGAATGTGTCAAGTGGGGTACCACAAGGCTCTGTCCTGGACCCAGTGTTGTTCAAAATTTTTATAAATGATCTGAAGGAGGGAATTGAGGGGAAACTAATCAAATTTGCCGACAACACAAAGCTAGGAGGGATAGGTAACACCAGTGAAGAGAGAAAGAGGATTGAAAAAGATCTAGAAAAGCCTGAACAGTGGGTGGCGATTGACAGAACTATATTTAACAAAGAGAAGTGCAAAGTCCTACATCTCGAAAAAAAAACTGAAAAAAGCACATACAGAATGGAAGGTATTGGGCTAAGCAGCAACACATGTGAGAAAGACTTAGTTACAGTAATAGATCACAGACTGAACATGATTCAACAATGTGATGCAGCAGCAGGGGCATAACTATAGAGGATGCGGTTGCACCCGGGCCCAGTAGCCTTAGGGGGCCATGAGGCCTCT
Source organism: Eleutherodactylus coqui (assembly GCF_035609145.1). Classification (NCBI taxonomy): domain Eukaryota; kingdom Metazoa; phylum Chordata; class Amphibia; order Anura; family Eleutherodactylidae; genus Eleutherodactylus; species Eleutherodactylus coqui. Next base: position 152,313,941 of record NC_089840.1, read on the forward strand.
CTTCTCCATATAGGGAGCCCAGTACCATGAATAAAGCATAATAGATGGGGCCTTTTACAGATTTCGCATTGGGGCCCAAGAGCTTCAAGTTATACCTCTGTGCAGCAGCACAAAAGGCAAACACAATTCTGGGATGTATTAAGAGAAGCATAGAGTCTAGATCACGTGAGGTAATTATCCCCCTCTACTCTTTCTTAGTCAGATCTCATCTGGAATACTGTGTCCAGTTCATCAAAACATGGGCAAAGAAGCACTCTTTGGCAACGATTGCAAAAATGAATGCACCCTATAAAGCATATTTTAGGATGGCTGTGGGTGATCAAGATAAATCATGGGCACCTCACTTCAGCTGAGATAATTGAAAGAAAACTCGTGAAAGTTGCTTCAGAGATGAAAATAGAGCCATGAAGTTTGCGATACCAAGAATTTGGCCGGAGCCACCTGATCATTCCACAAACTGATATTTCTGCATGGTGGACCCCTCCAAATATCAAAGTGGAAAAAATGCAGTTGCTATGACATATCCAAACATTCCTTCGTCTATGGCCCCCGTACCACATTGCTCTAATCCCCCCATTCCGACGCCTCCACAGAGCATGCATAGCGTGCAGATGTGTTCAGAAAACATGAGCTCAGACAGTAAAGATGCAACTGATCCTTTCAATGCTGGCGAAGATGACAGAAGACCATGCTACCCAAACCAGAAGGATGTTAATGATTTGGTAAGAGATCTTAGTCTTGCAAAAGCTAAAGCAGAAATTCTGACATCCAGGCGGAAACAGTGGAACTTGTTGGATGATAGCGGGCAAATTACAAGTCAAAGAAAACATCATCAAATGTTTTCTACCTTTTTCACTCTTCAAGATGGACTCTGTTACTGCCATGACGTGACAGGTCTATTCAGTGAAATTGGGACACCTTGTAATGCACAAGATTGGCGTATTTTCATCAACAGTTCTTCCAAGAGCCTGAAAGCAGTTCTGCTCCACAATGGAAATTAACTTCCATCCCTTCCAGTGGCTCACTCTGCACATCTCAAGGGAGGAGTACAGTAGTGTAAAATTCCTGTTGCAAGTTCTAAAGTATCATCAGTATGGTTGGGAGGTAATTGGAGACTTCAAGATGGTTACTTTCCTAATGGGTCTTCAAGGTGGTTTCACAAAGTTTTCTTGCTATCTTTGTCTTTGGGATAGCAGAGCCAATACTGAACACTACCATCCATGAGACTGGCCTGAACCTATTGACTTCACTATCGGATGAAGCAATATCAAGTGGGAACCCCTAGTAGATCCTAAGATGATTCTGATGCCACCTTTTCACATGAAACTCAAACTTATGAAACAGTTTGTCACAGCTCTAGATAAAGAATCTACATTGATGAAACATCTACTAAACTTCTTCGCGAAGCTGACTGAGGCTAAGATAAAAGCTGGCATCTTTGTAAGACAACAAATCAAGAGGATCTTAGAATATTTCCTGACATATGTCCTGATATATGTCCATCAAGTATCCCCAATGTTGATCAAGAGGAAGGCAAAAAAAAAAAACATTGAGGAAGAAGCCAACTTGTAATATTGTAACAGTCAAGAAAGGCATTCAGGCTCCTGTTAAACTCTTGCAGTGACTTCGTTTCCTTCTCAGAATAGATGTCTAAAACTAAACCTTTATTGATTTTTTAATTAAAACCAGGGCTAAAGGACACACATAAATCCCACGTACGTCCAACTATTAGGAAGTAAGGACATATGCGTGAATAAGCATACAATAGGAACACAGAACAAATCGATCTGGGAAACCTCAACTGTGGGTACCCCAGAAGTATCTCTGATCCAGTACCTCTATATCTGAGCCTCGTGTGGCGCAGAGTGTAAGCTTTCGCCTACGAACTGACGGTTGCAAGTTCAATACCCACATGATTCAGGTAGCCGGCTCAAGGTTGACTCAGCCTTCCATCCTTCCGAGGTCGGTAAAATGAGAACCCAGCTTGGTGGGGGGTAATAAGTAATAATTACCTAAAAGCGCTGCGGAATAAGTGGGCGCTATACAAATACCAAGATTTATTTTATATCTTGATAAATTGTTTAGAGGTCTTGATCAAGGAACTTAGATAGGCATATTTGAAGTAGTAGGGTTTAAGTTCATAAATACATATAGATATCTCCCTATATCAAAAGGTAAGTATATCTACTTGTGTGTAGATAATCAGTCAAAGGGGCTCACTAATTCGTGGCACTGATTTAGACAACTCTACTACTGATAAATAAATTACTTCATAATTCTGATTTATGACTTGGTTCAAATCTAATTTTTAACTCGATTCAACGTCTTTACCTGCTGGTTATGCAGTTCATCAGGAACTGTGTGTGATTTCTCTTGATTTACAGGAAAGCGATGATTTAACTAAAATATCAGAAGCATGATGGAAATTCCAATCATGGTGAGATGAAGAAGGACTGAACCTAGATACTGTGTTCTGTCATGAACACCTACCTCAACTGCGGAACTAGAATTCTGAATAGATTTTCTAGATATAAACACTGCGTCTAGCCATCTTAGATTGATCAATACTGTGCATAGAACCAAGAGTCGTATCAGCCATGCAAAGTGATAGGTGGTTAAATCAGCTGTATCAGCATAAATGAGAATGTGTCCAATTGATCACTGGCTAGTAGATACAAGTGGCCAGATGTAATTGTATGCTGACGGATATGACTAATTCCTAGGTGAAATAGATTTTCTAGTAGTACTAATCTGGCACATGCTACCTGCCACCTGTTGTCTCCAGTCAGTCCAACTACTGTTAGATACTGGCTGTTTCTTTAAAGTAGTCCCTGTATTCCATAACCCCAAAAGCTAGCAGAGGTTTAATCTTGCAAACCCTACAAGTGCCTTGATGACCACTGGAAAACAGGATGGTATAGAACTGCTGCTGTCCCTACAGTGTTTCAATTTCTTCCCTTTTCAGTCCCAAGCTCAATCGCCTTGCCTATCCGCTATCTGTTAGTTTCAAAATAATAAAAGATGCAGAGTGGCCTGTAGCCCTGATGGTGGACTACAGGCATATGCGAGTCAAGGAAAATGGCCCTGCTTATACAGCAAGTGAGGTCCTGCCCACAGGAATGGTCCCCACATTCTAATCCAATCATCAAGCAGAGGGGATGTGACTCGGGCTTAGCTCCCTGAAGACACTGAGATAAACCTAAATACTCAGTTTGTGATATGCCATAGGCAACCATTAGTGTGCAGCTAACACACTCGCCTGTTCAGCAGGAGTGATCCTGTAATTTTAGTGTAGATCGAGTGTCCTGTGGAGAGATACACATCAATGTCTCTCCCCTCCGTCTCTCTCATTGGAGGATTACAGAGGTGTGTTGCTACCTCAGTGAGGGGAGCATCCTAGTCATCAAGAAGATACCTCTCCTCGTCCTTCAGTCAGTGTGAGTGTGCACTGAGTTCTGTGATTTGGCTTCAGCAGCCTGTGACACCCCATCAACATGTTGATTGCAGCCTGTAAATACAGTGTTGGCAGAAAGAATAGGTGATTATATGGCTTATTTGTTGATGCTCTTAAAATGCTGCCTAGGTTAAAAATTATGTGCTGCGTAGTAAGTAAAAGCTGTCTCTGCATCACTAATATTGGACCGAAGTATTGTAGTGGCCCAGTACAACGGGGACCCTTCTTTAATGGTGTGTATGCTCAGTCTTGTGTTGTCAGTGTTTTTCATACTGCAAGAATGGTGTGCATATCTGCAGCACTGAAAGAGTTATGTGTCTGGTATGTGGATAACTGTCTGGTTTTGTATCTTTTTTTTCGTCACATGATGATGCCTGATATATGTTTTCTGAGTCTGCGCGGGAGAGGGAGTCTGTTCTGAGTCTATTCTGAGTTCTGTTTGGGAGAGGAGTGCAAGGCAGCGGTCTGTGGGTACCTTCAACCCACAGACACAGAATGGAGGAAGCCAAGAGGATGGCCTAGTGGATGTTGGGGACTACTCCCCAGAAGTTCTGCAGCATGCTCCCATTCATGAATGTGCATCGGTAGAGAGGAAGAGAGAAGTGTGGTACAGGGCCAGGACCTACAGATAACTGTGGCTTTGGTTTCTCCTGACGTCCTGTAAGTCCTCCCTGTCACATCACTTGTCAAGAAGCTGCTGAACTGTTATGTTCTTTAAGTTAAGTAAAACGGCCAGTCACCCGTCCGTTTCCGGAGACTGTGTCTTAAACTGTACCCATGTGTGTTTGCGGATTTACTCTGTCACCCAGGAATTCCCCCGTGGAAGCCACACAGGAGAAGATTTACTCCATTATCCAGGAATCCCCTGCTGTGGAAGAAACGGTGGTGTCATGAGACAAAACAGGACTCAAGGTAATCTATTACTTGGGTTCCCTTTATTAACCTGCCCTTGACCCTTGAACGTATCACTGGTTACCCTCCGGGTGGGAGATGGTAGAGCCACCGTGACAAGGCCGAACTCTACCCTGCTATCTCCAAGGCTGTGGCCCGCTCCTCGGTCACTGCAGTATAATGTAAGAGGGTATGTGCTGTTAAGGAACAAGATTGCCCCTCTTTCTAGAGTCCAAAGACATATAACAGTATATAAAGTTTAAAAGATATAACATTTTAATGTATGTTCTTGTATGGTTGCACTACAGAGGGTTGTAAGTACCAGCTTGCTCCCTTCTGATTTTGGTTAGGTTTAGTATTGTCATGGCACTCTTGTATGTAGGACTCATTCTGTTGATCTGTACAATAATTCTTTAGCAAAATACAGATATTTTATTAAATGTCTTTCTTGCTATTGCTGTTGACAACCTTGCGGAAGCTGAGAACCTTACATCTGCACAGAAAGCAAAGGCAGAGGAACGGAAAAGAAAGAAGCTCGCAAGGTACAATAATCAAATACCAGCTATTGTTGTTCTCTTACTAACTTGACTTGTTCATACACTAAGTTGTAGATAATTCTTAATGTATGAGCTACTTATGAACCATTTAAAACCAAACTCAGAATTTAGACATGCTATGTGGCCAAAGGTAGGTGAACATCTGACATATTTATGTATTCGTTAGAAATCTTCTAAAACCACTTCCACTAATACCTACCTCCAGTGTCTATAGTCATTTGTACCCTAAGCGCATTTATGAGGGTAGGTACTGATGTTGGACGAAAACATCTGGCTTGCAATCTTTATTCCAACTCTTCCTGAAGACGTTTGACGGAATTGAGGTGGGCGTTCTATGCAGGCCACGCTGGTTCTTCCACACCAAACATGCCTTGTGTATAGCAGCACAGTCAAGCTGGAGTAAGAAGTGTCTTATGCAAAAAGTCACCATTAAGTAGAAAGCATACAATTGTCTAAAATCTCTTTGTATGCTGTAAGATTAATATCCTTCACTGTAAACAAAAGCCCTTCAAAACAGCCACAAACTCTTATCCCTCCTCCACCAAATGTTATAGTAGGCACTGTGCATTGTGGTAGTAGCAATGTGTAATGCGCCAAACCTGATTTGTCTGGATTGTCAGATATTGCAACGCGGCTCATCATCGCAGGAAACACATTTCCACTGTTCCAAGTCCGTGGCAGAATTCATAAAGCTCCTATTGCACAGCGTTAATTGCTCTTCTAGACCCAGCTTTGAACTCTCCAGTGAGTGATGCAAGAAATAGGTGATTGCTGTGCACCACAAGCTGCAGCGTCCGCAGTCCTCTGTGTGAAGTGCCGTCTACGGCATCTGTGACTGCGCTGTTATTACACCTAGATGCTTCCACTTCACAATCAAAATACTAATGACAACCTGTCTGTCTGTCCGTGTGCGAGGGAGTGGGTTTGTGAGAGACTTACATTATCGGCTCCTCATCACATGAGGGTGATGCCATCAAAGGTTCTTCATCCTCAGTAAGGGAGTTACATGCTCCACCCTTGATCACATGATGGTGACATAATCAGAGTGCCTGTACACACATGGCTGCTGTAATTAAAGATGGAAAATTCTTGTGAGAATAATGTAGGAAAGCCAAACGAATTCTTAGGCAGACAATGTGTCTCTAAAATACCAAGTAATTGTACTATGTTATAATTAGATGAGGACTTTAAGAAGGTCAACTTGACCCTCTGATGTCTTAAAGACAAGAGGCTTTTTTAAAGGGGATTAGATTTCTCTAACACAAGTGATTCTTTTTTTTGTAAATACTTTCTTTATTCAAAATAAAGGAATATATATCATACAATACCAAAATAGTACTAATAGCAATATCATGTGATAACATTGCATGTACGATTCCATAAAATCTTGATAAAAATGTTTTGTTTAACTTCATTCTTAACAAGGGTGGGAAAAGGACCAGTAAGGAAAGAAAAGGGAAGGGAGGTAGGGAGGAAAGGAGGGGGATATGAAAAAATAAAGAGTAGATTTCACGTTTAGGAGATAATGGCGTAGACATAAATATACCTATACCATGAGTTATATTTGCTACATGCAACCATTAACAATTCTAGGAGGTGAATTTATCCAAGGACACCCATTAGGAGGCCTTACAAGGACAGAACCTGGACCTCCAAGGTTTCCAAGTTAACTTAAATTTGTCATGTGTTCTGGAGGCCCAGCTTGTTAAAGGGGTTGTCCCGCGCCGAAACGGGTTTTTTGTTTTTTTTAACACCCCCCCCCCCGTTCGGCGCGAGACAACCCCGATGCAGGGGTTAAAAAAACAAACCGCACAGCGCTTACCTGAATCCCGGCGGTCCGGCGTCTTCATACTCACCTGCTGAAGATGGCCGCCGGGGTCTGCTCCCTCCGTGGACCGCAGCTCTTCTGTGCGGTCCATTGCCGATTCCAGCCTCCTGATTGGCTGGAATCGGCACGTGACGGGGCGGAGCTACACGGAGACGGCATTCTGCACGAGCGGCCCCATTGAAGACAGCAGAAGACCCGGACTGCGCAAGCGCGGCTAATTTGGCCATCGGAGGCCGAAAATTAGTCGGCACCATGGAGACGAGGACGCCAGCAACGGAGCAGGTAAGTATAAAACTTTTGATAACTTCTGTATGGCTCATAATTAATGCACAATGTACATTACAAAGTGCATTAATATGGCCATACAGAAGTGTATAGACCCACTTGCTGCCGCGGGACAACCCCTTTAATTCTTCGAAACTACATATTTCGTTAACTTTAGCACTCCACTGACTTGCAGAGGGTGGATCAGGTTGGAGCCATTAAGGGGGATGAACTATTTGGCCGCCATTATGGGATGAGTAGATAGGTTGGTCCTGGAAGGCTTATAGCTAAGGGAAGGTCTAGACAGGATTACAATGTCAGGGGTGAGCTTGAAGTTGCCATCAATATCATCTCGCATTGTTAATTCCACTTGATCCCAGAATGATCTTAGTGCTGGGCAAAACCACCAGATGTTGAATAGGGAGCCCACATGATTACCACAATGCCAGCAAAGATTTGAATCAACCAGTTTGTATGCGAAGAGCCATTCAGGAGATTTATACCATCTTGTTAACAACTTTTGGTATTTTTCCTGTAGCCTGATGCATTTAGAATGACCATTTGAGCTGCCCAACACACACCTCTTTGTCAGTTAGTTTTATGTTAAGTTTTTTTGCCCATGAGGTTATAAATGCTGGTCTACCCTCTATCGAGGAAGCGATAAATTTATTTTTAAGGAGAGATACTTTCCTACTAGAACTGCAACATTTTAGCATAATGCGCTCCAGGTTAGTATACGGGCAAGAGGATAGATATACCTTGTTAAACTGTTCCAGGGTTTTAGACAAGTGTAAACTTGATAAAGGGTTGAGCGGGGACATTGCTGTCTGAGACAACAATCCCTCCAGAAATAGTTTGCTCTTAGATGTGGGGGTTAACCAAAGATCAACAATAGAGATATCACCCAGAAAAGACCAGATTTGTTCTGTGTGGATATCTAGCTATAGCCCTAGACAGTCTGGTATTAAACTCAGGGGAGTAGCAGGAGATGGGTGAGGGGCTAGCCCTCCCCGAAGGGTATCCCAGACCCAGCATGCACTTCTCAAGAGGGGGTCAAAAGAGGCCCTCCTAAATAATTTTTGTGAGGGAACCCATAAGTCTCTGCTAAAGGAATTTCCATGCGAAGCTTGGGCAAAGCACTTCACAATTTTATGTTTAATATAGTTGATTTCGCTGCGTTCACTTTAAAATTTGAGAGGTAACCATTTGTACCCAAGATGTTTTTTAGGCTCAGGAGTCCTTGTCCTGGGTTAGTTATAATAAATAAAATGCCATCTGCAAAAGATACAGATTTAATAGAGAATTGAGTAAGATTGATTCCCTCGATTTTCCTGCTCTGCTGCACTAATTGAAGTAGAATCTCTAGTGAGAGGATAAAAAGAGGAAAAAGGGCACCCTTGACGCGTTCCACTGGTGATGGAGAATGGTGAAGAGAAAGAGTCGTTAACTTTAATTTTGGCATGAGGGATAGAGTACAGTGTAAAGATTGCTTTGATTAGAGGTGGATGGAAATTGAATTTCTCCAGGACTGTTCTCATAAAATTCCAGTCCACCCTGTCAAACACTTTTTCAGCATCTATGCCCAATAGCATTAAAGGGGTTGTCCCGCGGCAGCAAGTGGGTCTATACACTTCTGTATGACCATATTAATGCACTTTGTAATGTACATTGTGCATTAATTATGAGCCATACAGAAGTTATCAAAAGTTTTATACTTACCTGCTCCGTTGCTGGCGTCCTTGTCTCCATGGTGCCGACTAATTTTCGGCCTCCGATGGCCAAATTAGCCGCGCTTGCGCAGTCCGGGTCTTCTGCTGTCTTCAATGGGGCCACTCGTGCAGAATGCCGTCTCCGTGTAGCTCCGCCCCGTCACGTGCCGATTCCAGCCAATCAGGAGGCTGGAATCGGCAATGGACCGCACAGAAGAGCTGCGGTCCACGGAGGCAGCAGACCCCGGCGGCCATCTTCAGCAGGTGAGTATGAAGACGCCGCACCGCCGGGATTCAGGTAAGCGCTGTGCGGTTTGTTTTTTTAACCCCTGCATCGGGGTTGTCTCGCGCCGAACGGGGGGGGGGGGGGGGGTTAAAAAAAAAAAAAAAAACGTTTCGGCGCGGGACAACCACTTTAATGGTTTTTTTTCATAGTTTGGGTGTATCTAATTACATGTAGAAGCCATGCAGAATAGTCCCTTCCCTCCCCGCAGCAAACCCAGATTGTTCCTCGTTGATCAAATTAAGTATATATTTGATTATTCATCTAGAGAGGAGCTTAGCCCATATTTTGATATTCAAATTTAACAGGGAGATAGCTACCACACAAAAGAGGGTCTTTTCCTTCCTTATGAAGGATAAAGGCTTACTTATGTGATAAAGGCTTCCAGCGTCTGTTTGGGTAGATGTGCTCCTTTTAATAAGGCCAAAATCTTTTTTAGCTTTATATCTTTTATTTATTTCGCCCGTCTATCTACCTTATTTAAATTATATAACTGTGGATAAAAATCTTGAAAAATCTGAGCTATCTTTGGTGTTTCACTATATGTTTTCCCTCCTGAATACTTCAGGGTTTCTGTTCACGGGTAATGATTCGCTGACGGTAAATCGCCAGCGATTCACACTGTCTGAAGCTTTCCATAGCGTTGCTATGGAAAGCACCACCCCCCGTCCACGAGCGGAGAATCAGTTTCTTCGCTCACAGCCAGGAATTTGAGGCATGCTGCAAATTGCCGCAATTCTCCGCGGTCAGCCTGTCTGTCAGATAGGCTGACAGCGAAGATCTGTCTGCCAACTCCTGCGGATAGGCAGCTTTATTCCTTGAATGTGTGTTTTCCCCTAGCTTTTTTTTATTAAAGGGGTTGTCCGGCCACACAGGGTAAAAATTTTTATAATGCTGCTGCTTTCCTTTCAGTAAGGATAGTAACAGACAGCATACAGGGGCTCAAACCGGCCAGCAGATCAGCTGCAATGACAGTTTCTTACCTTAGATTCTGATCTTCACTGCAGCTTTCAAAGATGGCGCCTCTGTGCTGCCTTCCCACAATGCTCTGCGCTCTCCCTCTTCTGTGTGCGCGCTCCCGATGGCAGTAAGAGGCATGAAAAGGCAGGATTTCCCTCAGCTCACGTCCTAGCCCCGCCCACGACACGCCCACCTCTATTGAACGCACACACACATCACTGCACCCCCTCCCCCTGCACACATCCATCCATCTCTCCCTCTCCACCCCCCCCCCCTTCCCCGGGACTTCTGACAGCCGGGTCTCCAGACACCACGAACACACACACACATCACTGCACCCCCTCCCCCTGCACACATCCATCCATCCATCTCTCCCTCTCCACCCCCCCCCCCTTCCCCCGGGACGTCTGACAGCCGGGTCTCCAGACACCACGAACACACACACACATCACTGCACCCCCTCCCCCTGCACACATCCATCCATCCATCTCTCCCTCTCCACCCCCCCTTCCCCCGGGACTTCTGACAGCCGGGTCTCCAGACACCACGAACACACACACACACATCACTGCACCCCCTCCCCCTGCACACATCCATCTCTCCCTCTCCACCCCTCCAACTCCTCCTCTCCAACATTTCTCCCCTTCTCCCCTTCCACATACTTTTCAAGTCCCGATGGTGTCTCCTTGGCTCTTCTCCAAGCAGCAGCGGCAGGCAGACACTCACTCCGCTCTGGTATATGAAACCAGGAAGTGAGTGTACTGCGCATGCGCCGACCGGCGGCGCGCGTCCCCTGCAATGATTAAGGAAAGAGCGCGGTCCCGGCGGAAGAACTAAGGACTGCGCATGCGCGGAGGGGAAGAGACGCGTTCCCGCGCCGACGAGAGCTGCTGCCGGCCCGACAAGAAATACAGACGATTTCTTGTCGTAACCTGGGACGACCAAGGGGCAACACGGGGGGGGGGGGGGGGCATCACTAAAGGTAAGTGAATAACTTCTTTTTGCAACATTTTCCATGCACAATGTACATTACAAAGTGCATGGAAATGTGCAAACAGAAGTAATGAGATATGATGTTTATGGCCGGACAACCCCTTTAAGGCAGACATGAGTCGGCCCCCTTTGTTGCCATGTACAAAAAGTTGATGTTTATAATACAGAAGAGATTTAGCAAATTTATTATTTAGTATATCTTTAAGATTTTCTTTTAGTTCCACCAGTTTAGGTTGGGCTTCCTTTACTTTTTTTTGTTTTGACATATGTTCTAGTTTTGAGATTTGGGACAATATTTCTTCTATTTCTTTATATTTTTGTTTTTCTGTGCTGAGCCAATGGCTATGAGGATGCCTCTGATATAGTCTTTATGTGTTTCCCATACCAATGGGTGTTTGTCTAGGGATTGTAAATTTTCCTTAAAGAAATTTTTTAGATGGATAGCCTCTTGGTTATCTAAAATAGATGTGTTCAATCTCCAACTCCAGGTTTTATGAGATAAGGAGGCTAGATTGAGTGAAACAGTGACTGGGGCATGATCAGATACTATAATGTTGCCCATGTTAGTATTTTTTATTTATTGGATCAGGGAGGAGGAGACAAGGACATAGTGTATTCTTTGGAACAAATTATGCACATCAGAGTAAAAAGAATAGTCTCTGACTGATGGATTCAGAGTTCTCCAAGCATCTGAAACTTTGAAGTCCTGTAACATTTTGTGAAGTTTTTTGCGCGCCTGTTGCGAGATCTAGGATCCCCCCCCCCCCCCCCCCCGAGGAGGAGTCTAAAATAGGGTCTAAGGTGAGATTTAGATCTGACCTTATCACTATCTTGCCTTCTGCAAAGAGAGAGTTTATTTAGGGCTTCAACCAGCCAGGACAACTGGTTTTTGTTAGGTACATATAAGTTTGCAAGAGTATAAGTTTCTGTCAGACTTTTGCCTTTCAAGAACAACATTTGACCCTCCGAGTCAGAGAGACTGCTATATAAGACAAATGGGACTGAAGGGTGAAATGCAATGGCCACTCCCTTAGCTGCTCTATGAGGATGGTTACTAAAATACCATCTATCAAATGGGGGGGGGGGATGGAGAGAAGTTAGGCCATTAGAATTGAGAGAAGAATAAGCTCGTTAGTCATTTTAGTTTCCGAATTAATATTATCGCATAGGCAATATTATTCAGATGGATATGTCAAATCGGGGCCATGGCTCCTCAGTGAAATAAGGGGATGGGTTGAAATTCGAACTAGGGTTAAAGATTAAGTATTTAACGTATTCAAGTCAGGCTTAAGAGCGCCCAGCCCAGCTGTAACAATCCAACAGCAGGATTGTCAAAAGGTTAGATCTAAGTTTGGTCCAACTTGTTGTGCACCTACTTGGTGCAGCTATGCGACAAATTGTTAACTTTAGATTAAATTGAATAGGTAAACTGGGTTGTAACCTTAACAGAAGATCTGTGGAAGGGAGTCTGGAGGACTCCTGCCTCGAAGGACAATGCATACACACAGTGGTCTTAGAATTCTAGTGTACATTGCGGGCCAAACACTCCTTCGCCCATAAACAGAGGTCCATCACCTCTAAGATAAAGGTTCTGTGCCTATTGTCAATGATCTAAACTCTTCAGAGACAGCCTCCCCCACACCAGGGCCAAGGGCCACCCATTTAAAAACCAGAACAGCTAACTCAGACCGTGTCAGAGACTGCCCCCATAAAGGACGGTCAGATCCTTTGTTCTCCAGCGGGAAACAATGCTAACAGCACTCCCTGTGGAGTACTGCTGATAAGGCTGAAGGACGATTTTTTTCTTTGTACTGAATTTAACGATCAGCTAGCAGTGCATGAAAAGTGCACGATGGGCGCACATTTAGACGCAACGATTATCGCTAAAACTATCGCCTTTTAGCAATTTTTTTAGCGGTCATCGGCTGGTGTAAATGGGCCTTTTGTGTTCGCATCATACCAGGATCTAATCACTGTAACGAGATAAACAAAATGCACAAACACTACGTGAATTAAGAAAGCATTGGTCTCTTTCCCATCCTGGTGATGGTCGCTCTAACAGACGACAGTTCATTCCGCCGTAGTAATGAGCAAGGTCCAACTTCTTAGTTTAGCATCAGAGTGAGGACCCATCAAGCGTCATGAGAAGTCGAAGTTAAATCAGGATTGCCTTGAGGAAAGTCCAGCCTAGTTTGGAGCGAGACATTTCTTTCCAGGGCGTCTGTACTGTTGCTTTTAGTAGGGCCTCCTTCTCTCCCAGAGGCATCCAGGAAGGAATTTGCATCATGCAGGCTACTCTTTTTCCAAGTTGGATGGAGTGTTCATGATGATGCGCTTACCATCTTTGTGCATCAGCAGACCAAATGGGAACATCCACGCATATTGCAGGTTTTTGGCCCTGATAGCTTCTAACAGAGGTTTCATTTGTCTTGTGTTAGCTAATGTGGAAGGGGCCAAGTCCTGAAAAAGCTGGATAGCTAAATCTTGATAATTTATCCAATCTTCTTTTCTACAGGCTAGTAGCATTGCTTGTGTATCATTAAAGGATAAAAGGATGCAGATTATGTCACGCGGTGGTTTGCCTACATTTGGCTTTGGAAGCAACGCTTGTGGATTCTTTGTATTATAACTGTGCTAGCTCTCTTTTCTCCCAATAAATCTGTAAATACGGCTGCCGCATAGGATTCAGGGAGTCCTTTGATCCTAATGTTACGTCTCTGACTCCCATTTTCTTGATCTTCTATCAAGACCAATGCTCTGTCAATTTGGACTTTTTGGCTTGTCATATGGTCTGATAAATTGTTTGTTTGAGTGACAATATCCGAATATATATTATTCAACTCCTCCACCCTGTTGCCAATATGCTGAATTTCTATTTTTATGTCGTTGAGTTCTGAGAGGACAGGTTGTATAGCTTGTGCCAGTGCCTTCCTCAGGAATTCTTTAGATATGTTTGCTCTCTGGGTATTGCTTTATTCCAACTCGTCACTCTCTATGTCTGAATCTGCGAGGATTAGAGATGAGCGAACGTACTCGTCCGAGCTTGATGCTCTGGCGAATAATAGCGTGTTCGGGATGCTCGTTACTCGTAACGAGTACCACGCGATGTTCCGGTTACTTTCAGTTTCCTCTCTGAGACGTTAGCGCGCTTTTCTGGCCAATTGAAAGACAGGGAAGGCATTACAACTTCCCCCTGTGACGTTCAAGCCCTATAACACCCCCCTGCTGTGAGTGGCTGGGGAGATCACCCGAGTATAAAAGTCGGCCCCTCCCGCGGCTCGCCTCAGATGCCTTGTGAGTTAGCTGAGGGACAGTGATGCTGGTGCCGGAGCTGCTGTAGGGAGAGCGTTAGGAGTTAGTGTAGGCGTCAAGAACCCCAACGGTCCTTCTCAGGGCCACATCTATCCGTGTGCAGTACTGTGGAGGGTGCTGTTAGCAGTGTTACACAATTTTTTTTTTTTTCAAAATCGGCTGTGCAGAGCATTGCGCCCTGCAGTAATACTACAGGGACAGAAGTGGTGGTTAGGCAGGGAGAGTGTTAGGAGTGAGTGCAGGCTTCAAGAACCCCAACGGTCCTTCTTAGGGCCACATTTAACCGTGTGCAGTACTGTGCAGGCTGCTGTTAGCAGTGTTGCATTTTTTTTTTCTTCAAAATCGGCTGTGCAGAGCATTGCGCCCTGCAGTAATACTACAGGGACAGAATTGTGTAGGCAGGGCCAGAAGACATATATTATTGATTGAATATAGTCAGTGGGCCTTTTCTTTTTAAAAAAAGGGAAAAATTCTATGTGCCCTGCCTCTGTCAGTCCTCAGCGTTCTGTGTACGTGTGTGGTGGGTGGAGATAGTAAACAAATCATACGCAGCCAGCTACGTTTAACAGCAGGCTTGCGCCAATTTATTTCCTGCCTTCCTGGGAAAAATCACCGCTCTGCTGCACTTCATATAACTGCATTTCTATGGAACAGATTTCTTATCTGATTGAATATAGTCAGTGGGCCTTTTCTTTTTTAAAAAAGGGAAAAATTCTATGTGCCCTGCCTCTGTCAGTCCTCAGCGTTCTGTGTACGTGTGTGGTGGGTGGAGATAGTAAACAAATCATACGCAGCCAGCTACGTTTAACAGCAGGCTTGCGCCAATTTATTTCCTGCCTTCCTGGGAAAAATCACCGCTCTGCTGCACTTCATATAACTGCATTTCTGTGGAACAGATTTCTTATCTGATTGAATATAGTCAGTGGGCCTTTTCTTGTAAAAAAAAGGGAAAAATTCTATGTGCCCTGCCTCTGTCAGTCCTCAGCGTTCTGTGTACGTGTGTGGTGGGTGGAGATAGTAAAAAATTCATACGCAGCCAGCTACGTTTAACAGCAGGCTTGCGCCACTTTCTTTCCTGCCTGTGAAATTCCTTGCTCAGCTGTAGTTAATAACTCTGCAACACTAAAGTTCTGTGACACATTTGCAGGGGCACAACACAGTTATTAAACTTATTATTCATTGAATAGACGCAGTGGGCCTTTCCTTTTAAAAAAAAAAGGGAAAAAAGTATATTTGGCCTGCCTCTGACAGTCCTCGGGGCTCTGGGTACGTGTGTGCTGCGTGGAGAACGTAAAAAAATCAGACGCAACCAGCTACGTTATTAGAAAATGAGCAGTGTGAGCAGGTCCTGTCGTGGATGGCAGAAAGTGCTTCGAGCAACCTATTGTCCACCCACAGTTCTGCGCCGTCCACTGCTGCAAATCCGAATCCTCTGTCTGCTGCTCCTCCTTCCTCCCAGCCTCCTCACTCCACTACAATGACACATGCTCAGGAGCGGGAAGACTCCCAGGAACTGTTCTTGGGCCCCTGCTCAGATTGGGCAGCAGTGGTTCCTCTCCCACCAGAGGAGTTTATCGTCACTGATGCCCAACCATTGGAAAGTTCCCGGGGTCCGGGGGATGAGGCTGGGGACTTTCGGCAACTGTCTCAAGACCTTTCAGTGGGTGAGGAGGACGATGACGATGAGACACAGTTGTCTATCGGTGAGGTAGTAGTAAGGGCAGTAAGTCTGAGGGAGGAGCGCACAGAGGATTCGGAGGAAGAGCAGCAGGACGATGAGGTGACTGACCCCACCTGGTGTGCAACGCCTACTCAGGACAGGTCTTCAGAGGGGGAGGCAAGGGCAGCAGCAGGGCAGGTTGCAAGAGGCAGTGCGGTGGCCAGGGGTAGAGGCAGGGCCAGACCGAATAATCCACCAACTGTTTCCCAAAGCGCACACTCGCGCCATGCCACCCTGCAGAGGCCAAGGTGCTCTAAGGTCTGGCAGTTTTTCACAGAGACGCCTGACGACCGACGAACAGTGGTGTGCAACCTTTGTCGCGCCAAGATCAGCCGGGGAGCCACCACCAACAGCCTCACCACCACCAGCATGCGCAGACATATGATGGCCAAGCACCCCACATGGTGGGACGAAGGCCGTTCACCGCCTCCGGTTTGCACCACTGCCTCTCCCCCTGTGCCCCAACCTGCCACTGAGATCCAACCCCCCTCTGAGGACACAGGCACTACCGTGTCCTGGCCTGCACCCACACCCTCACCTCCGCTGTCCTCGGCCCAATCCAGCAATGTCTCGCACCGCACCGTCCAGACGTCGCTAGCGCAAGTGTTTGAGCGCAAGCGCAAGTACGCCGCCACGCACCCGCACGCTCAAGCGTTAACCGTCCAGATAGCCAAATTTCTCAGCCTTGAGATGCTGCCGTATAGGGTTGTGGAAACGGAGTCCTTCAAAAGTATGATGGCGGCGGCGGCCCCGCGCTACTCAGTTCCCAGTCGCCACTACTTTTCCCGATCTGCCGTCCCAGCCCTGCATGACCACGTCTCCCGCAACATTGTACGCGCCCTCACCAACGCGGTTACTGCCAAGGTCCACTTAACAACGGACACGTGGACAAGCACAGGCGGGCAGGGACACTACATCTCCCTGACGGCACATTGGGTGAATTTAGTGGAGGCTGGGACAGAGTCAGAGCCTGGGACCGCTCACGTCCTACCCACCCCCAGAATTGCGGGCCCCAGCTCGGTGGTGGTATCTGCGGCGGTGTATGCTTCCTCCACTAAACCACCCTCCTCCTCCTCCAACGCAACCTCTGTCTCGCAATCAAGATGTGTCAGCAGCAGCGCGTCGCCAGCAGTCGGTGTCGCGCGGCGTGGCAGCACAGCGGTGGGCAAGCGTCAGCAGGCCGTGCTGAAACTACTCAGCTTAGGAGATAAGAGGCACACGGTCCACGAACTGCTGCAGGGTCTGACAGAGCAGACCGACCGCTGGCTTGCGCCGCTGAGCCTCCAACCGGGCATGGTCGTGTGTGACAACGGCCGTAACTTGGTGGCGGCTCTGCAGCTCGGCAGCCTCACGCACGTGCCATGCCTGGCCCACGTCTTTAATTTGGTGGTTCAGCGCTTTCTGAAAAGCTACCCACGCTTGTCAGACCTGCTCGTAAAGGTGCGCCGGCTCTGCGCACATTTCCGCAAGTCCCACACGGACGCTGCCACCCTGCGGACACTGCAACATCGGTTTAATTTGCCAGTGCACCGACTGCTGTGCGACGTGCCCACACGGTGGAACTCTACGCTCCACATGTTGGCCAGGCTCTATGAGCAGCGTAGAGCTATAGTGGAATACCAACTCCAACATGGGCGGCGCAGTGGGAGTCAGCCTCCTCAATTATTTTCAGAAGAGTGGGCCTGGTTGGCAGACATCTGCCAGGTCCTTCGAAACTTTGAGCAGTCTACCCAGGTGGTGAGCGGCGATGCTGCAATCATTAGCGTCACCATTCCTCTGCTATGCATCTTGAGAAGTTCCCTGCAAACCATAAAGGCAGCCGCTTTGCGCTCGGAAACAGAGCCGGGGGAAGACAGTATGTCGCTGGATAGTCAGAGCACCCTCCTGTCTATATCTCAGCGCGTTCAGGAGGAGGGGGAGGAGCATGAGGAGGATGAGGAGGAGGGGGAAGAGACAGCTTGGCCCACTGCTGACGGTACCCATGCTGCTTGCCTGTCATCATTTCAGCGTGTATGGCCTGAGGAGGAGGAGGAGGAGGAGGAGGAGGAGGAGGATCCTGAAAGTGATCTTCCTAGTGCGGACAGCCATGTGTAGCGTAGAGGTACCCTGGCACACATGGCTGACTTCATGTTAGGATGCCTTTCTCGTGACCCTCGCGTTACACGCATTCTGGCCACTACGGATTACTGGGTGTACACACTGCTCGACCCACGCTATAAGGAGAACCTTCCCACTCTCATTCCCGAAGAGGAAAGGGGTTCGAGAGTGTTGCTATACCACAGGACCCTTGCAGACAAGCTGATGGTAAAATTCCCACCCGACAGCGCTAGTGGCAGAAGGCGCAGTTCCGAGGGCCAGGTAGCAGGGGAGGTGCGGAGATCGAGCAGCATGTACAGCACAGGCAGTGCAACAGTCTTTAAGGGCCTGGACAGCTTTATGGCTCCCCAGCAAGACTGTGTCACCGCTCCCCAGTCAAGGCTGAGTCGGCGGGAGCACTGTAAAAGGATGGTGAGGGAGTACGTAGCCGATCGCACGACGTCCTCCCTGATGCCTCTGCCACCTACAACTACTGGGTGTCGAAGCTGGACACGTGGCCTGAACTAGCGCTGTATGTCCTGGAGGTGCTTGCTTGTCCTGCGGCTAGCGTCTTGTCGGAGAGGGTGTTTAGTGCGGCTGGGGGAATCATCACAGATAAGCGTACCCGCCTGTCAACCGACAGTGCCGACAGGCTAACACTCATCAAGATGAACAAAGCCTGGATTTCCCCAGAATTCTCTTCTCCACCAGCGGACAGCAGCGATACCTAAGCAATAAGTAGGCTGCACCCGCGGATGGAAGCATCGTTCTCTCTCACCATCCAAAACGGGGACATTTCTGCTTCATCAATCTGTGTATAATATTCCTCCTCCTCCTCCTGCTCCTCCTCCTGAAACCTCACGTAATCACGCTGAACGGGCAATTTTTCTTAGGGCCACAAGGCTCACTCATATAATTTTTCTAAAAATTTTTTATACGTTTCAATGCTCTTGGAGCATTGGAACTTTAACTTGAAACAATTTTTCGTTAAACTGGGCTGCCTCCAGGCCTAGTTACCACTTAAGCCACATTAACCAAAGCGATTAATGGGTTTCACCTGCCATCTTGGCTGGGCATGGCTAATTTTTACTGAGGTACATTAGTACTGTTGGTACACCAATTTTTGGGGGCACTCACCTACAGTGTAATCATAGCAATTTCTATGTTCTTCGCCTGCACTCATGGTACAGAAAGGTGTGTGGGGTTGGCCTACACTTTAGCTACATAAATGTAGCTTGGGCCTTGTCTATACTGCAGCTACTGAAATGGAACGAAGACTGCGCTCCCACTATACTGCTGCTTCGGAATTGTTACTGGGGCCTGTCTTGAGTGCTACTATTACTGAAATGGAACGCATACTGTGCTCCCCCTATAATGCTGCTAGTGATATGTTAGTGGGGCCTGTCCTAATGCTACGGCTGAAATGTTACTAATTATGGGCTCTGCCTATACCGCTGCTAATGGTATGTCTCTGGGGTGTGGAAACAGAGGCTTCCCAAAGACAGGATGGCGGCGAGGCCATTTCCCACCAACGCTGTTACTGTTAAGGTGCATATAACCACGGACACGTGGAGAGGACACGTAGTGCCTCAAAAACATCCCCCGCCACAGCCCACTTAATCCTGGCCACATTCCGAAAACCAACAAAATAAAACCGCGCTACTAGGTCCGCAGTCACCACCACATTACCACCAACGCGGTTACTGTTAAGGTACATATTACCAGTCTGACTGGGGCATGCAGTGTGGGCTGAAGCCCACCTGCATTAAGCACGACATTACTACCTCAGCTGTGTTGGGCAATGCAATGGGATATTTTTATGTACCGCCGGTGGCTTCCTGGCACCCACCCATGCTGTGGGTCCACAGAGAATTATAAATGCATCTGTTTCCACTTCTAAAGAACCCCAGTCAGACTGGGGCATGCAGTGTGGGCCGAAACCCACCTGCATTAAGCACGACATTACTACCTCAGCTGTGTTGGGCAATGCAATGGGATATTTTTATGTACCGCCGGTGGGTTCCAGGGAGCCACCCATGCTGTCGGTCCACAGGGACTTCACAATAGGGAGTTGTACCTGCCTGTGTCTATGAATTAAAAACCGCGGTCTGACTGGGGCATGCAGACACCTTGACAGAATGAATAGTGTGTGGCACATAGGTTCCCCATTGCTATGCCCACGTGTGCAGCTCCTGATGGCGGTGGCACAGGATTATATTTCTCATTGCTTCTGTACAGCATTGTGGGCTATCGCCCTGCCCCTTTTAAAGAGGGTCGCTGCCTAGCCGTGCCAACCCTCTGCAGTGTGTTCCTGCGGTTCCTCGTCATGGCAGACGCACTTATAAATAGACATGAGGGTGGTGTGGCATGAGGGCAGCTGAAGGCTGCACAGGGACACTTTTGTGTGCGCTGTGGACACTGGGTCGTGCGGGGGGGTTGGTCAGCATGTAACCCAGGAGAAGTGGCAGCGGAGTGTCATGCAGGCAGTGATTGTGCTTTGTTGGAGGTAGTGTGGTGCTTAGCTAAGGTATGCATTGCTAATGAGGGCTTTTCAGAAGTAAAAGTTGTTGGGAGGGGGGGGGGCCACTCTTGCCGGTATTGTGGCTTAATAGTGGGACCTGTGAACTTGAGATGCAGCCCAACATGTAGCCCCTCGCCTGCCCTATCCGTTGCTGTGTCGTTCCCATCACTTTCTTGAATTGCCCAGATTTTCACACATGAAAACCTTAGCGAGCATCGGCGAAATACAAAAATGCTCGGGTCGCCCATTGACTTCAATGGGGTTCGTTACTCGAAACGAACCCTCGAGCATCGCGATAATTTCGTCCCGAGTAACGAGCACCCAAGCATTTTGGTGCTCGCTCATCTCTAGCGAGGATATCCACCTCGTTTGCTTGTGTCGGCTTCCTCCTGGAAGCTCCCACAACGCTCTTCTTTTTTAAGTAGCGCTGCCAGAGGCCTGGCCAATTTTCTCCTTTCCCAACTTGACATTTGTGTTACTTCAATTCTAATGCCGCTGCTCCATAGGGCACATGTAGGAGATAGGATTTATGGCATGATGGTTCTGTAACTTTAGTTGCTACTTAGAACAGCGTTTTAATGTCCAGTGCGCTAAAGCTTAGTCTCCGTGTGAGGTTAAGATTTTCTTTTTTACTTTTTCCTGGTTAAGTATGTTTAAACTGGATAGTTAGGGAGATTGATGTGGTTTGTGGTCAGCCACCTTCCAAGGGGAAATTTAGTAGATAGGTTGAGGTTTAGTGAGATCCTGCCACCACCAGCAGCGGGCCTTTGTCTAGCCTTAATAGGCTAACTATAATGCTAGTGCTGATGTTTTGTACTATATTAAGAATGGAGCTGTTACTGACTATGGTCTCGGTTTTCTTTTTCCCTTGATGAGGGCTACAGCCTCTGGTGTAAGGAGGTTCTCAGTCTCTGAGTTTCCAGGACTCTCAGCTACAGCTTGTCTAACCCTGTAGCTACCATCTCCTTCAGGCTGCACCGCTGATCTCTGTGCTGTCGGCACTCCGTGTGCTGTGGCAAATACCTCTTTACTTGCTGAGCTCTCCTGTCTGGGGGGGCTCACATCTGTCTTTTCACAGATGCCTGGGGGTCCACGGAGCAGGTTTCACCCCGATCCTCCCTTCACACTGGAAGTTGCATCTTACTCAGCCGCGGACACCTGAGAATATAGTCTCCGGTTCAGCTACCTGCAGGCCTCCAGCCGCGGCATCTTTTCCTGGCGCTTCCGACGGAGCTGCAGGGGTCCTCTGCTCCTCCTTGCCTGACAGGGTGGCACTCAGGAGTCTGATGAGCTCTTCTAGTCGTTCAGTTCTGTAGCAGAAGCATGAGTTTGTGCCATTTACAGCGGAGCTCTTTCCTGTGCGACCTCTCGCTATGATGGTTAGGCCACGCCCCTAACACAAGTTATCTGAGATAATTGTTTCATGACACTGTACATCGTACTTTACAATAAGTGGCAAATTTTGGTTCCTACATTCTGAATTTGTATGAAAAGCACCTAAATTTAATCAAAAATTTTAAACAATTTTGAAAAGTTTTCAAAATATAACTTTCTTTGCTTGCAAAATAGAGTTGTGCCATGCATATTAGTTAATAATTAAAGGGTTTATCTGGTTTGTAGAAATTTGCCTATCCTCACAATTGCCTATCCCAATCAATATCTGATCAGTGCGGGTCTGACACCAAAGACCCCTACTGATCAGCTGATTAAAGGGGCTCATCTGAGGACTGCAGCCTCTTCTATGTTTATCATCTTATCACTCAGTATGTCTTTCTTTGAATAGTGACCATTTTGAGTACTGCAGGCTTGTCCCATTGGCATAATTTTCTAAGTGTAGCTTTATTTTTTAGGACCTTTAGAAGGTTTTTAAGTTTAGGAGAACGTTTTCAAGAGAATTTCCAAAACAATTTTTTGGATATCAAGTTAGTTCTGAAGTGACTTTGAGGTCCCTGTATATCAGAAATCCCGAAGAAATCACACCATTTTAAAAAGGGCATCCCTGAAAGTAATCTAAGTAGTTTTTAGTAAGCTTTATCCTTTTTGTGCTTCACATTGATTGATCTCCTATTGATTGGGGCAAGCTGTGTTCACACTGCAGTGTTCTGAAGGTAGCTACTTCTAAAGTCTATAGCTCCAGTTGGATCTGGGCTAAAAGTGTGACTCTGGCCTTGTGATAAATCCAAGAATCTATGGGTACAGTGAACAACTTGTCACCCACAGGTATTTTCTGAAAATAAATGTGTAGCAGATAATACAGTGGGTAAACGCATATGTTATTCATCAATATGCCATAGTGCAAAATGTTTCAGTAGTAGTATGTGCGAGTAGAGAAAAACATTCTATCACTATTAGGGCTTATTCACACAAGCGTATTTCGGCCGCCGTTTTCATGGCTGGCCAATACATGCTACCATCTGATGCATTAGATTCCAATGCATCAGATCACACAGGCAGATTCCTGCGGAGTAAAAGCGCGCAGCCGGCAAATATAGAGCCGGGCGCTTTTACGCCGGGCAGGAAAGATAGTCCTGGAACTATCTTCCTGGACGGAATATGTCAGCCGCTGCATAGACTCCTATGAGAGCCTATGACAGAGGCCGGAGAAGGAAGGTGGGAGGAAGTTTATCTGCTGGCTGCGGACAAGTAGTGGGGAGAGGGTGGGTGATTAGCCCCCTTCCTACCTCCTCCCATTGCTAATAGCTGGAGGGGAGGAGAGAGGCATAGAGCTGGCGAGGGGGAGGTAAGACATTGCGGCCTCAGCGTACATGCTTCGGGCTCAGGCCATCTGAATGGCTGCACAATTGTTAATTTGTGCGCCTGTTCACGTTTTTACGGTGCCAGCGGGCGAACGTAAAAACGCCTATGGCCATGCGAATCCAGCCTTACACTGTGCCTATGGCATTACAGATCTACCTGTGGCTGGATAACCAACATACTCTCGCAATACTGTTTCATGGGATTTTTATCCTGCATGTATCTATCATGGCTACCCAATGGTTCTCTTATGTATTGGAGAATTCAAGGGTTTTACTAACGTCGCAGTATTGTATTGAATGAGTTTCCTTAGAAATTAAACTCCCTAACCAAATTAGAGGTAAGGTAAGAGTGAACACATATGTACCTCTTATGTGACTCTCATCTACAGTTCAGACATACGACAGAGTTGTGAATGGGATAAGCAGCTTGTATGGCACAATTCATGTTTGCAGAGGCTCTGCGATACCAGTATATTTGAAACCCCCGAGAAACTATCCCATTCATCTAGGGGTATAAAAGTGTAATGTGTGGAGTATGCAGACATTTTAATTGGGGTATATGAGTAACCTGTACAGAATGCATTAGGCAAGGCCGGCACAAGGGATAGGCGAAAGTAGGGATCTTATTGGGACAACAGCCGAAAATAAGCAGACATTTATATATTAGTAAGACTTAGGCCTCATGTCCACAGCACGAGCGGATTCCAAGTGCTGAATCCCACAGCGGAACCCATCCATGCCCGCAGCCATGGGTATTTTTTCACCTGTTCGGATGTGGTGCAGGTCTCCGTCCCGACTGGATCTTCTTTCTTCTGCACAACAGATGTATGCGGGTACTCCGGCCGCCGCACCGTGTGCATTTTATTTTTAATCTCCTGCTTTCCCACAGATCTGCTGCACGTCGGCAGTATCAACTTCAATGGAAGTCTTCCATGTGGGAATCAGCAGAAAATGGAGCATGCTGCGATTTTTTTTCTTCCTGTGCCTGCGATCCGCCCATCAGTAAAAATGACATCCGCAGGTATTTAATTACCTGCGGATGCCCAATAAATGTCTATGGGCTGATTGAACTGTGGATCACACATGCGGGTGGCATGCGGGGATTCCGCAGTTCAATTATGCCCATGGGCATGAGACCTTAAAGCTCCTCTCTGAGCCTGGACAATCAAAGATGGCCGCACTGCTTCTCTTACAACCTGATGTGCACTGTGCTTCAGTATGCATCATTAGTCTAAGACACTACACCTGCTTTGATTAAACTGTGCTGCTCATGTGGACAGAACTGGCCAATGAAAGCAGGTATAGTGTCAGACTAATAATGCATACCAATACACATTGCATATAAGGTAGTCGGAGAAGCAATGCAGCCATCTTTATTTATTCAGGACTGGAGGGTTGCTTTATATAAATTGTTTCCAGAGGAGTGTTTGTTTATCAATATGCTGTGTGAGCCAAGCTATTCTATTACCCTGTGTTGAAGTTCAAGTTGCATTATTGGTACTGTGAGATGGATGTGAGGGTGCAACCAGCCACTTGACGCTATAAGGCTTCATGTCCATGGGGAAAATCAGGCCCGCCGCGGATTCTTCATGCAGAATCCCGCAGCGGGTCCCTCCTTTCCCCCGGACATGAGGCCTAAAAAGAAGAATTACTTACCTGTCCGGACGCTGCGAATCTTCCCTCCGTCTCGTCCGGATCTTCTTTCTGCGGCCCGGCGGATTTGCTCAGCACCTCGCCTTTTTTTTTTTAACTCCTGGTCTCCCGCGCTCCCGCGCCGGAGAGCAGGAATTCAGCTGCAGGTGTGCCACGGATCCGGACAGCTTCCATAGGCTTCAATAGAAGCCTGCGGGAGCCCTGCACTAAAATGGAGCATGCTGCGGGGAATTTCCCGCACACGCAATCCGCGCCTCAGGGGAAAATGACATCCGCAGGTATTTACTTACCTGCAGGTGTCCAATGCATCCCTATGGGGCGCGAAACACGCGTGCGGGTGATCCGCTTTGGATTCTAAATGTTATTTTAACCGTGGACATGAGGCCTAAGTATATCAGACAAGCGTCAAAGCTTTCAATAAATTGATGTGCAACACGCCAGAAGGGTGACCCTAGGCACATTGCTAACGTGAAGAGCTGCGAGGGTTAAGTGCTGACGTGTCACGGTGGCACTTACAATGCTCTGGTCCTGGAGAGATGATTTGCTGCCAAGGTCAGTGCAGAGATCTCTCCCATCATCTATTTATACCTAGGACTGTAACAAGGGATGCTCTAATAACTATTGTGGCAAGGCGATACACAGAATGGCTCACAGGAGGCTGCAAACTAGCCTTCTTTGTATTGGAAGGTATACTAATCAGCAAGGATAGCCTTACAGGTGTGTCTAGAGGAGCTAAAATCTCCAGCCACATTCAGTCCCTTTCTGAAAGCTGGGGTAGAGCTGTTGCTGAAAGCTGTGAGAGAGCTGGAGCTACTCCTTGAGAGGGAGGCTAAGAAGAGGTTGAAAGCCTGACATCTGTGGGAGACCAGTCTGTGGTATGGCCATGAGTCTGATGGGAAAGGACACCGCCAGACTGACACCCAGTTGGGTATGTGTAAAGGCACTAGGCCATTGTTAGTAGTGAGTGATGAAACTACTGTTTAGCTAGCATCTGGATGGGCAAGTGTTTATGTTTATAGCACAAAGTGTATGTGCTTCCAATGGTTGCTGTGTTTCCACTGGATTTCTGCGTTATTGCTGAATATTCAAGAAAATAAAAATATTCAGAATTTTAGACTGAGTGAGCCTCTGTGTCATTGCAGACCCCCTTCCCCAACACAGACATTGCCACACTATGTATAGATATATCAGGTGTCAGTACAGAGATCTCTCCCATCATCTATCTATACCCAGGACTATAATAAGGGGGCGCTCTAATAACTATGTATAGATATATTAGGAATAAGTACAAGATCTCTCCCATCATCTATTTATATCCAGGACTGTAACAAGGGGGTGCGCTAATAACTATGTATAGATATACTGTATCAGGGGTCAGTACAGAGATCTCTTCCATCATCTGTTCATATCCAGGTCTGTAAGGGTGCCTGTCCACAGGCGATTCCTCATTGCGTTACCCGCGGCGATAATCTGGTCGCGGGTAATGCAGTGAATGCCAGGCCCATTGAAAGTAATGAGCGATATCACAGTGTTTTCTCTGTGCTGCAAGGCATTCGATCTTTCATTGCTAGAAAAAATATTGCTAGTAGGTAGGCACCCTTATACGAGGGGGTGCTGATAAGTCTTTGGCTTTACCCAGAAAGAAACAAGATAGGAAGATGAAACTTTACATTTATTCCACATACTATTCACTGATGTCAACACACTTCTTACATCGGTATTCCAAGTTCTGTAAGCCTTGCAAAAAGAAGGATTTTGGTTGTGCCTCAAACCAGTCATCCATAGCAGCCATGGCATCAGAAATGGTGTGAAATTTGGTACCCTTGAGGTGTTTCTTCAGCTTTGGAAACAGATGATAGTCGGAGGAAGCTAGATCTAGTGAATAAGGTGGGTGGTCAACGAGCTGGAAGCCTAGCTACACCAGTTTTGCTGTGGTCGCTTGTGCAGTGTGAGCGGAGGCACTGTTTTGCAGGAACAAAATTCTTTTGGACAGCTTGCCGTGCCTTTTGGCTTTCAGAGCTGCCTTCAATTGGTCCAAAAGTTCAATGTAATACCTTGCATTGATGGTGGAACCATTTTGAAGGTAGTCCACTAGCAGCACCCCCTCCCTCATCCCAGAACACAGACGCCATCACCTTAGTGGCTGGATGTCTTTGGGCGAGGAGAACCACTGTGCCTCCACTCTTTTGACTTCTCCTTGGTTTCAGGGTCATACAAATAAATCCAGGTCTCATCTATAGTGACCAGTCGATCCAGGAAGTTTTTATGAGTCCAGAAACGCTGCCAAATAGACTGGGAAGTTTTCACTCGCATGCTTTTCTGATCTGTTGTCAAACATTTGGGGACCCACTTTTCAGATAGCTTCTCCATGTTCAAATTTTCATGGATAATGACACAAACACATTCAAGAGAAATCCCCATGATGTCTGCTATTCCTTCAGCTGACATTGGCTGATTCTCCAGTATGAGGTTGTGCACAGCAATCGACGATCTCCAGAACAACAGCCTCTCTCGGTTGTCCAGGACGTTCCTCATCATTGGTGCTGAAGTGGCCTGTTTTAAATATGGCAACCCAGCTCTTAACTGTAGAACATGAAGGGCATTGATCGTGGACTTTCCTTGCCAAAACAAGAATTTTATCACTCCTCTACTCTCATTTGCTGTGACTATCGCCTTAGACTCTGCCATTTTGTTTTCCTGCGTGCCTAGATCACTGTGGCCATAAGCTACAAGCACAAAATTTTGAAAACATATATTAGACAGACAAGGCTTTCATGTGATGTAACATTCGTTACCATAGAAACAAAAAAGAATACAAAGCCAAAGACTTATCAGCAGCCCCTGGTACCCAGGACTGTATCTGTAACAAGGGGGCATCCTCTGCGTCTAGAGGAAAGAAAGTTTCTACACAACATAGAAGGGGGTTCTTTCCTGTAAGATCAGTGAGACTATGGAACGCTCTGCTGGGGACATGGTGATGGTGATGCGATAAAAGAGTATAAGAGGGGGAAGGACGCCTTTCTTGAGCGTTACAATATTATATGTTCTGTTACTGATTACTCAGAAGGGTCAGTGATCTGGGGATTATACCGATGGTCAGATTGGAGTCAGAAAGGAATTTTTCCCCTTAAATGCAGAAAATTGGCTTCTACCTCATTGGATTTGTTTTGCCTTCCCCTGGATCATCATTGAGGGGTAATAGGCTGAACTGGATGGAGAGAGGGCTTTTTTTGTCTAAAATTCTCTATTACTAGTGTGAGACGGTGACCGGCAAGGTGCTGGAGGGCAGGTATATTTCGCCTAGGATGCTCTCCTATGCTGCTTTGGGGAGCGCTTGGGCAGATACGTGCCACCGAGCAGCCTGGGCTCGGTGGAGGAAGCCGGCAGTATAGTGTTAGTAGCATTAAGCTACTAACACGTTGTAGTAAGTAAGTGGCTCCAAGCCGCATAATCCGGGCCGGCTTTTCCTGGAGTGACCAAAGTGAAGGGTGGGATGGTCACTCCCACGTACCAGGTGGGGCTGGTACCAGGCCTTATAAAGCCTGGTCCTACAGGGCCTAGGAAGAGAGCTGAGACCTCTGCAGGTCTGAGAGTCCTGGCTGGCTGTGTGCAGGAGCCATTTGTTTACCAGTACGTAGACAGGGACGCTACATGTATAGTAAGTGCTCAGACGAGCAGGATTTACGTTATGTTTGCCTGATGTTAAGGCCTGTGTTTTGCTGTTGTTTGCTTGGAAATAAACCCAGGCAAAGCCTGGACTAAAGACTTTATCCTATGTGTCACTGTCTCTGACTGCTTATGCCAGGTTGCTACTGATCCTAACCGCTAATCCCTCACATATGGTGTTTGGATGCGGACAGCGGTCTTAAAGAGACATACACCAATTAATGGACATTTTGCTGCAGCAGCTGGAGAACCGTTGCTAAGGGCAACCGCCCAAGAGAGATTGACTGGAGAGTGCTGTAACCCCCATGTCCGGGGTGAAAGCTGCAACGGCACAGCCATCAGATACTGCCAAGATGGAGGAACTGATAAAGCAGCTGGTACAAATGAACGTGCAGCAACAGCAAGCATTGGCCCAGCAGCAACAAGTGGCGGCGACCCAGCAAAAGATCCATGAGGAGGCCATGAGAGCTCAGGCCGAGACTAATGCTCTCCTGGCGCAAAGTGTGCAGAGGTCATCTGGTTCACTCCCCACCACCCGTACCGCGGTACAGGCGGCCCTACAAAAGATGACGGCCACCGATGACATCGAGGCCTGTCTCGCGGTCTTTGAGAGAGTGGCCGAGAGGGAGAAATTACCAGCGCCTCAGTGGGCGGAGGTAGTAGCGCCTTTCCTGACAGGAGAACCCCAAAAGGCCTATTTCGACCTCGGTGAGCAGGATGCCAAGGTCTATATCAAGCTCAAAGGTGAGATACTGGCACGCTTGGGCGTGGACACCCCATGTGCGGGCCCGACGAGTACACGCCTGGACTTTTGCAGACGACCTACCAGCTCGCTCCCAGATGTACGACCTGTTCCACCTGGTGAGAAAGTGGCTGCAGCCAGAGGAGTAGTCCCCGGCGGAGATCGTACAAAGAGTGGTTCTGGACAAGTTCATCCGCTCGTTGCCCCCCGCAATCCAGCGCTGGGTGGGACAAGGGGGTCCCCAGGATGTGGGCCAACTCGTGAGCCTCGTCGAGAGGTATAAAGCCACGGAGGACTTACTGCAAGCCGTGCCTCCTCAACGTTCCAACCCCGGGAACAGCAAGTCGGCCGGAACACCTGGTAAGACTGTTCCATATGTAAGGGGTGTCAAAAGTGTCCCCAGGGGAGGCGGCTCAGAGGGGGATCGTTTGGGGCAGAGGAGGAGCCCCAAAGGGACATTCGGGTCCCGGGTAGAACCCCAAGGAGACCGGGCCCCCATACGATGTTGGCGCTGTCATGAGCCCGGGCATCTTGCTACCAACTGTCCCCTCACTGTGGAACCCATGGACTGTGACTCTGCCCGGCGGAGGTCGATGTTCGCACGGCCAGTATGTTCTGCAGAGACTGTGTCAGAGACTGATCGACCATTATGTCACCTAAAGGTGAATGACTTTGTGGTGACAGCTCTACTGGACTCAGGGAGCTTGGTTACGCTGGTGCACTCCAGCCTGGTCGATCCCACAACCTTCACCGGCCGTCGCATGGGGGTTGTGTGTGTGCATGGGGACACCAAGGAGTACCCTATTGCCCTTGTAAGACTTGAGACTCTATGTGGACTTGCTACCCATGAGGTGGGCGTCGTAAAATCCCTACTGCACACCGTGATCCTCGGGAGAGACTTTCCCCTATTTTGGGACTTGTGGCGACACCGAGGGTCGTCTGCAAATAAGGTTCATGATAATGCAAATGTGTATGATGTGTGTCCAGAACCGTTTGACCCTGAGGGTACGGTTCCGGCAGTAGGGGTGACCCAAGAGAATGGGGATAACTTTCCCTTAACAGTATTGGCGGGTGAGACGGAGGTACAGGAAGAAGTAGTTGCTATGCCTGACTTAGAGGTCTCACGTGCCAATTTCGGAACTGAGCAGCTCCGAGACCCCACCTTAGTAAAAGCCAGGGAGAATGTTAAAGTGATAAATGGGGAGCCTCAATTCCCAGGGGCTGATACTGTGTTTCCACACCTTGCAGTCAACCAAGAATTGTTGTATCAGGTTGACAAGGTCCGTGGGGAGGTTGTGGAACAGCTGGTGGTACCTCAGTCCTATCGTAGGATGGTCTTAGACCTGGCGCACAAGCCTGTGCTGGGAGGTCATCTCGGGAGCGAAAAGACTAAGGAACGCATCCTTCAGCGTTTTTTCTGGCCGGGGGTACATGGTGATGTAAAACGTTACTGTGAGTCGTGCCCGGAGTGTCAAATAACAGCTCCTATGCCCCATTACCGGAGCCCCTTAGCGCCCTTGCCCATCATAGAGGTGCCGTTTGAGCGGATCGCTATGGACCTAGTTGGGCCCTTGGTAAAGTCTGCCCGGGGTCACCAACATATATTAGTGGTTGTAGACTATGCCACCCGTTACCCTGAAGCCATTCCTTTACGCAATACGTCATCCAAGGGTATTTCAAAGGAACTACTTCACATGTTCTCCCGCACAGGCATACCAAAAGAGATCCTGACGGACCAAGGAACCCCCTTTATGTCAAAGGTCATGAAGGAATTGTGTAAGCTGCCGAATATTAAGCACTTACGGACGTCTGTGTACCACCCACAGACGGATGGTCTGGTTGAGAGATTTAATAAGACCCTAAAAAGCATGCTAAAAAGGTAGTCAATAAGGATGGGGAGGACTGGGACTGTCTGCTGCCATATTTAATGTTCTCAATCCGTGAAGTCCCACAATCCTCCACTGGGTTCCCTCCCTTTGAATTAGTTTATGGTAGACATCCCCGAGGGCTCCTTGATGTAGCTAACGAGACCTGGGAGCACGAGTCCACCCCCTACAAGAGTGTTATTGAACACATCTCCCTCACGCAAGATGGAATTGCGGCGGTCATGCCCATTGTTAGAGAACATTTACAGCAGGCTCAAGAAGCCCAAAGCCGGGTATATAACCGATCCGCCAAGGTGAGAACCTTCAACCCTGGGGATCGGGTACTAGTGTTGGTGCCCACCCTAGAAAGTAAATTCCTAGCAAAATGGCAAGGGCCCTATGAAATAATTGAGAAGGTCGGAGAGGTAAATTATAAGGTATACCACCCAGGTAGGCGGAAACCAGAACAGTTGTACCATGTAAACCTAATTAAGCCATGGAAGGACAGAGAAGCCCTGACTGCAGTGAGCATGGTGGGGTCCCAGAGGTGTGTGTATCAGGGTCCCTGTCCAAATCTCAACAACAAGAGTCGAGGGAATTTATACAACGTAACTCAGATGTGTTCTCTGATATACCAGGGCGTACTGGTGTCATAAAACACGACATTATAACTGAACCAGGGGTAAAGGTTCAGTTGAAACCGTACAGGGTTCCAGAAGCCCGCAGACGAGCCATCTCAGAGGAGGTCAAGAAAATGCTAGACCTCGGAGTAATTGAGGAGTCGAAAAGTGAATGGTCCAGCCCTATCGTGCTGATACCAAAACCTGATGGCTCTCTGCGCTTCTGTAACGACTTCCGGAAGCTAAATGACGTGTCAAAATTTGACGCATACCCAATGCCGAGGGTGGACGAGTTAATTGAGAGACTGGGTCATGCCAGGTACTTTTCCACTCTCGACCTTACTAAAGGCTACTGGCAGGTTCCCCTTACAGAGAGCGCGAAAGAAAAGACTGCGTTTGCCACACCAGAAGGGTTGTTTCAGTACATCTGCCTACCCTTCGGTTTGCATGGAGCCCCAGCAACCTTCCAAAGATTGATGGATATCATACTCAAACCCCATCGTCAGTATGCGTCAGCATATTTAGATGATATCATCATCTTTAGCGAAGACTGGGAAAGCCATCTACCCAAGGTACAGGCAGTACTGAACTCCCTTAGAAAAGCAGGGCTCACAGCAAACCCAAAGAAGTGCGCCCTGGGTCTTGAAGAAGCACGATACCTGGGGTATATAATAGGTAGGGGTATTATAAAACCCCAGGTCAATAAAGTTGAAGCCGTTCAGAACTGGCCACAACCCACAACTAAAAAGCAGGTGAGAGCCTTTTTAGGCATTGTAGGGTACTATAGGCGGTTCGTGCAAAACTTTGCTAGCATAGCAGCGCCCCTCACAGACTTGACCAAGAACAGTAAGTCAGTCATGGTCAAGTGGAACCCTGACGCAGAAAAGGCGTTCCAAGAGTTAAAACGGGCCCTCTGTAGACGTCCAGTGTTAGTCACACCCAATTTTAAAAGAGAATTTATTGTCCAAACAGACGCGTCCGATGTGGGACTGGGAGCAGTTCTGTCCCAGGAAGTAGAGGGAGAGGAACATCCCGTGACATATCTGAGCAGGAAGCTCACGCCACCGGAAAAAAATTATAGTATCGTTGAGCGGGAGTGCCTAGCCATCAAGTGGGCCCTGGAATCCCTAAAATACTACCTGCTAGGTCTGCACTTCAGGCTGATCACTCCCCCTTAACCTGGATGTCACAGGCAAAAGAAAGAAATGCCAGAGTCACTAGATGGTTCCTGACCCTTCAAAATTTTAGTTTCTCGGTAGAGCACAGGGCCGGAAAGCTACAGGGCAATGCTGATGCCTTATCAAGGACGCATTGCATGACGGCGAAAGGTGTCCGACCCCACAGGCTCGAACAGAGGGGGAGGGTATGTGAGACGGTGACCGGCAAGGTGCTGGAGGGCAGGTATATTTCGCCTAGGATGCTCTCCTATGCTGCTTTGGGGAGCGCTTGGGCAGATACGTGCCACCGAGCAGCCTGGGCTCGGTGGAGGAAGCCGGCAGTATAATATTAGTAGGATTAAGCTACTAACACGTTGTAGTAAGTAAGTGGCTCCAAGCCGCATAATCCGGGCCGGCTTTTCCTGGAGTGACCAAAGTGAAGGGTGGGATGGTCACTCCCACGTACCAGGTGGGGCTGGTACCAGGCCTTATAAAGCCTGGTCCTACAGGGCCTAGGAAGAGAGCTGAGACCTCTGCAGGTCTGAGAGTCCTGGCTGGCTGTGTGCAGGAGCCATTTGTTTACCAGTACGTAGACAGGGACGCTACATGTATAGTAAGTGCTCAGACGAGCAGGATTTACGTTATGTTTGCCTGATGTTAAGGCCTGTGTTTTGCTGTTGTTTGCTTGGAAATAAACCCAGGCAAAGCCTGGACTAAAGACTTTATCCTATGTGTCACTGTCTCTGACTGCTTATGCCAGGTTGCTACCGATCCTAACCGCTAATCCCTCACACTAGGTATCGATATTCTTTTAGCTTTCTTGACAAAAAAGAAAAAACTATTGAGATTAAAAAGCAAAAATCATTTTAAAATTTGGAAAGATCAAGTTTTTAATGTTAGGCCCTACATAAACATTTGCCTCGATCTGGAGAAACACCCTTTAACATCCTTGTAGCTGCAGAAAAAAAGGATTATTGAATGCAATATATATTTATGCTTTAATAGACACTGGATAACTGACAACAAATTCTCTTGTGGCTCAGATGGGTATTTAGTATATTGGTATTCTTTCACATGGGCTACAAAATCTCGCTGCAAAATCATTGCTAGAAAACGTATGTATGTGAAGCCCATGATTTCCAATCGGTTATTTCAGGCTACAAAACATCTCTCATATGAAAGAACTCATTGGAAACCATGGGCTTCACTTACATGTGTTTATAGCAATCATATTGTAGTGAGATTTGTAGCCTGTGTAAAAGAAGCATAAAGCAATTAGAGTTGTATCCTGCAGTATGCATATACAGATAGGAAAAATTTTTGCAGTTTACCCAGCCAATCAGTGGAAAGTATAGGGGTTAGGTCAGAGCCACTATAAAAGTCTGTGGACATAGCTGAATCAGCCATTTTAGCAATTTATATAAGACTGGGTAAATGTCTTTTTCTTCAAACAATTTTTTTCTCTCCAAAACACTGTGCAATACTGGGGCAGTTGCAAGCAGTGCATAGCACTGGGGCAGTTGCAAGCAGTTAGTGGTACCGGGGCAATTTAAAGCAGTGTATGAAACAGTTACAAGCACTATATGGTACTGGGGCAGTTGCAAGCAATGTATAGTACTAGCACAGGTACAAGCAGTATATGGTAGTGGGGCAGTTACAAGCAGTATATGGTACTAGGGCAGTTACAAGCAGTATATGGTACTAGAGCAGTTACAAGCAGTATATGGTACTAGAGCAGTTACAAGCAGTGTATGGTACTGGGGCAGTTGCAACCAATGTATAGTACTAGCACAGGTACAAGCAGTATATGATAGTGGGGCAGTTACAAGCAGTGTATGGTACTAGGGCAGTTACAAGCAGTGTATGGTACTGGAGCAGTTACAAGCAGTGTATGGTACTGGAGAAGTTACAAGCAGTGTATGGTACTGGAGAAGTTACAAGCAGTGTGTGGTACTGGAGAAGTTACAAGCAGTGTGTGGTACTGGAGAAGTTACAAGCAGTGTGTGGTACTGGAGAAGTTACAAGCAGTGTGTGGTACTGGAGAAGTTACAAGCAGTGTGTGGTACTGGAGAAGTTACAAGCAGTGTGTGGTACTGGAGAAGTTACAAGCAGTGTGTGGTACTGGAGCAGTTACAAGCAGTGTGTGGTACTGGAGCAGTTACAAGCAGTGTGTGGTACTGGAGCAGTTACAAGCAGTGTGTGGTACTGGAGCAGTTACAGGCAGTGTGTGGTACTGGAGCAGTTACAAGCAGTGTGTGGTACTGGAGCAGTTACAAGCAGTGTGTGGTACTGGAGCAGTTACAAGCAGTGTGTGGTACTGGAGCAGTTACAAGCAGTGTGTGGTACTGGAGCAGTTACAAGCAGTGTGTGGTACTGGAGAAGTTACAAGCAGTGTGTGGTACTGGAGAAGTTACAAGCAGTGTGTGGTACTGGAGAAGTTACAAGCAGTGTGTGGTACTGGAGAAGTTACAAGCAGTGTGTGGTACTGGGGCAGTTACAAGCAGTGTGTGGTACTGGGGCAGTTACAAGCAGTGTGTGGTACTGGGGCAGTTACAAGCAGTGTATGGTACTGGGGCAGTTACAAGCAGTGTATGGTACTGGGGCAGTTACAAGCAGTGTATGGTACTGGGGCAGTTACAAGCAGTGTATGGTACTGGGGCAGTTACAAGCAGTGTATGGTACTGGGGCAGTTACAAGCAGTGTATGGTACTGGGGCAGTTACAAGCAGTGTATGGTACTGGGGCAGTTACAAGCAGTGTATGGTACTGGGGCAGTTACAAGCAGTGTATGGTACTGGGGCAGTTACAAGCAGTGTATGGTACTGGGGCAGTTACAAGCAGTGTATGGTACTGGGGCAGTTACAAGCAGTGTATGGTACTGGGGCAGTTACAAGCAGTGTATGGTACTGGGGCAGTTACAAGCAGTGTATGGTACTGGGGCAGTTGTAAGCAGTGTATGGTACTGGGGCAGTTGTAAGCAGTGTATGGTACTGGGGCAGTTGTAAGCAGTGTATGGTACTGGGGCAGTTGTAAGCAGTGTTTGGTACTGGGGCAGTTGTAAGCAGTGTTTGGTACTGGGGCAGTTGTAAGCAGTGTTTGGTACTGGGGCAGTTGCAAGCAGTGTTTGGTACTGGGGCAGTTGCAAGCAGTGTTTGGTACTGGGGCAGTTGCAAGCAGTGTTTGGTACTGGGGCAGTTGCAAGCAGTGTATGGTACTGGGGCAGTTGCAAGCAATGTATAGTACTAGCACAGGTACAAGCATTATATGATAGTGGGGCAGTTACAAGCAGTTTATGATAGTGGGGCAGTATATGGTAGTGGGGCAGTTACAAGCAGTATATGGTAGTGGGGCAGTTTCAAGCAGTATATGGTAGTGGGGCAGTTTCAAGCAGTATATGATAGTGGGGCAGTATATGGTAGTGGGGCAGTTACAAGCAGTATATGGTAGTGGGGCAGTTACAAGCAGTGAATAATACTACGGCCGTTGCAAGCGGCGCGCGGTACTGGGGCCGTTGCAAGCGGCGCACGGTACTGGGGCCGTTGCAAGCGGCGCACGGTACTGGGGCCGTTGCAAGCGGCGCACGGTACTGGGGCCGTTGCAAGCGGCGCACGGTACTGGGGCCGTTGCAAGTGGCGCACGGTACTGGGGCCGTTGCAAGTGGCGCACGGTACTGGGGCCGTTGTAAGTGGCGCACGGTACTGGGGCCGTTGTAAGTTGTGTATGATACTGGAGCAGTTACAAGCAGTGTATGGTACAGTTACAAGTAGTTTATGGTACTGGATGTTACGGCACTCTGACCCCCGAGCGCCAGATGGGGGGCCCTGAACTTACCGCCCCCCACTGCCCCTGCCTACTTGCCTCGGCACTGGCTAACCCCAGGCGGACAACTGGACGGTGGTCCCTGCTCTGGCTAGGGACCTGGCGACTACCTAGATGGAACTACCTGACGTGGGACAGAGTGCGGACAAGAGGGCAGATGGCAATGACCAACAAACAAAACTGAGCTGCAGACAAGCTGGAGGAAGCTGACAGGCAAACTAGGAGCTGGCTGAGACTAGCTGCAGACAGACTAACTAGACGCTGACAGAACCAATAACTGGCAGTGAGCTCAGATCACTGCCAGCCTTATAACTACAAGACTCCTCCCAGGGGCGGAGAGTGGGAGGAGGCAACTCTCCCCACTGCTGCATAAGAAGGATGGAGGAGTGCGGGCGGCACCCTAAAGGCAGACATGCCCACGCCGCCGCCCACCGGCTGCCGCACGCCGCCTGGAGAGCCCCGACCCCAGAGCTCCAGGACACCGGAGCCGACGCCGGAGCGGTGCGCGTCAGCCGCGAGACCCTGTGCGCCCTGCATGGTAACATTACCCCCCCCCTGACGGGGGACCTCCGGGCCCCCGGAACCCCGACCAGGCTTATCCGGAAAACGACGGTGAAGACGCCATACCAACACAAGAGCGTGAACTTCCCGTGCAGCCACCCAGGAATGGTCTACAGGACCAAAACCCTTCCAAGCCACCAGATACTGCAAGGTCCCTCATCGCAGACGAGAATCCAGGATTTCCTGCACCTCATACTCAACCTCACCCCGGACCAGGGTGGGAGGCGGGGGACCGGAGGTTGGCCTCACCAAAGGGAAAAAGTGTTTCAACAAGGACTTGTGGAAAACCCTATGCACTTTCCACGTGGCTGGCAACTCAAGTTCGTAAGCGAGCAGGTTAATTACACGTGTAATAGTAAAAGGCCCTACAAAGCGCGGCGCAAGCTTTAAGGACGGGACCTTCAGTCTTAGGTTCCTGGAGGACAGATACACCTTCTGACCCACCTTGTAAGGTTCAGAACCTGAGAGGCTTCTCCCACTGCGCAGCTGCATGCGAGACCCCACTACTTCTAGATTCTTTTGCACTTCCTTCCATACCCCCTGCAGCACATCGGTGGCAACATCAGCTGCAGGACAGGCCGACGGGGTAGGAAGAGAAGTCAGAACCCGGGGATGCCCTTGTGATTCTGGCAAGTCGGTAACAAAATCCACTGAAAGGAGCGACCGGGAACGCGATGGCACGGGCAACGGCCGCAGGGGACCCTCCGGACGCCGCCGGCGACTCTTGCCGCGAGTGCAAACAGCGCACCCCCTTACGAAGTCACGTATCTGACGAGACATGCCAGGCCACCAGTAGAGCCTGGAGCAGAGATCCAGAGTCCCTTGCATTCCCGGATGACCCGCGAAAACTGACAAGTGGGACTCTTCAATAACCGTGAGACGTAACGATTCGGGCACAAACCATCTGCCCTCGGGGACCCCTGGTGGAGCGTCCTGCTGAGCACTCTGAAGGCGGGGATTGAGCGCGGTATCTACTGAGCAGAGAGGAAGGGGAGCAAGATGGCTATGGCAGGATGGTCCCCAATGAGTCAGTTCCTGGGTGGTCCAATTGAATTGGGGGTTGTGCAACACCAACCACAGCATCCCTAGTACCAAGTCTACCGCATTTTCTCCATCACCAGGAATGATAGATCTTCCGAGTGGAGACCCCCCACTGTGAACAGTAGCACTGGGGTCCTCCATCGTACCAAGCTCGTAGCAAGAGGGGTAGCATCAATGCTAGTAAAACGAATTGGTGTCTTCAGCGCCACAAATTCAGCCATCAGGGGTCTAACGAAACGCATGCTTATCAGGTTAGCGGCTGCTCCGGAATCAATAAATGCCTTTCCCGGGCAGGAAAAGTTCCGGAATCTAACCTGACAAGGTACAAGAAGTTTAGGAGGTACCTGTAGTCCTAGGCGATCCTCCCTGCAATCGCCTAGGACCTGGAGCTCTTCCGCCGGTTCAGACTGTGAGCGCTGAGGCCTCAGGGGGCAGGTTATCACCCGATGTCCAGCTTTCCCGCAGTAGAGGCAGAGACGATGCAATAAACGAATCCGGCGTCGCTCCTTGGGGTCCAGCGGTCCACCTCCATAGGCTCGGGAATAGAGACTGGAAATGAAGAAGGGGGAACAGGACAAACGACCTCCCGCTCTCTACGGGCCTGTCTGTCTTGCTTCCCAGCCCTGAGCCTCCTATCCGCCTTCACCGCTAGCGCCATAGCCTCCTTTAAGGACCCGGGAACGGGATGGGAAATCAACAGGTCTTTTACCGCATCCGAGAGGCCCTGCAGAAAAACGTCTTTCAGAGCGCTGTCGTTCCATGCAGTATCACCCGCATAGCGTCTGAAGTTGGAGCAATAATCCACCACACAAAGCGACCCCTGATGCAACGCCAACAGCCGGGAAACTACCAACCCCGCTCAGTCCGGTTCGTCAAAGATACCCCCGAGTTCCTGTAAAAATGCGTCCACGGACTGCAGGCAGGGGGAACCCTCGGGAATGGAAAAAGCCCCGCAGCAGGGACATTATCAACCCGACCCTCTGAGCTTCCGACCCGGAAGAACGGGGACGCATCCGAAAAAAACAAGCGGCACACCTGTCGGAAAACAAAAAAATTGTTATTTTCCCCGGAGAACACCACGGGAAGAGGGCACTTGGGTTCGGGACTGGTTGAGGCGTCCGGCCCCTGCGACAACGCCCACTGCTCCTGGGCCACCATGCGAGCTGATAAATCCTGGATCACCGGCACCAGGCCTTGCAGCTGGTTAGCGAGGGAACTGATCGCCTCCATGGAAAAAACAGTTTTAAGGGCCAGTTATTATGTTAAGGCACTCTGACCCCCGAGCGCCAGATAGGGGGCCCTGAACTTACCGCCCCCCATTATCCCTGAATACTTGCCTCGGCACTGGCTAACCCCAGGCGGACAACTGGACGGCAGTCCCTGCTCTGGCTAGGGACCTGGCGACTACCTAGATGGAACTACCTGACGGGGGACAGAGTGCCGACAGGAGGGCAGATGGAAATGACCAACAAACAAAACTGAGCTGCAGACAAGCTGGAGGAAGCTGACAGGCAAACTAGGATCTGGCTGAGACTAGCTGCAGACAGACTAACTAGACGCTGACAGAACCAATAACTGGCAGTGAGCTCAGATCACTGCCAGCCTTATAACTACAAGACTCCGCCCAGGGGTGGAGATGGGAGGAGGCAACTCCCCCCCACTGCTGCATAAGAAGGATGGAAGAGTGCGGGTGGCACCCTACGGGCAGGCACGCCCACGCCGCCGCCCACCGGCTGCCCCACACAGCCAGGAGAACCCCGACCCCAGAGCTCCAGGACACCGGAGTCGACGTCGCAGTGGTGCGCTCCGGCCGCGGGACCCTGCGCGCCCTCCATGGTAACACTGGACAGTTGCAAGCAGTGTATGGTACTGGGGCAGTTGCAAGCAGTGTATGGTACTGGGGCAGTTGCAAGCAATGTATAGTACTAGCACAGGTACAAGCAGCATATGGTAGTGGGGCAGTTACAAGCAGTATATGGTAGTGGGGCAGTTACGAGCAGTATATGGTAGTGGGGCAGTTACGAGCAGTATATGGTAGTGGGGCAGTTACGAGCAGTATATGGTAGTGGGGCAGTTACGAGCAGTATATAATAGTGGGGCAGTTACGAGCAGTATATAATACGGGGGCAGTTACAAGCAGTTAGTGGTACTAGGGCAGTTGCCAGCAATGTATGGTACTGGGGCCGTTACAAGCTGTGCATGGTACTGGGGCCGTTACAAGCAGTGCATGGTACTGGGGCAGTTACAAGCAGTGCACGGTACTGGGGCAGTTACAAGCAGTGCACGGTACTGGGGCAGTTACAAGCAGTGCATGGTACTGGGGCAGTTACAAGCAGTGCACGGCACTGGGGCAGTTACAAGCAGTGCACGGCACTGGGGCAGTTACAAGCAGTGCACGGTACTGGGGCAGTTACAAGCAGTGCACGGTACTGGGGCAGTTACAAGCAGTGCACGGTACTGGGGCAGTTACAAGCAGTGCACGGTACTGGGGCAGTTACAAGCAGTGCACGGTACTGGGGCAGTTACATGCAGTGCACGGTACTGGGGCAGTTACATGCAGTGCACGGTACTGGGGCAGTTACATGCAGTGCACGGTACTGGGGCAGTTACATGCAGTGCACGGTACTGGGGCAGTTACATGCAGTGCACGGTACTGGGGCAGTTACATGCAGTGCACGGTACTGGGGCAGTTACATGCAGTGCACGGTACTGGGGCAGTTACATGCAGTGCACGGTACTGGGGCAGTTACATGCAGTGCACGGTACTGGGGCAGTTACATGCAGTGCACGGTACTGGGGCAGTTACATGCAGTGCATGGTACCGCGACACAAGACCTCCTGATTGTGACCTCTGGCTTCCTTTCTGACAACGCTACCTGCCCCTCTATTTGTAGTACCATAGCATAGTACTAGGGCAGTTAAAAGCAATATATGATAATGGGGAGATACAAGCAATGTATGGTACTGGGGCAGGTGCAAGCAATGTATGGTACTGGGGCAGGTGCAAGCAATGTATGGTACTGGAGCAGGTACAAGCAATGTGTGGTACTGGAGCAGGTACAAGCAATGTGTGGTACTGGAGCACTTACAAGCAATGTGTGGTACTGGAGCACTTACAAGCAATGTGTGGTACTGGAGCACTTACAAGCAATGTGTGGTACTGGAGCACTTACAAGCAATGTGTGGTACTGGAGCACTTACAAGCAATGTGTGGTACTGGAGCACTTACAAGCAATGTGTGGTACTGGAGCAGTTACAAGCAATGTGTGGTACTGGAGCAGTTACAAGCACTGTGTGATACTGGAGCAGTTACAAGCACTGTGTGATACTGGGCCGTTACAAGCAATGTATGGTACTGGAGCAGTTACAAGCACTGTGTGATACTGGGCCGTTACAAGCAGTGTTTAGTACTAAGGCAGTTAAAAGCAGTATTTGGTACTGGGACAGTTCCAAACAGT
Source organism: Eleutherodactylus coqui (assembly GCF_035609145.1). NCBI lineage: Eukaryota > Metazoa > Chordata > Amphibia > Anura > Eleutherodactylidae > Eleutherodactylus > Eleutherodactylus coqui. The sequence goes on from NC_089840.1 coordinate 152,355,846, forward strand.
GTATGATACTGGGGAAGTTGCAAGCAATGTATTTTACTGGAGCATGTGCTAGCACTGTGTGATACTGGGGCAGTTACAAGCAGTTTATGGTACTGGGGCAGTTACAAGCAGTTTATGGTACTGGGGCAGTTACAAGCAGTTTATGGTACTGGGGCAGTTACAAGCAGTTTATGGCTCTGGGGCAGTTACAAGCAGTTTATGGCTCTGGGGCAGTTACAAGCAGTTTATGGCTCTGGGGCAGTTACAAGCAGTTTATGGTACTGGAGCAGTTTCAAGCCGTGCACGGCCCTGGGGCAGTCGCAAGCCGTGCACGGCCCTGGGGCAGTCGCAAGCCGTGCACGGCGCTGGGGCAGTCGCAAGCCGTGCACGGCGCTGGGGCAGTCGCAAGCCGTGCACGGCGCTGGGGCAGTCGCAAGCCGTGCACGGCGCTGGGGCAGTCGCAAGCCGTGCACGGCGCTGGGGCAGTCGCAAGCCGTGCACGGCCCTGGGGCAGTCGCAAGCCGTGCACGGCCCTGGGGCAGTCGCAAGCCGTGCACGGCCCTGGGGCAGTCGCAAGCCGTGCACGGCCCTGGGGCAGTCGCAAGCCGTGCACGGCCCTGGGGCAGTCGCAAGCCGTGCACGGCCCTGGGGCAGTCGCAAGCCGTGCACGGCCCTGGGGCAGTCGCAAGCCGTGCACGGCCCTGGGGCAGTCGCAAGCCGTGCACGGCCCTGGGGCAGTCGCAAGCAGTGCACGGCCCTGGGGCAGTCGCAAGCAGTGCACGGCCCTGGGGCAGTCGCAAGCAGTGCACGGCCCTGGGGCAGTCGCAAGCAGTGCACGGCCCTGGGGCAGTCGCAAGCAGTGCACGGCACTGGGGCAGTCGCAAGCAGTGCACGGCCCTGGGGCAGTCGCAAGCAGTGCACGGCACTGGGGCAGTCGCAAGCAGTGCACGGCACTGGGGCAGTCGCAAGCAGTGCACGGCCCTGGGGCAGTCGCAATCAATGTACGGCACTGGAGCAGTCGCAAGCGGTGTACGGTACTGGAGCAGTCGCAAGCGGTGTACGGTACTGGAGCAGTCGCAAGCGGTGTACGGTACTGGAGCAGTCGCAACAGTGTACGGTACTGGATCAGTCCCAGCAGTGTACGGTACTGCATCAGTCACAAGCAGTGTACGGTACTGCATCAGTCACAAGCAGTGTACGGTACTGCATCAGTCACAAGCAGTGTACGGTACTGGAGCAGTCACAAGCAGTGTACGGTACTGGAGCAGTCACACGCCGTGTATGGTACTGGAGCAGTCACACGCCGTGTATGGTACTGGAGCTGTCACAAGCCGTGTATGGTAATGGAGCAGTTACAAGCCGTGTATGGTAATGGAGCAGTTACAAGCAGTGTTTGGTACCGCGACACAAGACCTCCTGATAACGACCTTTGGCTTCCTTTCCGACAATGCTACCTGCCCCCTTTATTTGTACCGCGAGACAAGAACTCCCATTGCTGACCCCTGGCACTTCCCTGACTACTCTCCAGACCTGCAGCTGCTACAGCTGAGGCTCCAACCCAGTGCCTGAAACCGCTACAGTAGGCCAGTTTTTGAGATTGTCAGTATGCAGCAAGTTGTACGCTGCCCTCGACATGTGGAGCAGTAACTGTGGCCAAGGGACAGTAAATGTCTTTCACGGCCCACAGGGTCAATATTTTGCAGCATGATTCATCACCCTAGTAAGACCAGGCATTACTGATACCTCCACAGTTGTGCCTGTCCAGTTCAACTTCTGATATCAGGTGCCTCTTCTCTTCTTCCTCTTCAATGTCCTCCAGCCAGTGCTTTCCTTGCTGTGCATAGTTACTGACTTCCTTGTTTAGGACCGGCACCCCTCTTCCTGTGCTGCTTTGCATTACATTAGCTGTTTTCTTGGCTTCTAACTTTATACAGCATGGCGGCCAGGTCAGACTGAAGGGGGAGAGAAGGGGCTTTCCTGCTGGGAGAAGAGAGACATACAGGCCGCCCTATTGTAATCTATAAGGAAGAATTTGTGTGCAATTACCTGTAATGTCTGTAAGGGCAGGCTCACAGGAGTGTATGCATATTTCGGTCAGTGAATACGACGTGTATTCACAGGCTGAAATATCCTGTTCCCTTGAGTTTTTCTGCCTTTTGGCAGTTCTTTTATGTCTGTAGAAAAAGCTTACAAATCCTATTAATTTTGTGCGTGAATACTGCATATTTATGCACACCCATTGATTTCAATGGCTTTTATAGTGAGTAATACGCACCCAGATATGACATGCTGCGGTTTTTTTTTTTCATATACAACAGAAAATTGCATGAAAAATGCACAGCAGTGAATAGACCCATTGAAATCAATGGGCTCTATTCACTGTGTATTAATTATGTAAAAAATACACGAGTAATATGCTGCATATTTACGCTAGTGTGAAAGAGCCCTTATATGCTGCATGTGCTGTACAAACGTTTGTTAGGGCTCTTTTGCACAGGATCATACTCATTCAGAATCTTGCTGGATTGTGGGAATCTGAATGATAATGGTTCACTGTAAATGCCTGGAGCGACTAAACGACAGATGAGAACTGGTTCACTTATCATTCATCATTCAGTCTCTGCCAGTATAAAAACTGAGTGTTAATTAACCCATGTAAACAGGCAGTCCTTTATCTGTGAACTGTAAATGGAGGTGGGTTGACCGGAACAGTCTTAGACCGTTCTGCCTCAGTTCACTGAGAGCACAGGAATGCTTATTGCTGCGACGACTGTGGAGCATTTCTTCATCCCCCTATCATTCCAGGTGAAAGGGCCCATAGACTGGGGACAAATCCTCCTGTCCTGGCTGAACCCCACCATATAGGCAAGGAGGATCTCATTAACTCTTTAAGGACCCACAAATTTCTTGTATGTTTTAAACACTAGCTGAACTAATGAAAGGGTTATCCCCGAAACGTGTCTTCATATTACATGGGTCAATCAACGTATTTTATTTTTAAAAAAGGAGAAGTTTTCCAGCCCTTTGGTCACTTCCTACATGCTTATATCTGGAGTGTTGCGCCTCCTCTAATGCCAGGACATTAGCATTGCAATAAAAAACAGACTGGTCAATGCAGTCGTCTTTCCCATAACGACATATTGGACGCTCAGGAAAACAGACAGAAGGAAAATTGATGCGCTTGAACTATGGTGCTGGAGGAGAATGCTACGGATACCTTGGACTGCCATGACAACGAACAAGGTAGTGTTAGATCGTGTCAAACCGAAAATATCACTAGAGGGCAAAATCATCAAACAGTGGCTCTATATTTTTGGACACGTGATGCGTACTACCTCACTGGAAACACTACTGATGCTTGGCAAAGTTAGTGGAGAGAAGATCAGGACGACAAAGAACATTGCGTGCATACAGCTCATCAGGGGTTTTTTTCAATGGTGCTGAGTGCTTCAAATCGGTTATTGACTTTGACTGCATATTGTGAAGAGATGTTGTCTACTTCGAAACAGCGTATTGTTCGTGACCTTTTGATGTTGCTGAATCTGAGCTTGATGCGACTAGGAGCTGATGATTGGAGCCACAGTCTCCCCCCACCCCCCTGGAAGTGTTCTCATGGGCAGAATTGAGCTTCATACGCATTTGACATAGCAGGTAGTCAATCTGGTTTCGGTGCACGCCAATTGGGGCCATTCTTGTGTATAAACGGCATTTCGGCTACTCAAACCATGTGTCATGATCGATAGGCAGTTTTCTGTGCAGCATTGGACCATTCGCTTGCCTACATTATTCTGCTCACCCAATCCGAATTTGACAACGATAGGTAGGTCTTCTCCAAAGACTATTTTTGCATTGAAATCTCATGTTATAATAGTGATGTCTTTGGCAGGGGTCTGATTGATTCCTTGCTGAGATCGGCATAGAATTTTTCAATGTTCTCATATGTTGCATCAGTTTTGGGTGTATAAACTTGCAGAATTGTGATTGAGCGAGGATTCCCATTGATGCGTATGGATATGATCTTATCATTTATGGCATTGAAACAATGGACAGCTTTGGAGACTGCCTTGTTTGTAATGAATGCCACTCCATTGCGTCCAATGCCACTCCATTGCAGCATACCGTAGGGTGACCTTGGACACATGGCATAAGCTGAGGAGCTGGGAGGGCAAGATGCTAGCTTGTCATGGCGGCACTTACCATGCTCCCTCTCAGAGGGACACATGTAGCCAAGTCCAGGGCAGTGCTGAGCCTCTTCCAGACACCCCCAGCATGGGGATGCCCAATAAACTGGGGAACAGTGGTTGCGATTGTCACGCGTGATGCCACCATTCCAGTACCCGTCAGTATGAACATCTGTGAATAAATAAACAAGCCAGACAGTAATATAGTACCTCAGGGCCCCGGGAACCATCAGGGCCTGGAATAACTTTTACTTGAATATTTAACCTTAGTGCAGGAATTAGAGAAGCTAGAGTACCTCCACATGGAAGACACAGACTTCAGGACGCCTGTGCATGACTAAATAAAGATGCGTACCTCCACTCAGCGGGACTCAGACTTCAGGACGCTTGAATGTGAACAATGACTATAGAGTATCTCCACCAGGCGGGCCCAGACTTCAGGATACACGGGCGTGACAAACAAATGATTGAGTACCTCTGCACTAGGCTTTGAAAGACTGTACTTGCTATCTGCTCACTCTCTCTCTCTCTCTCTATGGGGGACTCACTTGCAATTCACACTGATTCATGCGCTCGGGAAACCTCTCCTCTTCTACCATCTTCAACACATGAGGGCTGAAGGTGCTCCCATGTGCCTCTGTTTTCTCTCTCTGGTAGCACTCAAGATGGAAGACAGATTGAAGACCTCTTCCTGCTCTCAAGCACACACATTTATACCCTAACTCATGACAAGATAGAATTGATACTTTTGCAGACAGTCAGCTAGCACCAGACATTAACCCATCACACGCTGCAGCTATGCAATACACATGACAAAATAACAAGACAGCTGTGCACAGTGCATCAACATAAGATATTACATGTATGACATTATGGAGGGGGTCAGGAAAGCATGTACTGGGCCACTACAATGGTGTCATTGCCTGAGTAGGAAACTGAAATCATTGCTATTGAAAAAAAACTGTTGTCTGTCCAGTGAAGCTTGCTGATACCCAGCAGGTCAATGTTGAGCTGTTCCATTCCATTTTTTAGGATTTCCAATTTGCCCATCTTCATGCCACAAACATTCCATGTGCCAATGTTGTTAATCTTTGAGAAATGTAAATGAAACATTTCACTTGGAGCTGCATCAGCAGACCGGCATCCAAATGGTTTTGCTGCCTGCATCATTAATGCCCAAGTTATTAGAGTTTCGTCCTTGTCCTTCCCAGGTGGCTTGATCGGTGTCTTCCAGCCCAGGGGCCTGCCTTCCAGCACCATATTTGGGCTCATTTGTTTTTGATCCATAAAGTATTTTGGCAGTGGTAGTGGAGTAGTTTGCCATTGCTTTCCCCAAACCTCCCCATTTATCTGGGCTTGGGCCCGATGTGCAGCTGTTGCCAACAACACAGCTGGGTTGATTGCTTCTTAGGACATATTCAATTGCTCAGGGATAATGTTATCTTTTTACTTGAGAGCTCAATCACACAGCCATATGGGGGCTGCGTATTACATGCATAATGCCTTGTTGTAAAAGCCCATTGATTTATCCTGGGTCATTCAGAAATGCGTTTTTTTTTTCATGTGTGTATTATGCATCTGAAGAAAAATACAACATGTGTTATTTGCATGTTACGTGTGTAATTTGCCCATTAAAGGCTTTGAATATTAAAAATACACATGCTACATGAATATTTAACTATGTACTGCCCCCAGGGGGGTGGGGGTATTTTCATTCCTTCTTCATTGTTTTTTAAATTATTACGGTTAAATGAGCATTCCTAATGCAGTTTTACTACACTGAGATTTCACCAGGGGTTTTGCTGTAAACAGCATTGTGCTGGTATCCCCGGACAGAAGCATTCACGGTCATTAGTGTCAGGGCAAGAGAGAGAGGCAATCCCAACCGATCCTGCCTCTGTCACCAATTTGTTATGGATCAACTACTTTGAGTGTACTTGCCGCTACCAATTGTCACCACAGAGGCTCGATTGAACACTCTAGCGGGAATGCAAATTTGGAGTCATTAGAATACAGGCTGATTTGTACCCAGCTTGTCCAGGCTTCTGCATGCACGTGAAGCAAAAGCTCAAATCCCCACCTAATCCAGTCTAAAGGCATCCATACTCTACAATAATCACACACAGTTGCTACAACCAACAGCTTTTAAAGGTAAGCTGGAACCCAGACTATGAATTATAAACACAATTTTTAAAATTGTGGTACATTTTAAGACTGACAAGGTGTTACGATACTAATAGTGTGCACAGGTATGCACGGTGCGGGACTCCCTGACTCTCACCTATGCCATTGTCCCTTCCTGGAGGTAGCCCCAAAAGGTGGACAGGTCCAGGCCGCCAACACTGAGCCAACGCTGCCTAGTGGCAGGACAGGAAGCAACCACCGTACCTATGCAGAAGACAACTTAGTAGTACTGACAGGCTAGGCAGATAGAATATACCAACATGACAGAAAAACCACAGAACACAGACAGAGCTGGATCGAGACAAGGTAACTTCCATTGGAGCAGAACAGAAGTCAAACACTCAGGGAATGGAACCAAGTACCAGGGCCAGCCACTCAGCAGGTCTGAGCAATAGGATTGCTCAGGGATCAATGGAGAATAATCAGCAACTCCCCGGCAGCAAGTGCTGGAACATATAGGGAGGCAGGAGAAGCTGATTGGCAGATAGACATGTTAATCACCAGCACACCTCTCAGACCCTAGCAGGGTAATTAACCTAGACTAGAAAGCACAGGAGCTGTTAACCCTGACTAGTCTGGACAGAACGCACAGAAACAAGGTGTGCTGGCAAATAATTAACTATGTGCTGACTGAGACGGCATAATAAATTGCAGATTTATTCTAAAAAAGACTAGCAGTACACACGCACGCACGCACGCACGCACTCACTGACTGACTGACTCGCCAAAAGTTCTCCAACTTCTCAATGTCGTAGAAACATGAAATTTGGCGCAAGCATAGATTATCTCCAAAATAGGAAAAGAAATTGGGTCCCAACTCGATTATTCAATTCTAGCGCAAAAGAATTGGCGTCAAAATTTTACGTACATAATCTAAATCTCTCACTTCCCAATGTCATAGAAACGTGAAATTTGGCAGGAGCATTGATTATGTCATAAAAAGGAAAAACTAATGGGTCCCAATTCGATTATTCAATTCTATGCGCAAAAGAATTAGCGTCCAAATTTTACGTGCGGAATGTAATTTTCTCACTTTCCGGTGTCATAGAAACGTGAAATTTGGCACGAGCATTGATTATGTCATAAATAGGAAAAGCGAATGGGTCCCAACTCGATTATTCAATTCTAGCGCAAAAGAATTGGCGTCGAAATTTTGCGTGCAGAATCTAATTTTCTCACTTTCTGGTGTCATAGAAACATGAAATTTGGCACGAGCATTGATTATGTCATAAATAGGAAAAGTTAATAGGTCCCAACTTGATTATTCAATTCTAGCGCAAAAGAATTGGCGTCAAAATTTTATGTGCGGAATGTAATTTTTTCACTTTCCGGTGTCATAGAAACAGGAAATTTGGCATGAGCATTGATTATGTCATAAATAGGAAAAGCTAATGGGTCCCAACTCCATTATTCAATTCTATGCGCAAAAGAATTAGCGTCCAAATTTTACGTACGGAATCTAATTTTCTCACATTGCAGTGTCATAGAAACGGGAAATTTGGCACGAGCATTATGTCATAAATAGGAAAAGCTAATGGGTCCCAACTCGATTATTCAATTCTATGCGCAAAAGACTTAGCATCCAAATTTTACGTGCGGAATGTAATTTTCCCACTTTCCGGTGTCATAGAAACGGGAAATTTGGCACGAGCATTGATTATGTCATAAATAGGAAAAGCGAATGGGTCCCAACTCGATTATTCAATTCTAGCGCAAAAGAATTGGTGTCAAAATTTTACGTGCGGAATGTAATTTTCTCACTTTCCGGTGTCATAGAAACAGGAAATTTGGCAGGAGCATTGATTATGTCATAAAAAGGAAAAGCTAATGGGTCCCAATTCGATTATTCAATTCTATGCGCAAAAGAATTAGCGTCCAAATTTTACGTGCGGAATGTAATTTTCTCACTTTCCGGTGTCATAGAAACGGGAAATTTGGCACGAGCATTGATTATGTCATAAATAGGAAAAGCTAATGGGTCCCAACTCGATTATTCAATTCTAGCGCAAAAGAATTGGCGTCCAAATTTTACGTGCGGAATGTAATTTTCTCACTTTCCGGTGTCATAGAAACGGGAAATTTGGCACGAGCATTGATTATGTCATAAATAGGAAAAGCGAATGGGTCCCAACTCGATTATTCAATTCTAGCGCAAAAGAATTGGTGTCGAAATTTTACGTGCGGAATGTAATTTTCTCACTTTCCGGTGTCATAGAAACGGGAAATTTGGCACGAGCATTGATTATGTCATAAATAGGAAAAGCTAATGGGTCCCAACTCCATTATTCAATTCTATGCGCAAAAGAATTAGCGTCCAAATTTTACGTGCGGAATGTAATTTTCTCACTTTCTGGTGTCATAGAAACATGAAATTTGGCACGAGCATTGATTATGTCATAAATAGGAAAAGTTAATAGGTCCCAACTTGATTATTCAATTCTAGCGCAAAAGAATTGGCGTCAAAATTTTATGTGCGGAATGTAATTTTTTCACTTTCCAGTGTCATAGAAACAGGAAATTTGGCACGAGCATTGATTATGTCATAAATAGGAAAAGCTAATGGGTCCCAACTCCATTATTCAATTCTATGCGCAAAAGAATTAGCGTCCAAATTTTACGTACGGAATCTAATTTTCTCACATTCCAGTGTCATAGAAACGGGAAATTTGGCACGAGCATTGATTATGTCATAAATAGGAAAAGCGAATGGGTCCCAACTCGATTATTCAATTCTAGCGCAAAAGAATTGGTGTCAAAATTTTACGTGCGGAATGTAATTTTCTCACTTTCCGGTGTCATAGAAACAGGAAATTTGGCAGGAGCATTGATTATGTCATAAAAAGGAAAAGCTAATGGGTCCCAATTCGATTATTCAATTCTATGCGCAAAAGAATTAGCGTCCAAATTTTACGTGCGGAATGTAATTTTCTCACTTTCCGGTGTCATAGAAACGGGAAATTTGGCACGAGCATTGATTATGTCATAAATAGGAAAAGCTAATGGGTCCCAACTCGATTATTCAATTCTAGCGCAAAAGAATTGGCGTCGAAGTTTTACGTGCGGAATGTAATTTTCTCACTTTCCGGTGTCATAGAAACGGGAAATTTGGCACAAGCATTGATTATGTTATAAATAGGAAAAGCGAATGGGTCCCAACTCGATTATTCAATTCTAGCGCAAAAGAATTGGTGTCGAAATTTTACGTGCGGAATGTAATTTTCTCACTTTCCGGTGTCATAGAAACGGGAAATTTGGCACGAGCATTGATTATGTCATAAATAGGAAAAGCTAATGGGTCCCAACTCCATTATTCAATTCTATGCGCAAAAGAATTAGCGTCCAAATTTTACGTACGGAATCTAATTTTCTCACATTCCAGTGTCATAGAAACGGGAAATTTGGCACGAGCATTGATTATGTCATAAATAGGAAAAGCTAATGGGTCCCAACTTGATTATTCAATTCTATGCGCAAAAGACTTAGCATCCAAATTTTACGTGCAGAATGTAATTTTCCCACTTTCCGGTGTCATAGAAACGGAAAATTTGGCACGAGCATTGATTATGTCATAAATAGGAAAAGCGAATGGGTCCCAACTCGATTATTCAATTCTAGCGCAAAAGAATTGGCGTCCAAATTTTACGTGCGGAATGTAATTTTCTCACTTTCCGGTGTCATAGAAACGGGAAATTTGGCACAAGCATTGATTATGTCATAAATAGGAAAAGCGAATGGGTCCCAACTCGATTATTCAATTCTAGCGCAAAAGAATTGGTGTCGAAATTTTACGTGCGGAATGTAATTTTCTCACTTTCCGGTGTCATAGAAACGGGAAATTTGGCACGAGCATTGATTATGTCATAAATAGGAAAAGCTAATGGGTCCCAACTCCATTATTCAATTCTATGCGCAAAAGAATTAGCGTCCAAATTTTACGTGCGGAATGTAATTTTCTCACTTTCTGGTGTCATAGAAACATGAAATTTGGCACGAGCATTGATTATGTCATAAATAGGAAAAGTTAATAGGTCCCAACTTGATTATTCAATTCTAGCGCAAAAGAATTGGCGTCAAAATTTTATGTGCGGAATGTAATTTTTTCACTTTCCAGTGTCATAGAAACAGGAAATTTGGCACGAGCATTGATTATGTCATAAATAGGAAAAGCTAATGGGTCCCAACTCCATTATTCAATTCTATGCGCAAAAGAATTAGCGTCCAAATTTTACGTACGGAATCTAATTTTCTCACATTCCAGTGTCATAGAAACGGGAAATTTGGCACGAGCATTGATTATGTCATAAATAGGAAAAGCGAATGGGTCCCAACTCGATTATTCAATTCTAGCGCAAAAGAATTGGTGTCAAAATTTTACGTGCGGAATGTAATTTTCTCACTTTCCGGTGTCATAGAAACAGGAAATTTGGCAGGAGCATTGATTATGTCATAAAAAGGAAAAGCTAATGGGTCCCAATTCGATTATTCAATTCTATGCGCAAAAGAATTAGCGTCCAAATTTTACGTGCGGAATGTAATTTTCTCACTTTCCGGTGTCATAGAAACGGGAAATTTGGCACAAGCATTGATTATGTCATAAATAGGAAAAGCGAATGGGTCCCAACTCGATTATTCAATTCTAGCGCAAAAGAATTGGTGTCGAAATTTTACGTGCGGAATGTAATTTTCTCACTTTCCGGTGTCATAGAAATGGGAAATTTGGCACGAGCATTGATTATGTCATAAATAGGAAAAGCTAATGGGTCCCAACTCCATTATTCAATTCTATGCGCAAAAGAATTAGCGTCCAAATTTTACGTACGGAATCTAATTTTCTCACATTCCAGTGTCATAGAAACGGGAAATTTGGCACGAGCATTGATTATGTCATAAATAGGAAAAGCGAATGGGTCCCAACTCGATTATTCAATTCTAGCGCAAAAGAATTGGCGTCAAAATTTTACGTGCGGAATGTAATTTTCTCACTTTCCGGTGTCATAGAAACAGGAAATTTGGCAGGAGCATTGATTATGTCATAAGTAGGAAAAGCTAATGGGTCCCAATTCGATTATTCAATTCTATGCGCAAAAGAATTAGCGTCCAAATTTTACGTGCGGAATGTAATTTTCTCACTTTCCGGTGTCATAGAAACGGGAAATTTGGCACAAGCATTGATTATGTCATAAATAGGAAAAGCGAATGGGATCTCAACTCGATTATTCAATTCTAGCGCAAAAGAATTGGTGTCGAAATTTTACGTGCGGAATGTAATTTTCTCACTTTCCGGTGTCATAGAAACGGGAAATTTGGCACAAGCATTGATTATGTCATAAGTAGGAAAAGCTAATGGGTCCCAACTCAATTATTCAATTCTAGCGCAAAAGAATTAGCGTCCAAATTGTACGTGCGGAATGTAATTTTCTCACTTTCCGGTGTCATAGAAACGGGAAATTTGGCACGAGCATTGATTATGTCATAAATAGGAAAAGCTAATAGGTCCCAACTCCATTATTCAATTCTAGCGCAAAAGAATTGGCGTCGAAATTTTACGTGCGGAATGTAATTTTTTTCACTTTCCGGTGTCATAGAAACAGGAAATTTGGCACGAGCATTGATTATGTCATAAATAGTAAAAGCTAATGGGTCCCAACTCCATTATTCAATTCTATGCGCAAAAAATTAGCGTCCAAATTTTACGTGCGGAATGTAATTTTTTTCACTTTCCGGTGTCATAGAAACAGGAAATTTGGCACGAGCATTGATTATGTCATAAATAGTAAAAGCTAATGGGTCCCAACTCCATTATTCAATTCTATGCGCAAAAAATTAGCGTCCAAATTTTACGTACGGAATGTAGTTTTTTCACTTTCCGGTGTCATAGAAACAGGAAATTTGGCACGAGCATTGATTTTGGTCATAAATAGTAAAAGCTAATGGGTCCCAACTCGATTATTCAATTCTATGCGCAAAAGAATTAGCGTCCAAATTTTACGTGCGGAATGTAATTTTCTCACTTTCTGGTGTCATAGAAACGGGAAATTTGGCACAAGCATTGATTATGTCATAAGTAGGAAAAGCTAATGGGTCCCAACTCGATTATTCAATTCTATGCGCAAAAGAATTAGCGTCCAAATTATACGTGCGGAATGTAATTTTGTCACTTTCCGGTGTCATAGAAACGGGAAATTTGGCACGAGCATTGATTATGTCATAAATAGGAAAAGCTAATAGGTCCCAACTCCATTATTCAATTCTAGCGCAAAAGAATTTGCGTCGAAATTTTACGTGCGGAATGTAAGTTTTTTTCACTTTCCGGTGTCATAGAAACAGGAAATTTGGCACGAGCATTGATTATGTCATAAATAGTAAAAGCTAATGGGTCCCAACTCCATTATTCAATTCTATGCGCAAAAAATTAGCGTCCAAATTTTACGTACGGAATGTAGTTTTTTCACTTTCCGGTGTCATAGAAACAGGAAATTTGGCACGAGCATTGATTTTGTCATAAATAATAAAAGCTAATGGGTCCCAACTCGATTATTCAATTCTATGCGCAAAAGAATTAGCGTCCAAATTTTACGTGCGGAATGTAATTTTCTCACTTTCTGGTGTCATAGAAACGGGAAATTTGGCACAAGCATTGATTATGTCATAAATAGGAAAAGCTAATGGGTCCCAACTCCATTATTCAATTCTATGCGCAAAAGAATTAGCGTCCAAATTTTACGTACATAATCTAAATCTCTCACTTCCCAATGTCATAGAAACATGAAATTTGGCACAAGCATTGATTGTGTCATAAATATGAAAAGTTAATGGGTCCCAACTCGATTATTCAATTCTAAGCGCAAAAGAATTAGTGTCCAAATTTTATGTACGTAATCTAATTCTCTCACTTCCTGATGTCATTTTATATAAAGGAAACGTCGCACGGTTACCTCCACGTGGTGTTTCCTGGGTAACGCAGAGAACTATGCAAAATGGTGAACATATGTTTTTCCTCAGTATCTCTAAAGTAACCACGACTTCATAAGATTTTCCGTGTGAACACCAGATAAACACCAGTACCAAATTAACTCGGGCGAAGCCGGGTATATGAGCTAGTATATATATATTTGTATAGACACATATATCGTAACATAGTTCAGCATGTTTCAACCTCCTTGTTGATCTAGAGGAAGGCAAAAAACCCCAAGAGGCAGACGCCAATTAGTCGTTCCAGGGGAAAAAATTCCTTTTCAACTCCCTAATGGCAGTCAGACTAATCCCTGGATCAACCTCTAATAGTTCCTACTTGTCTGTAAGACCCGGATCAACAACCCGCTGGTCACCTAAATTTTATATCCTGTAATATCCTTCCGCTCTACAAAGACATCTAGTCCCCTCTTAAACTCCCCTATGGATTTTGCCATCACCATGTCCTCAGGCAGAGAGTTCCACAGTCTCACTGCTCTTACAGTAAATAACCCTTTTCTGTGTTGGTGATGAAACCTGCTTTCTTCTAGATGTAGCGGATGCCCTCTTGTTAACATCACAGTCCTGGGTATAAACAGATCATGGGAGAGATCCTTGTATTGTCCCCTCATGTATTTATACATAGTAATTTGATCACCTGTTAGCCATCTTTTTTCCAGGGTAAATAAATCCAATTTTGATAGTCTCTCTGGGTATTCCACTCCCTTTATTCCATGCATTAATTTAGTTGCCCTTCTTTGAACCCCCTAAAGCAATGTAACATCTTTCCAGAGCACCGGTGACCAGAACTGTACACAGTATTCCAAGGCCTGAGAAGTGCCTTATATAGTGGAAGAATAATGTTCTCATCCTTCGTCCCTATACCTCTTTTAATGCTTTTGCAGCAGCTTACTGGCATTGGTTACTCCAGTTAAATATACTGTCCACTAGTACCCCCAGGTCTTTTTCCATATCACTTTTCCCTAGCAGTACTCCATGTAGTGTATATTGGTGACATCCACTTCTCCTGCCCATGTGTATAACCTTACATTTATCAACATTTAACTTCATTTGCCATTTTTCTGCCTAAGCCCCCAGTTTATCTAGGTCCTTTTGTAGCTGTACAGTGTCCTCCGTTCCATTAATTATCTTGTATATTTTTGTGCCATCTGCAAATATTGATATTTTACTGTGCAGCCCCTCTATCAGGTCATTGATAAATATATTTGAAAGAATGGGGCCTAATACTAAACCCTTTGGCACCCCGCTAGCGATGGTGGCCCAATCAGAGTATGAATCGTTTATTACCACCCTCTGTTTTCTATCTCTGAGCCAATTCCTTACCCAGATACACACGTTTTCACCCAATCTGAGCTGCCTCATTTTGCATATTAACCTGTTATGCGGCACTGTGTCAAATGCTTTAGAGAAGTCCAGATATACGAGTAGACTCTCCTAGGTCCAGCCTAGAACTTACTTCATTGTAGAAGCTGATCAGATTAGTCTGACATGATCGACCCCTCATGAACCCATGCTGGTGAGGAGTTATTCCGTTGTTCTCCTTGAGGTATTCTATGATGGTGTCTCTCAGAAACCCTTCGAGTATTTTTCCAGTTACTAAAGTGAAACTTACCAGCCTGTAGTTACCAGGCTCTCTTTTGGACCCCTTTTTGTATATTGGAACCACATTGGCAATGCGCCAATCCAATGGTACAACACCGGTCTTGATAGTATCCATAAATATTAGAAATAGCGGCCTAGCTATCACATCACTTAGAACCCTTGGGTGTATTCCATCTGGGCCAGGCGATTTATCGATTTTTATCCTCTTTAACCGCTTCTGCACTTCTTCCTGTGTTAGGTATGTAATATTTTGCTAGGGGTTCATTTTATTCCCCTGCATCTCATGTGACATTTCCTTTTCATTCGTGAATACAGTTGAAAAGAAACTATTTAATAGGTTTGCCTTCCCATCATCATCTTCAATGATTTCCCCTGCATTATTTATTAAAGGGCCATGGCTCTCAGTGCAAATCCTTTTACTGTTAATATAATAGAAGAATAGTTTAGGGGTTTTTTTGCTCTCTTTGGCGATAAGTCTTTCTGTCTCCTCTTTAGCAATTTTGATCTTTCCTTTGAATATTTAGTTTTTTTTCCTTGTATGATTTTAGCGCCTCTTCGCTGCCTTCTTGTTTTAGTAGTTTAAACGCTTTCTTTTATTGTCCCTCTTACTGTCTTATTTAGCCACAATGGTTTCCGTTTACTTGCAGTTCTTCTATTTTTAAAGGGTATGAACTGTTCACATGAGGTGATTAGGATCTTTTAAAACTTATCCCATTTGTCGTCTGTAGTTTTATTTTTGAGGCTGTTGTCCCAATTAATGTTACCGATAGTAGTTCTGAGCTGATCAAATTTTGCTTTACTAAAGTTTAGTTTATTTGTCACTCCCTGATAAGGCTTTTTATTGAATGACAGCTGGAAGTTAATTTTATTGTAGTAACTGTTCCCCAAGTGCCCCTCAACCTGCACCCCTATTATTCGGTGCGGTTTGTTAGTTAATGCTAAGTCCAGAATGGCCCTCCCTCTAGTTGGCTCCTGTACCAGTTGGGTAAGGTAGTTATCTTTAATTGTTCTCAAGAACTTATCACCCCGGTGAGATTTGCAGGTCTCATTATCCCATATTATATCCAGATAATTAAAGTCCCCCATGATAATTACTTTGCTGCAGTTTGACACCTCTTTTATCTGCCTTAATAGTAAGGTTTCAGTTTCTTCTGTTGCTTTTGGTGGCCTATAGAAAACCCCTATGAGGATTTTTTTTCCTGTGTTTCTACCCATAGAGATCCCACATGTTCATCTCCTGCCCCTATATTCTCCCGTAGCCTATTTAACGTACAGACATACCCCTTCCGCTTTCTGGTTTCCACGGTCTCTTCTGAAGAGATTGTAACCTTGTAAATTCACCGCCCAATCGCACTTATCATCAAGCCATGTTTCCATTATTCCAACTCTATCGTAGTTTTCATCAGTCATTCTCGCTTCAAGCTCACCCACTTTGCAGATCAGATTTCTTGCATTCTTAATCATACAATTTATATGGTTGTTTTTGTTCTTTAACCCCTTAGTGACAAAGCCTGTTTGCGCCTTAGTGACGGAGCCAAATTTTGGAAATCTGACATGCGTCGTTCAACGTGGCATAACTCCGTAAAGGCTTTACATATCCCAGTGATTCTGACATTGTTTTTTTGCCACGTGTTGTACTTCATTTAGATTGTAAAAAGAGACCGATATAATTTGTGTATATTTATTAAAAGTACCAATATTGGAAAAATTTTGAAAAAATTGTCATTTTTTCACATTTTCAACCGTAATATCTCAAATATGTCCAAACATACTGTACAAATTTTTGATAAGATATGTATTTCCATCTGTTTACTTTATTCTGAATGCACACTTGAAAAACTTTTGTGTTTTTTTTAACCATTTAGAGGACGTACAAATTTAACATTACTTTTCAGCATTTTGAGGAGCACTTTGTTTTCCTGCACCAAGCCAAGTTTGCAGAGGCTCATAAGTGTCAGAATAATAGATACATCCACAAATGACCCCATTTTAAAAACTACACCCCTTAGTGTATTCACTGAGGGGTGTCATGAGTATTTTGACCCCACCAGTTCTTTTCAGGAATTAGTTCAATTTAGGGGACAAAAAATAAAATTTCATATTTTTGCAAATATGTCATTTTAAAGACATATTTTTTTCCTATAGAGCCCATGAAAATGAGGATTTACGCACCAAAATGGATACCCCCGTTTCTCCCGTGTTCAGAAACATACCCATTGTGGCCCTAATCTTATGTCTGGATGCATAACGGGAGTCAAAATGAAAGGAGTAGTCGGTGTCTTTCAGAACATAAATTTTGCTTGAAGGCGTTTTAGGCCCCATAGCACTTTTGTAGAGCTCTTGAGTGGCCAAAGCCAAAGAGAACCCCCACAAGTGACCCCATTTTGAAAACTAGACCCCTTAACGAATTTATCTAGGGGTGTACTGACCATTTTGACCCCACAGTTTTTGAATGAATTCAAGCCAAGCAAAAGGAAAAAATTGTGATTTTCATTTTTTTGTCAATTCTGTCATTTTAAAAACAGCTTTTTTTGTACAGCACACGCATGAATGAAGCCTTTCATCCCAAAATGGATACCCCTGTTTCTCCCGTGTTCAGAGACATACCCATTGTGGCCCTAATCTTATGTCTGGATGCACAATGGGGCCCAAAACGAAAGGAGTAGTCGGTGGCTTTAAGAACATAGATTTTCCTTGAAGGAGTTTTAGGCCCATAGCACTTTTGTAGAGCTCTTGAGCGGCCAAAATCAAAGAGAACCCTCACAAATGACCCCATTTTGAAAACTAGACCCCTTAATGAATTTATCTAGGGGTGTACTGCCCATTTTGAGCCCACAGTTTTTGAATGAATTGAAGCAAAGCAAAAGGAAAAAAATTGTGATTTTCGTTTTTTTGGCAATTCTGTCGTTTTAAAAACTGCTTTTTTGGTACAGCACACACATGAATGAAGACTTGCACCCCAAAGTGGATACCCCTGTTTGTCCCGTGTTCAGAGACATACCCATTGTGGCCCTAATCTTTTGTCTGGATGCACAACGGGGCCCAAAATGAAAGGAGTAGTCGGTGGCTTTCAGAACAGAAATTTAGCATGAAGGTGATTTAGACCCCATTGCACACTTGTAGAGCCCTTGAGCGGCCAAAACGACAGAGAACCCCCACAAATGATCCCATTTTGAAAACTAGACCCCCTAACGAATTTATCTAGGGGTGTACTGTGTATTTTTACCCTACAATTTTTGAATAAATCTAAGCAAAGCAGTAGGAAAAAAATTACAATTTTCATTTTTCTGGCAGTTGTATCAATTTAAAAACTGTTTTTTTTGTACAGCACACATAGGGATGAAGACTTTCACCCCAAAATGGATACCCCTGTTTGTCCCGTGTTCAGAACCATACCCCTTGTGGCCCTAATCTACTTAAAGGACGCATGGCTAGGCCTATAATGGAAGGAGCACCCGTTGGATTTTAGGGTACAACGGAATAAATTCCAGGCCCTATTGCCCACTTATAGAGTCATTGAGCGTCCAAAACTATAAAGACCCCCACAAATATCCCCATTTTAAAAACTAGACCCCTTAACGAATTCATCTAGGGGTGTACTGCGTATTTTGACCACACAGTATTTGAATAAATTTCAGCAAAGCAGAAGAAAAAAATTACAATTTTCATTTTTTTGGCAATTTTGTCAATTTAAAAACTTTTTTTTTGTACAGTTTACATAGGAATGAAGACGTTCACCCCCAAATGGATACCCCCATTTGTTCCGTGTTCAAAAACATACCCATTGTGGCCCTAATCTACTTACAGGAAACATGGCAAGGCCTGTAATGGAGGGAACACCGGTTGGATTGCAGGGCCCAACTGAATAAATTCCAGGCCCCATTGCTCATTTGTACGGAATAAAAATTGACTCCCTAAAATCCCCCCCCCCCCCTCCACGCCCTTTTCGGCGTTCCCCAAATCTTAGATAAAAGTAATAATGTGAACTGTGTAGTATTTCCAAAGACGGGTAATTATGGAGGCTGGTTGGGATGGGCCCATGGGGCAATAAAACCGGGTATCCCCCCTCCTCTCATGCTTTTTGGGAGTCATTTTTTGACCTCAGTGGCGGGGATGGGGTGTAAAAAGTGGCGCTCGGTGAGTCTCCGTAAGCTTGACGAGGTGCGGCGGTCTCACACAGAAGGCGCTCAACAAGCTGCTCCTGGAACTGCATGAAGGCGAGTGTTCCCGGGGCTTCTTGTAAATTGCGTATTACAGGTAGCGGTCTGAATAACGCCGGGCTCACACAGCCGTAGGTGGATCCCGGCTGTGAGCCCGGCTGTGACCCTGCGTACGGCCGCGTAATGTACTGCGCATAACTGCGTACTTACACGGGCGGTCATGCGCAGTACACTTTTTTTTTGTTGTTTGTATTTCCCGCACCGTCGCTTAGCGATGACGCGGGTACCCGCAGCCCGTACACAACGTAGTTGCGTATGGGCTGCGGGTATATCCATGACCATGGAGCACAATGGGCTCTATGTTGCCGATATCCGCGGTAAAATAGAACCTGCTGCGTTCTCTTTTCTGCGAGTGGATTACACAATTCCAACCCGCTAATGTGAGCGGAATTGTGTAATCCAATGCGATTGATCTGCGTATTACCGCGGATCAAACGCATGCGGAATCCGTAATTCCTATCCGGTCATGTGAGACCGGCCTAAGTTAGATCGCTACCATTTTTTCACGTGACCGGGGACCGCTCAACGAGGCCACCCGTCACTGCTCCAGGCTCTCGGTGACCGTTGGTCGCTGGGAGCAAGGAGATATTAAGTTTCCTGGGCTCCCCGACTCCTGCGCATGTGTCCGGTGTTTTGCCAGCGGTCGCATGCGCAGAATACGGGAAAGTTCACGGAAGAAGATTGCGTCGGGGTGCAAATATGGAGGCCTCCGGTAAAAAATTTTATCTCCTCTCACCAATCGCATCAGTGAGGGGAGATGAACCTTCACCTTTTTTTAACTTTTACGTGATCGCCATTATTCTTTGGATAACGGCGAACACGTGACCAGGAACCGCTCACCGCGACCCTCCGTGAAATCTCCAGGCTCTCGGCTAAGTTTTGTAGCCAGGAGCAGGGAGATTTTAAAAAACCACAGCTTTTGCGCATGCGCCTGCCACATTGGTGACGGGCGCGTGCGCAGAAGCTGGGTTGAGGTCCGCGGATAAATCCGCAGGCCTTAGGTACGTCATTTCATCCTCCCTCACGGATATGATCCGTGGGGGGAGATGAAACACAAGCTTTTTTTAACTTTTTAAAACTTTTTTTTTACTTTTTGCACTTTTTTTTTTTTTACCTTTTACCCCTTTTTTTTTTTTTTTTTTTTTTACTTTTTGCACTTTTTTTTTTACTTTACATGATCACTGTCATCCATTGGATGACAGTGATCATGTCCCTGGTGACATCCCTCTGCTCTTGGCTACACATGGCAGCCAGGAGCAGAGCAATTTTGAATTTCCCGGGGCTCGAGCCCCTCTGTGCACGCGCCCGATGTCAATCATCGGGCGCGCATGCGCAGACGGGGATTTCGGGTCCCGGGACATCGGGACATCGCAGAGGACCGGGGGTGAGTATCTTCACCTCCCCTCATGGATCCGATCCATGAGGGGAGGTGAAACTTTACTTTTGTTTTACTTTTTAAACTTTTTCGCGATCACCGCTATCGCAATGGATAGCGGTGATCGCGGGCCCGGGGACCGCTCGCAGTGGTCCCCGGTAACACCTCCTGGTTCCCGGCTACCTTCAGGAGCCGGGAGCCAGGAGATTTTAAATTTGCCGGGGACACCCGGGCTTTTGCGCGTGCGCGTGACGTCATCGTCAGGCGCGCATGCGCAGA
This sequence comes from Eleutherodactylus coqui, assembly GCF_035609145.1. Taxonomy (NCBI): domain Eukaryota; kingdom Metazoa; phylum Chordata; class Amphibia; order Anura; family Eleutherodactylidae; genus Eleutherodactylus; species Eleutherodactylus coqui. Next base: position 152,376,638 of record NC_089840.1, read on the forward strand.
AGGCCGCCGGCGGGTCCGGGAGGACCAGATCTCCGGGGGACACCGCCGACAAGCCGTGTGAGTATTTTCAGCTGCCGTGATGGATCCGATCCATCATAGCAGCTGAATTACTACTTTTTTTACACTGTTTTATTTACTTTTTTGCGATCGGCGCTATTCATTTTATAGCGCCGATCGCAATGCCGGGGGGGACTGCCCGCATCCTGGGATGACAGCTCCATGCTGTCGGCTACCTGCGGGCACCAACAGCATGGAGCTGTCACGTCCTCAGGCCAGTGGGCATCAATCCAAAGAGGATGCATAAAACTACGTCCTCTAGGATTTAGGCCCACTTTCTGAGGACGTAGTTTCCCGATGGGGCCGTCGTTAAGGGGTTAAATTCATTTTGCTACTAATGGTACTATTGGCTGTTCTGTCAGTTCTAACTGTACTAACCCCACCCCCTGCTCGACCCCCATTCCCATTATTTAGACCCAGGTCGCTAGCTACACTGACTACCCCCTTGTTTCTCTTTTTGCCCCCCCCAAGTCCCTAGTTTAAACACTCCTCCAGCTTTCTAGCCATCTTCTCCCCCAGCACAGCTGCACCCTCCCCATTAAGATGCAGCCCGGCCCTATGGTAGAGCTTGTAGCCGACAGCAAAGTCAGCCCAGTTCTCCAGGAACCCTAATCACTACTTCTTACACCATCTCCAGAGCCACTTGTTTACCTTCCTAAGATCCTGCTGCCTTTCTAGTGTGGCTTTAGGTGCAGGTAGTATTTCTGAGAAAACTACCCTGGAGGTCCTCGCCCTAAGCTTGGCCCCTAATTCCCTGAAATCATTTTTGAGGGCCCTCTATTGCCCTTTAATTTGTTCGTTGGTGACAACATTCACCATGACTGCTGGATCCTCACCAGCCCCTCCCAGTAATCTGTCAATCCGATCCGTGATATGTCAAACTCGAGTGTCAGGAAGACAACACACCGTTCGACAATCCCGGTCTTTATGGCAGACTGCCCTATCTGTCCCCCTTATAATTGAGTCCCCCCATAACTAGGACCTGTCTAGCCTGCCCTCCGCTCCCTGTCCCCTGGCGTTCAGAGGGCATGTCGTGCTGCTGCGGTGCCTGCTCTGTAATGGCATCGCCCTCATCTGCCAACTTTGCAAACTTGTTAGGTTGTGCCAGTTCAAGACTAGCCTCCCTGGTTCTCTTCCCTCTACCCCATCCTTCTATCTGTCACCCAGCTAGCTGCCTGCTCCCCTTGCTCTTCCGTACTATCATCCGGCCCCGCCTCTATCCCAGCAAGCGTCTGCTCAATGAGCAGCAAACTCCTTTCCATGATGTTAATGGATCGCAGTGTTGCCAGTCGCTCATTAAGATCCAGGATTTAGGCTTCTAAACGTGCGACGAGCATGCATCTTGCGCAACAGTATGAACCCTCGATTGGCTGATCAAAGACAGCGTACATTGCACAAGTAGCACACTGGATGACATTGTCAGGCATGGAGCTCATCCTAATGGGGATCTACAATTTACTTGTGGAAGTAGTGAAGTGAAGATAGACTTGCTCACACTCCAAACGCGCCTCCACCCGTGCGCAGCCGCTCACACTTTACTGCCCGTGCGCAACCGCTCACACTTCACCGCCCGTACGCAACCGCTGACACTTTTTTTTTTTAAATTAAATAACGCTCACACTCTCTCTCAATCACCTGCTTCACTTACACCTTACACACAGACACTTACACACTTACACTCTAATACCCTCTCACTTAGTCATAGACACACACTTAGACCCACAGGCACACACACACTAAGACACACACTTAGATTCACACACACACTAAGAAACACTAGATACACAGAAAATACTTATCGGCTCCTGTCGGCAGATCCTCCGCAGCTCCAGTGACATCACCTGTAGTCTCACCGTCAGGACCTCTCTCCCAGCGGCCCCGCTCTCTGTCCTCCTGCCGCTTCGGGACCCACTCGTCTGCTTCTGCCCACTGAGCCTTCAGTGGGCAGTCCTTCAGCCGCTCCCTCGGACTCCTGGCGGCCTCCTGGCATCGACTCCTGTGCCGCTGCGGTGTCCCCTTCATTCTCGCGCCTGTTTCTGGCATCTGACGTCACTTCTTGCTTCCACTGCCTCCTTCCAGTTGTCCGATCTCCTTCACCTCTGAACCTTCACCTCTGCAATGCACATATGTATGTATGTATATATATATATATATATATATATATATATATATGAACCTTTACCTCTGCAATGACACAAGGCTTGACTAATAAATTGCAGATTTATTCTAAAATATATATATATATATATATATATATATATATATACACACAAAGGAGATAGATAGATAGATATACATACAAAGGATATACAAAGAGGTTGCTGCACAGGAGTATAAGGATATACAGGCATACACAACAAGACAGTATTTTAAAATAAACAGGAAGAAAATAAAATAAAAATACCCAATTTGGGATAAACCTCCCAAGGTTTTGATTCCTGCAGAGTCACTAAAGTAAACGGGAACAGCATTAAATTAAAGTATATCTCTGAAGTCTAACCATCCGTCTTTCTGAACCCCTGGTTCTTAAAGGGGTTGTCCCGCGAAAGCAAGTGGGGTTATACACTTCTGTATGGCCATATTAATGCACTTTGTAATGTACATTGTGCATTAATTATGAGCCATACAGAAGTTATTCACTTACCTGTTCCGTTGCTAGCGTCCCCGTCTCCATGGTGCCGTCTAATTTCAGCGTCTAATCGCCCGATTAGACGCGCTTGCGCAGTCCGGTCTTCTCCCTTCCGAATGGGGCCGCTCGTGCCGGAGAGCTGCTCCTTGTAGCTCCGCCCCATCACGTGTGCCGATTCCAGCCAATCAGGAGGCTGGAATCGGCAATGGAGCGCACAGAGCCCACGGTGCACCATGGGAGAAGACCTGCGGTGCATCGTGGGTGAAGATCCCGGCGGCCATCTTACTAAGGTAAGTAAGAAGTCGCGGGAGCGCGGGGATTTTTTACCCCTGCATCGGGTTTGTCTCGCGCCGAACGGGGGGCTATTGAAAAAAAAACCCGTTTCGGCGCGGGACAACCCCTTTAAAGCTTTTCCGCAAACACACCTCCCCCCGCCCTCTCTGATATCTTTTAGAGAAGGGAGGGGGGTATGCGTCAGTAGAAAAACCATAATTTCCCATTTCGGCCATATCTCTTCAAGAGATCTTCCAATCGGGAACATATGCCTGTATAAAGGAAAAGTCCAGCAGCAACTATGTTGCAATTTTAACCCCACAAGGGAGATCACTTTATTGCTCTACAGAGTATACAAGTAACATTTCGAGTCTTTACCAAGCAGCTTGTTGCTGCTATACTCTGTAGAGGGGGGTTAAAATTGCACCATAGTTCCTGCTGGACTTCTCCTTTATAATAACAGTTTCTTGGGATCTGGGTTGGATCCCTCATCTGGCGTGCATCCTTTACTGCTCTACCATACTTTGGCTTATGTGGTGAGTGCTGCTGACACCATCCTTCTTTCAGGAATATATGCCAGGCATATTTCTGGTCATGATTTTATCTACACAGTGACACCAAGCATGACCCGAAAATAATACCCAGGTACACGGATATGCCATTTGGGGTGTTCTGGTGCCCACACTTCAATGTGTGTAGATGCATTTTAACTGTCTGGCCCGCCCGATTCCAAAAATATAATTCATGTTGGGCTAGGACCTTTGCACAATCAATAATCCTTACTACGATATTTCTTCTTGATGTGAATTTTGCAGCCAGGATGTCTATAAGAAATATCCAAGGTGTCAATCCTCACCAGCAGGGCGCAATTAGAATCCCCCTGTCACTAGCTAATTTTATTGCCATCCTGATCAAAGGACTTCCTTATGGCTCCAGGTACATTACAGGTCTGGCAGAGGGGAGGGAGGAAGGGGGGAATTAATATTGAGTACACTCAGCTTTCCCAGGGTCCTGAACGGCAAATTGATGTGGACAGTTGGGGGACACTTTTTACAGGGAAAATAAACCCACAATATTGCTCTTCATAATGGAGCTGCCAATGATTTGAATTGCATTTTTGAATCACCTATATTTTTTTAATTAGAAGGTGGGCCCTTAGAATTTTCCCACCTGACACTCCTAGTAGCTCTAAAAGCCCTTTTACACACAAGGATTATCACTCAAAATTTGCTCAAAAGCCATGTTTTGAGTGATAATCATTGCGTGTAAATGTGTCCATCTTTCACTTTTCTGCTGAATGATGATTTTATGTTCGGCATTAAATCCATGGTTCAGCAGAAGAGCTGACAGCTGGGACTTCATGCTGTGTTCTCCACGGGGAGCACTGATAACATTTTCTCAGCTGTCAGCCGTGCAGCAGAACAAAAGTAATGTATTCAGAGAACAGACCACACGCATTAATAAGCTGCAAATTGGCATTAGTACCAATTAGTAGTTTATGCAAAATGATCGCTCAAAAGCCATTTTTTAAAGCAATCATGTTTGTGTGTAATGGGCCTTAACTCTTTCCACTTGTCTAGACAAGTTAGTGTCATTGTGTGACTCACAGGCTCAGCTGGTTAACCATTTGTTGTGTCAGTTTGAACTTGACTGTACATTTGGTCCTCTTTGATGGGTGTGTCAGCTGTTGGTGTACACATGGGGGCAATTAGGGTTTTTAGTTCCCTCCTAGCCTGAGTTCTGTGATTGTCATTTGCAGTGCAGTCTCCTTCTGCTGTATAGTGAGGACATCTCTGGATCTGGTTTCCTTGATTCTCTCAGCATCTCTTCAGATAAGTTCAGAGATGTATTACTGATATTAATTCTTTTGGATTTTCGTTTATTCTTATGGTGGTTTTTCCTTTGTCATTTATCATGGTTAGTGAGTGGCACAGGCAGGAGGGTGGATGCGTCCCTATCAGGGCAGGTCATCCATTAGTAGGCAGGGGTTGTGACTAGAGATGAGCGAACGTACTCGTTAAGGTCGATTTCACAATCGAGCATCGCTATTTTCAAGTACCTGACTACTCGGGTGAAAAGATTCGGGGGCGCCGGGGGTGAGCGGGGGGCTGCAGAGGGGAGTGGGGGGAGAGAGAGCTCTGCCCTGTTCCCCAGTACTACCCCCCGCTCCACCACACCGCCCCCCGAATCTTTTCACCCGAGTAGTCAGGTACTCGAAAATAGCGATGCTCGATTGCGAAATCGTCCTTAACGAGTACGTTCGCTCATCTCTAGTTGTGACCCTCTAGGAAACATTTCCCTCCTTTTGTTTATTTTTTCCTTGTACTGCAGGGGCTTACTGGTAGTTTGGATGCTTACAAGATGAAAATAGTGAATTGCTTAGAATGATGTTGAGAAGGCCGAACTTTTAAATTCCTATTTTACATCTGTTTTCTCTCAGAAAGTAGATGTAGCATCAACTGATCTTCCCTGTGCTATTGGGAGAATAAAATAATGCAGTCTATCTATAAGCAAAGAGATGGTAATGGCACACTTAGCTAACTTAAGTGAATTCAAGTCTCAAGGTCCAGATAAATTACATCCTAGGATACTAAAGGAAGCAGCAGAGGTAATTGTTGAACCACTCGCCATAATCTTTGAAAATTCCTGAAGAACAGAAGACGTCCCAGAAGATTGGAAACGGGCAAATGTTGTCCCTATCTTCAAAAAAGGAAAGAAGGTGGATCCAGGAAACTACAGACCTGTGAGCCTGACTTCTATACTGGGAAAGAGGTTTGAACAAATTATTAAACAGCATGTATGTAAGTATATGGATAGAAATGGAGCAATTAACAAGAGCCAGCATTGTTTTTTGTAACAAACAAGTCATACCAGACAAATCTAATTTCCTTCTATGACAGAATCACCGACTCGGTTGATCAGGGAAATGTGGTAGATATAGTATATCTTGCCTTTAATGAAGCATTTGACAAAGTATCTCATACCATACTTTTTGAAAAAATGACCAAATATGGGATTGACAAGGCAACTGTTAGGTGGATTCACACTTGGCTGAGTGATCGTACTCAAAGAATGGTCATAAATGGCTGCAAGGCCCTGTCCTAGGCCCAGTGTTTACATTTTTTTTATAAATGATCTGGAGGAGGGAATTGATGGTAAACTGATCAAATTTTCCAACGACACAAAGCTAGAAGGGACAGCTAACACTAGGGAAAAGAGAGAGAGTATTCAAAAAGATGTAGAAAAGCTTGAACAGTGGATGGCGACTAACAGAATGGTATTTAACAAGAAGAAATGCAAAGTCCTACATCTGGGCAAGAAAAATGAAAAAAGCATATACAGCATGGGAGGAATTAGACTAGGCAGCAGCACATGTGAAAAAGACTTGGGTATACTAATAGATCATAGACTGAACATGAGTCAACAATATGATGAGAGAATAAGAGAAGCATAGAGTCTAGCTCACATGAGGTAATTATCCCCCTCTACTCTTCCTTTGTCAGACCTCATCTGATATACTGTGTCCAGTTCTGGGCAGCCCACTTTAAAAATTATGTAAATTATGTCCTATGAGAAATGGTTAAAGGATCTGGGAATGTTTAAATGCAAAAATGCTTGCAAAAAAGAAGGCGGAAAGGATACTTAAAGGGGTTGTCCCGCGCCGAAACGTTTTTTTTTCAATAGCCCCCCCGTTCGGCGCGAGACAAACCCGATGCAGGGGTTAAAAAAAAAAAACGGACAGTGCTTACCTGAAACCCCGCGCTCCGGTGACTTCTTACTTACCTTGTGAAGATGGCCGCCGGGATCTTCTCCCTCGGTGGACCGCAGGTCTTCTGTGCGGTCCATTGCCGATTCCAGCCTCCTGATTGGCTGGAATCGGCACGTGATGGGGCGGAGCTACGAGGAGCCGCTCTCCGGCACGAGCGGCCCCATTCAGAAAAGAAGAAGACCGGACTGCGCAAGCGCGTCTAATCGGGCGATTAGACGCTGAAAATTAGACGGCACCATGGAGACGAGGACGCTAGCAACGGAACAGGTAAGTGAATAACTTCTGTTTGGCTCATATTTAATGCACGATGTACATTACAAAGTGCATTAATATGGCCATACAGAAGTGTATAACCCCATTTGCTTTCGCGGGACAACCCCTTTAATAGCTGTCTACAAATATCTGAAGGGCTGTCACAGTGCAGAGGGATCAGCCCTATTTTCATTTGCACAAGGAAAGACTAAAAGCAATGGGATTAAACTGAAAGAGAAGAGATACTAATTAAATATTAGAAAAAACTTTCTGACAGTGAGGGTGATAAATGAGTGGAACAGGTTACCATGGGAGGTGGTGAGTTCTCTTTCAATGGAAGTCTTCAAACAAAGGCTGGACAAATATTTGTCTGGGATGTTTTAGTGAATCCTGCACTGAGTATGGGGGTTTGACCAGATGACCCTGGAGGTCCCTTCCAACTCTACCATTCTATGATTCTAGTGTGATGTGAACATTGCCAGAGAGAATATAATTTGGTTTGCAGTTATTGCACACTCAAAGCAGATGTGACACTCTTACTTACACACACAAAAAAAAAGATTCACCAAAAATATAACTAGGTCATAAAATATAACTTTTATTAATACAAAATATCTAAAAATATTAAAGGGGTTATCTGGGACATAGCTCTTTTCAAAAGGTTTGACCCAACAAAAGGGCCATGTGACCACTGCAGCCCACGTAACCCAGTGTCGGGAAGTAATCTCTTGCCTCCAGGAAGTGAAGTTCAGCAAGGAGCAGAGAAGCGGCAATGACAGGGGAGTGTGAAGGGTGAGTCTGTGTACTGTTATTTTACTGCTGCAGGCTAAAGAACATTTTGAACACAAGTACTTCCACAGAAAACCCCTTTAAAGTTAAAATGATGAGGACACAATCATGACTGCCAAACTAAAGTTAAAATTAAAAATACCATATTTTTTGCACTATAAGACACACCCGACAACAGGACGCACCCAGATTTTAGAGAACACAAGAGAAGAAAAAATATTTCAGGCTAACTGAAATTTTCTTGGTGGTTTAGAGAAGTAACTTTGATCTCATGGTCCAAATTCGGGGTCCCATACAGTAGAAGGAAGTCGTTTTAATGGGGTTCTTAAAGACAGGACACTTCAAAAGTTAGAATGGTGAATTATTATATATTTTACAAGAGATAAAGAAGAAAGAATTTTGGAGGAAGGGAAGGGCTGCTAATTATAACTTTGAAAAGTTGTGAAAAGCCATAAATAACATAGTGTTGCTCATCTTATTGGCCGGGTGATTAAAATCATCTCCATTTCACCAAAGCGGATCAGGTAAGTATGAACCAATTGTTGGCGAAAATTCTGGGAAAATGTAATTTCCCATAATGCCTAATGCCATAATAGTCCAAGAGTATGTCAGCTCTCACATGGATGTACTCAGACATGGCATTGACCCCTTTCATTTCTGGGTGTCTAAGCTGGATGAGTAGCCAGAACTCTCATGTTTACACTTGGAGCAAAATACTTGCCCTCAAGTTGCTATTGCTGGTGGAGGAAATGCTGCTGCTCTCTTCTGCCACATTTCCTCCTTCTTTTCCAAAAATGAAAATTTTGTAAAGCACAAGAAATAGTGACAATTCTACTGATATTCCTGGAGTATAAGATGCAGGAACTTTTAAGCAAGATTTGTTTTCTTGCTAAAAAGCGGTCAAAAATACAGCAATCACCAAACAATATGGGGCTCTCAATAGCAAACAATGCAACATACAGAAAGTCATGAAATGCAAAAATACTACAAATACAACTTATACAGGGAACATGACTAAGGTCTCATGTCCACGGGCACGTACAGTGGAATCCCGCAGCAGTTTCCACCTGTGCCCTCAGCAATAAAGCCAAAAATGACAGCATACTCACCTGTCCGGACGCTGCGAGTCTCCCCTCTGTCGCGGCCAGATCTTCTTTCTTTAGCACGGGGATGTGCTAGGCATGCTGGCAGAATGCCGCGCGCATTCGCCGTGCAGTGTTTTTTTTTTTTTAATCTCCTGTATGTTGAAACCCACTCCTCACACTGTCTGTACATTTTTATCACTTTGGACACAATATCTATTTTTCCTCGTAGTATTAATCAGCTGTCGTTCTTTTTAGAACACAACCAGATAAGTCAGAGGAAGAAAAGCTATTATTAGCGAAGAAATTAGAACAAAAAGCCAAGCTGGATGGAATACCAACAACAGCTAAGGTAAGGAAATAATTTTACAATTTAGCTCTCGACTAAAAAAACAGACTAGGCCTTGCTTACATGACATGCAATATACAGGGTTGCAACCACCGTCAGGTGGGATGAACATCTCACCTGAAAATGTAGCTACATAGTGTGGATCGCAATATGTAAGACTAGCCAGTCACTTAGAGTTAATCTGTCAGGAAGGGTATCATTTATGCATAAGGAGACACCTAGAAGGTAAGTGAGGAGACTTATAAGGCCATGCATGCTCCTCTGGTAAATATGCAAATTGGGGAGATGGAATATTGTCATAAGGCTTGTCTAAAAATTCTGACATTTACTTGCAGGAATGCTGCCTTCCATTAGCTGGCAATGCAGAGGAATTGTTCCATCTTCCATTTGCATTCAATCAGCATAGTAAGGAGAGCACACAGCAGACATCTAAGAATTTGTTCATACACTGTCATGGTACTGTAACACAATGGACACCAACAGAGATGGACAGACCCCAATAAATTATACCAGGGCTTTTGTGGTACACTTAGTAATATAGCATGTAAGGCTGAACAAAGATACATGTCCATTCAGTTCAGCCTATTAGCCCCCAATGTTGATCCACAGGAAGGCAAAAAACAGCAATGACGTAAAAAACAATTTTCCTCATTCTAGGGAAAAAAATTTGTTTCAAACTGCCAATCAAAATAATCCCCGAATTACTGACCCTTCAGAGTAATCAGTGATATAGCATGTAATATTGTAACACTCAGGAAAGACATTCAGACCTTCTCAAACTCTTTTATCAAATTCGCCATCACCACGTTCTTAAGCAGAGAGTTCCACAGTCTCACTGCTCTTAAGTATTAGAACGCCCCTTGTTACAGTCCTGGGTATAATAGATGATGCCAGAGCTCACTGCACTGACCCCTTATATATCTATACATAATTATTAGAGCACCCCCTGCTACAGTCCTTGGTATAATAGATGATGGGAGAGATCTCTGTATTGTCTTCTGATATGTCTATACATAGTTATAAGAGCACCTCCTTGTTACAGTCCTTGGTATAAATAGATCATGGGGGAGATCTCTGTACTGACACCTGATATATTATTCATAGTTATTAGAGCGCCCCCTTGTTACAGTCCTGGGTATAAATAGATGATGGGACAGATCTCAGTATTGTCCCACGTTATCAAAATAATCCCCAAATTACCGACCCTTCAGAGTAATCAGTGATATAACATTTAATATTGTAGCACTCAGAATAGACATCCAGACCCTGTCATAGTCTTTTATCAAAGTCGCCATTACCGCGTTCTCAGGCAGAGAGTTTCATAGTCTCACTGCTCTTACAGTAAAGAACCCCCTTCAATGTCGTGTGGAACCCTTCTTTCCTCTAGATGTAAAGAGCCCCCTTTGCTACAGTCCTGGGTATAATAGATGATGGGAGATATCTCTGTACTGACCCTTTATATATCTATAAATAGTTATTAGAGCATCCCCTTGAAACAGTCCTGTGTATAGTAGATGATAAGAGAGATCGCCGTACTGTCCCCTGATATATCTATACATAGTTATTAGAGCACCCTCTTGTTACAGTTCTGCGTATAAATAGATGATGGGAGAGATCTCTGTATTGTCCCCCATTACATATATCCATATGCATTAGAGTGTCCTTTGTTACAGTCCTAGGTATAATAGATGATGCCAGAGATCTCCGTACTGTCCCCTGATATATCTATACGTAGTTATTAGAGCGCCCCCTTGTTACAGTCCTAGGTATAATGGATGACGGGAGAGATCTCTGTATTGAACCCTGATATATTATTCATAGTTATTAGAGGGCCCCCTTGTTACAGTTCTAGCTACAAAAGGATGATTAGACAGATCTCTGTATTGTTCCTTGATACATCTATTAATAGTTATTAAAGTGCCCCCTTGTTACAGTCCTGGGTATAATAGATGATGTACTGTCCCCCGACATATTTATACATAGTTATTAGAGAGCCACCTTGTTACGTGCCTGGGTATAAATAGATGATGTAAGAGATCTTTGTACTGACCCCTGATATATCATGCATAGTTATTAGAGTGCCCCCTTGTTACAGTCTTGGATGTATATAAATGATGGGCGATCTCTGTACTGTCAGCTGATATATTTATACATAGTTATTGGAGTACCCCCTTTTTACGGTTCTGAGTATAATAGATGTTCGGAGAGATCTTTGTATTGTCTCCTGATATATCTATACTTAGTTATTAGGGCTTCCTCTTGTTACAGTCCTGAATATAAATAGACTAGCTTACCCATCGCGCGTTGCTGCGAAGACATACATACATACATACATTCATTTTTATATATCTAGATAACAACCAATCACAGTGCAGCTTTCAAGTTACCTCAGCAGTATAATATATAGCAACCAATCACAGCACAACTTTCATTTTACCTCAGGATTCTCAATATCCAGGAATTGTCTTGCGAAACGTTCGGCGGATGCATCATTTTGTAGTTGAACACGCTTGCTCGTAATGCCTTTTGCTTTTGTGCTTGAGATGGAAATCAAACGATCATTGTCTGGGGGGCATAACTGTCGACGATGCTCGCATGCGCGCCACCTATCGTAGGATAGATGTACTATGCCAGTAATATTCGGAGGAGTGTACTCAACAACTTCCCAAAGTTTCATGGCGATTATATGAATGGTGTAGTAATGCATAAAGAACAGACAGACGGACAGTCATTCATTTATATATATATATAGACATCAGGAAGTGAGAGAATTAGATTCCATATGTAAAATGTGGACGCTAATTCTTTTGCGCTTGGAATTGAATAATTGAGTTGGGACCCATTAACTTTTCCTATTTATGTCATAATCAATGCTCGTGCCAAATTTCAAGTTTCTATGATTTTGGGAAGCGAGAAAATTAGATTCTGTACGTAAAATTTGGACGCTAATTCTTTTGCGCTTAGAATTGAATAATCGAGATGGGACCCACTAGCTTTTCTTATTTATGACATAATCAATGCTCGTGCCAAATTTCACGTTTCTATGACACCGGAAAGTGAGAAAATTACATTCCATACGTAAAATTTGGACGCTAATTCTTTTGTGCATAGAATTGAATAATCAAGTTGGGACCTATTAACTTTTCCTATTTATGACATAATCAATGCTCGCGCCAAATTTCACGTTTCTATGACACCGGAAAGTGAGAAAATTACATTCCGTACGTAAAATTTGGACGCTAATTCTTTTGCGCTTAGAATTGAATAATCGAGTTGGGACTCATTCGCTTTTCCTGTTTATGACATAATCAATGCTCGTGCCAAATTTCATGTTTCTACGCTATCGGAAAGTGAGAGAATTAGTGGCAATGATGGAAATCGAACGCTCTACGTGGGGGGGCATAACTGTCGGCGACGCTCGCACGCGCGCCATCTATCATAGGATAGTTGTACTATGCCTATATTTTTCCCAGGAGTGTACTCAACAACTTTCCAAAGTTTCATGGCGATCGGATGAACGGTGCAGTAGTGCATAAAGGACAAACAGACAGACACGCAGACAGACACACAGACAGACACGCATACATTCGATTTTATATATATAGACTAGCGTACCCGTCGCGCGTTGCTGCGAAGACAGACATACATACATACTTCGTTTTTATATATCTAGATGACGGCAGCAGCGACCACTGAGGTTTTGTAGGCCGCTGCTTCCCCCTTGCAGGCTGAATAAAATAGCCGTTGTGTGGAACATCCAATTTATCCGGCTGCTGTGGCTTCTTGGGAAGATAGCCTAGTACATGTTTGCCCACTTCCAACTCCAATGGAGACTGACTGTAAATGGCTGGCGTGCTCTAGTATTTATGGTTTCAAGCTGTACGTGTCATTGCATACAGTCTATCTATCTATCTTTCTTTCTTTCTATCTATCTATCTATCTATCTATCTATCTATCTATCTATCTATCTATCTGGGTTATTGCATACAGTCTATCTATCTATCTATCTATCTATCTATGACATCAGGAAATGAGAGAATTAGATTTTGTAGGCCGCTGCTTCCCCCTTGCGGGCTGAATAAAATAGCCGTTGGGTGGAACATACAATTTATCCGGCTGCTGTGGCTTCTTAGGAAGATATCCTAGTACTTGTTTACCTACTTCCAACTCCAATGGTAATTGGCTGGCGTGCTCTAGTGGTTCCAAGCTGTACGTGTCATAATAGAGCCTTAATGACATCACAATGCAGCTTTATAGAACATGTTGGGGCATGTTCAAGGGCGTCCGATGTTGATGACATCAGTGATGACATCACAATAGCAGGTGGCTTACTTATTCGATCTACGTGGGGGGGGTGGTAACTTTCGACGACGCTCGCGCGCGCGCCATTTATCGTAGGATAGTTGTACTATGCCTATAATCTTCCCAGGAGTGTACTCAACAACTTCCCAAAGTTTCATGGCGATCGGATGAATGGTGTAGTAGCGCATAAAGGACAAACAGACAGACACGCAGACAGACAGACAGACACGCACGCACGCAGACAGACATACATTCAATTTTATATATATAGACTAGCGTACCCGTCGCGCGTTGCTGCGAAGACAGACATACATTCGTTGCTGCGAAGACAGACAGACATAGCTATCCAATCCAGTTATTTACACTTTGCTTGTCTGCCTGCGTGCCGTGGATTATTCTAGGGGTTTTCCCCACCCGTCGCGCGTTGCTGCGAAGACAGACATACATACATTCGTTGCTGCGAAGACAGACAGACATAGCTATCCAATCCAGTTATTTACACTTTGCTTGTCTGCCTGCGTGCCGTGGATTATTCTAGGGGTTTTCCCCAGCTCGCAACATTGTATCCAATAAGCGAGTTCTCCACTAAACATTGTTCTCCATGAAAGAACTGAGCGTACCTTTTTTAAAAATGACGGCAGCAGCGACCATTGAGATTTTGTAGGCCGCTGCTTCCCCCCTGCAGGCTGAATAAAATAGCCGTTGTGTGGAACATCCAATTTATCCGGCTGCTGTGGCTTCTTGGGAAGATAGCCTAGTACATGTTTGCCCACTTCCAACTCCAATGGAGACTGACTGTAAATGGCTGGCGTGCTCTAGTATTTATGGTTCCAAGCTGTACGTGTCATTGCATACAGTCTATCTATCTATCTATCTATCTATCTATCTATCTATCTATCTGGGTTATTGCATACAGTCTATCTATCTATCTATCTATCTATGACATCAGGAAATGAGAGAATTAGATTCCGTACGTAAAATTTGAACGCTAATTCTTTGGCGCTTTGAATTGAATAATCAAGTTGGGACCCATTAGCTTTTCCCATTTATGACATAATCAATGCTCATGCCAAATTTCAAGTTTCTATGACGTTGGGTGGAACATACAATTTATCCGGCTGCTGTGGCTTCTTAGGAAGATATCCTAGTACTTGTTTACCCACTTCCAACTCCAATGGTAATTGGCTGGCGTGCTCTAGTATTTATGCGTACCCGTCGCGCGTTGCTGCAAAGACAGACATACATACATACATTCGTATTATATATATAGACTAGCGTACCCGTCGCGCGTTGCTGCGAAGACAGACATACATACATACATTCGTTTTTATATATCTAGATGACGGCAGCAGCGACCACTGAGGTTTTGTAGGCCGCTGCTTCCCCCTTGCAGGCTGAATAAAATAGCCGTTGTGTGGAACATCCAATTTATCCGGCTGCTGTGGCTTCTTGGGAAGATAGCCTAGTACATGTTTGCCCACTTCCAACTGCAATGGAGACTGACTGTAAATGGCTGGCGTGCTCTAGTATTTATGGTTTCAAGCTGTACGTGTCATTGCATATAGTCTATCTATCTATCTATCTATCTATCTATCTATCTATCTATCTATCTATCTATCTATCAGGGTTATTGCATACAGTCTATCTATCTATCTATCTATGACATCAGGAAATGAGAGAATTAGATTCCGTACGTAAAATTTGAACGCTAATTCTTTGGCGCTTTGAATTGAATAATCGAGTTGGAACCCATTAACTTTTCCTATTTATGACATAATCAATGCTCGTGCCAAATTTTAAGTTTCTATGACATTGGGAAGTGAGAGAATTAAGTTGGGATGAGACATAAGGCCTTGCCCATAAGCATTCCCCAACCTCCAAGAACTGAACCTACCTACCTGAATGAGATTTTGTAGGCCGCTGCTTCCCCCTTGCGGGCTGAATAAAATAGCCGTTGGGTGGAACATACAATTTATCCGGCTGCTGTGGCTTCTTAGGAAGATATCCTAGTACTTGTTTACCCACTTCCAACTCCAATGGTAATTGGCTGGCGTGCTCTAGTGGTTCCAAGCTGTACGTGTCATAATACAGCCTTAATGACATCACAATGCAGCTTTATAGAACATGTTGGGGCATGTTCAAGGGCGTCCGATGTTGATGACATCAGTGATGACATCACAATAGCAGGTGGCTTACTTATTCGATCTACGTGGGGGGGGGGGTAACTTTCGACGACGCTCGCGCGCCATTTATCGTAGGATATTTGTACTATGCCTATAATCTTCCCAGGAGTGTACTTAACAACTTCCCAAAGTTTCATGGCGATCGGATGAATGGTGTAGTAGCGCATAAAGGACAAACAGACACGCACGCACGCAGACACGCACGCACGCAGACAGACATACATTCAATTTTATATATATAGATGACGGCAGCAGCGACCACTGAGGTTTTGTAGGCCGCTGCTTCCCCCTTGCAGGCTGAATAAAATAGCCGTTGTGTGGAACATCCAATTTATCCGGCTGCTGTGGCTTCTTGGGAAGATAGCCTAGTACATGTTTGCCCACTTCCAACTCCAATGGAGACTGACTGTAAATGGCTGGCGTGCTCTAGTATTTATGGTTTCAAGCTGTACGTGTCATTGCATACAGTCTATCTATCTATCTATCTATCTATCTATCTATCTATCTATCTATCAGGGTTATTGCATACAGTCTATCTATCTATGACATCAGGAAATGAGGGAATTAGATTCCGTACGTAAAATTTGAACGCTAATTCTTTGGCGCTTTGAATTGAATAATCGAGTTGGGATCTATCTATCAGGGTTATTGCATACAGTCTATCTATCTATCTATCTATCTATCTATCTATCTATCTATCTATCTATCTATCTATGACATCAGGAAATGAGGGAATTAGATTTTGTAGGCCGCTGCTTCCCCCTTGCGGGCTGAATAAAATAGCCATTGGGTGGAACATACAATTTATCCGGCTGCTGTGGCTTCTTAGGAAGATATCCTAGTACTTGTTTACCCACTTCCAACTCCAATGGTAATTGGCTGGCGTGCTCTAGTATTTATGCGTACCCGTCGCGCGTTGCTGCAAAGACAGACATACATACATACTTCGTATTATATATATAGATGACGGCAGCAGCGACCACTGAGGTTTTGTAGGCCGCTGCTTCCCCCTTGCAGGCTGAATAAAATAGCCGTTGTGTGGAACATCCAATTTATCCGGCTGCTGTGGCTTCTTGGGAAGATAGCCTAGTACATGTTTGCCCACTTCCAACTCCAATGGAGACTGACTGTAAATGGCTGGCGTGCTCTAGTATTTATGGTTTCAAGCTGTACGTGTCATTGCATACAGTCTATCTATCTATCTATCTATCTATCTATCTATCTATCTATCTATCAGGGTTATTGCATACAGTCTATCTATCTATGACATCAGGAAATGAGAGAATTAGATTCCGTACGTAAAATTTGAACGCTAATTCTTTGGCGCTTTGAATTGAATAATCGAGTTGGGATCTATCTATCTATCTATCAGGGTTATTGCATACAGTCTATCTATCTATCTATCTATCTATCTATCTATCTATCTATGACATCAGGAAATGAGGGAATTAGATTTTGTAGGCCGCTGCTTCCCCCTTGCGGGCTGAATAAAATAGCCATTGGGTGGAACATACAATTTATCCGGCTGCTGTGGCTTCTTAGGAAGATATCCTAGTACTTGTTTACCCACTTCCAACTCCAATGGTAATTGGCTGGCGTGCTCTAGTATTTATGCGTACCCGTCGCGCGTTGCTGCAAAGACAGACATACATACATACATTCGTATTATATATATAGACTAGCATACCCGTCGCGCGTTGCTGCGAAGACAGACATACATTCGTTGCTGCGAAGACAGACAGACATAGCTATCCAATCCAGTTATTTACACTTTTCTTGTCTGCCTGCGTGCCGTGGATTATTCTAGGGGTTTTCCCCACCCGTCGCGCGTTGCTGCGAAGACAGACATACATACATTCGTTGCTGCGAAGACAGAAAGACATAGCTATCCAATCCAGTTATTTACACTTTGCTTGTCTGGCTGCGTGCCGTGGATTATTCTAGGGGTTTTCCCCAGCTCGCAACATTGTATCCAATAAGCGAGTTCTCCACTAAACATTGTTCTCCATGAAAGAACTGAGCGTACCTTTTTTAAAAATGACGGCAGCAGCGACCATTGAGATTTTGTAGGCCGCTGCTTCCCCCCTGCAGGCTGAATAAAATAGCCGTTGTGTGGAACATCCAATTTATCCGGCTGCTGTGGCTTCTTGGGAAGATAGCCTAGTACATGTTTGCCCACTTCCAACTCCAATGGAGACTGACTGTAAATGGCTGGCGTGCTCTAGTATTTATGGTTCCAAGCTGTACGTGTCATTGCATACAGTCTATCTATCTATCTATCTATCTATCTATCTGGGTTATTGCATACAGTCTATCTATCTATCTATCTATCTATGACATCAGGAAATGAGAGAATTAGATTCCGTACGTAAAATTTGAACGCTAATTCTTTGGCGCTTTGAATTGAATAATCAAGTTGGGACCCATTAGCTTTTCCCATTTATGACATAATCAATGCTCATGCCAAATTTCAAGTTTCTATGACGTTGGGTGGAACATACAATTTATCCGGCTGCTGTGGCTTCTTAGGAAGATATCCTAGTACTTGTTTACCCACTTCCAACTCCAATGGTAATTGGCTGGCGTGCTCTAGTATTTATGCGTACCCGTCGCGCGTTGCTGCAAAGACAGACATACATACATACATTCGTATTATATATATAGATGACGGCAGCAGCGACCACTGAGGTTTTGTAGGCCGCTGCTTCCCCCTTGCAGGCTGAATAAAATAGCCGTTGTGTGGAACATCCAATTTATCCGGCTGCTGTGGCTTCTTGGGAAGATAGCCTAGTACATGTTTGCCCACTTCCAACTCCAATGGAGACTGACTGTAAATGGCTGGCGTGCTCTAGTATTTATGGTTTCAAGCTGTACGTGTCATTGCATACAGTCTATCTATCTATCTATCTATCTATCTATCTGGGTTATTGCATACAGTCTATCTATCTATCTATCTATCTATGACATCAGGAAATGAGAGAATTAGATTCCGTACGTAAAATTTGAACGCTAATTCTTTGGCGCTTTGAATTGAATAATCAAGTTGGGACCCATTAGCTTTTCCCATTTATGACATAATCAATGCTCATGCCAAATTTCAAGTTTCTATGACGTTGGGTGGAACATACAATTTATCCGGCTGCTGTGGCTTCTTAGGAAGATATCCTAGTACTTGTTTACCCACTTCCAACTCCAATGGTAATTGGCTGGCGTGCTCTAGTATTTATGCGTACCCGTCGCGCGTTACTGCAAAGACAGACATACATACATACATTCGTATTATATATATAGACTAGCGTACCCGTCGCGCGTTGCTGCGAAGACAGACATACATTCGTTGCTGCGAAGACAGACAGACATAGCTATCCAATCCAGTTATTTACACTTTGCTTGTCTGCCTGCGTGCCGTGGATTATTCTAGGGGTTTTCCCCACCCGTCGCGCGTTGCTGCGAAGACAGACATACATACATTCGTTGCTGCGAAGACAGACAGACATAGCTATCCAATCCAGTTATTTACACTTTGCTTGTCTGCCTGCGTGCCGTGGATTATTCTAGGGGTTTTCCCCAGCTCGCAACATTGTATCCAATAAGCGAGTTCTCCACTAAACATTGTTCTCCATGAAAGAACTGAGCGTACCTTTTTTAAAAATGACGGCAGCAGCGACCATTGAGATTTTGTAGGCCGCTGCTTCCCCCCTGCAGGCTGAATAAAATAGCCGTTGTGTGGAACATCCAATTTATCCGGCTGCTGTGGCTTCTTGGGAAGATAGCCTAGTACATGTTTGCCCACTTCCAACTCCAATGGAGACTGACTGTAAATGGCTGGCGTGCTCTAGTATTTATGGTTCCAAGCTGTACGTGTCATTGCATACAGTCTATCTATCTATCTATCTATCTATCTATCTATCTATCTATCTATCTATCTATCTATCTATCTATCTATCTGGGTTATTGCATACAGTCTATCTATCTATCTATCTATCTATCTATGAAATCAGGAAATGAGAGAATTAGATTCCGTACGTAAAATTTGAACGCTAATTCTTTGGCGCTTTGAATTGAATAATCAAGTTGGGACCCATTAGCTTTTCCCATTTATGACATAATCAATGCTCATGCCAAATTTCAAGTTTCTATGACGTTGGGTGGAACATACAATTTATCCGGCTGCTGTGGCTTCTTAGGAAGATATCCTAGTACTTGTTTACCCACTTCCAACTCCAATGGTAATTGGCTGGCGTGCTCTAGTATTTATGCGTACCCGTCGCGCGTTGCTGCAAAGACAGACATACATACATACATTCGTATTATATATATAGACTAGCGTACCCGTCGCGCGTTGCTGCGAAGACAGACATACATACATTCGTTGCTGCGAAGACAGACAGACATAGCTATCAAATCCAGTTATTTACACTTTGCTTGTCTGCCTGCGTGCCGTGGAATATTCTAGGGGTTTTCCCCAGCTCGCAACATTGTATCCAATAAGCGAGTTCTCCACTAAACATTGTTCTCCATGAAAGAACTGAGCATACCTTTTTTAAAAATGACGACAGCAGCGACCAATGAGATTTTGTAGGCCGCTGCTTCCCCCTTGCAGGCTGAATAAAATAGCCGTTGTGTGGAACATCCAATTTATCTGGCTGCTGTGGCTTCTTGGGAAGATAGCCTAGTACATGTTTGCCCACTTCCAACTCCAATGGAGACTGACTGTAAATGGCTGGCGTGCTCTAGTATTTATGGTTCCAAGCTGTACGTGTCATTGCATACAGTCTATCTATCTATCTATCTATCTATCTATCTATCTATCTATCTATCTATCTATCTATCTATCTATCTATCTATCATCAGGAAATGAGAGAATTAGATTCCGTACGTAAAATTTGGACACTAATTCTTTGGCGCTTTGAATTGAATAATCGAGTTGGGACCCATTAGCTTTTCCCATTTATGACATAATCAATGCTCGTGCCAAATTTCAAGTTTCTATGACATTGGGAAGTGAGAGAATTAAATTCCGTACATAAAATTTGGACGCTAATTCTTTTGCGCTTAGAATTGAATAATCGAGTTGGGATGAGACATAAGGCCTTGCCCATAAGCATTCCCCAACCTCCAAGAACTGAACCTACCTACCTGAATGAGATTTTGTAGGCCGCTGCTTCCTCCTTGCGGGCTGAATAAAATAGCCGTTGGGTGGAACATACAATTTATCTGGCTGCTGTGGCTTCTTAGGAAGATATCCTAGTACTTGTTTACCCACTTCCAACTCCAATGGTAATTGGCTGGCGTGCTCTAGTGGTTCCAAGCTGTACGTGTCATAATAGAGCCTTAATGACATCACAATGCAGCTTTATAGAACATGTTGGGGCATGTTCAAGGGCGTCCGATGTTGATGACATCAGTGATGACATCACAATAGCAGGTGGCTTACTTATTCGATCTACGTGGGGGGGTGGTAACTTTCGACGACGCTCGCGCGCGCGCCATTTATCGTAGGATATTTGTACTATGCCTATAATCTTCCCAGGAGTGTACTTAACAACTTCCCAAAGTTTCATGGCGATCGGATGAATGGTGTAGTAGCGCGTTGCTGCGAAGACAGACATACATACTTCGTTTTTATATATCTAGATGACGGCAGCAGCGACCACTGAGGTTTTGTAGGCTGCTGCTTCCCCCTTCCAGGCTGAATAAAATAGCCGTTGTGTGAGAATCGCTGGGGGGGGAGACATTCTTACTGCTGGGAGAATTGCTGGGGGGGGGGGGGAGACATTCTTACTGCTGGGAGAATTGCTGGGGGGGGGATGGGAGACATTCTGACTGCTGGGATAATCGCTGGGGGGGATGGGAGACATTCTGACTGCTGGGAGAATCGCTGGGGGGCTGCTTCCCCCTTCCAGGCTGAATAAAATAGCCGTTGTGTGAGAATCGCTGGGGGGGGAGACATTCTTACTGCTGGGAGAATTGCTGGGGGGGGGGGGGAGGCATTCTTACTGCTGGGAGAATTGCTGGGGGGGAGGATGGGAGACATTCTGACTGCTGGGATAATCGCTGGGGGGGATGGGAGACATTCTGACTGCTGGGAGAATCGCTGGGGGGCTGCTTCCCCCTTCCAGGCTGAATAAAATAGCCGTTGTGTGAGAATCGCTGGGGGGGGGGAGACATTCTTACTGCTGGGAGAATTGCTGGGGGGGGATGGGAGACATTCTGACTGCTGGGATAATCGCTGGGGGGGATGGGAGACATTCTGACTGCTGGGAGAATCGCTGGGGGGGGGGGTGGGAGACATTCTGACTGCTGGGAGAATCGCTGGGGGGGGGATGGGAGACATTCTGACTGCTGGGAGAATCGCTGGGGGGGGGATGGGAGACATTCTGACTGCTGGGAGAATCGCTGGGGGGGATCGGAGACATTCTGACTGCTGGGAGAATCGCTGGCGGGGGAGCGGAGGCATGACTGCTGGGAGAATCGTTGGGGGGAGGGGGGCATGGTGACTGCCAAGAAAATCTCTGTGGGGGAAGGGGGGCATGATGACTGCCAGGAGAACCGCTGGGGGGGAGCCATTATGACTGCTGGGGGAACCACTTGGGGGGAGGGGGGCATTATTATTGCTGGCGGACAGCTGGGGGTGGCATTGTGACTGCTGGTGGACCACTGGGGGGGGGGGGGGTATTATGACTGCTGGGGGAACCGCTGGGGGGGGGGGAGCGGGCATTATTACTGCTGGGGGACCGCTGGGGTATGTCACTCTTATTACTAATGGGGGGAGTGTCACTATTATTACTGCTGTGGGATGTCACTATTATCGCTGGGGTGAAGGTGTCACTATTACCGCTGGGGTATGTGTACATGTGGCAGAAATGGGCAGGTCTCTTTCAGAATAGACCGGGTGCAGATTTTGACTGCTTTTTAGATGCGGAAATGCTGCAGAATTTTCCACAGAAATCTCCGCTGAGGACATTCTGCAGTATTTCCGCGTCCAAAAAGCAGTCAGAATCTGCACCCGGTCTATTCTGAAACAGCCTTGTCCTTTTTAGAACGACGGGGGTAAAATCATACGTTGTGATAAGCCCTGCCCCCTGACGTGTTGGCACTTTGCGATACATAAGTGGGTTTTGGGTTGTAGTTTGGGCACTCGGTCCCTAAAAGGTTCGCCATCACTGGCCGAGTACATGTTTGCCCACTTCCAACTCCAATGGAGACTGACTGTAAATGGCTGGCGTGCTGTAGTATTTATGGTTTCAAGCTGTACGTGTCATTGCATACAGTCTATCTATCTATCTATCTATCTATCTATCTATCTATCTGGGTTAGTGCATACAGTCTATCTATCTATCTATCTATCTATCTATCTATCTATGACATCAGGAAATGAGAGAATTAGATTTTGTAGGCCGCTGCTTCCCCCTTGCGGGCTGAATAAAATAGCCGTTGGGTGGAACATACAATTTATCCGGCTGCTGTGGCTTCTTAGGAAGATATCCTAGTACTTGTTTACCCACTTCCAACTCCAATGGTAATTGGCTGGCGTGCTCTAGTGGTTCCAAGCTGTACGTGTCATAATAGAGCCTTAATGACATCACAATGCAGCTTTATAGAACATGTTGGGGCATGTTCAAGGGTGTCCGATGTTGATGACATCAGTGATGACATCACAATAGCAGGTGGCTTACTTATTCGATCTACGTGGGGGGGGCGTAACTTTCGACGACGCTCGCGCGCCATTTATCGTAGGATATTTGTACTATGCCTATAATCTTCCCAGGAGTGTACTTAACAACTTCCCAAAGTTTCATGGCGATCGGATGAATGGTGTAGTAGCGCATAAAGGACAAACAGACACGCACGCACGCAGACACGCACGCACGCAGACAGACATACATTCAATTTTATATATATAGACTAGCGTACCCGTCGCGCGTTGCTGCGAAGACAGACATACATACATACATTCGTTTTTATATATCTAGATGACGGCAGCAGCGACCACTGAGGTTTTGTAGGCCGCTGCTTCCCCCTTGCAGGCTGAATAAAATAGCCGTTGTGTGGAACATCCAATTTATCCGGCTGCTGTGGCTTCTTGGGAAGATAGCCTAGTACATGTTTGCCCACTTCCAACTCCAATGGAGACTGACTGTAAATGGCTGGCGTGCTCTAGTATTTATGGTTTCAAGCTGTACGTGTCATTGCATACAGTCTATCTATCTATCTATCTATCTATCTATCTATCTATCTATCTATCTATCTATCTATCAGGGTTATTGCATACAGTCTATCTATCTATCTATCTATGACATCAGGAAATGAGAGAATTAGATTCCGTACGTAAAATTTGAACGCTAATTCTTTGGCGCTTTGAATTGAATAATCGAGTTGGGACCCATTAACTTTTCCTATTTATGACATAATCAATGCTCGTGCCAAATTTTAAGTTTCTATGACATTGGGAAGTGAGAGAATTAAGTTGGGATGAGACATAAGGCCTTGCCCATAAGCATTCCCCAACCTCCAAGAACTGAACCTACCTACCTGAATGAGATTTTGTAGGCCGCTGCTTCCCCCTTGCGGGCTGAATAAAATAGCCGTTGGGTGGAACATACAATTTATCCGGCTGCTGTGGCTTCTTAGGAAGATATCCTAGTACTTGTTTACCCACTTCCAACTCCAATGGTAATTGGCTGGCGTGCTCTAGTGGTTCCAAGCTGTACGTGTCATAATACAGCCTTAATGACATCACAATGCAGCTTTATAGAACATGTTGGGGCATGTTCAAGGGCGTCCGATGTTGATGACATCAGTGATGACATCACAATAGCAGGTGGCTTACTTATTCGATCTACGTGGGGGGGGGGCGTAACTTTCGACGACGCTCGCGCGCCATTTATCGTAGGATATTTGTACTATGCCTATAATCTTCCCAGGAGTGTACTTAACAACTTCCCAAAGTTTCATGGCGATCGGATGAATGGTGTAGTAGCGCATAAAGGACAAACAGACACGCACGCACGCAGACACGCACGCACGCAGACAGACATACATTCAATTTTATATATATAGACTAGCGTACCCGTCGCGCGTTGCTGCGAAGACATACATACATACATTCGTTTTTATATATCTAGCCGTTGTGTGGAACATCCAATTTATCCGGCTGCTGTGGCTTCTTGGGAAGATAGCCTAGTACATGTTTGCCCACTTCCAACTCCAATGGAGACTGACTGTAAATGGCTGGCGTGCTCTAGTATTTATGGTTCCAAGCTGTACGTGTCATTGCATACAGTCTATCTATCTATCTATCTATCTATCTATCTATCTATCTATCTATCTATCTATCTATCAGGGTTATTGCATACAGTCTATCTATCTATCTATCAGGGTTATTGCATACAGTCTATCTATCTATCTATCTGTCTGGGTTATTGCATACAGTCTATCTATCTATCTATCAGGGTTATTGCATACAGTCTATCTATCTATCTATCTATCTATCTATCTATCTATCTATCTATCTATCTATCAGGGTTATTGCATACAGTCTATCTATCTATCTATCTATCTATCTATCTATCTATCTATCTATCAGGGTTATTGCATACAGTCTATCTATCTATCTATCTATCTATCTATCAGGGTTATTGCATACAGTCTATCTATCTATCTATCTATTTATCTATCTATCTATCTATCTATGACATCAGGAAATGAGAGAATTAAATTCCGTACATAAAATTTGGATGCTAATTCTTTTGCGCTTAGAATTGAATAATCGAGTTGGGATGAGACATAAGGCCTTGCCCATAAGCATTCCCCAACCTCCAAGAACTGAACCTACCTACCTGAATGAGATTTTGTAGGCCGCTGCTTCCCCCTTGCGGGCTGAATAAAATAGCCATTGGGTGGAACATCCAATTTATCCAGCTACTGTGGCTTCTTAGGAAGATATCCTAGTACTTGTTTACCCACTTCCAACTCCAATGGTAATTGGCTGGCGTGCTCTAGTGGTTCCAAGCTGTACGTGTCATAATAGCGTACCCGTCGCGCGTTGCTGCGAAGACTCTCCAAATCTAGCCCACACACTTGCAGCGATTGTCCTTGTGCTCTGTTGATGGTCATTGCAAAAGCGAGTCGCACCGGAAACGGTAAACGTTTGAATTCAAATGGCATATCTGTTGGGATGATTGGAATCCGTGGCAACAGAACATCTTCCCCTTGAATTTCCCATTCAGAATTGTAGCTTCGGTGACATTGTTCATCATCTTTTTCACTGAAAGTCTTGTACCGTTGCAAAGTCTGGTGGATGGATGTTTCGGAGAAGAATGATAGGCACGCCTATTTTCAATGTTAAAATATGCGGTGGCATACCTGGAAAATCGAGTGAATTCAAGAATTCCATTGGGTAATTGACAGCTTCATCTTGATTCATCACAGTATCGATGGACTTATATGTTGTCGCTTCGCCTGGTATTCCGTTTTGAATGCTGAAATTGATGGCATTGACATGGTTGTTGGTAGCTGCTAATATAGCACATGCGCTGAGCCACTGATGATTTTGGTAATTCCGCGCAATATTTGGGAACACCTTTTGGATCAATTCGTCTTTGGTTGATGTCATCTTTCCAAAGTTTGTTGGCAATGTGATACATTGTGTAGATCTGTCGATAGGCATTTTCCCATTTCCAATATCCAGCAATTGTTTTGCGAAGCGTTCGGCGGATGCATCATTTTGTAGTTGAACACGCATATTGGTTTTCAAAGTCAATTTCTTTACATGTCGCCATAGAACTGACAGCCTTAATGACATCACAATGCAGCTTTATAGAACATGTTGGGGCATGTTCAAGGGCGTCCGATGTTGATGACATCAGTGATGACATCACAATAGCAGGTGGCTTACTTATTCGATCTACGTGGGGGGGGGGGGGGGCGTAACTTTCGACGACGCTCGCGCGCCATTTATCGTAGGATATTTGTACTATGCCTATAATCTTCCCAGGAGTGTACTTAACAACTTCCCAAAGTTTCATGGCGATCGGATGAATGGTGTAGTAGCGCATAAAGGACAAACAGACACGCACGCAGACACGCACGTACGCAGACAGACATACATTCAATTTTATATATATAGATGAGCAGGAGGTCTCACAATGCAGCTTTATAGAACATGTTGGGGCATGTTCAAGGGCGTCCGATGTTGATGACATCAGTGATGACATCACAATAGCAGGTGGCTTACTTATTCGATCTACGTGGGGGGGGGCGTAACTTTCGACGACGCTCGCGCGCCATTTATCGTAGGATATTTGTACTATGCCTATAATCTTCCCAGAAGTGTACTTAACAACTTCCCAAAGTTTCATGGCGATCGAATGAATGGTGTAGTAGCGCATAAAGGACAAACAGACACGCACGCACGCAGACACGCACGCACGCAGACAGACATACATTCAATTTTATATATATAGATGAGCAGGAGGTCTCACAATGCAGCTTTATAGAACATGTTGGGGCATGTTCAAGGGCGTCCGATGTTGAAGACATCAGTGATGACATCACAATAGCAGGTGGCTTACTTATTCGATCTACGTGGGGGGGGGGGGCGTAACTTTCGACGACGCTCGCGCGCCATTTATCGTAGGATATTTGTACTATGCTTATAATCTTCCCAGGAGTGTACTTAACAACTTCCCAAAGTTTCATGGCGATCGGATGAATGGTGTAGTAGCGCATAAAGGACAAACAGACACGCACGCACGCAGACACGCACGCACGCAGACAGACATACATTCAATTTTATATATATAGATGACGGCAGCAGCGACCACTGAGGTTTTGTAGGCCGCTGCTTCCCCCTTGCAGGCTGAATAAAATAGCCGTTGTGTGGAACATCCAATTTATCCGGCTGCTGTGGCTTCTTGGGAAGATAGCCTAGTACATGTTTGCCCACTTCCAACTCCAATGGAGACTGACTGTAAATGGCTGGCGTGCTCTAGTATTTATGGTTTCAAGCTGTACGTGTCATTGCATACAGTCTATCTATCTATCTATCTATCTATCTATCTATCTATCTGGGTTATTGCATACAGTCTATCTATCTATGACATCAGGAAATGAGAGAATTAGATTCCGTACGTAAAATTTGAACGCTAATTCTTTGGCGCTTTGAATTGAATAATCGAGTTGGGATCTATCTATCTATCTATCTATCTATCAGGGTTATTGCATACAGTCTATCTATCTATCTATCTATCTATCTATCTATCTATCTATCTATCTATCTATCTATCTATGACATCAGGAAATGAGGGAATTAGATTTTGTAGGCCGCTGCTTCCCCCTTGCGGGCTGAATAAAATAGCCATTGGGTGGAACATACAATTTATCCGGCTACTGTGGCTTCTTAGGAAGATATCCTAGTACTTGTTTACCCACTTCCAACTCCAATGGTAATTGGCTGGCGTGCTCTAGTATTTATGCGTACCCGTCGCGCGTTGCTGCAAAGACAGACATACATACATACATTCGTATTATATATATAGACTAGCGTACCCGTCGCGCGTTGCTGCGAAGACAGACATACATTCGTTGCTGCGAAGACAGACAGACATAGCTATCCAATCCAGTTATTTACACTTTGCTTGTCTGCCTGCGTGCCGTGGATTATTCTAGGGGTTTTCCCCACCCGTCGCGCGTTGCTGCGAAGACAGACATACATACATTCGTTGCTGCGAAGACAGACAGACATAGCTATCCAATCCAGTTATTTACACTTTGCTTGTCTGCCTGCGTGCCGTGGATTATTCTAGGGGTTTTCCCCAGCTCGCAACATTGTATCCAATAAGCGAGTTCTCCACTAAACATTGTTCTCCATGAAAGAACTGAGCGTACCTTTTTTAAAAATGACGGCAGCAGCGACCATTGAGATTTTGTAGGCCGCTGCTTCCCCCCTGCAGGCTGAATAAAATAGCCGTTGTGTGGAACATCCAATTTATCCGGCTGCTGTGGCTTCTTGGGAAGATAGCCTAGTACATGTTTGCCCACTTCCAACTCCAATGGAGACTGACTGTAAATGGCTGGCGTGCTCTAGTATTTATGGTTCCAAGCTGTACGTGTCATTGCATACAGTCTATCTATCTATCTATCTATCTATCTATCTGGGTTATTGCATACAGTCTATCTATCTATCTATCTATCTATCTATCTATGACATCAGGAAATGAGAGAATTAGATTCCGTACGTAAAATTTGAACGCTAATTCTTTGGCGCTTTGAATTGAATAATCAAGTTGGGACCCATTAGCTTTTCCCATTTATGACATAATCAATGCTCATGCCAAATTTCAAGTTTCTATGACGTTGGGTGGAACATACAATTTATCCGGCTGCTGTGGCTTCTTAGGAAGATATCCTAGTACTTGTTTACCCACTTCCAACTCCAATGGTAATTGGCTGGCGTGCTCTAGTATTTATGCGTACCCGTCGCGCGTTGCTGCAAAGACAGACATACATACATACATTCGTATTATATATATAGATGACGGCAGCAGCGACCACTGAGGTTTTGTAGGCCGCTGCTTCCCCCTTGCAGGCTGAATAAAATAGCCGTTGTGTGGAACATCCAATTTATCCGGCTGCTGTGGCTTCTTGGGAAGATAGCCTAGTACATGTTTGCCCACTTCCAACTCCAATGGAGACTGACTGTAAATGGCTGGCGTGCTCTAGTATTTATGGTTTCAAGCTGTACGTGTCATTGCATACAGTCTATCTATCTATCTATCTATCTATCTATCTATCTGGGTTATTGCATACAGTCTATCTATCTATCTATCTATCTATCTATGACATCAGGAAATGAGAGAATTAGATTCCGTACGTAAAATTTGAACGCTAATTCTTTGGCGCTTTGAATTGAATAATCAAGTTGGGACCCATTAGCTTTTCCCATTTATGACATAATCAATGCTCATGCCAAATTTCAAGTTTCTATGACGTTGGGTGGAACATACAATTTATCCGGCTGCTGTGGCTTCTTAGGAAGATATCCTAGTACTTGTTTACCCACTTCCAACTCCAATGGTAATTGGCTGGCATGCTCTAGTATTTATGCGTACCCGTCGCGCGTTGCTGCAAAGACAGACATACATACATACATTCGTATTATATATATAGACTAGCGTACCCGTCGCGCGTTGCTGCGAAGACAGACATACATTCGTTGCTGCGAAGACAGACAGACATAGCTATCCAATCCAGTTATTTACACTTTGCTTGTCTGCCTGCGTGCCGTGGATTATTCTAGGGGTTTTCCCCACCCGTCGCGCGTTGCTGCGAAGACAGACATACATACATTCGTTGCTGCGAAGACAGACAGACATAGCTATCCAATCCAGTTATTTACACTTTGCTTGTCTGCCTGCGTGCCGTGGATTATTCTAGGGGTTTTCCCCAGCTCGCAACATTGTATCCAATAAGCGAGTTCTCCACTAAACATTGTTCTCCATGAAAGAACTGAGCGTACCTTTTTTAAAAATGACGGCAGCAGCGACCATTGAGATTTTGTAGGCCGCTGCTTCCCCCCTGCAGGCTGAATAAAATAGCCGTTGTGTGGAACATCCAATTTATCCGGCTGCTGTGGCTTCTTGGGAAGATAGCCTAGTACATGTTTGCCCACTTCCAACTCCAATGGAGACTGACTGTAAATGGCTGGCGTGCTCTAGTATTTATGGTTCCAAGCTGTACGTGTCATTGCATACAGTCTATCTATCTATCTATCTATCTATCTATCTATCTATCTGGGTTATTGCATACAGTCTATCTATCTATCTATGAAATCAGGAAATGAGAGAATTAGATTCCGTACGTAAAATTTGAACGCTAATTCTTTGGCGCTTTGAATTGAATAATCAAGTTGGGACCCATTAGCTTTTCCCATTTATGACATAATCAATGCTCATGCCAAATTTCAAGTTTCTATGACGTTGGGTGGAACATACAATTTATCCGGCTGCTGTGGCTTCTTAGGAAGATATCCTAGTACTTGTTTACCCACTTCCAACTCCAATGGTAATTGGCTGGCGTGCTCTAGTATTTATGCGTACCCGTCGCGCGTTGCTGCAAAGACAGACATACATACATACATTCGTATTATATATATAGATGACGGCAGCAGCGACCACTGAGGTTTTGTAGGCCGCTGCTTCCCCCTTGCAGGCTGAATAAAATAGCCGTTGTGTGGAACATCCAATTTATCCGGCTGCTGTGGCTTCTTGGGAAGATAGCCTAGTACATGTTTGCCCACTTCCAACTCCAATGGAGACTGACTGTAAATGGCTGGCGTGCTCTAGTATTTATGGTTTCAAGCTGTACGTGTCATTGCATACAGTCTATCTATCTATCTATCTATCTATCTATCTATCTATCAGGGTTATTGCATACAGTCTATCTATCTATGACATCAGGAAATGAGAGAATTAGATTCCGTACGTAAAATTTGAACGCTAATTCTTTGGCGCTTTGAATTGAATAATCGAGTTGGGATCTATCTATCTATCTATCTATCAGGGTTATTGCATACAGTCTATCTATCTATCTATCTATCTATCTATCTATCTATCTATCTATGACATCAGGAAATGAGGGAATTAGATTTTGTAGGCCGCTGCTTCCCCCTTGCGGGCTGAATAAAATAGCCATTGGGTGGAACATACAATTTATCCGGCTGCTGTGGCTTCTTAGGAAGATATCCTAGTACTTGTTTACCCACTTCCAACTCCAATGGTAATTGGCTGGCGTGCTCTAGTATTTATGCGTACCCGTCGCGCGTTGCTGCAAAGACAGACATACATACATACATTCGTATTATTTATATAGACTAGCGTACCCGTCGCGCGTTGCTGCGAAGACAGACATACATTCGTTGCTGCGAAGACAGACAGACATAGCTATCCAATCCAGTTATTTACACTTTGCTTGTCTGCCTGCGTGCCGTGGATTATTCTAGGGGTTTTCCCCACCCGTCGCGCGTTGCTGCGAAGACAGACATACATACATTCGTTGCTGCGAAGACAGACAGACATAGCTATCCAATCCAGTTATTTACACTTTGCTTGTCTGCCTGCGTGCCGTTGATTATTCTAGGGTTTTTCCCCAGCTCGCAACATTGTATCCAATAAGCGAGTTCTCCACTAAACATTGTTCTCCATAAAAGAACTGAGCGTACCTTTTTTAAAAATGACGGCAGCAGCGACCATTGAGATTTTGTAGGCCGCTGCTTCCCCCCTGCAGGCTGAATAAAATAGCCGTTGTGTGGAACATCCAATTTATCCGGCTGCTGTGGCTTCTTGGGAAGATAGCCTAGTACATGTTTGCCCACTTCCAACTCCAATGGAGACTGACTGTAAATGGCTGGCGTGCTCTAGTATTTATGGTTCCAAGCTGTACGTGTCATTGCATACAGTCTATCTATCTATCTATCTATCTATCTATCTATCTATCTATCTATCTATCTATCTATCTATCTATCTATCTATCTGGGTTATTGCATACAGTCTATCTATCTATCTATCTATCTATCTATGACATCAGGAAATGAGAGAATTAGATTCCGTACGTAAAATTTGAACGCTAATTCTTTGGCGCTTTGAATTGAATAATCAAGTTGGGACCCATTAGCTTTTCCCATTTATGACATAATCAATG
This sequence comes from Eleutherodactylus coqui, assembly GCF_035609145.1. Lineage (NCBI taxonomy): Eukaryota > Metazoa > Chordata > Amphibia > Anura > Eleutherodactylidae > Eleutherodactylus > Eleutherodactylus coqui. Next base: position 152,409,024 of record NC_089840.1, read on the forward strand.
CTCATGCCAAATTTCAAGTTTCTATGACGTTGGGTGGAACATACAATTTATCCGGCTGCTGTGGCTTCTTAGGAAGATATCCTAGTACTTGTTTACCCACTTCCAACTCCAATGGTAATTGGCTGACGTGCTCTAGTATTTATGCGTACCCGTCGCGCGGTGCTGCAAAGACAGACATACATACATACATTCGTATTATATATATAGACTAGCGTACCCGTCGCGCGTTGCTGCGAAGACAGACATACATTCGTTGCTGCGAAGACAGACAGACATAGCTATCCAATCCAGTTATTTACACTTTGCTTGTCTACCTGCGTGCCGTGGATTATTCTAGGGGTTTTCCCCACCCGTCGCGCGTTGCTGCGAAGACAGACATACATACATTCGTTGCTGCGAAGACAGACAGACATAGCTATCCAATCCAGTTATTTACACTTTGCTTGTCTGCCTGCGTGCCGTGGATTATTCTAGGGGTTTTCCCCAGCTCGCAACATTGTATCCAATAAGCGAGTTCTCCACTAAACATTGTTCTCCATGAAAGAACTGAGCGTACCTTTTTTAAAAATGACGGCAGCAGCGACCATTGAGATTTTGTAGGCCGCTGCTTCCCCCCTGCAGGCTGAATAAAATAGCCGTTGTGTGGAACATCCAATTTATCCGGCTGCTGTGGCTTCTTGGGAAGATAGCCTAGTACATGTTTGCCCACTTCCAACTCCAATGGAGACTGACTGTAAATGGCTGGCGTGCTCTAGTATTTATGGTTCCAAGCTGTACGTGTCATTGCATACAGTCTATCTATCTATCTATCTATCTATCTATCTATCTATCTATCTATCTGGGTTATTGCATACAGTCTATCTATCTATCTATCTATCTATCTATCTATGAAATCAGGAAATGAGAGAATTAGATTCCGTACGTAAAATTTGAACGCTAATTCTTTGGCGCTTTGAATTGAATAATCAAGTTGGGACCCATTAGCTTTTCCCATTTATGACATAATCAATGCTCATGCCAAATTTCAAGTTTCTATGACGTTGGGTGGAACATACAATTTATCCGGCTGCTGTGGCTTCTTAGGAAGATATCCTAGTACTTGTTTACCCACTTCCAACTCCAATGGTAATTGGCTGGCGTGCTCTAGTATTTATGCGTACCCGTCGCGCGTTGCTGCAAAGACAGACATACATACATACATTCGTATTATATATATAGATGACGGCAGCAGCGACCACTGAGGTTTTGTAGGCCGCTGCTTCCCCCTTGCAGGCTGAATAAAATAGCCGTTGTGTGGAACATCCAATTTATCCGGCTGCTGTGGCTTCTTGGGAAGATAGCCTAGTACATGTTTGCCCACTTCCAACTCCAATGGGGACTGACTGTAAATGGCTGGCGTGCTCTAGTATTTATGGTTTCAAGCTGTACGTGTCATTGCATACAGTCTATCTATCTATCTATCTATCTATCTATCTATCTATCTATCTATCTATCTATCTATCAGGGTTATTGCATACAGTCTATCTATCTATGACATCAGGAAATGAGAGAATTAGATTCCGTACGTAAAATTTGAACGCTAATTCTTTGGCGCTTTGAATTGAATAATCGAGTTGGGATCTATCTATCTATCTATCAGGGTTATTGCATACAGTCTATCTATCTATCTATCTATCTATCTATCTATCTATCTATCTATCTATCTATCTATCTATCTATCTATCTATGACATCAGGAAATGAGGGAATTAGATTTTGTAGGCCGCTGCTTCCCCCTTGCGGGCTGAATAAAATAGCCATTGGGTGGAACATACAATTTATCCGGCTGCTGTGGCTTCTTAGGAAGATATCCTAGTACTTGTTTACCCACTTCCAACTCCAATGGTAATTGGCTGGCGTGCTCTAGTATTTATGCGTACCCGTCGCGCGTTGCTGCAAAGACAGACATACATACATACATTCGTATTATATATATAGATGACGGCAGCAGCGACCACTGAGGTTTTGTAGGCCGCTGCTTCCCCCTTGCAGGCTGAATAAAATACCCGTTGTGTGGAACATCCAATTTATCCGGCTGCTGTGGCTTCTTGGGAAGATAGCCTAGTACATGTTTGCCCACTTCCAACTCCAATGGAGACTGACTGTAAATGGCTGGCGTGCTCTAGTATTTATGGTTTCAAGCTGTACGTGTCATTGCATACAGTCTATCTATCTATCTATCTATCTATCTGGGTTATTGCATACAGTCTATCTATCTATCTATCTATCTATGACATCAGGAAATGAGAGAATTAGATTCCGTACGTAAAATTTGAACGCTAATTCTTTGGCGCTTTGAATTGAATAATCAAGTTGGGACCCATTAGCTTTTCCCATTTATGACATAATCAATGCTCATGCCAAATTTCAAGTTTCTATGACGTTGGGTGGAACATACAATTTATCCGGCTGCTGTGGCTTCTTAGGAAGATATCCTAGTACTTGTTTACCCACTTCCAACTCCAATGGTAATTGGCTGGCGTGCTCTAGTATTTATGCGTACCCGTCGCGCGTTGCTGCAAAGACAGACATACATACATACATTCGTATTATATATATAGACTAGCGTACCCGTCGCGCGTTGCTGCGAAGACAGACATACATTCGTTGCTGCGAAGACAGACAGACATAGCTATCCAATCCAGTTATTTACACTTTGCTTGTCTGCCTGCGTGCCGTGGATTATTCTAGGGGTTTTCCCCACCCGTCGCGCGTTGCTGCGAAGACAGACATACATACATTCGTTGCTGCGAAGACAGACAGACATAGCTATCCAATCCAGTTATTTACACTTTGCTTGTCTGCCTGCGTGCCGTGGATTATTCTAGGGGTTTTCCCCAGCTCGCAACATTGTATCCAATAAGCGAGTTCTCCACTAAACATTGTTCTCCATGAAAGAACTGAGCGTACCTTTTTTAAAAATGACGGCAGCAGCGACCATTGAGATTTTGTAGGCCGCTGCTTCCCCCCTGCAGGCTGAATAAAATAGCCGTTGTGTGGAACATCCAATTTATCCGGCTGCTGTGGCTTCTTGGGAAGATAGCCTAGTACATGTTTGCCCACTTCCAACTCCAATGGAGACTGACTGTAAATGGCTGGCGTGCTCTAGTATTTATGGTTCCAAGCTGTACGTGTCATTGCATACAGTCTATCTATCTATCTATCTATCTATCTATCTATCTATCTATCTATCTATCTGGGTTATTGCATACAGTCTATCTATCTATCTATCTATCTATGAAATCAGGAAATGAGAGAATTAGATTCTGTACGTAAAATTTGAACGCTAATACTTTGGCGCTTTGAATTGAATAATCAAGTTGGGACCCATTAGCTTTTCCCATTTATGACATAATCGATGCTCATGCCAAATTTCAAGTTTCTATGACGTTGGGTGGAACATACAATTTATCCGGCTGCTGTGGCTTCTTAGGAAGATATCCTAGTACTTGTTTACCCACTTCCAACTCCAATGGTAATTGGCTGGCGTGCTCTAGTATTTATGCGTACCCGTCGCGCGTTGCTGCAAAGACAGACATACATACATACATTCGTATTATATATATAGATGACGGCAGCAGCGACCACTGAGGTTTTGTAGGCCGCTGCTTCCCCCTTGCAGGCTGAATAAAATAGCCGTTGTGTGGAACATCCAATTTATCCGGCTGCTGTGGCTTCTTGGGAAGATAGCCTAGTACATGTTTGCCCACTTCCAACTCCAATGGAGACTGACTGTAAATGGCTGGCGTGCTCTAGTATTTATGGTTTCAAGCTGTACGTGTCATTGCATACAGTCTATCTATCTATCTATCTATCTATCTATCTATCTATCTATCTATCAGGGTTATTGCATACAGTCTATCTATCTATGACATCAGGAAATGAGAGAATTAGATTCCGTACGTAAAATTTGAACGCTAATTCTTTGGCGCTTTGAATTGAATAATCGAGTTGGGATCTATCTATCTATCTATCAGGGTTATTGCATACAGTCTATCTATCTATCTATCTATCTATCTATCTATCTATCTATCTATGACATCAGGAAATGAGGGAATTAGATTTTGTAGGCCGCTGCTTCCCCCTTGCGGGCTGAATAAAATAGCCATTGGGTGGAACATACAATTTATCCGGCTGCTGTGGCTTCTTAGGAAGATATCCTAGTACTTGTTTACCCACTTCCAACTCCAATGGTAATTGGCTGGCGTGCTCTAGTATTTATGCGTACCCGTCGCGCGTTGCTGCAAAGACAGACATACATACATACATTCGTATTATATATATAGACTAGCGTACCCGTCGCGCGTTGCTGCGAAGACAGACATACATTCGTTGCTGCGAAGACAGACAGACATAGCTATCCAATCCAGTTATTTACACTTTGCTTGTCTGCCTGCGTGCCGTGGATTATTCTAGGGGTTTTCCCCACCCGTCGCGCGTTGCTGCGAAGACAGACATACATACATTCGTTGCTGCGAAGACAGACAGACATAGCTATCCAATCCAGTTATTTACACTTTGCTTGTCTGCCTGCGTGCCGTGGATTATTCTAGGGGTTTTCCCCAGCTCGCAACATTGTATCCAATAAGCGAGTTCTCCACTAAACATTGTTCTCCATAAAAGAACTGAGCGTACCTTTTTTAAAAATGACGGCAGCAGCGACCATTGAGATTTTGTAGGCCGCTGCTTCCCCCCTGCAGGCTGAATAAAATAGCCGTTGTGTGGAACATCCAATTTATCCGGCTGCTGTGGCTTCTTGGGAAGATAGCCTAGTACATGTTTGCCCACTTCCAACTCCAATGGAGACTGACTGTAAATGGCTGGCGTGCTCTAGTATTTATGGTTCCAAGCTGTACGTGTCATTGCATACAGTCTATCTATCTATCTATCTATCTATCTATCTATCTATCTATCTATCTATCTATCTATCTGGGTTATTGCATACAGTCTATCTATCTATCTATCTATCTATCTATCTATGAAATCAGGAAATGAGAGAATTAGATTCCGTACGTAAAATTTGAACGCTAATTCTTTGGCGCTTTGAATTGAATAATCAAGTTGGGACCCATTAGCTTTTCCCATTTATGACATAATCAATGCTCATGCCAAATTTCAAGTTTCTATGACGTTGGGTGGAACATACAATTTATCCGGCTGCTGTGGCTTCTTAGGAAGATATCCTAGTACTTGTTTACCCACTTCCAACTCCAATGGTAATTGGCTGGCGTGCTCTAGTATTTATGCGTACCCGTCGCGCGTTGCTGCAAAGACAGACATACATACATACATTCGTATTATATATATAGATGACGGCAGCAGCGACCACTGAGGTTTTGTAGGCCGCTGCTTCCCCCTTGCAGGCTGAATAAAATAGCCGTTGTGTGGAACATCCAATTTATCCGGCTGCTGTGGCTTCTTGGGAAGATAGCCTAGTACATGTTTGCCCACTTCCAACTCCAATGGAGACTGACTGTAAATGGCTGGCGTGCTCTAGTATTTATGGTTTCAAGCTGTACGTGTCATTGCATACAGTCTATCTATCTATCTATCTATCTATCAGGGTTATTGCATACCGTCTATCTATCTATGACATCAGGAAATGAGAGAATTAGATTCCGTACGTAAAATTTGAACGCTAATTCTTTGGCGCTTTGAATTGAATAATCGAGTTGGGATCTATCTATCTATCTATCAGGGTTATTGCATACAGTCTATCTATCTATCTATCTATCTATCTATCTATGACATCAGGAAATGAGGGAATTAGATTTTGTAGGCCGCTGCTTCCCCCTTGCGGGCTGAATAAAATAGCCATTGGGTGGAACATACAATTTATCCGGCTGCTGTGGCTTCTTAGGAAGATATCCTAGTACTTGTTTACCCACTTCCAACTCCAATGGTAATTGGCTGGCGTGCTCTAGTATTTATGCGTACCCGTCGCGCGTTGCTGCAAAGACAGACATACATACATACATTCGTATTATATATATAGACTAGCGTACCCGTCGCGCGTTGCTGCGAAGACAGACATACATTCGTTGCTGCGAAGACAGACAGACATAGCTATCCAATCCAGTTATTTACACTTTGCTTGTCTGCCTGCGTGCCGTGGATTATTCTAGGGGTTTTCCCCACCCGTCGCGCGTTGCTGCGAAGACAGACATACATACATTCGTTGCTGCGAAGACAGACAGACATAGCTATCCAATCCAGTTATTTACACTTTGCTTGTCTGCCTGCGTGCCGTGGATTATTCTAGGGGTTTTTCCCAGCTCGCAACATTGTATCCAATAAGCGAGTTCTCCACTAAACATTGTTCTCCATGAAAGAACTGAGCGTACCTTTTTTAAAAATGACGGCAGCAGCGACCATTGAGATTTTGTAGGCCGCTGCTTCCCCCCTGCAGGCTGAATAAAATAGCCGTTGTGTGGAACATCCAATTTATCCGGCTGCTGTGGCTTCTTGGGAAGATAGCCTAGTACATGTTTGCCCACTTCCAACTCCAATGGAGACTGACTGTAAATGGCTGGCGTGCTCTAGTATTTATGGTTCCAAGCTGTACGTGTCATTGCATACAGTCTATCTATCTATCTATCTATCTATCTATCTGGGTTATTGCATACAGTCTATCTATCTATCTATGAAATCAGGAAATGAGAGAATTAGATTCTGTACGTAAAATTTGAACGCTAATTCTTTGGCGCTTTGAATTGAATAATCAAGTTGGGACCCATTAGCTTTTCCCATTTATGACATAATCAATGCTCATGCCAAATTTCAAGTTTCTATGACGTTGGGTGGAACATACAATTTATCCGGCTGCTGTGGCTTCTTAGGAAGATATCCTAGTACTTGTTTACCCACTTCCAACTCCAATGGTAATTGGCTGGCGTGCTCTAGTATTTATGCGTACCCGTCGCGCGTTGCTGCAAAGACAGACATACATACATACATTCGTATTATATATATAGATGACGGCAGCAGCGACCACTGAGGTTTTGTAGGCCGCTGCTTCCCCCTTGCAGGCTGAATAAAATAGCCGTTGTGTGGAACATCCAATTTATCCGGCTGCTGTGGCTTCTTGGGGAGATAGCCTAGTACATGTTTGCCCACTTCCAACTCCAATGGAGACTGACTGTAAATGGCTGGCGTGCTCTAGTATTTATGGTTTCAAACTGTACGTGTCATTGCATACAGTCTATCTATCTATCTATCTATCTATCTATTTATCTGGGTTATTGCATACAGTCTATCTATCTATCTATGAAATCAGGAAATGAGAGAATTAGATTCTGTACGTAAAATTTGAACGCTAATTCTTTGGCGCTTTGAATTGAATAATCAAGTTGGGACCCATTAGCTTTTCCCATTTATGACATAATCAATGCTCATGCCAAATTTCAAGTTTCTATGACGTTGGGTGGAACATACAATTTATCCGGCTGCTGTGGCTTCTTAGGAAGATATCCTAGTACTTGTTTACCCACTTCCAACTCCAATGGTAATTGGCTGGCGTGCTCTAGTATTTATGCGTACCCGTCGCGCGTTGCTGCAAAGACAGACATACATACATACATTCGTATTATATATATAGATGACGGCAGCAGCGACCACTGAGGTTTTGTAGGCCGCTGCTTCCCCCTTGCAGGCTGAATAAAATAGCCGTTGTGTGGAACATCCAATTTATCCGGCTGCTGTGGCTTCTTGGGGAGATAGCCTAGTACATGTTTGCCCACTTCCAACTCCAATGGAGACTGACTGTAAATGGCTGGCGTGCTCTAGTATTTATGGTTTCAAACTGTACGTGTCATTGCATACAGTCTATCTATCTATCTATCTATCTATCTATCTATCTATCTATCTATCAGGGTTATTGCATACAGTCTATCTATCTATGACATCAGGAAATGAGAGAATTAGATTCCGTACGTAAAATTTGAACGCTAATTCTTTGGCGCTTTGAATTGAATAATCGAGTTGGGATCTATCTATCTATCTATCAGGGTTATTGCATACAGTCTATCTATCTATCTATCTATCTATCTATCTATGACATCAGGAAATGAGGGAATTAGATTTTGTAGGCCGCTGCTTCCCCCTTGCGGGCTGAATAAAATAGCCATTGGGTGAAACATACAATTTATCCGGCTGCTGTGGCTTCTTAGGAAGATATCCTAGTACTTGTTTACCCACTTCCAACTCCAATGGTAATTGGCTGGCGTGCTCTAGTATTTATGCGTACCCGTCGCGCGTTGCTGCAAAGACAGACATACATACATACATTCGTATTATATATATAGACTAGCGTACCCGTCGCGCGTTGCTGCGAAGACAGACATACATTCGTTGCTGCGAAGACAGACAGACATAGCTATCCAATCCAGTTATTTACACTTTGCTTGCCTGCCTGCGTGCCGTGGATTATTCTAGGGGTTTTCCCCACCCGTCGCGCGTTGCTGCGAAGACAGACATACATACATTCGTTGCTGCGAAGACAGACAGACATAGCTATCCAATCCAGTTAATTACACTTTGCTTGTCTGCCTGCGTGCCGTGGATTATTCTAGGGGTTTTCCCCAGCCTGCAACATTGTATCCAATAAGCGAGTTCTCCACTAAACATTGTTCTCCATGAAAGAACTGAGCGTACCTTTTTTAAAAATGACGGCAGCAGCGACCATTGAGATTTTGTAGGCCGCTGCTTCCCCCCTGCAGGCTGAATAAAATAGCCGTTGTGTGGAACATCCAATTTATCCGGCTGCTGTGGCTTCTTGGGAAGATAGCCTAGTACATGTTTGCCCACTTCCAACTCCAATGGAGACTGACTGTAAATGGCTGGCGTGCTCTAGTATTTATGGTTCCAAGCTGTACGTGTCATTGCATACAGTCTATCTATCTATCTATCTATCTATCTATCTATCTATCTATCTGGGTTATTGCATACAGTCTATCTATCTATCTATCTATCTATGAAATCAGGAAATGAGAGAATTAGATTCTGTACGTAAAATTTGAACGCTAATTCTTTGGCGCTTTGAATTGAATAATCAAGTTGGGACCCATTAGCTTTTCCCATTTATGACATAATCAATGCTCATGCCAAATTTCAAGTTTCTTTGACGTTGGGTGGAACATACAATTTATCCGGCTGCTGTGGCTTCTTAGGAAGATATCCTAGTACTTGTTTACCCACTTCCAACTCCAATGGTAATTGGCTGGCGTGCTCTAGTATTTATGCGTACCCGTCGCGCGTTGCTGCAAAGACAGACATACATACATACATTCGTATTATATATATAGATGACGGCAGCAGCGACCACTGAGGTTTTGTAGGCCGCTGCTTCCCCCTTGCAGGCTGAATAAAATAGCCGTTGTGTGGAACATCCAATTTATCCGGCTGCTGTGGCTTCTTGGGAAGATAGCCTAGTACATGTTTGCCCACTTCCAACTCCAATGGAGACTGACTGTAAATGGCTGGCGTGCTCTAGTATTTATGGTTCCAAGCTGTACGTGTCATTGCATACAGTCTATCTATCTATCTATCTATCTATCTATCTATCTATCTATCTGGGTTATTGCATACAGTCTATCTATCTATCTATCTATCTATCTATCTATGAAATCAGGAAATGAGAGAATTAGATTCCGTACGTAAAATTTGAACGCTAATTCTTTGGCGCTTTGAATTGAATAATCAAGTTGGGACCCATTAGCTTTTCCCATTTATGACATAATCAATGCTCATGCCAAATTTCAAGTTTCTATGACGTTGGGTGGAACATACAATTTATCCGGCTGCTGTGGCTTCTTAGGAAGATATCCTAGTACTTGTTTACCCACTTCCAACTCCAATGGTAATTGGCTGGCGTGCTCTAGTATTTATGCGTACCCGTCGCGCGTTGCTGCAAAGACAGACATACATACATACATTCGTATTATATATATAGATGACGGCAGCAGCGACCACTGAGGTTTTGTAGGCCGCTGCTTCCCCCTTGCAGGCTGAATAAAATAGCCGTTGTGTGGAACATCCAATTTATCCGGCTGCTGTGGCTTCTTGGGAAGATAGCCTAGTACATGTTTGCCCACTTCCAACTCCAATGGAGACTGACTGTAAATGGCTGGCGTGCTCTAGTATTTATGGTTTCAAGCTGTACGTGTCATTGCATACAGTCTATCTATCTATCTATCTATCTATCTATCTATCTATCTATCTATCTATCAGGGTTATTGCATACAGTCTATCTATCTATGACATCAGGAAATGAGAGAATTAGATTCCGTACGTAAAATTTGAACGCTAATTCTTTGGCGCTTTGAATTGAATAATCGAGTTGGGATCTATCTATCTATCTATCAGGGTTATTGCATACAGTCTATCTATCTATCTATCTATCTATGACATCAGGAAATGAGGGAATTAGATTTTGTAGGCCGCTGCTTCCCCCTTGCGGGCTGAATAAAATAGCCATTGGGTGGAACATACAATTTATCCGGCTGCTGTGGCTTCTTAGGAAGATATCCTAGTACTTGTTTACCCACTTCCAACTCCAATGGTAATTGGCTGGCGTGCTCTAGTATTTATGCGTACCCGTCGCGCGTTGCTGCAAAGACAGACATACATACATACATTCGTATTATATATATAGACTAGCGTACCCGTCGCGCGTTGCTGCGAAGACAGACATACATTCGTTGCTGCGAAGACAGACAGACATAGCTATCCAATCCAGTTATTTACACTTTGCTTGTCTGCCTGCGTGCCGTGGATTATTCTAGGGGTTTTCCCCACCCGTCGCGCGTTGCTGCGAAGACAGACATACATACATTCGTTGCTGCGAAGACAGACAGACATAGCTATCCAATCCAGTTATTTACACTTTGCTTGTCTGCCTGCGTGCCGTGGATTATTCTAGGGGTTTTTCCCAGCTCGCAACATTGTATCCAATAAGCGAGTTCTCCACTAAACATTGTTCTCCATGAAAGAACTGAGCGTACCTTTTTTAAAAATGACGGCAGCAGCGACCATTGAGATTTTGTAGGCCGCTGCTTCCCCCCTGCAGGCTGAATAAAATAGCCGTTGTGTGGAACATCCAATTTATCCGGCTGCTGTGGCTTCTTGGGAAGATAGCCTAGTACATGTTTGCCCACTTCCAACTCCAATGGAGACTGACTGTAAATGGCTGGCGTGCTCTAGTATTTATGGTTCCAAGCTGTACGTGTCATTGCATACAGTCTATCTATCTATCTATCTATCTATCTATCTATCTATCTATCTATCTATCTGGGTTATTGCATACAGTCTATCTATCTATCTATCTATCTATCTATCTATGACATCAGGAAATGAGAGAATTAGATTCCGTACGTAAAATTTGAACGCTAATTCTTTGGCGCTTTGAATTGAATAATCAAGTTGGGACCCATTAGCTTTTCCCATTTATAACATAATCAATGCTCATGCCAAATTTCAAGTTTCTATGACGTTGGGTGGAACATACAATTTATCCGGCTGCTGTGGCTTCTTAGGAAGATATCCTAGTACTTGTTTACCCACTTCCAACTCCAATGGTAATTGGCTGGCGTGCTCTAGTATTTATGCGTACCCGTCGCGCGTTGCTGCAAAGACAGACATACATACATACATTCGTATTATATATATAGATGACGGCAGCAGCGACCACTGAGGTTTTGTAGGCCGCTGCTTCCCCCTTGCAGGCTGAATAAAATAGCCGTTGTGTGGAACATCCAATTTATCCGGCTGCTGTGGCTTCTTGGGAAGATAGCCTAGTACATGTTTGCCCACTTCCAACTCCAATGGAGACTGACTGTAAATGGCTGGCGTGCTCTAGTATTTATGGTTTCAAGCTGTACGTGTCATTGCATACAGTCTATCTATCTATCTATCTATCTATCTATCTATCTATCTGGGTTATTGCATACAGTCTATCTATCTATCTATGAAATCAGGAAATGAGAGAATTAGATTCTGTACGTAAAATTTGAACGCTAATTCTTTGGCGCTTTGAATTGAATAATCAAGTTGGGACCCATTAGCTTTTCCCATTTATGACATAATCAATGCTCATGCCAAATTTCAAGTTTCTATGACGTTGGGTGGAACATACAATTTATCCGGCTGCTGTGGCTTCTTAGGAAGATATCCTAGTACTTGTTTACCCACTTCCAACTCCAATGGTAATTGGCTGGCGTGCTCTAGTATTTATGCGTACCCGTCGCGCGTTGCTGCAAAGACAGACATACATACATACATTCGTATTATATATATAGACTAGCGTACCCGTCGCGCGTTGCTGCGAAGACAGACATACATTCGTTGCTGCGAAGACAGACAGACATAGCTATCCAATCCAGTTATTTACACTTTGCTTGTCTGCCTGCGTGCCGTGGATTATTCTAGGGGTTTTCCCCACCCGTCGCGCGTTGCTGCGAAGACAGACATACATACATTCGTTGCTGCGAAGACAGACAGACATAGCTATCCAATCCAGTTATTTACACTTTGCTTGTCTGCCTGCGTGCCGTGGATTATTCTAGGGGTTTTCCCCAGCTCGCAACATTGTATCCAATAAGCGAGTTCTCCACTAAACATTGTTCTCCATGAAAGAACTGAGCGTACCTTTTTTAAAAATGACGGCAGCAGCGACCATTGAGATTTTGTAGGCCGCTGCTTCCCCCCTGCAGGCTGAATAAAATAGCCGTTGTGTGGAACATCCAATTTATCCGGCTGCTGTGGCTTCTTGGGAAGATAGCCTAGTACATGTTTGCCCACTTCCAACTCCAATGGAGACTGACTGTAAATGGCTGGCGTGCTCTAGTATTTATGGTTCCAAGCTGTACGTGTCATTGCATACAGTCTATCTATCTATCTATCTATCTATCTATCTATCTATCTATCTGGGTTATTGCATACAGTCTATCTATCTATCTATCTATCTATCTATCTATCTATCTATCTATCTATGAAATCAGGAAATGAGAGAATTAGATTCTGTACGTAAAATTTGAACGCTAATTCTTTGGCGCTTTGAATTGAATAATCAAGTTGGGACCCATTAGCTTTTCCCATTTATGACATAATCAATGCTCATGCCAAATTTCAAGTTTCTATGACGTTGGGTGGAACATACAATTTATCCGGCTGCTGTGGCTTCTTAGGAAGATATCCTAGTACTTGTTTACCCACTTCCAACTCCAATGGTAATTGGCTGGCGTGCTCTAGTATTTATGCGTACCCGTCGCGCGTTGCTGCAAAGACAGACATACATACATACATTCGTATTATATATATAGATGACGGCAGCAGCGACCACTGAGGTTTTGTAGGCCGCTGCTTCCCCCTTGCAGGCTGAATAAAATAGCCGTTGTGTGGAACATCCAATTTATCCGGCTGCTGTGGCTTCTTGGGGAGATAGCCTAGTACATGTTTGCCCACTTCCAACTCCAATGGAGACTGACTGTAAATGGCTGGCGTGCTCTAGTATTTATGGTTTCAAACTGTACGTGTCATTGCATACAGTCTATCTATCTATCTATCTATCTATCTATCTATTTATCTGGGTTATTGCATACAGTCTATCTATCTATCTATGAAATCAGGAAATGAGAGAATTAGATTCTGTACGTAAAATTTGAACGCTAATTCTTTGGCGCTTTGAATTGAATAATCAAGTTGGGACCCATTAGCTTTTCCCATTTATGACATAATCAATGCTCATGCCAAATTTCAAGTTTCTATGACGTTGGGTGGAACATACAATTTATCCGGCTGCTGTGGCTTCTTAGGAAGATATCCTAGTACTTGTTTACCCACTTCCAACTCCAATGGTAATTGGCTGGCGTGCTCTAGTATTTATGCGTACCCGTCGCGCGTTGCTGCAAAGACAGACATACATACATACATTCGTATTATATATATAGATGACGGCAGCAGCGACCACTGAGGTTTTGTAGGCCGCTGCTTCCCCCTTGCAGGCTGAATAAAATAGCCGTTGTGTGGAACATCCAATTTATCCGGCTGCTGTGGCTTCTTGGGGAGATAGCCTAGTACATGTTTGCCCACTTCCAACTCCAATGGAGACTGACTGTAAATGGCTGGCGTGCTCTAGTATTTATGGTTTCAAACTGTACGTGTCATTGCATACAGTCTATCTATCTATCTATCTATCTATCTATCTATCTATCTATCTATCTATCTATCTATCAGGGTTATTGCATACAGTCTATCTATCTATGACATCAGGAAATGAGAGAATTAGATTCCGTACGTAAAATTTGAACGCTAATTCTTTGGCGCTTTGAATTGAATAATCGAGTTGGGATCTATCTATCTATCTATCAGGGTTATTGCATACAGTCTATCTATCTATCTATCTATCTATCTATCTATCTATCTATCTATCTATCTATCTATCTATGACATCAGGAAATGAGGGAATTAGATTTTGTAGGCCGCTGCTTCCCCCTTGCGGGCTGAATAAAATAGCCATTGGGTGAAACATACAATTTATCCGGCTGCTGTGGCTTCTTAGGAAGATATCCTAGTACTTGTTTACCCACTTCCAACTCCAATGGTAATTGGCTGGCGTGCTCTAGTATTTATGCGTACCCGTCGCGCGTTGCTGCAAAGACAGACATACATACATACATTCGTATTATATATATAGACTAGCGTACCCGTCGCGCGTTGCTGCGAAGACAGACATACATTCGTTGCTGCGAAGACAGACAGACATAGCTATCCAATCCAGTTATTTACACTTTGCTTGCCTGCCTGCGTGCCGTGGATTATTCTAGGGGTTTTCCCCACCCGTCGCGCGTTGCTGCGAAGACAGACATACATACATTCGTTGCTGCGAAGACAGACAGACATAGCTATCCAATCCAGTTAATTACACTTTGCTTGTCTGCCTGCGTGCCGTGGATTATTCTAGGGGTTTTCCCCAGCCTGCAACATTGTATCCAATAAGCGAGTTCTCCACTAAACATTGTTCTCCATGAAAGAACTGAGCGTACCTTTTTTAAAAATGACGGCAGCAGCGACCATTGAGATTTTGTAGGCCGCTGCTTCCCCCCTGCAGGCTGAATAAAATAGCCGTTGTGTGGAACATCCAATTTATCCGGCTGCTGTGGCTTCTTGGGAAGATAGCCTAGTACATGTTTGCCCACTTCCAACTCCAATGGAGACTGACTGTAAATGGCTGGCGTGCTCTAGTATTTATGGTTCCAAGCTGTACGTGTCATTGCATACAGTCTATCTATCTATCTATCTATCTATCTATCTATCTATCTATCTGGGTTATTGCATACAGTCTATCTATCTATCTATCTATCTATGAAATCAGGAAATGAGAGAATTAGATTCTGTACGTAAAATTTGAACGCTAATTCTTTGGCGCTTTGAATTGAATAATCAAGTTGGGACCCATTAGCTTTTCCCATTTATGACATAATCAATGCTCATGCCAAATTTCAAGTTTCTTTGACGTTGGGTGGAACATACAATTTATCCGGCTGCTGTGGCTTCTTAGGAAGATATCCTAGTACTTGTTTACCCACTTCCAACTCCAATGGTAATTGGCTGGCGTGCTCTAGTATTTATGCGTACCCGTCGCGCGTTGCTGCAAAGACAGACATACATACATACATTCGTATTATATATATAGATGACGGCAGCAGCGACCACTGAGGTTTTGTAGGCCGCTGCTTCCCCCTTGCAGGCTGAATAAAATAGCCGTTGTGTGGAACATCCAATTTATCCGACTGCTGTGGCTTCTTGGGAAGATAGCCTAGTACATGTTTGCCCACTTCCAACTCCAATGGAGACTGACTGTAAATGGCTGGCGTGCTCTAGTATTTATGGTTTCAAGCTGTACGTGTCATTGCATACAGTCTATCTATCTATCTATCTATTTATCTATCAGGGTTATTGCATACAGTCTATCTATCTATGACATCAGGAAATGAGAGAATTAGATTCCGTACGTAAAATTTGAACGCTAATTCTTTGGCGCTTTGAATTGAATAATCGAGTTGGGATCTATCTATCTATCTATCAGGGTTATTGCATACAGTCTATCTATCTATCTATCTATCTATCTATCTATCTATCTATCTATGACATCAGGAAATGAGGGAATTAGATTTTGTAGGCCGCTGCTTCCCCCTTGCGGGCTGAATAAAATAGCCATTGGGTGGAACATACAATTTATCCGGCTGCTGTGGCTTCTTAGGAAGATATCCTAGTACTTGTTTACCCACTTCCAACTCCAATGGTAATTGGCTGGCGTGCTCTAGTATTTATGCATACCCATCCCGTCGCGCGTTGCTGCAAAGACAGACATACATACATACATTCGTATTATATATATAGATGACGGCAGCAGCGACCACTGAGGTTTTGTAGGCCGCTGCTTCCCCCTTGCAGGCTGAATAAAATAGCCGTTGTGTGGAACATCCAATTTATCCGGCTGCTGTGGCTTCTTGGGAAGATAGCCTAGTACATGTTTGCCCACTTCCAACTCCAATGGAGACTGACTGTAAATGGCTGGCGTGCTCTAGTATTTATGGTTTCAAGCTGTACGTGTCATTGCATACAGTCTATCTATCTATCTATCTATCTATCTATCTATCTATCTATGACATCAGGAAATGAGAGAATTAGATTCCGTACGTAAAATTTGAACGCTAATTCTTTGGCGCTTTGAATTGAATAATCAAGTTGGGACCCATTAGCTTTTCTCATTTATGACATAATCAATGCTCATGCCAAATTTCAAGTTTCTATGACGTTGGGTGGAACATACAATTTATCCGGCTGCTGTGGCTTCTTAGGAAGATATCCTAGTACTTGTTTACCCACTTCCAACTCCAATGGTAATTGGCTGGCGTGCTCTAGTATTTATGCGTACCCGTCGCGCGTTGCTGCAAAGACAGACATACATACATACATTCGTATTATATATATAGACTAGCGTACCCGTCGCGCGTTGCTGCGAAGACAGACATACATTCGTTGCTGCGAAGACAGACAGACATAGCTATCCAATCCAGTTATTTACACTTTGCTTGTCTGCCTGCGTGCCGTGGATTATTCTAGGGGTTTTCCCCACCCGTCGCGCGTTGCTGCGAAGACAGACATACATACATTCGTTGCTGCGAAGACAGACAGACATAGCTATCCAATCCAGTTATTTACACTTTGCTTGTCTGCCTGCGTGCCGTGGATTATTCTAGGGGTTTTCCCCAGCTCGCAACATTGTATCCAATAAGCGAGTTCTCCACTAAACATTGTTCTCCATGAAAGAACTGAGCGTACCTTTTTTAAAAATGACGGCAGCAGCGACCATTGAGATTTTGTAGGCCGCTGCTTCCCCCCTGCAGGCTGAATAAAATAGCCGTTGTGTGGAACATCCAATTTATCCGGCTGCTGTGGCTTCTTGGGAAGATAGCCTAGTACATGTTTGCCCACTTCCAACTCCAATGGAGACTGACTGTAAATGGCTGGCGTGCTCTAGTATTTATGGTTCCAAGCTGTACGTGTCATTGCATACAGTCTATCTATCTATCTATCTATCTATCTATCTATCTATCTATCTATCTGGGTTATTGCATACAGTCTATCTATCTATCTATCTATCTATCTATGAAATCAGGAAATGAGAGAATTAGATTCTGTACGTAAAATTTGAACGCTAATTCTTTGGCGCTTTGAATTGAATAATCAAGTTGGGACCCATTAGCTTTTCCCATTTATGACATAATCAATGCTCATGCCAAATTTCAAGTTTCTATGACGTTGGGTGGAACATACAATTTATCCGGCTGCTGTGGCTTCTTAGGAAGATATCCTAGTACTTGTTTACCCACTTCCAACTCCAATGGTAATTGGCTGGCGTGCTCTAGTATTTATGCGTACCCGTCGCGCGTTGCTGCAAAGACAGACATACATACATACATTCGTATTATATATATAGATGACGGCAGCAGCGACCACTGAGGTTTTGTAGGCCGCTGCTTCCCCCTTGCAGGCTGAATAAAATAGCCGTTGTGTGGAACATCCAATTTATCCGGCTGCTGTGGCTTCTTGGGAAGATAGCCTAGTACATGTTTGCCCACTTCCAACTCCAATGGAGACTGACTGTAAATGGCTGGCGTGCTCTAGTATTTATGGTTTCAAGCTGTACGTGTCATTGCATACAGTCTATCTATCTATCTATCTATCTATCTATCAGGGTTATTGCATACAGTCTATCTATCTATGACATCAGGAAATGAGAGAATTAGATTCCGTACGTAAAATTTGAACGCTAATTCTTTGGCGCTTTGAATTGAATAATCGAGTTGGGATCTATCTATCTATCTATCAGGGTTATTGCATACAGTCTATCTATCTATCTATTTATCTATCTATCTATGACATCAGGAAATGAGGGAATTAGATTTTGTAGGCCGCTGCTTCCCCCTTGCGGGCTGAATAAAATAGCCATTGGGTGGAACATACAATTTATCCGGCTGCTGTGGCTTCTTAGGAAGATATCCTAGTACTTGTTTACCCACTTCCAACTCCAATGGTAATTGGCTGGCGTGCTCTAGTATTTATGCGTACCCGTCGCGCGTTGCTGCAAAGACAGACATACATACATACATTCGTATTATATATATAGACTAGCGTACCCGTCGCGCGTTGCTGCGAAGACAGACATACATTCGTTGCTGCGAAGACAGACAGACATAGCTATCCAATCCAGTTATTTACACTTTGCTTGTCTGCCTGCGTGCCGTGGATTATTCTAGGGGTTTTCCCCACCCGTCGCGCGTTGCTGCGAAGACAGACATACATACATTCGTTGCTGCGAAGACAGACAGACATAGCTATCCAATCCAGTTATTTACACTTTGCTTGTCTGCCTGCGTGCCGTGGATTATTCTAGGGGTTTTCCCCAGCTCGCAACATTGTATCCAATAAGCGAGTTCTCCACTAAACATTGTTCTCCATAAAAGAACTGAGCGTACCTTTTTTAAAAATGACGGCAGCAGCGACCATTGAGATTTTGTAGGCCGCTGCTTCCCCCCTGCAGGCTGAATAAAATAGCCGTTGTGTGGAACATCCAATTTATCCGGCTGCTGTGGCTTCTTGGGAAGATAGCCTAGTACATGTTTGCCCACTTCCAACTCCAATGGAGACTGACTGTAAATGGCTGGCGTGCTCTAGTATTTATGGTTCCAAGCTGTACGTGTCATTGCATACAGTCTATCTATCTATCTATCTATCTATCTATCTGGGTTATTGCATACAGTCTATCTATCTATCTATCTATCTATCTATGAAATCAGGAAATGAGAGAATTAGATTCCGTACGTAAAATTTGAACGCTAATTCTTTGGCGCTTTGAATTGAATAATCAAGTTGGGACCCATTAGCTTTTCCCATTTATGACATAATCAATGCTCATGCCAAATTTCAAGTTTCTATGACGTTGGGTGGAACATACAATTTATCCGGCTGCTGTGGCTTCTTAGGAAGATATCCTAGTACTTGTTTACCCACTTCCAACTCCAATGGTAATTGGCTGGCGTGCTCTAGTATTTATGCGTACCCGTCGCGCGTTGCTGCAAAGACAGACATACATACATACATTCGTATTATATATATAGATGACGGCAGCAGCGACCACTGAGGTTTTGTAGGCCGCTGCTTCCCCCTTGCAGGCTGAATAAAATAGCCGTTGTGTGGAACATCCAATTTATCCGGCTGCTGTGGCTTCTTGGGAAGATAGCCTAGTACATGTTTGCCCACTTCCAACTCCAATGGAGACTGACTGTAAATGGCTGGCGTGCTCTAGTATTTATGGTTTCAAGCTGTACGTGTCATTGCATACAGTCTATCTATCTATCTATCTATCTATCTATCAGGGTTATTGCATACAGTCTATCTATCTATGACATCAGGAAATGAGAGAATTAGATTCCGTACGTAAAATTTGAACGCTAATTCTTTGGCGCTTTGAATTGAATAATCGAGTTGGGATCTATCTATCTATCAGGGTTATTGCATACAGTCTATCTATCTATCTATCTATCTATCTATCTATCTATGACATCAGGAAATGAGGGAATTAGATTTTGTAGGCCGCTGCTTCCCCCTTGCGGGCTGAATAAAATAGCCATTGGGTGGAACATACAATTTATCCGGCTGCTGTGGCTTCTTAGGAAGATATCCTAGTACTTGTTTACCCACTTCCAACTCCAATGGTAATTGGCTGGCGTGCTCTAGTATTTATGCGTACCCGTCGCGCGTTGCTGCAAAGACAGACATACATACATACATTCGTATTATATATATAGACTAGCATACCCGTCGCGCGTTGCTGCGAAGACAGACATACATTAGTTGCTGCGAAGACAGACAGACATAGCTATCCAATCCAGTTATTTACACTTTGCTTGTCTGCCTGCGTGCCGTGGATTATTCTAGGGGTTTTCCCCACCCGTCGCGCGTTGCTGCGAAGACAGACATACATACATTCGTTGCTGCGAAGACAGACAGACATAGCTATCCAATCCAGTTATTTACACTTTGCTTGTCTGCCTGCGTGCCGTGGATTATTCTAGGGGTTTTCCCCAGCTCGCAACATTGTATCCAATAAGCGAGTTCTCCACTAAACATTGTTCTCCATGAAAGAACTGAGCGTACCTTTTTTAAAAATGACGGCAGCAGCGACCATTGAGATTTTGTAGGCCGCTGCTTCCCCCCTGCAGGCTGAATAAAATAGCCGTTGTGTGGAACATCCAATTTATCCGGCTGCTGTGGCTTCTTGGGAAGATAGCCTAGTACATGTTTGCCCACTTCCAACTCCAATGGAGACTGACTGTAAATGGCTGGCGTGCTCTAGTATTTATGGTTCCAAGCTGTACGTGTCATTGCATACAGTCTATCTATCTATCTATCTATCTATCTATCTATCTATCTATCTATCTATCTATCTGGGTTATTGCATACAGTCTATCTATCTATCTATCTATCTATCTATCTATCTATGACATCAGGAAATGAGAGAATTAGATTCCGTACGTAAAATTTGAACGCTAATTCTTTGGCGCTTTGAATTGAATAATCAAGTTGGGACCCATTAGCTTTTCCCATTTATGACATAATCAATGCTCATGCCAAATTTCAAGTTTCTATGACGTTGGGTGGAACATACAATTTATCCGGCTGCTGTGGCTTCTTAGGAAGATATCCTAGTACTTGTTTACCCACTTCCAACTCCAATGGTAATTGGCTGGCGTGCTCTAGTATTTATGCATACCCGTCGCGCGTTGCTGCAAAGACAGACATACATACATACATTCGTATTATATATATAGACTAGCGTACCCGTCGCGCGTTGCTGCGAAGACAGACATACATTCGTTGCTGCGAAGACAGACAGACATAGCTATCCAATCCAGTTATTTACACTTTGCTTGTCTGCCTGCGTGCCGTGGATTATTCTAGGGGTTTTCCCCACCCGTCGCGCGTTGCTGCGAAGACAGACATACATACATTCGTTGCTGCGAAGACAGACAGACATAGCTATCCAATCCAGTTATTTACACTTTGCTTGTCTGCCTGCGTGCCGTGGATTATTCTAGGGGTTTTCCCCAGCTCGCAACATTGTATCCAATAAGCGAGTTCTCCACTAAACATTGTTCTCCATGAAAGAACTGAGCGTACCTTTTTTAAAAATGACGGCAGCAGCGACCATTGAGATTTTGTAGGCCGCTGCTTCCCCCCTGCAGGCTGAATAAAATAGCCGTTGTGTGGAACATCCAATTTATCCGGCTGCTGTGGCTTCTTGGGAAGATAGCCTAGTACATGTTTGCCCACTTCCAACTCCAATGGAGACTGACTGTAAATGGCTGGCGTGCTCTAGTATTTATGGTTCCAAGCTGTACGTGTCATTGCATACAGTCTATCTATCTATCTATCTATCTATCTATCTATCTATCTATCTATCTGGGTTATTGCATACAGTCTATCTATCTATCTATGAAATCAGGAAATGAGAGAATTAGATTCTGTACGTAAAATTTGAACGCTAATTCTTTGGCGCTTTGAATTGAATAATCAAGTTGGGACCCATTAGCTTTTCCCATTTATGACATAATCAATGCTCATGCCAAATTTCAAGTTTCTATGACGTTGGGTGGAACATACAATTTATCCGGCTGCTGTGGCTTCTTAGGAAGATATCCTAGTACTTGTTTACCCACTTCCAACTCCAATGGTAATTGGCTGGCGTGCTCTAGTATTTATGCGTACCCGTCGCGCGTTGCTGCAAAGACAGACATACATACATACATTCGTATTATATATATAGATGACGGCAGCAGCGACCACTGAGGTTTTGTAGGCCGCTGCTTCCCCCTTGCAGGCTGAATAAAATAGCCGTTGTGTGGAACATCCAATTTATCCGGCTGCTGTGGCTTCTTGGGGAGATAGCCTAGTACATGTTTGCCCACTTCCAACTCCAATGGAGACTGACTGTAAATGGCTGGCGTGCTCTAGTATTTATGGTTTCAAGCTGTACGTGTCATTGCATACAGTCTATCTATCTATCTATCTATCTATCTATCTATCTATCAGGGTTATTGCATACAGTCTATCTATCTATGACATCAGGAAATGAGAGAATTAGATTCCGTACGTAAAATTTGAACGCTAATTCTTTGGCGCTTTGAATTGAATAATCGAGTTGGGATCTATCTATCTATCTATCAGGGTTATTGCATACAGTCTATCTATCTATCTATCTATCTATCTATCTATCTATGACATCAGGAAATGAGGGAATTAGATTTTGTAGGCCGCTGCTTCCCCCTTGCGGGCTGAATAAAATAGCCATTGGGTGGAACATACAATTTATCCGGCTGCTGTGGCTTCTTAGGAAGATATCCTAGTACTTGTTTACCCACTTCCAACTCCAATGGTAATTGGCTGGCGTGCTCTAGTATTTATGCGTACCCGTCGCGCGTTGCTGCAAAGACAGACATACATACATACATTCGTATTATATATATAGACTAGCGTACCCGTCGCGCGTTGCTGCGAAGACAGACAGACATAGCTATCCAATCCAGTTATTTACACTTTGCTTGTCTGCCTGCGTGCCGTGGATTATTCTAGGGGTTTTCCCCACCCGTCGCGCGTTGCTGCGAAGACAGACATACATACATTCGTTGCTGCGAAGACAGACAGACATAGCTATCCAATCCAGTTATTTACACTTTGCTTGTCTGCCTGCGTGCCGTGGATTATTCTAGGGGTTTTCCCCAGCTCGCAACATTGTATCCAATAAGCGAGTTCTCCACTAAACATTGTTCTCCATGAAAGAACTGAGCGTACCTTTTTTAAAAATGACGGCAGCAGCGACCATTGAGATTTTGTAGGCCGCTGCTTCCCCCCTGCAGGCTGAATAAAATAGCCGTTGTGTGGAACATCCAATTTATCCGGCTGCTGTGGCTTCTTGGGAAGATAGCCTAGTACATGTTTGCCCACTTCCAACTCCAATGGAGACTGACTGTAAATGGCTGGCGTGCTCTAGTATTTATGGTTCCAAGCTGTACGTGTCATTGCATACAGTCTATCTATCTATCTATCTATCTATCTATCTATCTATCTATCTATCTATCTATCTGGGTTATTGCATACAGTCTATCTATCTATCTATCTATCTATCTATCTATCTATCTATGACATCAGGAAATGAGAGAATTAGATTCCGTACGTAAAATTTGAACGCTAATTCTTTGGCGCTTTGAATTGAATAATCAAGTTGGGACCCATTAGCTTTTCCCATTTATGACATAATCAATGCTCATGCCAAATTTCAAGTTTCTATGACGTTGGGTGGAACATACAATTTATCCGGCTGCTGTGGCTTCTTAGGAAGATATCCTAGTACTTGTTTACCCACTTCCAACTCCAATGGTAATTGGCTGGCGTGCTCTAGTATTTATGCGTACCCGTCGCGCGTTGCTGCAAAGACAGACATACATACATACATTCGTATTATATATATAGATGACGGCAGCAGCGACCACTGAGGTTTTGTAGGCCGCTGCTTCCCCCTTGCAGGCTGAATAAAATAGCCGTTGTGTGGAACATCCAATTTATCCGGCTGCTGTGGCTTCTTGGGAAGATAGCCTAGTACATGTTTGCCCACTTCCAACTCCAATGGAGACTGACTGTAAATGGCTGGCGTGCTCTAGTATTTATGGTTTCAAGCTGTACGTGTCATTGCATACAGTCTATCTATCTATCTATCTATCTATCTATCTATCTATCAGGGTTATTGCATACAGTCTATCTATCTATGACATCAGGAAATGAGAGAATTAGATTCCGTACGTAAAATTTGAACGCTAATTCTTTGGCGCTTTGAATTGAATAATCGAGTTGGGATCTATCTATCTATCTATCAGGGTTATTGCATACAGTCTATCTATCTATCTATCTATCTATCTATCTATCTATCTATCTATCTATGACATCAGGAAATGAGGGAATTAGATTTTGTAGGCCGCTGCTTCCCCCTTGCGGGCTGAATAAAATAGCCATTGGGTGGAACATACAATTTATCCGGCTGCTGTGGCTTCTTAGGAAGATATCCTAGTACTTGTTTACCCACTTCCAACTCCAATGGTAATTGGCTGGCGTGCTCTAGTATTTATGCGTACCCGTCGCGCGTTGCTGCAAAGACAGACATACATACATACATTCGTATTATATATATAGACTAGCGTACCCGTCGCGCGTTGCTGCGAAGACAGACATACATTCGTTGCTGCGAAGACAGACAGACATAGCTATCCAATCCAGTTATTTACACTTTGCTTGTCTGCCTGCGTGCCGTGGATTATTCTAGGGGTTTTCCCCACCCGTCGCGCGTTGCTGCGAAGACAGACATACATACATTCGTTGCTGCGAAGACAGACAGACATAGCTATCCAATCCAGTTATTTACACTTTGCTTGTCTGCCTGCGTGCCGTGGATTATTCTAGGGGTTTTCCCCAGCTCGCAACATTGTATCCAATAAGCGAGTTCTCCACTAAACATTGTTCTCCATGAAAGAACTGAGCGTACCTTTTTTAAAAATGACGGCAGCAGCGACCATTGAGATTTTGTAGGCCGCTGCTTCCCCCCTGCAGGCTGAATAAAATAGCCGTTGTGTGGAACATCCAATTTATCCGGCTGCTGTGGCTTCTTGGGAAGATAGCCTAGTACATGTTTGCCCACTTCCAACTCCAATGGAGACTGACTGTAAATGGCTGGCGTGCTCTAGTATTTATGGTTCCAAGCTGTACGTGTCATTGCATACAGTCTATCTATCTATCTATCTATCTGGGTTATTGCATACAGTCTATCTATCTATCTATCTATCTATCTATCTATGACATCAGGAAATGAGAGAATTAGATTCCGTACGTAAAATTTGAACGCTAATTCTTTGGCGCTTTGAATTGAATAATCAAGTTGGGACCCATTAGCTTTTCCCATTTATGACATAATCAATGCTCATGCCAAATTTCAAGTTTCTATGACGTTGGGTGGAACATACAATTTATCCGGCTGCTGTGGCTTCTTAGGAAGATATCCTAGTACTTGTTTACCCACTTCCAACTCCAATGGTAATTGGCTGGCGTGCTCTAGTATTTATGCATACCCGTCGCGCGTTGCTGCAAAGACAGACATACATACATACATTCGTATTATATATATAGACTAGCGTACCCGTCGCGCGTTGCTGCGAAGACAGACATACATTCGTTGCTGCGAAGACAGACAGACATAGCTATCCAATCCAGTTATTTACACTTTGCTTGTCTGCCTGCGTGCCGTGGATTATTCTAGGGGTTTTCCCCACCCGTCGCGCGTTGCTGCGAAGACAGACATACATACATTCGTTGCTGCGAAGACAGACAGACATAGCTATCCAATCCAGTTATTTACACTTTGCTTGTCTGCCTGCGTGCCGTGGATTATTCTAGGGGTTTTCCCCAGCTCGCAACATTGTATCCAATAAGCGAGTTCTCCACTAAACATTGTTCTCCATGAAAGAACTGAGCGTACCTTTTTTAAAAATGACGGCAGCAGCGACCATTGAGATTTTGTAGGCCGCTGCTTCCCCCCTGCAGGCTGAATAAAATAGCCGTTGTGTGGAACATCCAATTTATCCGGCTGCTGTGGCTTCTTGGGAAGATAGCCTAGTACATGTTTGCCCACTTCCAACTCCAATGGAGACTGACTGTAAATGGCTGGCGTGCTCTAGTATTTATGGTTCCAAGCTGTACGTGTCATTGCATACAGTCTATCTATCTATCTATCTATCTATCTATCTATCTATCTATCTATCTATCTATCTATCTATCTATCTATCTATCTGGGTTATTGCATACAGTCTATCTATCTATCTATGAAATCAGGAAATGAGAGAATTAGATTCTGTACGTAAAATTTGAACGCTAATTCTTTGGCGCTTTGAATTGAATAATCAAGTTGGGACCCATTAGCTTTTCCCATTTATGACATAATCAATGCTCATGCCAAATTTCAAGTTTCTATGACGTTGGGTGGAACATACAATTTATCCGGCTGCTGTGGCTTCTTAGGAAGATATCCTAGTACTTGTTTACCCACTTCCAACTCCAATGGTAATTGGCTGGCGTGCTCTAGTATTTATGCGTACCCGTCGCGCGTTGCTGCAAAGACAGACATACATACATACATTCGTATTATATATATAGATGACGGCAGCAGCGACCACTGAGGTTTTGTAGGCCGCTGTTTCCCCCTTGCAGGCTGAATAAAATAGCCGTTGTGTGGAACATCCAATTTATCCGGCTGCTGTGGCTTCTTGGGAAGATAGCCTAGTACATGTTTGCCCACTTCCAACTCCAATGGAGACTGACTGTAAATGGCTGGCGTGCTCTAGTATTTATGGTTTCAAGCTGTACGTGTCATTGCATACAGTCTATCTATCTATCTATCTATCTATCTATCTATCTATCAGGGTTATTGCATACAGTCTATCTATCTATGACATCAGGAAATGAGAGAATTAGATTCCGTACGTAAAATTTGAACGCTAATTCTTTGGCGCTTTGAATTGAATAATCGAGTTGGGATCTATCTATCTATCTATCAGGGTTATTGCATACAGTCTATCTATCTATCTATCTATCTATCTATCTATCTATCTATCTATGACATCAGGAAATGAGGGAATTAGATTTTGTAGGCCGCTGCTTCCCCCTTGCGGGCTGAATAAAATAGCCATTGGGTGGAACATACAATTTATCCGGCTGCTGTGGCTTCTTAGGAAGATATCCTAGTACTTGTTTACCCACTTCCAACTCCAATGGTAATTGGCTGGCGTGCTCTAGTGGTTCCAAGCTGTACGTGTCATAATAGAGCCTTAATGACATCACAATGCAGCTTTATAGAACACTAGCGTACCCGTCGCGCGTTGCTGCGAAGACAGACATACATTCGTTGCTGCGAAGACAGACAGACATAGCTATCCAATCCAGTTATTTACACTTTGCTTGTCTGCCTGCGTGCCGTGGATTATTCTAGGGGTTTTCCCCACCCGTCGCGCGTTGCTGCGAAGACAGACATACATACATTCGTTGCTGCGAAGACAGACAGACATAGCTATCCAATCCAGTTATTTACACTTTGCTTGTCTGCCTGCGTGCCGTGGATTATTCTAGGGGTTTTCCCCAGCTCGCAACATTGTATCCAATAAGCGAGTTCTCCACTAAACATTGTTCTCCATGAAAGAACTGAGCGTACCTTTTTTAAAAATGACGGCAGCAGCGACCATTGAGATTTTGTAGGCCGCTGCTTCCCCCCTGCAGGCTGAATAAAATAGCCGTTGTGTGGAACATCCAATTTATCCGGCTGCTGTGGCTTCTTGGGAAGATAGCCTAGTACATGTTTGCCCACTTCCAACTCCAATGGAGACTGACTGTAAATGGCTGGCGTGCTCTAGTATTTATGGTTCCAAGCTGTACGTGTCATCTATCTATCTATCTATCTATGACATCAGGAAATGAGAGAATTAGATTCCGTACGTAAAATTTGAACGCTAATTCTTTGGCGCTTTGAATTGAATAATCAAGTTGGGACCCATTAGCTTTTCCCATTTATGACATAATCAATGCTCATGCCAAATTTCAAGTTTCTATGACGTTGGGTGGAACATACAATTTATCCGGCTGCTGTGGCTTCTTAGGAAGATATCCTAGTACTTGTTTACCCACTTCCAACTCCAATGGTAATTGGCTGGCGTGCTCTAGTATTTATGCGTACCCGTCGCGCGTTGCTGCAAAGACAGACATACATACATACATTCGTATTATATATATAGACTAGCGTACCCGTCGCGCGTTGCTGCGAAGACAGACATACATACATTCGTTGCTGCGAAGACAGACAGACATAGCTATCCAATCCAGTTATTTACACTTTGCTTGTCTGCCTGCGTGCCGTGGAATATTCTAGGGGTTTTCCCCAGCTCGCAACATTGTATCCAATAAGCGAGTTCTCCACTAAACATTGTTCTCCATGAAAGAACTGAGCATACCTTTTTTAAAAATGACGACAGCAGCGACCAATGAGATTTTGTAGGCCGCTGCTTCCCCCTTGCAGGCTGAATAAAATAGCCGTTCTGTGGAACATCCAATTTATCTGGCTGCTGTGGCTTCTTGGGAAGATAGCCTAGTACATGTTTGCCCACTTCCAACTCCAATGGAGACTGACTGTAAATGGCTGGCGTGCTCTAGTATTTATGGTTCCAAGCTGTACGTGTCATTGCATACAGTCTATCTATCTATCTATCTATCTATCTATCTATCTATCTATCTATCTATCTATCTATCTATCTATCTATCTATCATCAGGAAATGAGAGAATTAGATTCCGTACGTAAAATTTGGACACTAATTCTTTGGCGCTTTGAATTGAATAATCGAGTTGGGACCCATTAGTTTTTCCCATTTATGACATAATCAATGCTCGTGCCAAATTTCAAGTTTCTATGACATTGGGAAGTGAGAGAATTAAATTCTGTACATAAAATTTGGACGCTAATTCTTTTGCGCTTAGAATTGAATAATCGAGTTGGGATGAGACATAAGGCCTTGCCCATAAGCATTCCCCAACCTCCAAGAACTGAACCTACCTACCTGAATGAGATTTTGTAGGCCGCTGCTTCCTCCTTGCGGGCTGAATAAAATAGCCGTTGGGTGGAACATACAATTTATCTGGCTGCTGTGGCTTCTTAGGAAGATATCCTAGTACTTGTTTACCCACTTCCAACTCCAATGGTAATTGGCTGGCGTGCTCTAGTGGTTCCAAGCTGTACGTGTCATAATAGAGCCTTTATGACATCACAATGCAGCTTTATAGAACATGTTGGGGCATGTTCAAGGGCGTCCGATGTTGATGACATCAGTGATGACATCACAATAGCAGGTGGCTTACTTATTCGATCTACGTGGGGGGGTGGTAACTTTCGACGACGCTCGCGCGCGCGCCATTTATCGTAGGATATTTGTACTATGCCTATAATCTTCCCAGGAGTGTACTTAACAACTTCCCAAAGTTTCATGGCGATCGGATGAATGGTGTAGTAGCGCGTTGCTGCGAAGACAGACATACATACTTCGTTTTTATATATCTAGATGACGGCAGCAGCGACCACTGAGGCTTTGTAGGCCGCTGCTTCCCCCTTCCAGGCTGAATAAAATAGCCGTTGTGTGAGAATCGCTGGGGGGGGAGACATTCTTACTGCTGGGAGAATTGCTGGGGGGGGGGGGGGGGGAGACATTCTTACTGCTGGGAGAATTGCTGGGGGGGGGATGGGAGACATTCTGACTGCTGGGATAATCGCTGGGGGGGATGGGAGACATTCTGACTGCTGGGAGAATCGCTGGGGGGCTGCTTCCCCCTTCCAGGCTGAATAAAATAGCCGTTGTGTGAGAATCGCTGGGGGGGGGGAGACATTCTTACTGCTGGGAGAATTGCTGGGGGGGGGGGGAGGCATTCTTACTGCTGGGAGAATTGCTGGGGGGGGAGGATGGGAGACATTCTGACTGCTGGGATAATCGCTGGGGGGGATGGGAGACATTCTGACTGCTGGGAGAATCGCTGGGGGGCTGCTTCCCCCTTCCAGGCTGAATAAAATAGCCGTTGTGTGAGAATCGCTGGGGGGGGGGAGACATTCTTACTGCTGGGAGAATTGCTGGGGGGGGATGGGAGACATTCTGACTGCTGGGATAATCGCTGGGGGGGATGGGAGACATTCTGACTGCTGGGAGAATCGCTGGGGGGGGGTGGGAGACATTCTGACTGCTGGGAGAATCGCTGGGGGGGATCGGAGACATTCTGACTGCTGGGAGAATCGCTGGGGGGGATGGGAGACATTCTGACTGCTGGGAGAATTGCTGGGGGGGATGGGAGACATTCTGACTGCTGGGATAATCGCTGGGGGGGATGGGAGACATTCTGACTGCTGGGAGAATCGCTGGGGGGGGGGATGGGAGACATTCTGACTGCTGGGAGAATCGCTGGGGGGGGGATGGGAGACATTCTGACTGCTGGGAGAATCGCTGGGGGGGATCGGAGACATTCTGACTGCTGGGAGAATCGCTGGCGGGGGAGCGGAGGCATGACTGCTGGGAGAATCGTTGGGGGGAGGGGGGCATGGTGACTGCCAAGAAAATCTCTGTGGGGGAAGGGGGGCATGATGACTGCCAGGAGAACCGCTGGGGGGGAGCCATTATGACTGCTGGGGGAACCACTTGGGGGGAGGGGGGCATTATTATTGCTGGCGGACAGCTGGGGGTGGCATTGTGACTGCTGGTGGACCACTGGGGGGGGGGGGGTATTATGACTGCTGGGGGAACCGCTGGGGGGGGGGGAGCGGGCATTATTACTGCTGGGGGACCGCTGGGGTATGTCACTCTTATTACTAATGGGGGGAGTGTCACTATTATTACTGCTGTGGGATGTCACTATTATCGCTGGGGTGAAGGTGTCACTATTACCGCTGGGGTATGTGTACATGTGGCAGAAATGGGCAGGTCTCTTTCAGAATAGACCGGGTGCAGATTTTGACTGCTTTTTAGATGCGGAAATGCTGCAGAATTTTCCACAGAAATCTCCGCTGAGGACATTCTGCAGTATTTCCGCGTCCAAAAAGCAGTCAGAATCTGCACCCGGTCTATTCTGAAACAGCCTTGTCCTTTTTAGAACGACGGGGGTAAAATCATACGTTGTGATAAGCCCTGCCCCCTGACGTGTTGGCACTTTGCGATACATAAGTGGGTTTTGGGTTGTAGTTTGGGCACTCGGTCCCTAAAAGGTTCGCCATCACTGGCCGAGTACATGTTTGCCCACTTCCAACTCCAATGGAGACTGACTGTAAATGGCTGGCGTGCTGTAGTATTTATGGTTTCAAGCTGTACGTGTCATTGCATACAGTCTATCTATCTATCTATCTATCTATCTATCTATCTATCTATCTATCTGGGTTATTGCATACAGTCTATCTATCTATCTATCTATCTATCTATCTATCTATCTATGACATCAGGAAATGAGAGAATTAGATTTTGTAGGCCGCTGCTTCCCCCTTGCGGGCTGAATAAAATAGCCGTTGGGTGGAACATACAATTTATCCGGCTGCTGTGGCTTCTTAGGAAGATATCCTAGTACTTGTTTACCCACTTCCAACTCCAATGGTAATTGGCTGGCGTGCTCTAGTGGTTCCAAGCTGTACGTGTCATAATAGAGCCTTAATGACATCACAATGCAGCTTTATAGAACATGTTGGGGCATGTTCAAGGGTGTCCGATGTTGATGACATCAGTGATGACATCACAATAGCAGGTGGCTTACTTATTCGATCTACGTGGGGGGGGGGGGCGTAACTTTCGACGACGCTCGCGCGCCATTTATCGTAGGATATTTGTACTATGCCTATAATCTTCCCAGGAGTGTACTTAACAACTTCCCAAAGTTTCATGGCGATCGGATGAATGGTGTAGTAGCGCATAAAGGACAAACAGACACGCACGCACGCAGACACGCACGCACGCAGACAGACATACATTCAATTTTATATATATAGATGTTGGGGCATGTTCAAGGGCGTCCGATGTTGATGACATCAGTGATGACATCACAATAGCAGGTGGCTTACTTATTCGATCTACGTGGGGGGGTGGTAACTTTCGACGACGCTCGCGCGTGCGCCCTTTATCGTAGGATAGTTGTACTATGCCTATAATCTTCCCAGGAGTGTACTCAACAACTTCCCAAAGTTTCACGGCGATCGGATAAATGGTGTAGTAGCGCATAAAGGACAAACAGACACGCACACAGACATACATTCAATTTTATATATATAGATGATGGAAGACATCTCTATACTGACACCTGATATATTATTCATAGTTATTAGAGGGCCCCCGTCAAGCGTTGCTGCGAAGACAGACATACATACATACATACATTCGTTTTTATATATCTAGATAACCACCAATCACAGCGCAGCTTTCAAGTTACCTCAGCGGTATAATATATAGCAACCAATCACAGCACAGCTTTCATGTTACCTCAGCAGTATAAGAAATAGCAACCAATCAGAGCACAGCTTTCATTTTACCTCAGCAGTATAAGAAATTGCAACCAATCACAGCACAGCTTTCATTTTACCTCAGCATTCTCAATATCCAGCAATTGTCTTGCGAAACGTTCAGCGGATGCATCATTTTGTAGTTGAACACACATCCCGTTGCTCGCAATGCCTTTTGCTTTTGTGCTTGAGATGGAAATCAAACGATCTTTGTCTGGGGGGCATAACTGTCGACGATGCTCGCACGCACGCCATTTATCATAGGATAGTTGTACTATGCCTATAATCTTCCCAGGAGTGTACTCAACAACTTCCCAACGTTTCATGGCGATTAGATGAATGGTGTAGTAGCGCCAAAAGGACAGACAGATAGACATACATTCCTTTTTATATATAGACGACATCAGGAAGTGAGAGAATTAGATTCCGTACGTAAAATGTGGACGCTAATTATTTTGCACTTAGAATTGAATAATTGAGTTGGGACCTATTAACTTCTCCTATTTATGACATAATCAATGCTCGTGCCAAATTTCAAGTTTCTATTACATTGGGAAGTGAGAGAATTAGATTCTGTACGTAAAATTTGAATGCTAATTCTTTTGCGCTTTGAATTGAATAATCGAGTTGGGACCTATTAACTTTTCCTACTTATGATATAATCAATGCTCGTGCCAAATTTCAAGTTTCTATGACGTTGGGAAGTGAGAAAATTAGATTCCGTACATAAAATTTGGACGCTAATTCTTTTGCGCTTAGAATTGAATAATCGAGTTGGGACCGATTAGCTTTTCCTATTTATGACATAATCAATGCTCCTGCCAAATTTAATGTTTCTACGACATTGGAAAGTGAGAGAATTAGATTCCGTACGTAAAATTTGGACACTAATTCTTTTGTGCATAGAATTGAATAATCGAGTTGGGATGCATTAACGTTTCCTATTTATGACATAATCAAGGCTCGTGCCAAATTTCAAGTTTCTATGACATTGGGAGGTGAGAAAATTAGATTCCGTACGTAAAATTTGGGCGCTAATTCTTTGGCGCTAAGAATTGAATAATTGAGCTGGGAACCATTAACTTTTCCTATTTATGACATAATCAATGCTTGTGCCAAATTTCAAGTTTCAATCACATTGGGAAGTGAGAGAATTAGATTCCTTACGTAAAATTTGGACGCTAATTCTTTGGCGCTTAGAATTGAATAATCGAGTTGGGACCCATTAACTTTTGCTATTTTTGACATAATCAATGCTCGTGCCAAATTTAAGTTTCTATGACATTGGGAAGTGAGAAAATTAGATTCCGTACATAAAATTTGGACGCTAATTCTTTGGCGCTTAGAATTGAATAATCGAGTTGGGACCTATTAACTTTTCCTATTAATGACATAATCAATGCTCATGCCAGATTTCAGGTTTCTATGACATTGGGAGGTGAGAGAATTAGATTCTGTACGTAAAATTTGAATGCTAATTATTTTGCGCTTTGAATTGAATAATCGAGTTGGGACCTATTAACTTTTCCTACTTATGATATAATCAATGCTCGTGCCAAATTTCAAGTTTCTATGACGTTGGGAAGTGAGAAAATTAGATTCCGTACGTAAAATTTGGGCGCTAATTCTTTGGCACTTAGAATTAAATAATCGAGCTGGGACCCATTAGCTTTTCCTATTTATGACATAATCAATGCTCGTGCCGAATTTCCAGTTTCTATTACATTGGGAAGTGAGAGAATTAGATTCCGTACGTAAAATTTGGACGCTAATTCTTTGGCGCTTAGAATTGAATAATCGAGTTGGGACCCATTAGCTTTTCCTATATATGACATAATCAATTCTCATGCCAAATTTCAAGTTTCTATGACATTGGGAAGTGAGAAAATTAGATTCCGTGCGTAAAATTTGGGCGCTAATTCTTTTGTGCTTAGAATTAAATAATCGAGTTGGGAACCATTAACTTTTCCTATTTATGATATAATTAATGCTCGTGCCGAATTTCAAGTTTCTATTACATTGGGAAGTGAGAAAATTAGATTCCGTACGTAAAATTTGGACGCTAATTCTTTGGCGCTTAAAATTGAATAATCGAGTCGGGACCCATTAATTTTTCCTATTTATGACATAATCAATGCTCGTACCAAATTTCATGTTTCTACGATATCGGGAAGTGAGAGAATTAGTGGCAATGATGGAAATCGAACGATCTACGTGGGGGGGGGCATAACTGTCGACGACGCTCGCACACGCGCCATTTATCATGGCATAAATGTACTATGCCTATAATCTTCCCAGAAGTGTACTCAACAACTTCCCAAAGTTTCATGGCAATCGGATGAATGGTGTAGTAGCGCATAAAGGACAAACAGACAGACACACAGACATACATTCAATTTTATATATATAGACTAGCGTACCCGTCGCGCGTTGCTGCGAAGACAGACATACATACATACATTCGTTTTTATATATCTAGATGACGGCAGCAGCGACCACTGAGGTTTTGTAGGCCGCTGCTTCCCCCTTGCAGGCTGAATAAAATAGCCGTTGTGTGGAACATCCAATTTATCCGGCTGCTGTGGCTTCTTGGGAAGATAGCCTAGTACATGTTTGCCCACTTCCAACTCCAATGGAGACTGACTGTAAATGGCTGGCGTGCTCTAGTATTTATGGTTCCAAGCTGTACGTGTCATTGCATACAGTCTATCTATCTATCTATCTATCTATCTATCTATCTATCTATCTATCTATCTATCTATCTATCTATCTATCTATCTATCTATCTATCAGGGTTATTGCATACAGTCTATCTATCTATCTATCTATGACATCAGGAAATGAGAGAATTAGATTCCGTACGTAAAATTTGAACGCTAATTCTTTGGCGCTTTGAATTGAATAATCGAGTTGGGACCCATGAACTTTTCCTATTTATGACATAATCAATGCGCGTGCCAAATTTCAAGTTTCTATGACATTGGGAAGTGAGAGAATTAAGTTGGGATGAGACATAAGGCCTTGCCCATAAGCATTCCCCAACCTCCAAGAACTGAACCTACCTACCTGAATGAGATTTTGTAGGCCGCTGCTTCCCCCTTGCGGGCTGAATAAAATAGCCGTTGGGTGGAACATACAATTTATCCGGCTGCTGTGGCTTCTTAGGAAGATATCCTAGTACTTGTTTACCCACTTCCAACTCCAATGGTAATTGGCTGGCGTGCTCTAGTGGTTCCAAGCTGTACGTGTCATAATACAGCCTTATTGACATCACAATGCAGCTTTATAGAACATGTTGGGGCATGTTCAAGGGCGTCCGATGTTGATGACATCAGTGATGACATCACAATAGCAGGTGGCTTACTTATTCGATCTACGTGGGGGGGGGTGTAACTTTCGACGACGCTCGCGCTCGCGACATTTATCGTAGGATATTTGTACTATGCCTATAATCTTCCCAGGAGTGTACTTAACAACTTCCCAAAGTTTCATGGCGATCGGATGAATGGTGTAGTAGCGCATAAAGGACAAACAGACACGCAGACACGCAGACAGACATACATTCAATTTTATATATATAGACTAGCGTACCCGTCGCGCGTTGCTGCGAAGACAGACATACATACATACATTCGTTTTTATATATCTAGATGACGGCAGCAGCGACCACTGAGGTTTTGTAGGCCGCTGCTTCCCCCTTGCAGGCTGAATAAAATAGCCGTTGTGTGGAACATCCAATTTATCCGGCTGCTGTGGCTTCTTGGGAAGATAGCCTAGTACATGTTTGCCCACTTCCAACTCCAATGGAGACTGACTGTAAATGGCTGGCGTGCTCTAGTATTTATGGTTTCAAGCTGTACGTGTCATTGCATACAGTCTATCTATCTATCTATCTATCTATCTATCAGGGTTATTGCATACAGTCTATCTATCTATCTATCTATGACATCAGGAAATGAGAGAATTAGATTCCGTACGTAAAATTTGAACGCTAATTCTTTGGCGCTTTGAATTGAATAATCGAGTTGGGACCCATTAACTTTTCCTATTTATGACATAATCAATGCTCGTGCCAAATTTTAAGTTTCTATGACATTGGGAAGTGAGAGAATTAAGTTGGGATGAGACATAAGGCCTTGCCCATAAGCATTCCCCAACCTCCAAGAACTGAACCTACCTACCTGAATGAGATTTTGTAGGCCGCTGCTTCCCCCTTGCGGGCTGAATAAAATAGCCGTTGGGTGGAACATACAATTTATCCGGCTGCTGTGGCTTCTTAGGAAGATATCCTAGTATTGTTTACCCACTTCCAACTCCAATGGTAATTGGCTGGCGTGCTCTAGTGGTTCCAAGCTGTACGTGTCATAATACAGCCTTAATGACATCACAATGCAGCTTTATAGAACATGTTGGGGCATGTTCAAGGGCGTCCGATGTTGATGACATCAGTGATGACATCACAATAGCAGGTGGCTTACTTATTCGATCTACGTGGGGGGGGGGCGTAACTTTCGACGACGCTCGCGCGCCATTTATCGTAGGATATTTGTACTATGCCTATAATCTTCCCAGGAGTGTACTTAACAACTTCCCAAAGTT
The DNA here is from genome assembly GCF_035609145.1 of Eleutherodactylus coqui. Lineage (NCBI taxonomy): Eukaryota > Metazoa > Chordata > Amphibia > Anura > Eleutherodactylidae > Eleutherodactylus > Eleutherodactylus coqui. The sequence goes on from NC_089840.1 coordinate 152,446,375, forward strand.
TCATGGCGATCGGATGAATGGTGTAGTAGCGCATAAAGGACAAACAGACACGCACGCACGCAGACACGCACGCACGCAGACAGACATACATTCAATTTTATATATATAGACTAGCGTACCCGTCGCGCGTTGCTGCGAAGACAGACATACATACATACATTCGTTTTTATATATCTAGATGACGGCAGCAGCGACCACTGAGGTTTTGTAGGCCGCTGCTTCCCCCTTGCAGGCTGAATAAAATAGCTGTTGTGTGGAACATCCAATTTATCCGGCTGCTGTGGCTTCTTGGGAAGATAGCCTAGTACATGTTTGCCCACTTCCAACTCCAATGGAGACTGACTGTAAATGGCTGGCGTGCTCTAGTATTTATGGTTCCAAGCTGTACGTGTCATTGCATACAGTCTATCTATCTATCTATCTATCTATCTATCTATCTATCTATCTATCTATCTATCTATCTATCTATCCATCTATCAGGGTTATTGCATACAGTCTATCTATCTATCTATCTATCTATCTATGACATCAGGAAATGAGAGAATTAGATTCCGTACGTAAAATTTGAACGCTAATTCTTTGGCGCTTTGAATTGAATAATCGAGTTGGGACTCATTAACTTTTCCTATTTATGACATAATCAATGCTCGTGCCAAATTTCAAGTTTCTATGACATTGGGAAGTGAGAGAATTAAATTCCGTACATAAAATTTGGACGCTAATTCTTTTGCGCTTAGAATTGAATAATCGAGTTGGGATGAGACATAAGGCCTTGCCCATAAGCATTCCCCAACCTCCAAGAACTGAACCTACCTACCTGAATGAGATTTTGTAGGCCGCTGCTTCCCCCTTGCGGGCTGAATAAAATAGCCGTTGGGTGGAACATACAATTTATCCGGCTGCTGTGGCTTCTTAGGAAGATATCCTAGTACTTGTTTACCCACTTCCAACTCCAATGGTAATTGGATGGCGTGCTCTAGTGGTTCCAAGCTGTACGTGTCATAATAGAGCCTTAATGACATCACAATGCAGCTTTATAGAACCCGTCGCGCGTTGCTGCGAAGACAGACATACATACATACTTCGTTTTTATATATCTAGATGACGGCAGCAGCGACCACTGAGGTTTTGTAGGCCGCTGCTTCCCCCTTCCAGGCTGAATAAAATAGCCGTTGTGTGAGAATCGCTGGGGGGGGGAGACATTCTTACTGCTGGGAGAATTGCTGGGGGGGATGGGAGACATTCTGACTGCTGGGAGAATCGCTGGGGGGGGATCGGAGACATTCAATGCTGCAGAATTTTCCACAGAAATCTCCGCTGAGGACATTCTGCAGTATTTCCGCGTCCAAAAAGCAGTCAGAATCTGCACCCGGTCTATTCTGAAACAGCCTTGTTCTTTTTAGAACGACGGGGGTAAAATCATACGTTGTGATAAGCCCCGCCCCCTGACGTGTTGGCACTTTGCGATACATAAGTGGGTTTTGGGTTGTAGTTTGGGCACTCGGTCCCTAAAAGGTTCGCCATCACTGGCCTAGTACATGTTTGCCCACTTCCAACTTCAATGGAGACTGACTGTAAATGGCTGGCGTGCTCTAGTATTTATGGTTTCAAGCTGTACGTGTCATTGCATACAGTCTATCTATCTATCTATCTATCTATCAGGGTTATTGCATACAGTCTATCTATCTATCTATCTATCTATGACATCAGGAAATGAGAGAATTAGATTTTGTAGGCCGCTGCTTCCCCCTTGCGGGCTGAATAAAATAGCCGTTGGGTGGAACATACAATTTATCTGGCTGCTGTGGCTTCTTAGGAAGATATCCTAGTACTTGTTTACCCACTTCCAACTCCAATGGTAATTGGCTGGCGTGCTCTAGTGGTTCCAAGCTGTACGTGTCATAATACAGCCTTAATGACATCACAATGCAGCTTTATAGAACATGTTGGGGCATGTTCAAGGGCGTCCGATGTTGATGACATCAGTGATGACATCACAATAGCAGGTGGCTTACTTATTCGATCTACGTGGGGGGGGGGGCGTAACTTTCGACGACGCTCGCGCGCCATTTATCGTAGGATATTTGTACTATGCCTATAATCTTCCCAGGAGTGTACTTAACAACTTCCCAAAGTTTCATGGCGATCGGATGAATGGTGTAGTAGCGCATAAAGGACAAACAGACACGCACGCACGCAGACACGCACGCACGCAGACAGACATACATTCAATTTTATATATATAGACTAGCGTACCCGTCGCGCGTTGCTGCGAAGACAGACATACATACATACATTCGTTTTTATATATCTAGATGACGGCAGCAGCGACCACTGAGGTTTTGTAGGCCGCTGCTTCCCCCTTGCAGGCTGAATAAAATAGCTGTTGTGTGGAACATCCAATTTATCCGGCTGCTGTGGCTTCTTGGGAAGATAGCCTAGTACATGTTTGCCCACTTCCAACTCCAATGGAGACTGACTGTAAATGGCTGGCGTGCTCTAGTATTTATGGTTCCAAGCTGTACGTGTCATTGCATACAGTCTATCTATCTATCTATCTATCTATCTATCTATCTATCTATCTATCTATCTATCTATCTATCTATCCATATATCAGGGTTATTGCATACAGTCTATCTATCTATCTATCTATCTATCTATCTATCTATCTATGACATCAGGAAATGAGAGAATTAGATTCCGTACGTAAAATTTGAACGCTAATTCTTTGGCGCTTTGAATTGAATAATCGAGTTGGGACTCATTAACTTTTCCTATTTATGACATAATCAATGCTCGTGCCAAATTTCAAGTTTCTATGACATTGGGAAGTGAGAGAATTAAATTCCGTACATAAAATTTGGACGCTAATTCTTTTGCGCTTAGAATTGAATAATCGAGTTGGGATGAGACATAAGGCCTTGCCCATAAGCATTCCCCAACCTCCAAGAACTGAACCTACCTACCTGAATGAGATTTTGTAGGCCGCTGCTTCCCCCTTGCGGGCTGAATAAAATAGCCGTTGGGTGGAACATACAATTTATCCGGCTGCTGTGGCTTCTTAGGAAGATATCCTAGTACTTGTTTACCCACTTCCAACTCCAATGGTAATTGGATGGCGTGCTCTAGTGGTTCCAAGCTGTACGTGTCATAATAGAGCCTTAATGACATCACAATGCAGCTTTATAGAACCCGTCGCGCGTTGCTGCGAAGACAGACATACATACATACTTCGTTTTTATATATCTAGATGACGGCAGCAGCGACCACTGAGGTTTTGTAGGCCGCTGCTTCCCCCTTCCAGGCTGAATAAAATAGCCGTTGTGTGAGAATCGCTGGGGGGGGGGGAGACATTCTTACTGCTGGGAGAATTGCTGGGGGGGATGGGAGACATTCTGACTGCTGGGAGAATCGCTGGGGGGGGATCGGAGACATTCAATGCTGCAGAATTTTCCACAGAAATCTCCGCTGAGGACATTCTGCAGTATTTCCGCGTCCAAAAAGCAGTCAGAATCTGCACCCGGTCTATTCTGAAACAGCCTTGTTCTTTTTAGAACGACGGGGGTAAAATCATACGTTGTGATAAGCCCCGCCCCCTGACGTGTTGGCACTTTGCGATACATAAGTGGGTTTTGGGTTGTAGTTTGGGCACTCGGTCCCTAAAAGGTTCGCCATCACTGGCCTAGTACATGTTTGCCCACTTCCAACTCCAATGGAGACTGACTGTAAATGGCTGGCGTGCTCTAGTATTTATGGTTTCAAGCTGTACGTGTCATTGCATACAGTCTATCTATCTATCTATCTATCAGGGTTATTGCATACAGTCTATCTATCTATCTATCTATCTATGACATCAGGAAATGAGAGAATTAGATTTTGTAGGCCGCTGCTTCCCCCTTGCGGGCTGAATAAAATAGCCGTTGGGTGGAACATACAATTTATCTGGCTGCTGTGGCTTCTTAGGAAGATATCCTAGTACTTGTTTACCCACTTCCAACTCCAATGGTAATTGGCTGGCGTGCTCTAGTGGTTCCAAGCTGTACGTGTCATAATAGAGCCTTAATGACATCACAATGCAGCTTTATAGAACATGTTGGGGCATGTTCAAGGGTGTCCGATGTTGATGACATCAGTGATGACATCACAATAGCAGGTGGCTTACTTATTCGATCTACGTGGGGGGGGGGCGTAACTTTCGACGACGCTCGCGCGCCATTTATCGTAGGATATTTGTACTATGCCTATAATCTTCCCAGGAGTGTACTTAACAACTTCCCAAAGTTTCATGGCGATCGGATGAATGGTGTAGTAGCGCATAAAGGACAAACAGACACGCACGCACGCAGACACGCACGCACGCAGACAGACATACATTCAATTTTATATATATAGACTAGCGTACCCGTCGCGCGTTGCTGCGAAGACAGACATACATACATACATTCGTTTTTATATATCTAGATGACGGCAGCAGCGACCACTGAGGTTTTGTAGGCCGCTGCTTCCCCCTTGCAGGCTGAATAAAATAGCTGTTGTGTGGAACATCCAATTTATCCGGCTGCTGTGGCTTCTTGGGAAGATAGCCTAGTACATGTTTGCCCACTTCCAACTCCAATGGAGACTGACTGTAAATGGCTGGCGTGCTCTAGTATTTATGGTTCCAAGCTGTACGTGTCATTGCATACAGTCTATCTATCTATCTATCTATCTATCTATCTATCTATCTATCTATCTATCTATCTATCTATCTATCTATCTATCCATCTATCAGGGTTATTGCATACAGTCTATCTATCTATCTATCTATCTATCTATCTATCTATGACATCAGGAAATGAGAGAATTAGATTCCGTACGTAAAATTTGAACGCTAATTCTTTGGCGCTTTGAATTGAATAATCGAGTTGGGACTCATTAACTTTTCCTATTTATGACATAATCAATGCTCGTGCCAAATTTCAAGTTTCTATGACATTGGGAAGTGAGAGAATTAAATTCCGTACATAAAATTTGGACGCTAATTCTTTTGCGCTTAGAATTGAATAATCGAGTTGGGATGAGACATAAGGCCTTGCCCATAAGCATTCCCCAACCTCCAAGAACTGAACCTACCTACCTGAATGAGATTTTGTAGGCCGCTGCTTCCCCCTTGCGGGCTGAATAAAATAGCCGTTGGGTGGAACATACAATTTATCCGGCTGCTGTGGCTTCTTAGGAAGATATCCTAGTACTTGTTTACCCACTTCCAACTCCAATGGTAATTGGATGGCGTGCTCTAGTGGTTCCAAGCTGTACGTGTCATAATAGAGCCTTAATGACATCACAATGCAGCTTTATAGAACCCGTCGCGCGTTGCTGCGAAGACAGACATACATACATACTTCGTTTTTATATATCTAGATGACGGCAGCAGCGACCACTGAGGTTTTGTAGGCCGCTGCTTCCCCCTTGCAGGCTGAATAAAATAGCTGTTGTGTGGAACATCCAATTTATCCGGCTGCTGTGGCTTCTTGGGAAGATAGCCTAGTACATGTTTGCCCACTTCCAACTCCAATGGAGACTGACTGTAAATGGCTGGCGTGCTCTAGTATTTATGGTTCCAAGCTGTACGTGTCATTGCATACAGTCTATCTATCTATCTATCTATCTATCTATCTATCTATCCATCTATCAGGGTTATTGCATACAGTCTATCTATCTATCTATCTATCTATCTATCTATGACATCAGGAAATGAGAGAATTAGATTCCGTACGTAAAATTTGAACGCTAATTCTTTTGCGCTTAGAATTGAATAATCGAGTTGGGATGAGACATAAGGCCTTGCCCATAAGCATTCCCCAACCTCCAAGAACTGAACCTACCTACCTGAATGAGATTTTGTAGGCCGCTGCTTCCCCCTTGCGGGCTGAATAAAATAGCCGTTGGGTGGAACATACAATTTATCCGGCTGCTGTGGCTTCTTAGGAAGATATCCTAGTACTTGTTTACCCACTTCCAACTCCAATGGTAATTGGATGGCGTGCTCTAGTGGTTCCAAGCTGTACGTGTCATAATAGAGCCTTAATGACATCACAATGCAGCTTTATAGAACCCGTCGCGCGTTGCTGCGAAGACAGACATACATACATACTTCGTTTTTATATATCTAGATGACGGCAGCAGCGACCACTGAGGTATTGTAGGCCGCTGCTTCCCCCTTCCAGGCTGAATAAAATAGCCGTTGTGTGAGAATCGCTGGGGGGGGGGGAGACATTCTTACTGCTGGGAGAATTGCTGGGGGGGATGGGAGACATTCTGACTGCTGGGAGAATCGCTGGGGGGGGATCGGAGACATTCAATGCTGCAGAATTTTCCACAGAAATCTCCGCTGAGGACATTCTGCAGTATTTCCGCGTCCAAAAAGCAGTCAGAATCTGCACCCGGTCTATTCTGAAACAGCCTTGTTCTTTTTAGAACGACGGGGGTAAAATCATACGTTGTGATAAGCCCCGCCCCCTGACGTGTTGGCACTTTGCGATACATAAGTGGGTTTTGGGTTGTAGTTTGGGCACTCGGTCCCTAAAAGGTTCGCCATCACTGGCCTAGTACATGTTTGCCCACTTCCAACTCCAATGGAGACTGACTGTAAATGGCTGGCGTGCTCTAGTATTTATGGTTTCAAGCTGTACGTGTCATTGCATACAGTCTATCTATCTATCTATCTATCTATCAGGGTTATTGCATACAGTCTATCTATCTATCTATCTATCTATGACATCAGGAAATGAGAGAATTAGATTTTGTAGGCCGCTGCTTCCCCCTTGCGGGCTGAATAAAATAGCCGTTGGGTGGAACATACAATTTATCTGGCTGCTGTGGCTTCTTAGGAAGATATCCTAGTACTTGTTTACCCACTTCCAACTCCAATGGTAATTGGCTGGCGTGCTCTAGTGGTTCCAAGCTGTACGTGTCATAATAGAGCCTTAATGACATCACAATGCAGCTTTATAGAACATGTTGGGGCATGTTCAAGGGTGTCCGATGTTGATGACATCAGTGATGACATCACAATAGCAGGTGGCTTACTTATTCGATCTACGTGGGGGGGGGGCGTAACTTTCGACGACGCTCGCGCGCCATTTATCGTAGGATATTTGTACTATGCCTATAATCTTCCCAGGAGTGTACTTAACAACTTCCCAAAGTTTCATGGCGATCGGATGAATGGTGTAGTAGCGCATAAAGGACAAACAGACACGCACGCACGCAGACACGCACGCACGCAGACAGACATACATTCAATTTTATATATATAGACTAGCGTACCCGTCGCGCGTTGCTGCGAAGACAGACATACATACATACATTCGTTTTTATATATCTAGATGACGGCAGCAGCGACCACTGAGGTTTTGTAGGCCGCTGCTTCCCCCTTGCAGGCTGAATAAAATAGCTGTTGTGTGGAACATCCAATTTATCCGGCTGCTGTGGCTTCTTGGGAAGATAGCCTAGTACATGTTTGCCCACTTCCAACTCCAATGGAGACTGACTGTAAATGGCTGGCGTGCTCTAGTATTTATGGTTCCAAGCTGTACGTGTCATTGCATACAGTCTATCTATCTATCTATCTATCTATCTATCTATCTATCTATCTATCTATCTATCTATCTATCCATCTATCAGGGTTATTGCATACAGTCTATCTATCTATCTATCTATCTATCTATCTATCTATCTATCTATCTATGACATCAGGAAATGAGAGAATTAGATTCCGTACGTAAAATTTGAACGCTAATTCTTTGGCGCTTTGAATTGAATAATCGAGTTGGGACTCATTAACTTTTCCTATTTATGACATAATCAATGCTCGTGCCAAATTTCAAGTTTCTATGACATTGGGAAGTGAGAGAATTAAATTCCGTACATAAAATTTGGACGCTAATTCTTTTGCGCTTAGAATTGAATAATCGAGTTGGGATGAGACATAAGGCCTTGCCCATAAGCATTCCCCAACCTCCAAGAACTGAACCTACCTACCTGAATGAGATTTTGTAGGCCGCTGCTTCCCCCTTGCGGGCTGAATAAAATAGCCGTTGGGTGGAACATACAATTTATCCGGCTGCTGTGGCTTCTTAGGAAGATATCCTAGTACTTGTTTACCCACTTCCAACTCCAATGGTAATTGGATGGCGTGCTCTAGTGGTTCCAAGCTGTACGTGTCATAATAGAGCCTTAATGACATCACAATGCAGCTTTATAGAACCCGTCGCGCGTTGCTGCGAAGACAGACATACATACATACTTCGTTTTTATATATCTAGATGACGGCAGCAGCGACCACTGAGGTTTTGTAGGCCGCTGCTTCCCCCTTGCAGGCTGAATAAAATAGCTGTTGTGTGGAACATCCAATTTATCCGGCTGCTGTGGCTTCTTGGGAAGATAGCCTAGTACATGTTTGCCCACTTCCAACTCCAATGGAGACTGACTGTAAATGGCTGGCGTGCTCTAGTATTTATGGTTCCAAGCTGTACGTGTCATTGCATACAGTCTATCTATCTATCTATCTATCTATCTATCTATCTATCTATCTATCTATCTATCTATCTATCTATCTATCTATCTATCCATCTATCAGGGTTATTGCATACAGTCTATCTATCTATCTATCTATCTATCTATCTATGACATCAGGAAATGAGAGAATTAGATTCCGTACGTAAAATTTGAACGCTAATTCTTTTGCGCTTAGAATTGAATAATCGAGTTGGGATGAGACATAAGGCCTTGCCCATAAGCATTCCCCAACCTCCAAGAACTGAACCTACCTACCTGAATGAGATTTTGTAGGCCGCTGCTTCCCCCTTGCGGGCTGAATAAAATAGCCGTTGGGTGGAACATACAATTTATCCGGCTGCTGTGGCTTCTTAGGAAGATATCCTAGTACTTGTTTACCCACTTCCAACTCCAATGGTAATTGGATGGCGTGCTCTAGTGGTTCCAAGCTGTACGTGTCATAATAGAGCCTTAATGACATCACAATGCAGCTTTATAGAACCCGTCGCGCGTTGCTGCGAAGACAGACATACATACATACTTCGTTTTTATATATCTAGATGACGGCAGCAGCGACCACTGAGGTATTGTAGGCCGCTGCTTCCCCCTTCCAGGCTGAATAAAATAGCCGTTGTGTGAGAATCGCTGGGGGGGGGGGAGACATTCTTACTGCTGGGAGAATTGCTGGGGGGGATGGGAGACATTCTGACTGCTGGGAGAATCGCTGGGGGGGGATCGGAGACATTCAATGCTGCAGAATTTTCCACAGAAATCTCCGCTGAGGACATTCTGCAGTATTTCCGCGTCCAAAAAGCAGTCAGAATCTGCACCCGGTCTATTCTGAAACAGCCTTGTTCTTTTTAGAACGACGGGGGTAAAATCATACGTTGTGATAAGCCCCGCCCCCTGACGTGTTGGCACTTTGCGATACATAAGTGGGTTTTGGGTTGTAGTTTGGGCACTCGGTCCCTAAAAGGTTCGCCATCACTGGCCTAGTACATGTTTGCCCACTTCCAACTCCAATGGAGACTGACTGTAAATGGCTGGCGTGCTCTAGTATTTATGGTTTCAAGCTGTACGTGTCATTGCATACAGTCTATCTATCTATCTATCTATCTATCAGGGTTATTGCATACAGTCTATCTATCTATCTATCTATCTATGACATCAGGAAATGAGAGAATTAGATTTTGTAGGCCGCTGCTTCCCCCTTGCGGGCTGAATAAAATAGCCGTTGGGTGGAACATACAATTTATCTGGCTGCTGTGGCTTCTTAGGAAGATATCCTAGTACTTGTTTACCCACTTCCAACTCCAATGGTAATTGGCTGGCGTGCTCTAGTGGTTCCAAGCTGTACGTGTCATAATAGAGCCTTAATGACATCACAATGCAGCTTTATAGAACATGTTGGGGCATGTTCAAGGGCGTCCGATGTTGATGACATCAGTGATGACATCACAATAGCAGGTGGCTTACTTATTCGATCTACGTGGGGGGGGCGTAACTTTCGACAACGCTCGCGCGCCATTTATCGTAGGATATTTGTACTATGCCTATAATCTTCCCAGGAGTGTACTCAACAACTTCCCAAAGTTTCATGGCGATCGGATGAATGGTGTAGTAGCGCATAAAGGACAAACAGACACGCACGCACACAGACATACATTCAATTTTATATATATAGATGAGCAGGAGGTCTCACAATGCAGCTTTATAGAACATGTTGGGGCATGTTCAAGGGCGTCCGATGTTGATGACATCAGTGATGACATCACAATAGCAGGTGGCTTACTTATTCGATCTACGTGGGGGGGGGGGCGTAACTTTCGACGACGCTCGCGCGCCATTTATCGTAGGATATTTGTACTATGCCTATAATCTTCCCAGGAGTGTACTTAACAACTTCCCAAAGTTTCATGGCGATCGGATGAATGGTGTAGTAGCGCATAAAGGACAAACAGACACGCACGCACGCAGACACGCACGCACGCAGACAGACATACATTCAATTTTATATATATAGATGTTGGGGCATGTTCAAGGGCGTCCGATGTTGATGACATCAGTGATGACATCACAATAGCAGGTGGCTTACTTATTCGATCTACGTGGGGGGGGGTGTAACTTTCGACGACGCTCGCGCTCGCGACATTTATCGTAGGATATTTGTACTATGCCTATAATCTTCCCAGGAGTGTACTTAACAACTTCCCAAAGTTTCATGGCGATCGGATGAATGGTGTAGTAGCGCATAAAGGACAAACAGACACGCAGACACGCAGACAGACATACATTCAATTTTATATATATAGATGATGGAAGACATCTTTATACTGACACCTGATATATTATTTATAGTTATTAGAGGGCCCCCTTGTTACAGTCCTGGGTACAAATAGATAATGGGATAGATCTTTGTATTGTCCCTTGATACATCTATTAATATTTATTGGAGTGCCCCCTTGTTACAGCTCTGGGTGTAAATAGATGAGGAAGAGATCTCTGTACTGACCCCTGATATATTATGCATAGTTATTAGAGTGCCCCCTTGTTACTGTCCTGGGTGTAAACAGATGATGTGAGAGATCTATGTACTGACCACTGATATATTATGCATAGTTATTAGAGCGACCCCTTTTTATGGTCCTGGGTAAAAAAAGATGATAGGAGAAATCTCTGTATTGTAGTCTGTATACGAGAGATCACTGCACAGACCACTGATATATTAGGCATAGTTATTAGAGCGCCACCCTGTTTGGTCCTGGGTGTGAAAAGAAGATGGCATAGATCTCTGTGCTGACCCATTATATATCTATACATAGTTATTAGAGCGCCCCCTTGTTACAGTCCTGGGTATAAATCGATTATAGGAGAAAACTCTGTACTAACCGCTGATATATTATGCATAGTTATTAGATCGCCCCTTGTTACAGTCCTGGGTATAAATAAATGATGGGAGAGATCTCTTTACTGACCACTGATATATTTATTGGACTGTCCCATGTTAAAGTCCTGGGTGTAAATAGATAATGGGAGATCTCTGTGCTGTCCCCTTGTATAGCTATTCATAGTTTTTAGAGCGCCCCCTTTTTACGGTCCTGGGTATAAATAAATGATGGGAATGATCTCTGTAGTGACTCCTGATATATTATTCATAGTTATTAGATCGCCCCCTTGTTACAGTCCTGGGTATAAATAAATGATCAGAAGGATCTCTGTACTGACTACTGATATATTATGCATAGTTATTAGATCGCCCCTTGTTACAGTCCTGGGTATAAATAGATGATGGGAGAGATCTCTTTACTGACCACTGATATATTTATTGAACTGTCCCATGTTAAAGTCCTGGGTGTAAATAGATAATGGGAGATCTCTGTGCTGTCCCCTTGTATAGCTATTCATAGTTTTTAGAGCGCCCCCTTTTTACGGTCCTGGGTATAAATAAATGATGGGAATGATCTCTGTACTGACTCCTGATATATTATTCATAGTTATTAAATCGCCCCCTTGTTACAGTCCTGGGTATAAATAAATGATCAGAGAGATCTCTGTACTGACCACTGATATATTATGCATAGTTATTAGAGTACCCCCTTGTTATAGTCCTGGATGTGTGTATATATATATATATATATATATATATATATATATATATATATATATATATATATATATATATATATATATATATATATATATATATATATATAATGGGAGATCTCTGTACAGTCTCCTGTTATATATTATACATTGTCATTAGAGTGCCCCCTTGTTACAGTCCAGGGTATATTAGATGCTGCCAAAGATCTCTGTGCTGACCCCTGATATTTCTATACATAGTTATTAAAACATCCCCTTGTTACAGTCCTGGGTATAATAGATGATGGCCATCCCTGAGCGGCTGTGATTGGCAAATCGAGCGACTGCTGTGATTGGCTGGCTGGGGCTCGATGAGCCAATCACAGCACTCGCTTTGCTGGAGGTGGGGTATTCAAAGTCCTGTCACCAGGAAGAAGCTCTGCTGTCAGACTGGGAGGACGCAGTTTGCCACAGCGCCGCTGGAGTCCCGCCGGAGACCATCGCGAGGCATCGGGAAGCTGCGGAGCAGGTGAGTATAGATTTTTTTCAATGCAGTTTAGCTGGGTCTTATTTTCAGGGAGTCTTTATATTTTAAGCCTCCCCCTGAAAACTGAAGTAGGTCTTATTATCAGGGTAGGTCCTATTTTTGGGGAGACCCGGTAGTTATTAAGTCACCCCTCAGCCATCTTTTTTCTAAACTAAATAACCCCAGTTTTGATAACCTCTCTCGGTATTGTAGTCTGCCCATCCCACTTATTACTTTAGTTGCCCACCTTTTTTACCGGCTCAAGCTCTGATATGCCCTTCTTGATTACCATTGCCCCAAACTGTCCACAGTATTTCATGTGTGGTCTGTCCAGTGACTTGTAAAGAGGAAGAACAATGTCCTAGTGATGTGGCCCCAGACCTCTTCTAATGCAGCCCATGATCCTGTTTGCCTTGGCAGCAGCTGCCTGACACTGGTTGCTCCAGTTAAGCTTATAGTTAACTAAAATCCCCAAGTCCTTTTCCATGTCAGTGTTAACCAGTGGTTTTCCATTTAGTGTGTAATGGTGACATGTATTTCCTCTGCTCATGTGCAGAACCTTACAGTTATCAGTGTTAAGCTTCATTTGCCACTTTCCTGCCCCCAAATTATCCAGATCCTCTAGTAACCACATTTAGTCCTCTTTTGTGGGGCACACAGCAAGTACGCAATGACATTGCGTACTTGCTGTGTGCCAACAATCTCCGTGCTTAATACACGCCAAGATAGAACATGCTGCAACCCTGCTTGTGCATGTTTTTCATGCAATATTTGTGAATGGCAAAATGAGAGCCTATGGCAGATTGGTACAGTGCATTACGTATGCAAAACCCGCTTACATAATACACGGTCACCACACACTCGTGTCAAGGAGCCCTCAGTTTCTAAAAGCACTTGGTTCTTCTTCATTCTGTACTAAAACACATTTGTATAAGAATGTAATTGAGGGTGGGTTCACACGAGCGCATAAACGGCGCGTTTTTGCGCCCAATCGTATAAACGTGACCATCTGAGGCATTGGTTTCCAATGTATTCGTTCGCACGGGCGATTTTACGGCGCGTAAAAACGGCAACCCGAAAAAAAAACGGAACATATGCGACCGAAATACGCGCCAACACATATTCGATGGCCGAAAAGACCGTTCGAAAAGTAGGAACAAACGAAAATACGCTTTCTAGCTCTGGTCGTGATCGGCGAAAAACGTTCTTTCCGGCGATTATACGCTGCGCTCGTGCGAACGTAAATACGCCTACGCTCGTGTGAACGCACCCTGATAAAGACGCTGCTGATTTGGTCTAAGAGCTTTGATGAGCTGAAGATTGTCATCCTAATGTTGGAGCCGCTGCAGACCTCTGTACAGTGCTTGCTCTCCGCCATCACACATTGTACATGCAGATGTCACTTCCTTCTTGTGCCCAAACATATGAATGTAACTGATAGACTCAGTTGGACCCCCAGCTAAAAGCTTTCATAAGGTTCCTTTTAGACAAGCCAATTCTGGTTTGCTTTTGTGCAGCCTGTTTATACTGGCAGATGGGTAATTGGCTCATTATCAAGAATCATTCAGTCTCTCATATTCGCTGTACTAGTGAATGAGTGGGACTGAACAATTGCGGTTTAAACTGAACAATAAGTGAATGAGCTAACAATGGTTTATATGCTGCATAAAATGAACAACGAGTGAAAAGTGAACCATTGTCATTCACTTGTTTGAACGATTTTTTTGAGCAATATTGTTCAGTCTAATAGCACCATAAGTCTCCATGCTGCTATCTAGCAGCTCTCAGCTATCACAGCGTTTGACAGTGGAGAGGGATTAGACATTCTCACTGGAAGATTAAACCGCACATGCGTGGCATATGGCTGCAAGATGGGCCTGAAAGAACCAGACCCTACGGAGAAGAAGGGACGTGAATCCCCTCTTCAGAGGTGTCCTGGAGACTTGGCATAAACTAGGAGGTGGTTTGGCCCTCTTTCTATCTCCCCTCATCCCTTTAAGCGCCTTACACAAGACAATAGATCTACATCTAGATCCCTGCTCTGCGGCATCTGGCAGATCCTTTCTGACAAGAGAATCTCAGATGTACACCTCAGAGTACACATTCCCCCTTCAGACATTTTGGAAGAACTTCTACCCAACCACGCACTTCCTTTCTTAGTTTCAGCCCATATGACCAAAGTCCTCAAAAGGTTTTTGACCCAACACAAGTCGACTAGACCTTTGACTAACTTTGAGAAGACACTTGCCGATAATAACTCAGCTAAGAGAAGGATGACTGATATCCGCAAACAATTCATCTCCCCCCCAGCTAGCACAAAACCAGCATTCATCACCTCCTGGGAGAAAGAACTTAGGATCTCGCTTTCTCAGAGTGACACGAGACTCATACTTAAGAATCCATTTGGCCTTTCGCCTTGCGTCACCTCCCAGGAATCTCACTACAAACTGTTGGTGAGATGGTATAGGACCCCCCAGTGGCTTTCCGATCATAAATTAGCTTCTCAAGATACCTGCTGGAGGTGTGACTCCGCAACGGGTTCATACCTACACTTATGGTCAGATTGCCCGGTGCTGACCCCCTTCTGGAGGGATGTCGGGTGCGTGCTGGGTAAGCTCTCCCCGGGGCTGGTTCTTTCCCCTGAGGTGGTCATCCTGTGGAAACCTTCAGCCTCCTTCCATCCGCAGAAACATAAATTGATAGCGTTCCTGCTAGATGTCGCTAAGTCTCTGATCCCCCGCCTCTGGCGTCAAAAAGATGCCCCCTCCCTGGCTACGTGGAGGGATAAGGTTGATCTCCTATCGAGTCTCGAGGAGCTGTCCAGCTGGTCCAAGGGCACCCATGATACATTCCTGGGGATTTGGAACCCGTGGCGTTCTATTAGGGCATCACTACTTGAGGGGGGTGCGACTCCCACCAGGGCTGAGGTTTGATTGGGTCGGGGCTCACCCCCCCCCCCCACACACACCTCCTCGCCTCTTTGAGGCCGGTGCTCGTCTCTCGGGCAATACCGTTCCTCCCCCAGCGTTCCCGCGTCCTGAGTTGAGTCCGCAGTCCCAGAAAGTTAATCCACCATCATACATAAGTTCTCCCCCATCTTTGGAGGCAGACTAGGTGCGAGACTATCCCCCCCCCTCTTTCCCATCCCTTCCGTATGGTTTCCCATTGTTGATGTCAAGTTTCTTATTTTGGTTTGTACCTGTTAAGCCAGGGCGTGACCCCAGACAGGAGCCGTCGTCCCTGAATGGGGCTCTCCAGCCCCCTCTTGGTTCGGGTTACATCCTTGTTGTAGATTGTCTCAACATTCTCAATTGGTTTTATGTAATTCCTTATGGACATTATTATCCCATTGTAACCATTCTTTTTGCTCATTGAGACACTGTTTGTCAAATATTCAAAATGTTCAATAAAAATCGAATATAAAAAAAAAAGATGGGCCTGAAAGCGATGTAAGCAGTGACGTTCCGTAAACATAGATGAGACTGCCAAGTCAAGCCTGCCGCTTGGGTGGCGTCACTGGTCGTGCGATGTTCCCAGAACCTGTTGAACAGGACTGTGTGACACTACGTAAACTACTTGAATAGTGTATGCAGGCAAGATGGGGGTTTAATTGGGAAAATAAAAAATAACTTGGACAACCCCTTTAAAATTGTAAATCTGCAAAGAAAATTGAAACTTTAAATTCCTGTGAAACACCTAAATGGATAACAAACTTTCTAAATATAGTCTTGAATGCTTTTTTTTTTTTGGGGGGGGGGGGGGGGGGCAGTTTTTGTAATTGGGTAATTTATAGGGTTTTCTAGTACACAGGCGCTTCAAATGCACTTCAAAACTGAACTGGTCCCTGAAGAAAATTGAAACTTCCAAATCTGAAAAGTGCGGCTCTACTTTTGAACCTTGTAATGTCTGGAACAAATAAAAAGTGATGCTGACATAACGTGGACATATAGCATATGTTATTTATTAGCTACTAGCTTACCCGTCGCGCGTTGCTGCGAAGACAGACATACATACATACATTCGTTTTTATATATCTAGATAACAAGCAATCACAGCGCAGCTTTCAAGTTACCTCAGCGTTATAATATAGAACAACCAATCACAGCGCAGCTTTCATGTTACCTCAGCAGTATAATATATAGCAACCAATCACAGCACAGCTTTCATGTTACCTTAGCAGTATAAGAAATAGCAACCAATCACAGCACAGCTTTCATTTTACCTCAGGATTCTCAATATCCAGCAATTGTCTTGCGAAACGTTCAGCGGATGCATCATTTTGTAGTTGAACACGCATCCCGTTGCTCGTAATGCCTTTTGCTTTTGTGCTTGAGATGGAAATCAAAGATCTTTGTTTGGCACGCGCGCCACCTATCGTAGGATAGATGTACTATGCCAGTAATCTTCGGAGGAGTGTACTCAACAACTTCCCAAAGTTTCATGGCGATTATATGAATGGTGTAGTAATGCATAAAGAACAGACAGACAGACAGTCATTCATTTATATATATATATATATATATATATATATATATATATATATATATATATATATATATATATATATTGCGGGGAATTAGCGTTTAGGGGCAGTAGCAGCGTGGGCATCCGCGGCCAGAGACAGTGACACCGGGCAACAACGTTCTTTAGTCCAGGCTTTGCCTGGGTTTATTGCAGCAGAAGCAAAACCAAAACGGAAATAAACACCTGCTCGTCTGAGCACTCACTATACATATGCTTGTTCCTGACTACTCACTTCAAAACGTCAGAATACTTCTTGCTTGCTGCACACAGCCAGTCCGGTCCTCAGACCTGTGGAGGTCTCACCACACCCTCCTGGGTGATGAGGTTAGGGGCGTCACCCTGTCAACCTCGCCTTTGGCTCTCTCAGCCCACACGCTGGGCTAGCCGGGCTCCTTGCTCCACAGAGCCCTCTCTCTGGCTCTCAGCCAGACGCTCTCTCTCCGTCTCTGACCTGCAGGCCCAGGCTTTATAAGGCCTGGTACCAGCCTCACCTGGTACGTGGGAGTGGCCATCCCACCCTTCGCTTTGACCACTCCAGGAAAAGCCGGCCCGGACTATGCGGCTTGGAGCCACTTACCAAACTACAACGTGTCAGTAACATAACGTTACTGACACAGAAATGCTGGCTTCCTCCACCGAGCCCAGGCAGCTCGGTGGCACGTATCCATCCTCCAGCACTTTGTCAGTCACTGTCTCACATGCCCTCCCCCTCTGTTCGAGCCCGTGGGTTCGGACACTTAGCTGTCCTGAAATGCGTCCTTGACGAGGCCTGGGTGTTGGGCTTCGGTCCCATGCTCAAAGTCTCTCTGTCTACAGTGGGCTCCACGATAAACTTTTGCAAAGTCAGAAAGAGGAAGAGCTCCATGCGAGCCAGGCCTTCTCCCATACACACACGTTTGCCTTTTCTTCTTGGCCCTCCAGGGTCAAAGCTCCAAGCTCGGGGGCCTCTTTCTAGTTTAGGTACAGTCTTTTCACAATCCTCCTTGGAGCTAACACAGTCCTTCATTTCAGTGCGGGACGGCCTGTGGAGACTTTCTAACTGAGCCTCCAATTTGAAGGTCTCTTCTAGTGCAAGAACCTTGTCTCTGTATTCTTCCACTTCCTCTTGTAGCTCATGCTCCAGCATGGCCTTGCTATGGATTACAGTCTCCACTTCATTTTGCAGTTCACTGATGAGTTGGTCCTTGGAGCCAGCATCCCTGTGATAGGCTTCTATCACTTGGACAAACTGTTTCTTCACTCTCGGGGTTTGCTTTTTTACGTCATTATTCTTTTGCTGCAGTTCTTCCAGGATTTCTGCGTCCACTTGTGAGACTTTCTGAGCCTGAGTAGTCTCCTTTTGTAAACATAAGTTGGCATTCTTTGCTACTTGTAACTCTTTTAGATTCTTTAACAAGATAACCCTTTTTCCGTTTCTGTCTGAACGAGGTCTTAGACATCTCAGGTCTCTGAACCCTTCTTTCAGCCGCTTGGCTATCTGATTTACAGCATTTCATCTTCATGCACAACTTCTCTGAGAACTGCTGAAGCTCTGCTTTGCCTGACACTACTTTCAGGGGGCGCTTCAGGGTAAGCGCTTCAGTCTCTTTCTTAATATTCTCCAGCAGGATCTCCATTTCTGCTACCGGTCGTTGGAACACACCTTTGGGCTTTTCCCGTATCCGGGTTCTCTTCTCAGCATCTGTCTTAGCACTAATCCAGCCTTGCATTTCAGTGTGCACAAGCTTGTTACGCCTTTCTTTTGCAACTTTAGGAAACACTGACTTCTCCTCAGTAAGCCACTGTTCACACATCTTTTGTTTCTTCTCCCAGTTGGATGCCATCTGACATTGGTAACCAAGCTCCACACTAATGTCTTCTACTTCCTGCTGAAGACTCACTGTAAACGTCTCAAGTTCATCATAGACATCAGTTTGAAGACAAAACAGCTGATTTTGCGCTTCCACTTCTAGGATTTCACTGTCTTGCTCTTCAACCGTGACCCAGCATCCAAACACCATATGTGGGGGATTAGCGTTTAGGGGCAGTAGCAGCGTGGGCATCCGCGGCCAGAGACAGTGACACCGGGCAACAACGTTCTTTAGTCCAGGCTTTGCCTGGGTTTATTGCAGCAGAAACAAAACCAAAACAGAAATAAGCACCTGCTCGTCTGAGCACTCACTATACATATGCTTGTTCCTGACTACTCACTTCAAAACGTCAGAATACTTCTTGCTTACTGCACACAACCAGTCCGGTCCTCAGACCTGTGGAGGTCTCACCACACCCTCCTGGGTGTTGAGGTTAGGGGCGTCACCCTGTCAACCTCGCCTTTGGCTCTCTCAGCCCACACGCTGGGCTAGCCGGGCTCCTTGCTCCACAGAGCCCTCTCTCTGGCTCTCAGCCAGACGCTCTCTCTCCATCTCTGACTTGCAGGCCCAGGCTTTATAAGGCCTGGTACCAGCCTCACCTGGTACGTGGGAGTGGCCATCCCACCCTTCGCTTTGACCACTCCAGGAAAAGCCGGCCCGGACTTTGCGGCTTGGAGCCACTTACCAAACTACAACGTGTCAGTAACATAACGTTACTGACACAGAAATGCTGGCTTCCTCCACCGAGCCCAGGCAGCTCGGTGGCACGTATCCATCCTCCAGCACTTTGTCAGTCACTGTCTCACAATATATATATATATATATATATATATATATATATATATATATATATATGACATCAGGAAGTGAGAGAATTAGATTCCGTACGTAAAATTTGGACGCTAATTCTTTTGCGTTTAGAATTGAATAATCGAGTTGGGACCCGTTAACTTTTCCTATTTATGACATAATCAATGCCCGTGTCAAATTACATCAGGAAGTGAGAGAATTAGATTCCGTACGTAAAACTTGGCTGCTAATTGTTTAGCACTTAGAATTAAATAATCGAGTTGGGACCCATTAACTTTTCTTATTTATGACATAATTAGAGATGAGCGAGTACCAAAATGCTTGGGTGCTCGTTACTCGAGTCGAACTTTTCGCGATGCTCGAGGGTTCGTTTCGAGTAACAAACCCCATTGAAGTCAATGGGCGACTCGAGTATTTTTGTATATCGCCGATGCTCGCTAAGGTTTTCATTTGTGAAAATCTGGGAAATTCAAGAAAGTGATGGGAACGACACAGACACGGATAGGGCAGGTGAGGAGCTACATGCTGGGCTGCATCTCAAGTTCCCAGGTCCCTTCACAGTACCAGACAAACTAAAATATAACTTTTATTTAGAAATATTATAAAATAATTAGGGCTAAGACAAACAGGACATACTAAAGACAGAGAACAAAAATAGTCAGAATGGGTAGGTAGAAAAATAGTAATACCCAAATTTGACTTGTCAATACTTGAGACTAGGGGGTCGCTCGTATAATACAAAGTGATCTTAGTTTGTGATTTATATGGCTAAGTATAGTAACAACAATCATTGATGTATACGCCAAACACTACATGGAGTGATAGTGTTATAGGTTGACTTATTTCGATAGTCAACAACACTGAGCTCCAATGTTGAATGTATGTAGTATTCTATGGCTGGGTGCAATACCAAACATCAATGCGTAAGCCAATCAACATTTAGGTAAAATTACCATAGAAAAACATGGTGTTGAAATCCCTTTGGATGACAGCAGAGGTTGGCTTGATTCAAAAGTCAACAGCGCTGGGCTCCAATATTGAAGGTACAAAAGGGATAGCTCAAGATCTCCTATATTTAGGAAGCGACCCACATCAATAACTGAATGATAGTGGTAACGCTCAAACCCGATGAGGATCTCAGAGTTTAATACAGATTTTTTATAAACTCAGAAACCCATCAGATTGGGGAGGCAGTAATGTCTCCTCAGTTTTCACGGAAATATCACACACTCATATACACTTGAGAAGGAGAGTAATCCTCTCAGGTGAATTGATTGACGCTCAACGCGTTTCCCTACTAGTGTGGATAGTAGTTCATCAGGAGCGGTTAGATGAATTTTAGTCATTTGGAATAGACATATCGTCGAAAAGACAGTATCATCAGAGATGTTTTGCCATAAGGATAAATTTTGGCAAAGAGAGAATAAAGTCTCAAAAAGTGCCACGGTACTGATCTGAGGCACCATAAAAATAGGAAGCCTCTGTCAGCTAACGTTGGTGTGATAGTATAGAAAAACTCTCAAATAAAGTATAAAACAAAGGGTACACAAGAGATAATGTAACCTTTGTATATACCGTCCATGGACTAATAAAAGATGATGGATAGGAGAATGGAATTTAGGATCAGGGATATCAATTGAGATGTTGATTGATTCCCAAGCTCTATGCAGAGGTGAAATAGCCTTAGAGAAAAGACCTATCACTGCCTGGATAAGCTAAGTCAGAGCACATAGTTAGAAGTGGCTCAAATAGTGACAGTCATACTCGAAGGGGAATAAATCTATTTGGAGGACCAAATAGAGTCTACTAAGCGCTTCTCGTCTGATCCAGAATTCTCAAATAAAGAAAAAATTCTTCACTCAAATATTGAGAAATTCACGAATCAGATTAAAGAAAGAAAGCATCTTCAATTTAGTCGCGATCTCCTCGATTTCAAGGAGAATCGCGCCTATACTGAACGCAACTCCCGCTCGGAGACTGATATAAGCTCCTCCGAGCAGGAATTATCAGAGAGCGACTACACAACCTCCAGCCGCCCCTTTCAGCGTAGGAATCGAAGCCGATTCACCTCACGCAATAGGGGCAGGGGGAAAGGGAGAAGACCAATTGAGGGAAACTTCTCTGAACCTCCAATTTCTCACTATTTTTTACGAGGGAGACGGGATTTATCAGGCCAAACATGACAATAAGTAATCCTGAGATTTACCGTTCTCCGCCTCCACTAGATATTTCTACCTCTACTGACTCAATGAGTACTCTCCATCTGGACTTACCTAATTCGAATAGTCCACAAATTGAGGACAGATTGCAAATTGTCAATCTGTCAGGGTACCATCTCAATAAACAAGAGACGGACCTGTTGGAGAGGGGGCTGTCCTTCGTCCCCACGACACGCTACGACCCGTTCGTGTGGACGAAGGACATCTCCCTCTTCACCCGAAAATTACGCTGGAGGAAACACTTTATTATAAAAGAAAAAGAGGAAATGAGGGAACTGGGCCTTGACTTTACTGATTTTCCAGCTATTCAAGCCCTACAAGACCTAGAGGATGAAAATCAGAGATCGGCCGGAACCGGGCCTTTCACTAATTTGAAACCAACAAGTCGTGCTAATCCACCATCCTTAAGTAGCCCGGAAATAGATATATTTGAGAAATTGGTTCTAAAAGAGCTGAAAGCATTGAATCCTCCAAAATATAATCGCTCTAATCTTACTAAAGGAGAATCTGTTGCCCTAAAAAAACTTGAAAGCAATAAAGCAATTATCATAAAAGCTGCCGATAAAGGCGGGAATATCGTCGTGATGGACCGAGTACAATATGTAGACATGTGCCAACGTCTACTGAATGATACGACCACCTATGGTATTCTATCACATGATCCGACAGTTGATTTCTTACGAGATTTACAAAAAATATTACAAAAAGCCCTTGATCTGAAGTGTATTGACCGTACTGAATACGAATTTTTGTATTCAAAAAAACCAACGACTGCTACTTTTTATGCACTTCCAAAAGTGCATAAGGGCCTTAGCCCACTCAGGGGACGACCGATTGTCTCTGGAGTTGGCAATCTAACCCAGAACCTCAGTACATACGTCGACAGAATTCTAAGACCCTTTGTATCATCTCTACGTTCCTTTGTCCAGGACACTATGGACGTTTTACGTATTCTGGAAGGTCTCACAGTCAATCCTGACACAATTATGGCCTCTTTGGACATTGAATCTTTGTATAGTTCCATCCCACATCACGGAGGCCTTAAGGCAACAGAATTCTTCCTCAATCAAAGAGGTCCTTCGTTTGATACACATAATAAATGCGTCTTGGAATTTCTTGAATTCATCTTACGCCACAATTTTTTCCTGTTTGAAACCAAGTACTTCCACCAGCTCAGGGGCACCGCGATGGGGACTCCGTGCGCCCCATCGTATGCCAATCTGTACCTGGATTGGTGGGAGGAACGGTTAATTTTCAACAGTGATAACATTCTTGAAATAGATAACATCCTATTATGGTTAAGATATATTGACGATGTTTTATTGTTCTGGAATGGCAGTCGGTCGTCCCTTGAGTCATTTATCGAGAGCCTCAACCACAATGATTTAAATCTCCGGATTACTTCAGAAATCCATACCACCACACTGTCTTTCCTCGACCTTCAGATCAATAAAGACCCGTCGGGCTTAATAACTTCCTCTCTATATCGTAAATCCACGGCAACAAATAGCCTTCTCACTTGGGATAGTTTCCACCCTATACCACTTAAACGTGGTATACCCAAAGGCCAGTTCCTCCGCCTCCGGCGGAATTGTTCGGATGATCTCAGCTTCGAGTTGGAAAGTAAGAAACTATATGATCGTTTCAAAAATCGCAAATATCCAGAGCATGTCATCAATCAAGCATTCCTTTTTGCTTCTACACAGAGAAGAACTGATCTTCTCCAACCTAAAACACGCCAATCTGACAACAGGGCTAGGATCATTGGTACATATGACACGTGCTCAATGCAAGTAAGGAATATCCTTGATTATTATTGGGATATACTCAAACGCGACAAAGACCTTCAAGACCATCTCCCCGACAAACCCTCAATAACATTCCGCCGAGGCCATAATTTAAAGGATCACCTGGTAAAAAGCCATCTTCCTCCCAGTGAGACTCAAATTACTTGGCTTGGTTCCAGCAGACCTCAGGGTACTTTTCCATGTCATGGCTGCCTCGCTTGTCCATTTATCCTACGTGGTAACACCTTTAAATCATCGTCCACCGATACGGTTTATTCATGTAGAGATTTTATAAATTGCAGGACGCAAAATATAGTATACCTAGCTACATGTTCTTGCCCCATGAACTATGTGGGCAAGACGATACGACAATTCCGGCGTAGAATTCTCGATCATCTGGGTAACATTAGACGTCACGAGTCAACCCCTCTAGCCGACCACATGTGGAATTTCCACAATGGCGATACAAAACTATTGAAGTTTCAGGGTATTGAAATATTAAAGACTCATGGACGACGGGGCGACACAGACAAAAAATTGCTATGCAAAGAGGCTGATTGGATTTACCGCCTAAATACAATTAACCCCAATGGGTTAAATGAGAATCTCTGCTTCAATTGCTTTCTATAAAACTCTTCCTGATTTTCTCATAACTTCGGAGTTTACTATCGACATCTACAATCATTTACTCTATTATGAGATCATCATTACATCCCCTCATCTATGATAAAACACTGCTGCGTCCTCTTATGGACTATTTAGAATTGGCCTATATCTATAATTACTACCTGCCCTCATACGGCAGGATATATTCCGCAACGTTTGTACCACTGATTTTAGGTCTGATTATTAATCAATATAACACAACAAAAAATTGGGTGGTTATCATTCCCTGTGTTAAAAATTAACCCCTTTCACTTATGTTTGCTACAATATTTTCCTGCACTAGATAAATTTCTAGTGAGGTATTTATAGCTTTACTCTATCCTAAGTCAAAGGAATTTCACCGCTATTAGAAACATCGAGTAGTTTTTTTACCATCAGCACGGCGCTGTCTCTTGTAACTTTGATCAGCTTTAAATATACTCTATCCACGGAGCTATCCGATCATGTGGCAATACTATGACATCCTTGTCACATGACCGCCGTTACCGTGGTGATGCAGCCTCTTCCCCGCATAAGGCTGATCTCCAGTTATCGTGTGTCATGGCGCCGATCACATGATAAACGTGTTGACGTCATGGCACCAGTGTGCGCATGCGCGATCAATAGCTCACTACGGCGACTCTATCACATGATCGCCGTTACTGTAGCAACGCATCTTCCCCTTCACATGAAGCCGATCGAACGCCATGACGCCTGTCACATGACAAACGTGATGACGTTATGGCGCCGCGCGCGCATGCGCAATTATACTTTACTACGGCGGTTCTACTATAATGTATTTCAGACCTACAAGAATCCCTATTCATCATCAGTCTATGCGTTTAGGCACTATTTCTCTAGTTCTCATTGACACAACTGCTAAATGATGGATTGGCAGACCCGATATGGATCTTCTTATCACTAATTAGGTAGGACGTTTTAGCTCCGCCCACCATAACTCTTGATTGGCCAATTGTCTATACCAACCCCCTTATGGGAGGATCAACAGGGTATATCAGCAGCAGCACTCTGGGCTCACAAACAGATCGCCTGAACTCACCATCAGAGTTCTAGGCTCTACCATTTTTTATTTTGAATGGATGTCTGTGATAGTTAGCTCTCTCATTTAGATAGCAAGGATATCGCTCCGCTCCCGCTATTATGCGGTTCATGTTTAACTAAACTTTGAATGAATGGGATCCAGTTGCTCCAATAATGATTGGGATTTATTCCCCTTAGAGTATGATTGTCACTATTTGAGCCACTTCTAACTATGTGCTCTGACTTAGCTTATCCAGGCAGTGATAGGTCTTTTCTCTAAGGCTATTTCACCTCTGCATAGAGCTTGGGAATCAATCAACATCTCAATTGATATCCCTGATCCTAAATTCCATTCTCCTATCCATCATCTTTTATTAGTCCATGGACGGTATATACAAAGGTTACATTATCTCTTGTGTACCCTTTGTTTTATACTTTATTTGAGAGTTTTTCTATACTATCACACCAACGTTAGCTGACAGAGGCTTCCTATTCTTATGGTGCCTCAGATCAGTACCGTGGCACTTTTTGAGACTTTATTCTCTCTTTGCCAAAATTTATCCTTATGGCAAAACATCTCTGATGATACTGTCTTTTCGACGATATGTCTATTCCAAATGACTAAAATTCATCTAACCGCTCCTGATGAACTACTATCCACACTAGTAGGGAAACGCGTTGAGCGTCAATCAATTCACCTGAGAGGATTACTCTCCTTCTCAAGTGTATATGAGTGTGTGATATTTCCGTGAAAACTGAGGAGACATTACTGCCTCCCCAATCTGATGGGTTTCTGAGTTTATAAAAAATCTGTATTAAACTCTGAGATCCTCATCGGGTTTGAGCGTTACCACTATCATTCAGTTATTGATGTGGGTCGCTTCCTAAATATAGGAGATCTTGAGCTATCCCTTTTGTACCTTCAATATTGGAGCCCAGCGCTGTTGACTTTTGAATCAAGCCAACCTCTGCTGTCATCCAAAGGGATTTCAACACCATGTTTTTCTATGGTAATTTTACCTAAATGTTGATTGGCTTACGCATTGATGTTTGGTATTGCACCCAGCCATAGAATACTACATACATTCAACATTGGAGCTCAGTGTTGTTGACTATCGAAATAAGTCAACCTATAACACTATCACTCCATGTAGTGTTTGGCGTATACATCAATGATTGTTGTTACTATACTTAGCCATATAAATCACAAACTAAGATCACTTTGTATTATACGAGCGACCCCCTAGTCTCAAGTATTGACAAGTCAAATTTGGGTATTACTATTTTTCTACCTACCCATTCTGACTATTTTTGTTCTCTGTCTTTAGTATGTCCTGTTTGTCTTAGCCCTAATTATTTTATAATATTTCTAAATAAAAGTTATATTTTAGTTTGTCTGGTACTGTGAAGGGTTCTCATTCTACGATCCAGACAAATTCTGCCCCTGTGATTCTCAAGTTCCCAGGTCCCACTATTCAGCCACAATAGCGGCAAGAGTGCCCCCCCCCCCCCTCCCAACAATTTTTACTTCTGAAAAACCCACATTAGCAAGGCATACCTTAGCTAAACAGCACACTACCTCCAACAAAGCACAATCACTGCCTGCATGACACTCCTCTGCCACTCCGCTGCCACTTCTCCTGGGTTACATGTGCCAGACAGGTCAAACACCGCGATGGGAGCTAAGTTTGCACCAACAGCATAGGTGGGTCCTAGGAAACCCAAGACATGAAACAAAAATTGATCTGACCGGCCAAACATGGCAGACATAGGCCTCGGCCCCCAGCTTCAGCAATCCTAGGCAGGAAGCGGACTTTCACTGCACCCAGGACATAGGCCTCTGCACAAACCCTCAGCAATCGCGGGCCTACAGCGGACTGCAATGCTAGCGTAGCTGTGCACGTCTCATTAGCGCTGTATTGCTCCTGTAGTTTGTCCCAATGCAGTGCCCGGGATACTAGAGCTAACGTCAGATTAAATACAGGTGGGCTTCGGGCCCACACTGTATGCCCCAGTCAGACCGGGGATTTTTATAAATAGTCACAGGCAGGTACAACTTCGCAATGGGAATTCCGTGTGCACCGACAGCATGGGTGGCTCACTGGAACCCACCGGGGGTACATAAACAAATCCCATTGCAGTGCCCAGCACAGCTGAGGTAACGTCAGGTTTAATGCAGGCGGGCTTCGGCCCACACTGCATGCCCCAGTCAGACTGGGGTTCTTTATAAGTAGACACATGCAGTTACAACTGCGTGTGGACCGACAGCATAGGTGGGTCCCAGGAAGCCACCGACGGTACATAAATATATCCCATTGCATTGCCCAGCACAGCTGAGGTAACGTCAGATTAAATGCAGGTGGGCTTCGGCCCACACTGCATGCCCCAGTCAGACTGGGGTTCTTTATAAGTAGACACATGCAGTTACAACTCCGTGTGGACCGACAGCATAGGTGGGTCCCAGGAAACCACCGACGGTACATAAATATATCCCATTGCAGTGCCCTGGACAGAAAAGTCAACGTCAGATTAAATGCAGGTGGGCTTCGGCCCACATTGCATGCCCCAGTCAGACCGTGGTTTTTTATAAATAGTCACAGGCAGGTACAACTCCGCAATGGGAATTCCGTGTGCACCGACACCATGGGTGGCTCCCTGGAACCCATCAGCGGTACATAAATGTATCCTATTGCAGTGCCCTGCTCAGCAGAGCTAACGTCACATACAATACAGGTGTGCTTCGGCCCACAGTGCATGCCCCAGTCAGACTGGTAATATGTACCTTAACAGTAACCGCGTTGGTGGGAATGTGGTGGCGAATGCAGACCTAGTAGCACGGTTTTATTTAGTTGGTTTTCGGAATGTGGCCAGGATTAAGTGGGCCGTGGCGGGGGGATGGTGGGGGGGCTCTCTTGTTGTGTCGGTAAAGGTGAAATTCTTGGACTGCCACCAGACGGACCAATGCAAAGGTATTTGGCAAGAATGTTTTCATTGTTGGAGGAGGAGGGGGATGTTTTTGAGGCACTACGTGTCCGTGGTTATATGCACCTTAACAGTAACCGCGTTGGTGGGAAATGGCCTCGCCACCATCATGTCTTTGGGAAGCCTCCGTTTCCACACCCCAGTGACATAGCATTAGCAGCGGTATAGGCAGAGCCCAGAATTAGTAACATTTCAGCGGTAGCATTAGGTACAGGCCCCAGTAACTCACTAGTAATATCACTAGCAGCATTATAGGGGGAGCACAGTATTAGTTCCATTTCAGTAGTAGTAGCAGTCCAGACAGGCCCCAGTAACAATTCCGAAGCAGCAGTATAGGGGGAGCACAGTCTTAGTTCCATTTCAGTAATAGTAGCAGTCAAGACAGGCCCCAGTAACAATTCCGAAGCAGCAGTATAGGGGGAGCACAGTATTAGTTCCATTTCAGTAGTAGTAGCAGTCAAGACAGGCCACAGTAACATGCCTGTTGCAGCAGTTTAGGTAGATAAGAGTCTCTTTCACATTTCAGTAGTTGCAGTATAGACAAGGCCCCAGTTACATTTATGTAGCAAAAGTGTGGGCCAACCCCACAGACCTTACTGTAGCATGAGTGCAGGCGAAGCCTATAAAAATTACTAGGATTACACTGTAGGCGAGGGCCCCCAAAAATTGGTGTACCAACAGTACTAATGTACCTCAGAAAAAATTGCCCATGCCCAACCAAGAGGGCAGGTGAAACCCATTAACGGTGATAGAGAACGATGCTTCCATCCGCGGGTGCAGCCTACGTATTGTTTAGGTACCGCTGCTGTCCGCTGGTGGAGAAGAGAAGTCTGGGGAAATCCAGGCTTTGTTCATCTTGATGAGTGTAAGCCTGTCGCATTGTCAGTTGACAGGTGGGTACGCTTATCCGTGATGATTCCCCCAGCCGCACGAAACACCCTCTCTGACAAGACGCTAGCCGCAGGACAAGCAAGCACCTCTAGGGCATACAGCGCGAATTCAGGCCACGTGTCCAGCTTCAACACCCAGTAGTTGTAGAGAGCAGAGGAGTCACGGAGGACGGTCGTGCGATCGGCTACTCCCTCACCATCCTTTTACAGTGCTCCCGCCGACTCAGCCTTGACTGGGGAGTGGTGACACAGTCTTGCTGGAGAGCCATAAAGTTGGCAAAGGCCTTGGAGAGTGTTCCCCTGCCTGCGCTGTACATGTTGCCTGATCTCCGCGCCTCCCCTGCTACCTGGCCCTCGGAACTGCGCCTACGGCCACTAGCGCTGTCGGATGGGAATTTTACCATCAGTTTGTCCGCCAGGGTCCTGTGGTATAGAATCACTCTCGAACCCCTTTCCTCTTCAGGTATGACAGTGGAAAGGTTCTCCTTATACCGTGGGTCAAGCAGTGTGTACACCCAGTAATCCGTAGTGGCCAGAATGCGTGTAACGCGAGGGTCACGAGAAAGGCATCCTAACATGAAGTCTGCCATGTGTGCCAGGGTACCTGTACGCAACACATGGCGGTCCTCACTAGGAAGATCACTTTCAGGAATCTCCTCCTCCTCCTCCTCAGGCCATACACGCTGAAAGGATGACAGGCAAGCAGTATGGGTACCCTCAGCAGTGGGCCAAGCTGTCTCTTCCCCCTCCTCCTCATGCTCCTCCCCCTCCTCCTCCTCCTCCTCCTCCTCAACGCGCTGAGATATAGACATGAGGGTGCTCTGACTATCCAGCGACATACTGTCTTCCCCCGCCTCCGTTTCCGAGTGCAAAGCGTCTGCCTTTATGCTTTACAGGGAACTTCTCAAGAGGCATAGCAGAGGAATGGTGATGCTAATGATTGCAGCATCGCCGCTCACCATCTGGGTAGACTTCTCAAAGTTTCCAAGGACCTGGCAGATGTCTGCCAACCAGGCCCACTCTTCTGTAAAGAATTGAGGAGGCTGACTCCCACTACACCGCCCATATTGGAGTTGGTATTCCACTATAGCTCTACGCTGCTCATAGAGCCTGGCCAACATGTGGAGCGTAGAGTTCCACCGTGTGGGCACGTCGCACAGCAGTCGGTGCACTGGCAGATTAAACCGATGTTGCAGGGTCCGCAGGGTGGCAGCGTCCGTGTTGGACTTGTGGAAATGTGCGGTGAGCCGGTGCACCTTTCCGAGCAGGTCTGACAAGCGTGGGTAGCTTTTCAGAAAGCGCTGAACCACCAAATTAAAGACATGGGCCAGGCATGGCACGTGCGTGAGGCTGCCGAGCTGCAGAGCCGCCACCAGGTTACGGCCGTTGTCACACACGACCATGCCCGGTTGGAGGCTCAGCGGCGCAAGCCAGCGGTCGGTCTGCTCTGTCAGACCCTGCAGCAGTTCGTGGGCCGTGTGCCTCTTCTCTCCTAAGCTGAGTAGTTTCAGCACGGCCTGCTGACGCTTGCCCACCGCTGTGCTGCCACGCCGCGCGACACCGACTGCTGGCGACGCGCTGCTGCTGCTGACACATCTTGATTGCGAGACAGAGGTTGCGTTGGAGGAGGAGGAGGAGGTGGGTGGTTTAGTGGAGGAAGCATACACCGCCACAGATACCACCACCGAGCTGGGGCCCGCAATTCTGGGGGTGGGTAGGACGTGAGCGGTCCCAGGCTCTGACTCGGTCCCAGCCTCCACTAAATTCACCCAATGTGCCGTCAGGGAGATGTAGTGTCCCTGCCCGCCTGTGCTTGTCCACGTGTCCGTTGTTAAGTGGACCTTGGCAGTAACCGCGTTGGTGAGGGCGCGTACAATGTTGCGGGAGACGTGGTCGTGCAGGGCTGGGACGGCATATTGGGAAAAGTAGTGGCGACTGGGAACCGAGTAGCGCGGGGCCGCCATCATGTTTTTGAAAGCCTCCGTTTCCACAAGCCTATACGGCAGCATCTCCAGGCTGATCAATTGGGCTATGTGCACTTTTAACGCTTGAGCGTGCGGGTGCGTGGCGGCGTACTTGCGCTTGCGCTTAAACAGTTGCGCTAGTGACGGCTGGACGCTGCGCTGAGAGACATTGCTGGATGGGGCCGAGGACAGCGGAGGTGAGAGTGTGGGTGCAGGCCGGGAGACGGTCGTGCCTGTGTCCTGAGAGGGGGGTTGGATCTCAGTGGCAGGTTGGGGCACAGGGGGAGAGGCAGTGGTGCAAACCGGAGGCGGTGAACGGCCTTTGTCTCACCTTGTGGGGTGCTTGGCCATCATATGCCTGCGCATGCTGGTGGTGGTGGCTCCCCGGCTGATCTTGGCGCGACAAACCTTGCACACCACAGTTCGTCGGTCGTCTGCACTCTCAGTGAAGATCTGCCACACCTTTGAGCACCTCGGCCTCTGCAGGGTGGCATGGCGCGAGGGGGCGCTTTGGGAAACAGTTGGTGGATTATTCGGTCTGGCCCTGCCTCTACCCCTGGCCACCGCACTGCCTCTTCCAACCTGCGCTGCTGCTGCACTTGCCTCCCCCTCTGAAGACCTGTCCTCAGTAGGCTTAGCAAACCAGGTGGGGTCAGTCACCTCATCGTCCACCTGCTCTTCCTCCGAATCCTCTGTGCGCTCCTCCCTCGGACTTACTGCCCTTACTACTACCTCACTGATAGACAACTGTGTCTCATCGTCATCGTCCTCCTCACCCACTAAAAGCTCTTGAGACAGTTGCCGGAAGTCCCCAGCCTCATCCCCCGGACCCCGGGAACTTTCCAAAGGTTGGGCATCGGTCACGATAAACTCCTCTGGTGGGAGAGGAACCATTGCTGCCCAATCTGGGCAGGGGCCCGAAAACAGTTCCTGGGAGTCTGCCCACTCCTCAGAATGTGTCATTTTCATGGAGTGAGGAGGCTGGGAGGAAGGAGGAGCAGCAGCCAGAGGATTCAGAGTTGCAGCTGTGGACGGCGTAGAAGACTGGGTGGTCAATAGATTGCTGGATGCACTTTCTGCCATCCACGACAGGACCTGCTCACACTGCTCATTTTCTAATAAAGGTCTACCGCGTGGACCCATTAATTGTGAGATGAATCTGGGGACCCCTGAAACTTGCCTCTCTCCTAATCCCGCAGCAGTCGGCTGCGATACACCTGAACCAGGAGCTCGGCCTGTGCCCACACCCTGACTTGGGCCTCTGCGTCCTCGCCCCCGTCCATGTCCGGCCTACCCCTACCCCTCAGCATGCTGTATTACGAGATTAGCAGAAACAGATCGCTGTAATTAAATGTGCCGCTTATTGGCCTGTGGTTGGAGGCTGACTTCGCGTACGTAACGCACTGCAGAGGCAGGATCCAATTATGCGAAAGGCTGGGTATTAATTCCCCAACTACTACCCCCAGCAGAGACGCTGTAAACGGAAGGCACTGACAGGCAGGCCAAATCTTGTATATTTTTAAACTTTGTGGGAACAACCACACTGCCTGCGATATGCACTGTATTTCGATTGCCCTGTTGGAGGCTGACTTCGCGTACGTAATGCACTGCAGAGGCAGGCAACAATTATGCGCAAGGCTGGGTATTAATTCAACAACTACTACCCCCAGCAGAGACGCAGTAAACTGAAGGCAGTGACAGGCAGGCCTAATATTGTATTTTTTTGAACTTTTTGGGAAAAAGCCCAAAAACGCACTTCGCGTACGTAACGCACTGCAGAGGCAGGCAACAATTATGCGCAAGGCTGGGTGTTAATTCAACAACTACTACCCCCAGCAGAGACGCAGTAAACTGAAGGCAGTGACAAGCAGGCCTAATATTGTATTTTTTTGAACTTTTTGGGAAAAAGCCCACTGCCTGTGATATGCACTGTATTTCGATTGCCCTGTTGGAGGCTGACTTCGCGTACGTAACGCACTGTAGAGGCAGGCAACAATTATGTGCAAGGCTGGGTGTTAATTCAACAACTACTACCCCCAGCAGAGACGCAGTAAACTGAAGGCAGTGACAAGCAGGCCTAATATTGTATTTTTTTGAACTTTTTGGGATAAAGCCCATTGCCTATATAGCCGGTATATCTCTTTCACCTTTCCCACTGTCCCTGCCTCACCAGTACTGCCCCTATACTGAGTAAAATGACTGCAGACTGAGGACGCTATGGTCTGCACGCCCGATATACAAAAAAAAAAAAATTGTGCCACACTGCTTAAAGCAGCCCCAACAGTACTGCACATGGTCAGATGTGGCTCTAAGAAGGACCGTTGGGGTTCTCGAAGACTAAAATCACTCCTAACCCTCTCCCTATAGCAGCAGCAGCATCAGCAGCACTGTCCCTGATCTATGTCAGCATGCATCTGTGGCGAGCCGCGGGCGGGGCAGATTTAAATACTCGGGTGTCATCTGATCTCCCCAGCCACTCACTGCAGAGGGGTGGTATAGGGCTGGAACGTCACAGGAGGAAGTTGTAATGCCTTCCATGTCTTTCTATTGGCCAGAAAAGGGCGCAAATTTCTCAGAGATGAAAGTGAAAGTTACTCAAACATCGCGTGGTGCTCGTCTCGAGTAACGAGCATCTCGAACACCCTAATACTCGAACGAGTATCAAGCTCGGACGAGTATGCTCGCTCATCTCTAGACATAATCAATACTCATGCCAAATTTCAAGTTTCTATTACATTGGGAAGTGAGAGAATTAGATTTCGTACGCAAAATTTGGACGCTAATTCTTTTGCGCTTAGAATTGAATAATCGAGTTGGGACCCTTTAACTTTTCCTTTCTATGACATAATCAATGCTCGTGCCAAATTACATCAGGAAGTGAGAGAATTAGATTCCATACGTAAAATTTGGACACTCATTCTTTTGCGCTTAGAATTGAATAATCGAGTTGGGACCCATTAACTTTTCCTATTTATGACATAATCAATGCTCATGCCAAATTTCAAGTTTCTATGACATTGGGAAGCGAGAAAATTAGATTCCGTACGTAAAATTTGGATGCTAATTCTTTTGCGCTTAGAATTGAATAATTGAGTTGGGACCCATTAACTTTTCCTATTTATGTCATAATCAATGCTCGTGCCAAATTTCAAGTTTCTATGATATTGGGAAGCGAGAAAATTAGATTCCGTACGTAAAATTTAGACGCTAATTCTTTTGCACTTAGAATTTAATAATCGCGTTAGGACCCATTAACTTTTCCTATTTATGACATAATCAATGCTCATGCCAAATTTCAAGTTTCTATGACATTGGGAAGCGAGAAAATTAGATTCCGTACGTAAAATTTGGACGCTAATTCTTTTGCGCTTAGAATTGAATAATTGAGTTCGGACACATTAACTTTTTCTATTTATGACATAATCAATGCTCGTGCCAAATTTCAAGTTTCTATGACATTGGAAAGTGAGAGAATTAGATTCCGTACGTAAAATTTGGACGCTAATTCTTTTGCGCTTAGAATTTAATAATCGATTTGGGACCCTTTAACTTTTCCTATTCATGACATAATCAATGCACGTGCCAAATTACATTGGGAAGTGAGAAAATTAGATTCAGTACATAAAATTTGGACGCTAATTCTTTGGCGCTTAGAATTAAATAATCAAGTTGGGACCCATTTATGTTTCCTATTCATCACATAATCAATGCTCGTGCCAAATTTCAAGTTTCAATGACATTGGAAAGTGAGAGAATTAGATTCCGTACGTAAAATTTGGACGCTAATTCTTTTGTGCTTAGAAATGAATAATCGAGTTGAGACCTATTAACTTTTCCTATTTATGACATAATCAATGCTCATGCCAAATTTCAAGTTTCTATGACATTGGGAAGCAAGAAAATTAGATTCCGTATGTAAAATTTGGACGCTAATTCTTTAGCGCTTAGAATTGAATAATCAAGTTGCGACCTATTAAATTTTCCTATTTATGAGATAATCAATGCCTGTGCCAAATTTCATGTTTCTACCACATTCGGAAGTGAGAGAATTAGTGGCAATGATGGAAATCGAACAATCTACGTGGGGGGGCGTAACTGTCGATGATGCTCGCACACGCGCAACTTATCATAGCATAAATGTACTATGCCTATAATCTTCCCAGGAGTGTACTCAACAACTTCCCAAAGTCTCATGGCGATCGGATAAATGGTGTAGTAGCGCATAAAGGACAAACAGACAGATAGATAGATTTTGCCTGGTATCGCTATCTGTATTCAGATAATGTCACATTTTGAAAAATGCAAATTTTCTCTGAATTTTGGATTTTTCTAAATAAAGGCAAAACATACCAACCACAATTTACCAAATATATAAAGTAAAAAGTGAATGTAAAAATCAAGAAAAAAGTATGAAGCAAGCTGGTATGGTTGTAAATAGTCCAGAGAGGAGGCAAAGACCGTAGAAGTTCAGATTGTGGAAGAAATAATAGTAGTACTGCCTAACAGATGGCGCACTACCTGAGTGGACATGAGTAAGTGGAAGGATAGAACTAGAAAAAACTGGTGGTTTGCCGCAACACTCCAAAGTCAGCAGATAAATAAGTGTAAACGTCTCCTTTATTTGGTTAAGTGAATGGCCATTATGGGAAAACGAGTGATCTCTTCTCCTCTTTCCAATTAAACAATCTTATTTTAATGAGAGTCAGAAAATAAAAATGCAGGTTACATAGGTTCATATTTAACCCCTTAGTGACCAGGCTTTTTTGCTTTTTTCCATTTTTGTTTTTTCTTACTCCCTTTTAAAAAATCGTAGCTCCTTTATTTATCCATCGACGTCGCTGTATGAGGGCTTGTTTTTTGCGGGACGAGTTGTATTTTTTATTGCCATTATTTATTGTACCATATAATGTACTGAAAAACTTTTTAAAAATTCTTAACGGAGAGAAATGGAAAAAAAAACGACATTCCACCATCTTTCGGTGCGTCCTGTTTCTACGGCGCACAAACTGCAACAAAAACGACCTGATATTTTTATTCTATGGGTCAGTACAAATCCTACGATACCAAACTTATATAGTTTTTTTTTTGCTGTAGTACTTGTATTTTTTTTTTTAAGATATTTAATTTTTTTCAATTATTTTCTGCGGTCATTTTGTGCGCGCAATACCTTTTTTATTTTTCTGTCGACGTAGTTGTGCAAGGGCTCAATTTTTGCGGGATGTCCTGTAGTTTCCGATAGTATCAATTTGGAATACATACAACTTTTTGATTGCTTTTTATTGCATTTTTTCTGGAAGACAGGGTAACTAAAAAAGTGTATTTCTGGCATTCTTTACTTTTTCTTTCGGACGACGTTCACCGTGCAGGAAAAATAATGCACTACTTTGATAGATCGGACTTTTACAGACGCGGCGATACCAAATACATATTTTTATTTTATGATTTAAATTTTTTAGTAATTGATATGGCAAAAGGGGGGTGATTTAAACTTTTATAACTTTTTTTTTTTTTTACAATTTAAAAAACTTTATTGATCTTTTTTTTAATTTACTTTGAAGTCCCCCTGGGGGACTTTAACATGCGATGCTTTGATCGCTCCTGCAGTATGACGTAATGCTATAGCATTACGTCATACTGCTTTTTTACAGGCAGTCTATGAAGCCACCCTGTGTGGATAGCTTGATAGGCAGTCTGCTAAGGCAGCCCTGGGGCCATTCATTAGGCCCCCGGCTGCCATGACACCTGCACGGATCCCCGATCTCACCTCGGGGGGGCCGTGCGGGACCCCCAAACAGCGTTCGGGAGATTTAAATGCCGCTGTCAGAATTGATAGCGGCTTTTAAAGGGTTAATAGCCGCGATCGGCCGAACGGCCGAGCGCGGCTATTGTCCGCGGGTGTCAGCTGTAATAAACAGCTGACGCCCGCACTGTATGGAGGGAGATAGCGGTGCTACCTCCCTCCATACACGTCCTGCAGCTGAAGGACGTAAAAACACTATAGCGTGGTCACTATGGGGTTAAAGAACAGATGAAATGAGATGTAAAAGCGGCTTGCAGGCCCTCAACAAGGATAATTCTTTAACCACTTGTTGACATGAAAACATGGTCGTTATTGTATTCTTTAGGCATACAAGGTGTTGTCTCTTTCCTGCAGTTAGAATGCTTTGAACAGAGGCATAACTTGAAGCTTCTGGGCCCCAATGCAAAACCTGTAACAGGGTCCCCAACTGTAATGCTTTATTCATACTACTGGGCTCCCTATATGGAGAAGAGAGGCCTTATGGGCCCGCTAAGGCTCCTGGGCCCAAGTGCAACTCCATTTCCTATAATTATGCCAGTGGTTTTGAGTATAAAACAAACAAAGGTTACTAACAGGAACAAAAAACACAAGAAGCACATAGAACAATCCATAAGGCAGTCATGTCTGAAAGGCTCTATTGCCCAAATAAAGTGTATGGTCCAGGCAGCATCAGATGAATAAAAATAAATTCTTTATTCCTCCATAAAAATAACCAGTGACGTTTCGAACCTTTCCAGGGGTCTTTATCAAGCTTATCTATCATGTGTCCTTACTTTGCACTTTCCTTCAGCACTGAGGGAGTTAATTCTAGTTTTCATTTGTGTCTTTTTCCCAGCGAAGGTATTCTGTGTTTGATTCCCATGCACTGACCCTTGGATTTGTTAATTGGATTTGCCTGAATTCTGCCTGCACTGATATTTGGAAACGTTACATAGACTTGCCTGAATTCTGCCTGCCTCAACCCTCAGATTCGTGACCCAGATCTTGTTTGAATGCCACCAGCCCCAACATTGGTCTGAATCCTGTCTGTGCACTTTGGCCTATCTTCTGGTTCATTTCACCACTGTTGTCAACCTCCATGGGTCAGCCGCCAAGTACACCGAGAGTACTCCAGGAAGTAGTGGCCTGGTCGGTTCCCCGCAGCCAAAAGCCAGATCCCTGTACAGGGGTTAAAGGGTGAATAACGGGAAACCGCCAGGATAATGCCCTCAGGTTTAGCCAAAAGCCAAATCGGTTAGTTGCACAGTGGGTCCACACCCGCGGGTCGTAACAATCTAGTCCCAGGCTCTTCCCATTGGGAATTGACGAGAGAACCTTTTGGATCTCTGGAGCTGTGAATGACTGGAGTAGTTGCTCTTTGTCTTCTTCTGTAGGAAGAGTTATTGAATGTATAAAAGTAATGTTGGGGATGTGGTTGCAGGTAGGGAGTCAGAGAAGGAAGTATTTGTTGGGAATATCTGTATACAAATATCTGTCTGGGATGACTTAGTAAATCCTGCACGGAGCAGGGGGTTGGACCAGATGACCCTGGAGGTGCCTTCCAACTCTACCATTCTATGATTCTATCTATGATTCTAATTATACAAAGCTTCATAGTAAGTTTGAAATTCTTTACAGCTCAAGTGCACGGCCATGACGGACTCCGCCAGCATAATATCGCAGCAGAGTCCGCCACGGCGCCCCCCCCCCAAAACCCCCATACTTACCACTCCGGATTCGCTGTATGTGTCCCACATAAAGGGCCGGCGTGCATGTGCACGGGCGGGGAAGCGTATTCACGCAATACTTGACTACAATGGAAGCCGTCCGTGCGTATTTCCACGGCAAATAGAGCATGGCACGTTTTTTTTTTCACACTGCAGAATTCTGCAGCATGAACATTCGCCCCTAATGTAAGTTGTATGCATTTCCCAGACTACTGGAATGGAGTTTTCCAGCCAGTCATTTAGTTTTAAAAAACTCCTCCAATTTCTCTGACAGTAGGATATTGTGTTTTTCATCCTCAATGAGTGTAGAGTTGAGCTGCCAACAAATCACAGTGGTATGAGATATCTATATAATCAAAGCTAAAGCCGTCACAGATATAGAATATTAAAATTATAATTTCATTAGAAATTAGTTTAAAAAGTCAAGGTCAACCCAAAGGACAGTTACATAAAACATATACTGACAGGACAGACAAACAACTAAAAAGAGGGATCTAGGAGAGGTGTGGGAGGGAATTGTATATCATGAAATCCCGTCCAAACCTTCAACAGGATCCTCAGGAGTCTATAGTATTATTTATTGATGGGGCCAATACCCCCTTCAGAGGTGAGTATTCATGGCACCTTTGGTGTTGTATAATTCGTATATTCTCCAATCAGAAAAAAAAAAATTTCAGTGGAGATGTATATAGTATACGAATCAATCAACTCAATTAAGACTCTTGTAAATAAATTATTGATCTTTCGAATCAGTATAGTGTGGTGTTTTATTTTCACTGTTTTACAAACTTTCCGTTTAGAATGCTCATCAAAGCAAAATGATATTTAGTTCTCACTATTTTCAACCTTTCCGTTTCTATTGCTCAGTTTGTTTTCACTGTTTTCAAAATTTCTGTTTATATTGCTCGACGCGTTTCCCTATCGGAATAACCGATAGTTCATCAGGAGCCGGGCATCGATAAGCCCCTAAGTTATAGGAAAGAATGTTTTTTCAAGGACGATCCCAAGATAGATGGCTAAAATACGCCTGTCACAGTACGATATATAGAAATTCCTCAAAGTTGCCTAATTTGTATATTACGCTTGGAACCTCCCAGTCGTTTGGGTCCCAAGCATGCTCTATTCGTTCAGAATCCAGACGTGCTCTAATCGTTCAGGATCCAGAGGTAGACTTAATTAGATATTTAAGGATCGCGGTTAGGCGCAACGATCTGCCATATTGATGCGGCTTAGGCATAGAGTAGAATACCAATGCCTTATATGCGTCATGGGGAGCCGTGCAAGGCCAGACCTATTAAAGCTGCCAGAGTCAACCTGCCTAGAGTGACACCCAAGTTCTGTACCAGGAGGTTTAACCGAGGGCTGTCACAGATAGTCAGGACAGGTAGCTCGTAGGTTAGTGGCTACAGGATTAAATATCTGTTAGCCCAACACATAGATAGCGTTCGAGGGACAATACCCCAATTCAACCTAAGGGCTAACTAGTAACTGCCACAATGGCAAAAAGCATTTCTTAAACTAGCTATGAGGCTTGTATTAGTAGAACCTAATTAGCTATGGTAGCTGTAGAGCATAAGAGAAAACGTAGAGCAAGGCAAAGCAAGGTGCTAGGAGAGATCTCCAGCAGCGCCTGCGGCTCTGGTGGTGAGCTGTAGGTGAGTTGAGCTGCCAGGAACATTCTTTAGCTGGTAGGCATTATATTTAAATTTTCTAAGAGATTGTAGAGCGGTGCGATATTGTAATTGATCCCACCTCCATGCCACTGACCATTTGCATACATTTTTCAGAGATGAATAGGTAGTCAATCCTGTGTAATGAGGCATGAATATGTGAGAAGTAAGTATAGGTCTTCTGGTTTCAGGATTAAGCACCCCCCATGCTTCTTTAAGATGAACGTCTGAAAGAGTGCTTTTTAGGTTAGTCAGTTGTCTCTGGGAGATTGTGGACATTACTGCTGTGGTATCAAGTGAGGTATCTAGTGCCAAATTCCAATCACCTCCTATTACAATTAAGCATTCAGCTAGTTTCATGAACTTTTCAGTTGTTTTGCATAACCAAGACACTTTTTTTTGGTTTGGGGCATAAAGATTCGCGAAGGAGATTTTTGTGTGGGCGATAGATCCTTTCAGAAACAAATATTGTCCAAAAGGGAAAGTGAGGGAAAAAAGGGATGTTTTTTCCTATCGCCATAGACACCCCTCTGGAGGCAGAGGTATAGGTACCGGGAAACCGTTTGTTTAAGGGGGTACATTTAATGTTAGCCATAACCATATTTTTGTGGTAGCATTGTGTTTGAAGAGCTTTGTTAGTTACTAGTTTTAGAGGATGACTTCCTGAGTATGCATGACAACTATATACAAAGCTCACCCTAACCAATAGTGAGAACGTGCAAGAAAAGAAACTCAAACAAATGTGGTGATTAGCATGTAAGGAGAGATGGTTGAGAAGAACCAGTATCTGAAAAGAAATGAGAATCCATGCCAGTAGCAGCAATTTGTCTGTGTGTAGTGTGTGTGTGTGTGTGTGTTAGAGGGGGGACGTCCCCATAAGGGAATCATGGGCCAGAGGGACAATTCAATGTCGAGAAAATAGATATATAGATCCTACAGATCAAAACCTATTTTCAATCATGTGAATGTTTGGTCAAACATATTCATTTCGTTATGATCCGAAACTACCTCGGTGATGGGGAGAGTCGGTGCACAACCATACAGAGCAAGCAGTTGCAGAGTAAGAGTTTAGGTGTGTAGGGTGAGTGGGGGGAGAAGGAAGAGCTTGGTCACCTCTGCGCATGTTGACCAATGTTCATGTCAAATAAATATTAAGTAGAGACCATTGGTCCATAATTGCACAGGGCTAAGCAGCTCTAAGTAACATAAACATTTTCTCAAAGCAGTTAACGCACAAACTTTTCAGTAGAGATGAGCGAGCGTACTCGTCCGAGCTTGATACTCGTTCGAGTATTAGCGTGTTCGAGATGCTCGTTACTCGAAACGAGTACCACGCGATGTTCGAGTTACTTTCACTTTCATCTCTGAGACGTTAGCGCGCTTTTCTGGCCAATAGAAAGACAGGGAAGGCATTACAACTTCCCCCTGCGACGTTCAAGCCCTATACCACCCCCCTGCAGTGAGTGGCTGGCGAGATCAGGTGTCACCCGAGTATTAAAATCTGCCCGCCCGCGGCTCGCCACAGATGCATTCTGACATAGTTCAGGGAAAGTGCTGTTGATGCCGGAGCTGCTATAGGGAGAGCGTTAGGAGTGATTTTAGGCTTCAAGAACCCCAACGGTCCTTCTTAG
Source organism: Eleutherodactylus coqui (assembly GCF_035609145.1). Lineage (NCBI taxonomy): Eukaryota > Metazoa > Chordata > Amphibia > Anura > Eleutherodactylidae > Eleutherodactylus > Eleutherodactylus coqui. Next base: position 152,488,540 of record NC_089840.1, read on the forward strand.
CCCATAGAAATCGCAGATCGCACCTATCTGCGATCTGCGATTCCTGTTCTCTTCTCTATATGCGCTCAATGGGGCTGGCGGCAGCAGCGCCGACCCCATTGAGAACATATAGAAGACAAATCATTCTTCTCTTCCATAGCTGTAACAGCTGTGGCAGAGAAGAACGATGTTTGCCCATTGAATTCAATGGAGCCGGCAATACAGCAGGTTCCACTGAAAGCAATGGGCTGCCGGTGTGCGCGGGATGAATTTTCGGGAAGGGCTTAAATATATAAGCCCTTCCCTGCAATTCATCCAGAAATGTGTTAAAATAAAAAAAATACAAAAATAAAATATATATATATATATATATATATATACTATTACTTACCTTGTCCCGGCAGACGGAGTTCACCCGCGGCGGCCGGCAGTGGGTGGTTAGGGGGTGTGAGTCAGACTCAGCGCTGAGCCAATCAGGGGGCAGGTCTGACTCACACCCCCTTCACACCCACTGTAGGCCGGCCGCGCTGAACTCCGTCTGCCGGGACAAGGTAAGTATATACCGTATATACTGGCGTATAAGACGACTTTTGAACCCCGAAAAATCTGCTCTGAAGTCGGGGGTCGTCTTATACGCCGGTAATACAAAAAAAAAAGAAAGTGTAAAAAAAAAAATTCATTACTCACCTCCCCCGGCGTTCTGCGGCGCTGCTGCAGGCTGTCGCTCCCTCCTGGTCCCTGGCAGAGCATTGCTTTCTGGACGCAGGGCTTGAAATCCCCGCCTCCAGAAAGCTACTGTGATTAGCTAACACACGCCGTCAGCCAATCACAGCCATTCAATGACATCATTGTCATTGGCTGTGATTGGCTGAAGGCACGTGTGTTTTCTGGAGGCGGGGATTTCAAGCCCTGCGTCCAGAAAGCAATGCTCTGCCGAGGACCAGGAGGGAGTGACATCCTGAAGCAGCGCCGCAGAACGCCGGGGGAAGTGAGTAATGATTTTTATTTTTTGCTCCGCTGTATTCCCGGCGTATAAGGTGACAGTTGGGGGGTCATCTTATACGCCCCGTCGCCTTATATGCCGGTCTATACGGTATATTTTTTTTATTTTTACACATTTCTGGATGAATTGCAGGGAAGGGCTTCTATATTTAAGCCCTTCCCGACAATTTATCCCGCGCACACCGGCAGCCCATTGCTTTCAGTGGAACCTGCTGTATTGCCGGCTCCATTGAATTCAATGGGCTAACATCGTTCTTCTCTGCCACAGCAGTAACAGCTGTGGCAGAGGAGAACGATCCTTATGCTGACAGTGCGGGCGGGGGGGGGGGGCACTCTTGCCGCTATTGTGGCTTAATAGTGGGACCTGGGAACTTGAGATGCAGCCCAACATGAAGCCCCTCGCCTGCCCTATCCGTTGCTGTGTCGTTCCCATCACTTTCTTGAATTGCTCCGATTTTCACAAATGAAAACCTTAGCGAGCATCGGCGATATACAAAAATGCTCGGGTCGCCCATTGACTTCAATGGGGTTCGTTACTCGAAACGAACCCTCGAGCATCGCGAAAATTTCATCCCGAGTAACGAGCACCGGAGCATTTTGGTTCTCACGCATCTCTACAATTCAGGTAAGAAAGGAGTGAATGATTAACATGGTTAACTTTTCAGTCTGAACAACAGATGAGTTACCATTTCGGTAACTTGAACGCTTGATCAACTTGAAGAGACATCTTCATAAAGGCACCCAAAGGGTATAAGGCATAATTACAGTAAAACTCAGACCATATATATCTATTTGATCATGCATGATTTAGTCTTAGAGTGTACACCTCCAGATGCGGGAGGATCAGAAATGTATTGCTGAGTTGGACAGGAAGCCATGATGGTATTTCCATTGTGGTGATGTTTAGTTTCTCCCATGCTCTCTGGCATTCTTGCAAGCCCCTGATTCTGATGTTCTTTCATATGTTTCTATTCTCTTGGTCTTCAATCAAAAGCAGGGTGTTGGGTTGTGCTGCTGGGACCTGTGGTTCCATGAGGTTCCAGGAGCACAATGCCAAGGTGTGGGATAATTGAGCTGGCTGGGTGTGGAGTTTCTCCAGCCCTCTAATCCCTATGGGTCTGCTGCACATATGGTGTTATACATGTTAGTCTAAAGTGTTTCTCGTACCTTCCCTTAGGACGGTCTGGACACCTGTATTCCCTGTCTACATAATGCAGACCCAGCACATATAGTAGATAATCTTCTCTGACTCTCTGAAAATTATCTTAATCTGGGGGTCCCTGGAATGAAGGGGTCTCTTTCAAGATTGCAATTAAAAGGCTTTGCCTTCCTGACCTAACAACCATGTCTGATCAACGACTGGAGGTCACTATTCCACATATTGTATATAGGCTCATCATAGTGGTTTAGTGCTCGGTATCCGTTGGATAGCGTGGTCTCTGGGACACGGGTTTCTACTGTGGAACTAAGGGATATATCTATAAACTAAAACCCCTAAGGTTCCCATTCACACTATATATGTTTTGTTCTGTCCACTTCAGATTTTAAATTTTCTAATAAAGTTAGTAAGTTTTAATTATAAAATTCTTCTTCGGTGATTGTTTTGAGACAAATTTGAAAGATTACTGCCTCGGTGATAAGAGGATTCGGCAATGTTTCGACCTAAAGAGGTCTTTGTCAAGGCTTCACAAAGACTTCTTTAGGTCGAAATGTTGCCGAATCCTCATTTTAAATATAGAACAATAAAGGTTGGACATAATTTTAATAGTCATTGAATGCTGCCAGATTTCCTTATCTTATGGTTTCCCTTTATGTCAGTTCAGTTAGAGGTATACTTGGAGCTGGTTGGAGTCTCTATTATGGGTGAAAGCTTCCACATTCAGTTAAAGGGTTGTCCCGCGAAAGCAAGTGGGGTTATACACTTCTGTATGGCCATATTAATGCACTTTGTAATGTACATCGTGCATTAATTATGAGCCATACAGAAGTTATTCACTTACCTGTTCCGTTGCTAGCGTCCTCGTCTCCATGATGCCGTCTAATTTCAGCGTCTAATCGCCCGATTAGACGCGCTTGCGCAGTCCGGTCTTCTCCCTGGTTAATGGGGCCGCTCGTGACGGAGAGCTGGTCCTCGTAGATCCGCCCCGTCACGTGTGCCGATTCCAGCCAATCAGGAGGCTGGAATCGGCAATGGACCGCACAGAGCCCACGGTGCACCATGGGAGAAGACCCGCGGTGCATCGTGGGTGAAGATCTCGGCGGCCATCTTGCTAAGGTAAGGAAGAAGTCGCCGCAGCGCGGGGATTCGGGTAAGTACTAAACGTTTTTTTTTTTAACACATGCATTGGGTTTGTCTCGCGCCCAACGGGGGGCCTATTGAATAAAAAAAAAACCATTTCGGCGCGGGACAACCCCTTTAAGTGCTGGTTTTCTTTTCTTTTGCTTTTTGTTGTTTACACAGTTTCTTCGTGGTGTTTAGTGCATCTCTCCAGGTACTTTATCAGGGATAGTCAGGTCCTAGGTGAAGACTGTGGGACCATCCTTACCAGGACGCCTACCCCAATTTTAGGCAAAGTTTCCCCTCTTACCCTGATTTGTAAGGGACAGTATTTTCCATTTGTCTTCAACTTCAGTGGTGTAGCCTGTTTTAGTATCGTATCATGTGTGCTTTTTGCATTTCTGTGTGAATGCCCCCTGCGTCCGTGCTAGGCGTTGTGCTCTTGTGCCGTGTGGACATGACACAGGGCGTGGTTTAGATGATTTTGTCATGATGTTAAGCTGTTCTGAACAGCTTCGCTATGTTGAAGAATATTGTGATGTACTTTCTCCAAGGCTTCTACCCTGTGCTCAATATGTTTCACGTCATGTTTTATGTCTGCAAGCTCCTTCATGACAGGGGATAGTGACTGTGTCAGAATCTTTTTGATGAAGGCTCTTCATACTGGGATATGGCCTTGTTCTTCAATATGATCTGAGGCATTGGGCATACAGTTTACATCTGAGTCTTCAAGATCTTTATCGGAGAGAACATCTTGTGGCATTTTAACTTTTTGTGCCGTTGGCAAGGTATGCTTTTTCTTGAGGTATTTATGCAGATCTTCTTGGTTCTTGTGGGATTTCGGTGTGCCTATTGGATCTTTAGTTTAATTTTTGCTTGGTTTGACCATTATTGCTATTATCTGTAGCTATGAGATTCCATGTGTTCTAAATCAGTGTTTCCCAACTCCAGTCTTCACGGACCCCCAACAGGTCAGGTTTTCAGGATTTCCTCAGTGTTGCACAGGTGACTAGAGATGAGCGAGCACCAAAATGCTCGGGTGCTCGTTACTCGAGTCGAACTTTCAGTGATGCTCGAGAGTTCGTTTCGAGTAACGAACCCCATTGAAGTCAATGGGCGACTCAAGCATTTTTGTATATGACTGGTGCTCCGCTAAGGTTTTCATTTGTGAAAATCTTAGCAAATCACCAAAGTCATGTAAAAAACACAGAAATGGATAGGGCAGGCAAGGAGCAACATGCAGGGCTGCATTTCGGGCTCCGAGGTCTCACTATTAAGCCACAATAGTGGCAAGAGTGGGACCCCCTCCCCCCCCCCCCACTGTCAGCATAACGATCGTTCTCCTCTGCCACAGCTGTAACAGCTGTGGCAGAGAAGAACGATGTTAGCCCATTGAATTCAATGGAGCCGGCAATACAGCCGGCTCCATTGAAAGCAATGGGCTGCCGGCGAGCGCGGGATGAATTTTCGGGAAGGGCTTAAAAATATAAGCCCTTACCTGAAAAAGAAAGATTTTAATGTAAAAAGGAATAAAAATGCAGGCATTCTCTTCAATGGAGCCGCTGCTGCTGCCGGCGACTCCATTGAAGATAATGGTCCGCTGGCACACCTGAATTCTTTTTCAGGGAAGGACTTTACATATAAGCCATTCCCTGGAAATGAATTAAAAGTGATTTAAAAAACAAAAAAATTAGATGCTCACCTCCCTTCAGCTGCCGGGGCACAGCTGCGTGTTCTCCTGCTGTCCCCTGCACTGTGGTGCTGAACTGCTGTCATTCAGCTGAGAGCTGCGCTGAGCCAATCAGAGGCAACAGTCACTCACCCATTCATGAATTCATGAATGGGTGTGAGTGAGATTTGCCTCTGATTGGCTCAGCGCTGAGCCAATCAGGGGCATGTCTGACTCACACCCCCTTCACACCCACTGCAGGCCAGCCGCGCTGAACTCCCTCTGCCAGGACAAGGTGAGTATATATATATATTTTATTTTTACACATTTCTAGATGAATTGCAGGGAAGGGCTTATATATTTAAGCCCTTCCCGACAATTCATCTCGCGATCGCCGGCAGCCCATTGCTTTCAATGGAGCCGGCTGTATTGCCGGCTCCATTGAATTCAATGGGCTAACATCGTTCTGCCGGGACAAGGTGAGTATATATTTTTTTTTATTTTTACACATTTCTGGATGAATTGCAGGGAAGGGCTTATATATTTAAGCCCTTCCCGACAATTCATCCCGCGATCGCCGGCAGCCCATTGCTTTCAATGGAGCCGGCTGTATTGCTGGCTCCATTGAATTCAATGGTCAGTGCTCGTTTAATTGAGACGAGTACCACGTGGTGCTCGTCTCGAGTAACGAGCATCTCGAGCACCTCTCGAGGACGAGTATGCTCGCTCATCTCTACAGGTGACGTAATTGTTGTCATCACCTCAGACATTGCCACAGGTGTTCTTACTAAAGGATATCCTGTTGAGGTCTGCAAGGAGTGGAGTTTAGGAAACACTGGTCTAGGTGTAAGATTACATATTAATTTCAGCAGGGCTTGAATGACCCTGAGGCGACTGATCGTATTCAATAATTTTTCTATGTGACGTATAATAACAAATTGAACGTATGTTTCATTGTGAAGTGATTGTTGTAGAAGTTGCTTCTGTATTTCCTTCTGGGTGGACTGAAAAGACAGCGACTGCGAGATATGTTCAGGTAGTGGATATGTTAGTAACCCTCAGTTACATAGCTTGACGGACCGATAACGTAAACAAACACTGCAACTATGTCCGATGGGGGTTGTATTATAGATGAGGTTTGAATTTTATAAGACAACGAGGTGGTTAGTGGTATCTGTGGCGCTCAACACATTACTTGTTGGATTAACAGTGTCCACTGGAGATTGCAGCACAAACGGAGTGCATGGACAAACTCCTCAATGGCATCCCAAGGTGGGTTTAGTATAGTTGGATTCTGCAGTCAAACACTTCAGCAGTAGGAAAAGCAGTGTCTGACAGGAGATGTAGCGCAGATGGGACTCATAGTTATTCTTTTTGACATTGACCAGTAAGGTCTGTAGTGTAGAGGAGTTGTGGTACCAATGAGGTTATAGTTCAACGCTTCACCAGCGGTATAAAGCAGTTGTAGTACAGATGAGGTTATAGACAAACGCCTAACCAGTGGCTGTTGGGAGTTGTAGTACAGATAAAGTTATAGTCAGACGTTTCACCAGTGGTTGATGGGAGTTGTAGTACCGATGAGGTTATGATTAAATGGCTCACCTGTGGTAGGTGGGAGATGCAGTGCAGATGAAGTTATATTCAAACGCTATAGATGTATAGATGAGGTTATAGTCAAGCTCTTCACTAGTGGTTGGTGGGAGTTGTAATACATATGAGGATATATTTAAAACACTTAACAGTGTCCGATAGGAGTTTCGTAACTTCTCTTTTATTTCCTCCCCCCTCCACATTCTCAATGTGCTTCAACCTCCTTTCTCCCACTCTAACTACATCTCCTCTCTTCTACCAACCCTGTGCTCTTCTGTGGCTTTGTGTGGGAGCTGCAGTTATTATGTCCCTCCGCTACTCTGCCTCCAAGATGGCTGCTGAGGACCCTGTTTTATATTTTATCCAGCTAAACTGATGAAGGGTTTTTGCCCCAAAATGCGTTTTCCCATGCTCTCTATTCACGTAACTAAATAAAGATAATCATCTGCTCTCCCTGGAATGTTGCACCAAACCAGTTTTTTCTAGTTCTATACTTACATAAAGTAAAAAGTGTTACATTCTCAGTATTTCTTCAGTAAGTAATAGCATTCCAAAATTATTAGTACATAAAGTTTTTTCCTTCTTTGTATGACTTTTCTATATTTAATAAATATATATATTTTTATAAGTCCTATACTCCAGTTTGCTATTCTTTTGTTGATATAAAGTGAGACATGTTCAATTTGAAAAATTGGGCTTGGTCAGAAAGGCCAAAACTGGCTTCTGGGGCAAGTGGTTAACTAAATAAAGCTACTGATACATAACGTTTTTTATGGCTTAATCTGTTTACCTCTTCTGTTCCCATTTATTTTCAGCTAAAGATAGATGAATTTGAATCTAATGTAAATGAAATCAAGGATCCTTATCCTTCTGCAGACTTCCCAGGTAAGATATTGTACTTAAATAAACTTTCTTAAAAGTGTTAAAACAACAATACTAGTATAAACTCTTCTGGGCATTTAAATAGCTATAATACATTGTTTCATGTACATGGACACTTTCATTTCACGGTCTACTCCAACCACAGTATGTCTAACATAATCAGCTCTTCAATTAAGGAGTACCAGTACTTTCACTTCGGAGTGCTTCTGCTTCATCAGCCATTTTTATCTTCTTCTGGCAGCTGATACGATACCATGTAACACTATATAAAGTGTCTTTAGCTGCCAGAAAGAGTCAAAAATGGCAGCAGAGCTCTGAGATAAAAGCTCAGGTACTTTTTAATGTGCATTTAAACCTTTGTTAGGGTATGTTCACACAGTGTATTAGGTGACGATTTTCTATTGCAAAAATCTGTGTCAAAATCCACACCATTTGGTTTGGATTTTGACATGGATTTTGACATAGATCCATCACAGATTTCTTCCTTTCAATTGAAAGCACACTTATAAACTTTAATGATACTTAATTAAAACTTAGAGGGGTATTCCGATTATGCAAAGTTGCTGCCAAATGAATCCTTATCAAAAGTTATTAAAGTCTGCAATGACTTCTGACACTTCAGAAGTGTTTATTCCCAGGTTGCCACGGAGACATCCCGTAGAAACTCCAGTGCTACAGGTTGGGCTTGCTTAGTAGAAAAGAGCAGGTTCAGCTTTATTTCTCTTCAGTTTCTGGAGCAAGATTGCATTTAGCAGTGAAGCACATAGGAAGGAAGTGCAGAGTGGGGATTTGTGATAAATGTAGTCTGAGGGTTTACTCCTAGTCTGTAACCATGGACACTCATGTCAATACAGACATTGCAGATATAATACTGCAGATGCTAACCAGGAATATTTGCAAAGTTGTTTTTTAATTTGAGATGTATTGGAGCAACCATGGTTACAAAACTGAATATATTTTTTAAATCTTGAAGATTACGTAATTCCGTTTAAGCCTTAATAGCGTCTCTGCTCTGGGCTCCACTACTAATGTAATGTAAGTGTCCTGATGAAATCGCCTACCCTGTCTGTTTTGAGTAAACTTATTGCATATTCCATGATGTAATAATTTTCTGGGGTTCAATCACTGGGAACTTATAGTAACATAGTATGTAAGATCACACAAAGCCCCATGTACATCTAATTCAGCCTATTATCCCCCTTAATGTTGATCCAGAGAAGGGAAAAAACAACAAAGAGGTAGAAGTCAATTTTCCCATTTAAGGGAAAAAATTCCTTCCCAACTCCAATCTGGCAATCAAAATAAATCCCGGAGTACCAACTCTTCTGAGTAATTAGTGATATAACATGTAATATTGTATTGCTCATTAACGCATCCAGACCCCTCTTATATCGCCTGACCATCACCACGTCCTCAGGCTGAGAGTTCTATAGTCTCACTGCTTTTACAGTAAAGGACCCCCTTCTATGCTGTGTAGAAACCTTCTTTCCTCTAGACATAGAGAGCGCCGCCTTGTTACAGTCATGCGTATATATAGATTATGTGAGATCTCTGTATTGTCCCTCAATATATTTATACATGAATATTAGAGCACCCCTTGTTACAGTCTTGGGTATAATAGATGATGAGAGAGATCTCTGTATTGTCCCCTGATATATCTTTACTAGAGATGAGCGAGCACCAAAATGCTCGGGTGCTCGTTACTCGAGTCGAACTGTTCGCGATGCTCGAGGGTTCGTTTCGAGTAACTAACCCCATTGAAGTCAATGGGCGACCCGAGCATTTTTGTATATCGCCGATGCTTGCTAAGGTTTTCATTTGTGAAAATCTGCCAAACCCAAGAAAGTGCTGGAAACGACACAGAAACGGATAGGGCAGGCGAGGGGCAACATGCTGGGCTGCATTTCAGGTTCCCAGGTCCCACTATTCAGCCACAATAGCGGCAAGAGTGGGCCCCTCCACCCTACCAATTTTTACTTCGGACAAACCCTCATTAGCAAGGCACACCTTAGCTAAGCACCACACTACCTCCAACAAAGCACAAGCACTGCCTGCGGGACACACCCCAGCCTCTTCTCTTGGGTTACATGCTGCCCAACCCCTCCCCCCCCCGCATGACCCAGTGTCCACAGCACACACCAAAGTGTCCCTGCGCAGCCTTCAGCTGCCCTCATGCCACACGCTGGCCTCACAGCCACACCACCCTCATGTCTATTTATAAGTGCGTCTGCCATGAGGAGGAAAGGCAGGCACACACTGCAGAGGGTTGGCAGGGCCAGGCAGCGACCCTCTTTAAAAGGGGCGGGGCGATAGCCCACAATGCTGTACAGAAGCAATGAGAACTCCAATCCTGTGCCACCTCCATCAGGAGCTGCAAACGTGGGCATAGCAATGGGGAATCCATGTGCCACACAGTATTCATTCTGTCAAGGTGTCGCATAGCTCAATCCACACTGCGAGGGGAAAGCCGTCAGCGCAACCAAATCAGTCAGTGCCTTTGTGCCAGACAGGTCAAACACCGCGATGGGAACTAAGTTTGCACCAACAGCATAGGGGGGTCCTAGTAAGCCCAAGACAAGAACAAAAAATTGATCTGAGCGGCCAAACATGGCAGACTTGCACCGCGCCCACGACATAGGCCTCAGCCCACAGCTTCAGCAATCCTAGGCAGGAAGCGGACCTTTACTGCACCAAGGACATAGGCCTCTGCACAAACCCTCAGCAATCGCGGGCCTACAGCGGACTCCAATGCTAGCGTAGCTGTGCACGTCTCATTAGCGCTGTATTGCTCCTGTAGTTTGTCCCAATGCAGTGCCCCGGATAGTAAAGCTAACGTCAGATTAAATACAGGTGGGCTTCGGCCCACACTGCATGCCCCAGTCTGACCGGGGTTTTTAATACATAGACACAGGCAGGTAAAACTCACTAATGTGAAGTCCATGTGGACTGACAGCATGGGTGGCTCCCTGGAACCCACCGGCGGTACATAAATATATCCCATTGCAGTGCCCAGCACAGCTGAGGTGACGTCAGGTTTAATGCAGGTGGGCTTCGGCCCGCACTGCATGCCCCAGTCAGACTGGGGTTCTTTATAAGTAGACACAAGCAGTTACAACTCCCTGTGGACCCACAGCATAGGTGGGTCCCAGGAAGCCACCGACGGTACATAAATATATCCCATTGCATTGCCCAGCACAGCTGAGGTTACGTCCGATTAAATGCAGGTGGGCTTCGACCCACACTGCATGCCCCAGTCTGACCGGGGTTTTGAATACATAGACACTCGCAGGTACAACTCACTAATGTGAAGTCCGTGTGGACCGACAGCATGGGTGGCTCCCTGGAACCCACCGGCGGTGCATAAATAAATCCCATTGCAGTGCCCAGCACAGCTGAGGTAACGTCAGGTTTAATGCAGGTGGGCTTCGGCCCACACTGCATGCCCCAGTCAGACTGGGGTTCTTTAGAAGTAGACACATGCAGTTACAACTCCGTGTGGACCGACAGCATAGGTAGGTCCCAGGAAGCCACCGGCGGTACATAAATATATCCCATTGCATTGCCCAGCACAGCTGAGGTTACGTCCGATTAAATGCAGGTGGGCTTCGGCCCACACTGCATGCCCCAGTCTGACCGGGGTTTTTAATACATAGACACTGGCAGGTACAAATCCCTAATGTGAAGTCTCTGTGGACCCACAGCATGGGTGGCTCCCTGGAACCCACCGGCGGTACATAAATAAATCCCATTGCAGTGCCCTGCTCAGCAGAGCTAACGTCACATACAATACAGGTGTGCTTCGGCCCACAGTGCATGCCCCAGTCAGACTGGTAATATGTACCTTAACAGTAACCGCGTTGGTGGGAATGTGGTGGCGACTGCGTACCTAGTAGCGCGGTTTTATTTAGTTGGTTTTCGGAATGTGGCCAGGATTAAGTGGGCCGTGGCCGGGTGGGCTCTCATGTTGTGTCGGTAAAGGTGAAATTCTTGGACTGCCACCAGACGGACCAATGCAAAGGTATTTGCCAAGAATGTTTTCGTTGTTGGAGGAGGAGGGGATGTTTTTGAGGCACTACGTGTCCTCTCCACGTGTCCGTGGTTATATGCACCTTAACAGTAACCGCGTTGGTGGGAAATGGCCTCGCCACCATCATGTCTTTGGGAAGCCTCAGTTTCCGCACCCCAGTGACATAACATTAGCAGCGGTATAGGTAGAGCCCAGAATTAGTAACATTTCAGCATTAAGGACAGGCCCCAGTAACATATCACTAGCAGCAGTATAGGGGGAGCACAGTCTTAGTTCCATTTCAGTAGTAGTAGCAGTCAAGACAGGCCACAGTAACATTCCCATTGCAGCAGTTTAGGGAGATAACAGTATTTTCACATTTCAGTAGTTGCAGTATAGACAAGGCCCCAGTTACATTTATGTAGCAAAAGTGTAGGCCAACCCCACACACCTTGCTGTAGCATGAGTGCAGGCAAAGCCCATAAAAATTACTAGGATTACACTGTAGGCGAGGGCCCAAAAAAATTGGTGTACCAACAGTACTAATGTACCTCAGAAAAATTTCCCATGCCCAACCAAGAGGGCAGGTGAAACCCATTAATCGCTTTGGTTAATGTGGCTTAATTTGTAACTAGGCCTGGAGGCATCCCAGTTAAAATAAAAATTGGTTCAGGTGCAAGTTTCAACGCTTTAATGAGAATTGAAACATTGTTTACAAAAGTCATATGACTGAGCCTTGTGGGCCTAAGAAAAATTGCCCGTTCGGCGTGATTACGTCAGGTTTCAGGAGGAGGAGCAGGAGGAGGAGGATGAATATAATACACAGATTGATGAAGCTAAAAGGTCCACGTTTTTTATGGTGATAGAGAACGATGCTTCCATCCGCGGGTGCAGCCTACGTATTGTTTAGGTACCGCTGCTGTCCGCTGGTGGAGAAGAGAAGTCTGGGGAAATCCAGGCTTTGTTCATCTTTATGAGTGTAAACCTGTCGGCACTTACAGTGTACAGGCGGGTACGCTTATCCGTGATGATTCCTCCAGCCGCACTAAACACCCTCTCTGACAAGACGCTAGCCGCAGGACAAGCAAGCACCTCCAGGACATACAGCGCAAGTTCAGGCCACGTGCCCAGCTTCGACACCCAGTAGTTGTAGAGAGCAGAGGCGTCACGGAGGACGGTCATGCGATCGGCTACGTACTCACTCACCATCCTTTTACAGTGCTCCCGCCAACTCAGCCTTGACTGGGGAGCGGTGACACAGTCTTGCTGGGGAGCCATAAAGCTGGCAAAGGCCTTGGAGAGTGTTCCCCTGCCTGTGCTGTACATGCTGCCTGATCTCCGCGCCTCCCCTGCTACCTGGCCCTCGGAACTGCGCCTTCTGCCACTAGCGCTGTCGGATGGGAATTTTACCATCAGTTTGTTTGCCAGGGTCCTGTGGTATAGCATCACTCTCGAACCCCTTTGCTCTTCGGGTATGAGAGTGGAAAAGTTCTCCTTATACCGTGGGTCGAGCAGTGTGTACACCCAGTAATCAGTAGTGGCCAGAATGCGTGTAACGCGAGGGTCACGAGAAAGGCATCCTAACATGAAGTCCGCCATGTGTGCCAGGGTACCTGTACGCAACACATGGCTGTCCTCACTAGGAAGATCACTTTCAGGATCCTTCTCCTCCTCCTCCTCCTCAGGCCATACACGCTGAAAGGATGACAGGCAAGCAGCATGGGTACCCTCAGCAGTGGGCCAAGCTGTCTCTTCCCCCTCCTCCTCATGCTCCTCCCCCTCCTCCTCCTCCAAAACGCGCTGAGATATAGACATGAGGGTGCTCTGACTATCCAGCGACATACTGTCTTCCCCCGCCTCCGTTTCCGAGCGCAAAGCATCTGCCTTTATGCTTTACAGGGAGCTTCTCAAGAGGCATAGCAGAGGAATGGTGACGCTAATGATTGCAGCATCGCTGCTCACCATCTGGGTAGACTCCTCAAAGTTTCCAAGGACCTGGCAGATGTCTGCTAACCAGGCCCACTCTTCTGTAAAGAATTGAGGAGGCTGGCTCCCACTACGCCGCCCATGTTGGAGTTGGTATTCCACTATAGCTCTACGCTGCTCTTAGAGCCTGGCCAACATGTGGAGCGTAGAGTTCCACCGTGTGGGCACGTCAAACAGCAGTCGGTGCACTGGCAGATTAAACCGATGTTGCAGGGTCCGCAGGGTGGCAGCGTCCGTGTTGGACTTGCGGAAATGTGCGCTGAACCGGCGCACCTTTCCAAGCAGGTCTGACAAGCGTGGGTAGCTTTTCAGAAAGCGCTGAACCACCAAATTAAAGACGTGGGCCGGGCATGGCACGTGCGTGAGGCTGCCGAGCTGCAGAGCCGCCACCAGGTTACGGCCGTTGTCACACATGACCATGCCCGGTCAGAGGCTCAGCGGCGAAAGCCAGCAGTCGATCTGCTCTGTCAGAACGTGCAACAGGTCGTGGGCCGTGTGCCTCTTCTTTCCTAAGCTGAGTAGTTTCAGCACGGCCTGCTGGCGCTTGCCCACCACTGTGCTGCCACCCCGCGCGACACCGACTGGTGGCGACGTGCTGCTGCTGACACATCTTGATTGCGAGACAGAGGTTGCGTAGGAGGAGGAGGAGGAGGGTGGTTTAGTGGAGGAAGCATACACCGCCGCAGATACCACCACCGAGCTGGGGCCCGCAATTCTGGGGGTGGGTAGGACATGAGCAGTCCCAGGCTCTGACTCGGTCCCAGCCTCTACTACATTCACCCAATGTGCCGTCAGGGAGATATAGTGGCCCTGCCTGCCTGTGCTTTTTGTCCACGTGTCCGTTGTTAAGTGGACCTTGGCAGTAACCGCGTTGGTGAGGGCGCGTACAATGTTGCGGGAGACGTGGTCGTGCAGGGCTGGGACGGCACATCGGGAAAAGTAGTGGCGACTGGGAACCGAGTAGAGCGGGGCCGCCGCCGCCATCATGTTTTTGAAAGCCTCCGTTTCCACAAGCCTATAATGCAGCATCTCCAGGCTGATCAATTTGGCTATGTGCACGTTTAACGCTTGAGCGTGCGGGTGCGTGGCGGCGTACTTGCGCTTAAACAGTTGCGCTAGCGACGGCTGGACGCTGCGCTGAGAGACATTGCTGGATGGGGCCGAGGACAGCAGAGGTGAGCGTGTGGGTGCAGGCCTGGAGACGGTCGTGCCTGTGTACTGAGAGGGGGGTTGGATCTCAGTGGCAGGTTGGGGCACAGGGGGAGAGTCAGTGGTGCAAACCGGAGGCGGTGAACGGCCTTCGTCCGACCTTGTGAGGTGCTTGGCCATCATATGCCTGCGCATGCTGGTGGTGGTGAGGCTGGTGGTGGTGGCTCCCCGGCTGATCTTGGCGCGACAAACCTTGCACACCACAGTTCGTCGGTCGTCTGCACTCTCAGTGAAAAACTGCCACACCTTTGAGCACCTCGGCCTCTGCAGGGTGACATGGCGCGATTGGGCGCTTTGAGAAACAGTTGGTGGATTATTCGGTCTGGCCCTGCCTCTACCCCTGGCCACCGCACTGCCTCTTCCAACCTGCCCTGCTGCTGCACTTGCCTCCCCCTCTGAAGTCCTGTCCTCAGTAGGCTTAGCAAACCAGGTGGGGTCAGTCACCTCATCGTCCAGCTGCTTTTCCTCCGAATCCTCTGTGCGCTCCTCCCTCGGACTTACTGCCCTTACTACTACCTCACTGATAGACAACTGTGTCTCATCGTCATCGCCCTCCTCACCCACTGAGAGCTCTTGAGGCAGTTGCTGGAAGTCCCCAGCCTCATCCCCCGGACCCCGGGAACTTTCCAAAGGTTGGGCATCGGTCACGATAAACTCCTCTGGTGGGAGAGGAACCATTGCTGCCCAATCTGGGCAGGGGCCCGAGAACAGTTCCTGGGAGTCTGCCTGCTCCTCAGAATGTGTCATTTTCATGGAGTGAGGAGGCTGGGAGGAAGAAGGAGCAGCAGCCAGAGGATTCAGAGTTGAAGCTGTGGACGGCCTAGAAGACTGTGTGGTTGATAGATTGCTGGATGCACTTTCTGCCATCCACGACAGGACCTGCTCACACTGCTCATTTTCTAATAAAGGTCTACCGCGTGGACCCATTAATTGTGAGATGAATTGCGGGACCCCTGAAACTTGCCTCTCTCCTAATCCCGCAGCAGTCGGCTGCGATACACCTGAACCAGGAGCTCGGCCTGTGCCCACAGCCTGGCTTGGGCCTCCGCGTCCTCGCCCCCGTCCACTTCCTCTAGGCCTACCCCTACCCCTCAGCATGGTGTATTACGAGATTAGCAGAAACAGAACGCTGTAATTAAATGTGCCGCTTATTGGCCTGTGGTTGGAGGCTGACTTCGCGTATGTAACGCACTGCAGAGTCAGGCAACAATTATGCGCAAGGCTGGGTATTAATTTAACAACTACTACCCCCAGCAGAGACACAGTAAACTGAAGGCAGTGACAGGCAGGCCCAATATTGTATTTTTTGGAACTTTTTGGGAACAACCACACTGCCTGTGATATACACTGTATTTCGATTTCCCTGTTGGAGGCAGACTTCGCGTACGTAACGCACTGCAGAGGCAGGCAACAATTATGCGCAAGGCTGGGTTTAATTCAACAACTACTACCCCCAGCAGAAACGCAGTAAACTGAAGGCAGTGACAGGCAGGCCTAATATTGTATTTTTTGTAACTTTTTGGGAACAACAACACTGCCTGTGATATACACTGTATTTTGATTTCCCTGTTGGAGGCTGACTTCGCGTATGTAACGCACTACAGAGGCAGGCAACAATTATGCGCAAGGCTGGGTATTAATTCAACAACTACTACCCCCAGCAGAGACGCAGTAAACTGAAGGCAGTGACAGACAGGCCTAATATTGTATTTTTTTGAACTTTTTGGGAACAACCACACTGCCTGTCATATACACTGCATTTCGATTTCCCTGTTGGAGGCTGACTTCGCGTACGTAACGCACTGCAGAGGCAGGCAACAATTATGTGCAAGGCTGGGTATTAATTCAACAACTACTACCCCCAGCAGAGACGCAGTAAACTGAAGGCAGTGTTCAGGCAGGCCTAATATTGTATTTTTTTGAACTTTTTGGGAAAAAGCCCACTGCCTATATAGCCAGTATACCTCTTTCCCTGCCTCACCAGTACTGCCCCTATACTGAGTAAAATGACTGCAGACTGAGGACGCTATGGTCTGCACGCCCGATATACAAAAAAAAAAAAATTGTGCCACACTGCTTAAAGCAGCCCCAACAGTACTGCACACGGTCAGATGTGGCTCTAAGAAGGACCGTTGGGGTTCTTGAAGACTAAAATAACACCTAACCCTCTCCCTATAGCAGCAGCAGCATCAGCAGCACTGTCCCTGATCTATGTCAGCATGCATCTGTGGCGAGCCGCGGGCGGGGCAGATTTAAATACTCGGGTGTCATCTGATCTCCCCAGCCACTCACTGCAGAGGGGTGGTATAGGGCTGGAACGTCACAGGAGGAAGTTGTAATGCCTTCCATGTCTTTCTATTGGCCAGAAAAGGGCGCAAATTTCTCAGAGATGAAAGTGAAAGTTACTCAAACATCGCGTGGTGCTCGTCTCGAGTAACGAGCATCTCGAACACCCTAATACTCGAACGAGTATCAAGCTCGGACGAGTATGCTCGCTCATCCCTAATCTTTACATAATTATTAGAGTGCCCACTTGTTACAGTCCTGGGTATAAATAGATGATGGGAGAGATCTCTGTGTTGTCCTCTGATATATTATACATTGTTATTAGAGCAGCCCTCAGTCGTCTTTTTTAAAAACGAAATAACCCCAATTTTGACTGCAGCCTCCCCGTAGGGTAACCCCGGACACATGGCATACGTTGAGGAGCAGGGAGGGTAAGATGCTGGCTTGTCACGGCGGCACTTACCACGCTCCCTCCCGGCACTTACCATGACCAGGGCAGCGCTGGGCCTCTTCCCGGACACCCCTAGAAGAGAGGTGCCCAATAAACAGTAGAATAGTTATAGTAGTTGTCACAGGTGACGTTACTGTTCCGATACACACCGGAATGATCTTCAGCGGGGAATTAATGAGCTGCAGACAGATATAACGTACCTCAGGTCCCTGGGAACAGTCAGGGCCTTGAACAACTTTACTTAAACAAACTCCAGCAGGACAAGGCAAAGTAGACAATCTTCTAAGTGCAAGCATTTAGACAGACTTGATTACGAGTACCTCCATACGGCGATCCCAGACTTAAGGACGCTCGAGTGTGAACAATTGATAAGAGTACCTCTGTCCTGGGTCTTGGGGAAAACTCCACCTATTTCTCTCTCATGTTTTCCTCCAATTGGGGCTCACTTCTCTCTCGTGCTAGAGCAGGCAATACAGGGAACCTCTCCTCCTCTTCCATTCTTCACTACATAAGGGTTAAATGTACCCCCATGTAGCTGGCACTCTTTATCAGGAACCCAGAAGACATGGACTTCTTCCCGCTTTCAAACACTCCTATTTAGGCCTCCTGCAGACGGCCCGGTCAGATCCCACTGCGAGAATCCTCGCAGCAGGATGCCAGCTGTGCCCCTGCAGTGACCTCTGTGGCTCACCTCCTCCCGGCGTCTCCCCGCTCTGCTATGCACCGGCCGGCACATGCGCAGAGGGACGTTTCTGTGCGGGCCTCTGCGAGGCTCGCACAGAAATAGGACATGCAGCGATGTGTTTACCGCACAAGTTTTCACGCGGTCGGATCGTGGCTGTCTGCATAGGATTGCAGCGGGCACAGGTGGAAATCCCGCTGCGGAATTTCCGCTCGTGTGCATTTGGCCTTATACTCATACCACGTGACAGGACGTAAATTGATACATTCACAGGCAATCTGCGGGCTCTTGCAAACGCTTAACCCATCACACGCTGCAGCTCTGCAATACACATATCAGAATGACTAGACACATTTGCACAATGCACCAACATAAGACATGACATGTATGACATTATGGAGGGGGCCAAGAAAGCATGTACTCGGCCACTACATAACCTCTTCTGATGCATCCCATGATCCTATTTGCTTTGCAGGCAGCTGCTTGACACTAGTTGCCCCTGTTAAGCTTACAGTTATCTAAAATCCCTAAGTCTTTTTCCATGTCAGTGTTCCCCAGTGGTTTCCTATTTAGTGTGTATTGGTGACATGTATTTCCTGCTCATGGGCAGAATCTTCCATTTGTCAGAGTTAAATTTAATTTGCCACTTTTCTGCCTCCAACTTATCCAGGTCCTCTTTCAACATCCTTGCATCCTCTCTTGTGTTAATATCTTTACAGAGTTTTGTGTCCACATTAGAATATAATATCTGTAGTAAAGTGCAAAACACACCAGATTTTTTTTCTTAACCTTTAACTACTGACATGGTTTTATTTTTGCATAAGCATGGGAGTGGGTCTGTCAAGCCTGTGCATTTATGTGGTTGTTACAAAGAATTATGATGATTTATAGGTTCAATAAAACACTAGTCATTTTTTTAAGTAATCTTAAATAAAACAAACTTAATGTGATACTCAGCTTTTATTTAAATATTACTTATTTTAGGTACAAGTTTTGTTACCAATTTTTTGGAGGGAGTCTAAGTTTCTTAAAATTTTAAACAAAATCAACAGATCAACTTATAATTATAAAACCTTAATAATTGCTCTAATAAACTATATATAACAAAAGAAAATGCAGGGCACCGATTCACGCGAATCATACACAGTCCGGCCATGCTTGCTTTGGACACTGAAGGCATACATGTTTTTTGCATGAATAGCGTGTGTGTGGACTTTCTCTGAAGCTTCAGTGGGTATGTCTGGACGGTCAAGTATATCAGGCCCTAGTACTCGACTCAAACTCACTCGTATGTCACATGGCAGTCTTTCATTGTTCACTCTCCTTCTTATGTGTGCCAACACTAATCTGTGAGCTAACACGAATTCTTTTATCAAAACTCCCCTTTCAGTAATCTTTCGATGATGCATGTCATACAATATGTGGCTGTTGCCGTGCTGACATCTAACATGTGGTAGAAAGTCACAATTTGAGTCATGTCCATGTTGCTCAGGAATGAAATTATCACCGACATCATCCACCTCTGAATCGCTAAAGTCCTCAAAATGTATCCATGATGTTACAGTTGACTCAAATTCCCTATCAACAGGCACAAATGCTCTTCTACTTTTAGAAGAATGTGGGCAATTGCTTGTCGACTGTTGCGGATGAAGTGCTGGGTTCCATTTTATGTTTTTCATGTAATTGCTGAAAAAAAAATTAGAAAACTAAAACAAATGATTGCAAAAAAGTCGCATAAGTACCGACATGGAGTGTGTAAGGCCCACTAAAGGTTTCTAAAATTTTACTGACCAATTTTGTGCCCGCCGACACTTAATTTTACCACCTGTGGTGCGACTAAACTCAAAGCTACTAGAAACAGCGTATGCGTCACTCGCAGGGGAGGGGAGATATTTGATGTTATTACTTTAGCTAGGCCTGAGAGGCCTCCACGTCAATGCTTAAAGGTTAAAATGGTTGACCACTTTATCTTTATTTTCACAAATGTGTTGGAAACCAATGCGCTGTCATTAGCGATTCGGCACTGAGGTCTTCTTCTGTAAAGCATCATCCCCTTGTTTGCACAGTCCTCTACACTATCTACATGATACTTTTATCTTAAATATTGCCACTGTAGCTTTCATTTGTACAGATTTGGGCTACGTACAACTTTTTGATTACTTGTTTAGTCCTGTTTTTGGGAAGTGTGATAAACAAAAAATAACTATTCTGGAATTATATTTTTTAGGTTCCGACAAACAGTTCCTAATTGATGGTTAGGAACAATTAACCTAGATTTGAACCAGATATTTGTCAAATTGAATCTGTGGTTTCCCAATCAAAAGAAGGATACCTCTACTGTTACGTCTAAACTGCCTAAAGTTTGTCTCCTCACATAATATTTAAAAATGCACTCCCCTGAATATGTTTTTATTCATTATGTAACTATCTTCCCAGTATATATAAATCAACTACTCTTCTCTTTATCAGTTATCCCCTTCAATCTGAAAAATTGTGATCTCATGGTGACCCCCCTGAGAATTTCTAAAATGTATGTTCTCTTTATAGTTTCTAGCTAATGTTTTCCTGATGCATCATGGGATTGATGTGAAAGTGAATCCTCGAGACAGTGCCACTTTTACTGACTGATGCAGTCTTAAAATGATCCCCCCTTCAAGACCGTCTTTAGGACTTAGTGTACCACTTTTTCTGTTCTGACCAGCTGAACAAATGATGTACAGCCAGACAGCAACTTCTGACAGCGTTCCTGATGAGTCTTACCCCATTCCTTATGGGCAATGGCCTCAAAGTCACTAATATTCTGTAACTGCTGCCTGCGAATAGACCTAATTTGTAATGGAAAAGAAAAGCTTACAAGGGCAGCACTCTAAGAAGCAAATGGGTGTAAAAAGATGGTAATATGCTGATAGTGTTAATATTAATTGTAGGCTTTTGTGACCCCCCTTCTTTAATAAGAAATATAAACAATAAATAAAACCAGAGGAGCAGGGTCATGCATAAAAACATGAGTATTTCCAACCCAATACTTTCCAAATCTGCTATTAAGGCAGAGAGCAAGCAATGGACCAAATACACCAGCTTGCCAAAAAATGCAGTCCAGGAGAAAACAGTATTGAATACACAAAAGAGATCCAGTGTTCATAGGATACGTGCTGGGAGAATATGTAAAGCCACATACTCTTTGTGGGAGGTCCCTCTCCAAGAGACCTCCCAAATGGAGAATCAAGGCCCACTATAAAACTACTTTGTTTTATAGTGAAATTACTCATCTCTATTAGTTTTTGTAGGAGCCTCCCCAATTGTTTTTTCTATGTATACTGTGATCTGCTGTGGGGGCGTTCCCTATTACGGATGCTGACACACTCCCTACACTACTGATTTTCCCTGCTACCACGCTCGGATGCAGACACACTCCCTACACTACTGATTTTCCCTGCTACCACGCTAGATAACCCCAATGTTTATAATCTATGTACATGCTTGAAAAAGGAGTCCGAGAAACCCAAAACATGTTGCAGCAAATTGTATCCCCTGATGTTACAGTTTTATACTTCGTCTGTCAGTATTATATGTGTCTGATTTGGAGTAAATAAAGATCCTTTTGACTACGTCTTCTGGATAAGGACTCTCCATTCTGGGCCTTAATTCTCCATTTGGGAGGTCTCTTGGAGAGGGACCTCCAGCAAAGTGTAAGGAGCTTTATTTATTCTCCCAACACTTATCCTATGAGCACTGGATCTTTTTTGTTTATTCAATACTAATTTGTAATGGGGGATTGAAATATTTTGATTGCAAATATACCTGTTGCAATATGAGAACACTCTCCAACAATACAAATAAACCCCAACTCAGTCTAGATCCACTATAAAGCAGCACTGCTGAAGGGTCCTAGAGTGGTGGGCACAACTCTAAAGAGCCATGCGAAACAAACCCAAGCTGCTTCTTCTATCGGGAAAAACAACCATGTACAGAGGTCGAATGTAGAGACCTTCTATCAGAGTTTTAACATAATTGGAAAGACACGAGTCTGGAACAGCTATTTAATCTGGTACTTTAGTTGCTGGTGGTAACCTTGGTATGCCAAGCACTCCACATTTTCAGGTGTCGATGAAAAGGGAACAAAAGCCATCTATAGTGAAGGAAAGTTGGTTGATAATATTTAGGCACTCTCAAAAAGTAAAATGTAACATAGTTGAATTAAACTCAACAGTATCTCACGTGTACATTAAACCAACTCAAGCTTCACTGGACTCTGAGCTTCTTATACCGCATTGTCTGTAGTGCTATTTGTCCCAGTAAAAAAAAACTGAAACATTATGGAACCAAAGTAAATTGACCGTATTCTTTTTTTATTTTTTTTTGAAAGCCCATTGAAATCAATGGGAAAAAAGCAGTAACTTTAAATTACTTTTTTTTGCTCCGAAAGCGGAACACAGAGAAGGAATTGTGACTGAAAGCCCTGACATGGGTGGGAAGGCACCTGTAGACATCTGTTATAGACCCCTTTTTTTGCTTATTTGGAATGCAGCTCTATTTTACAATATGCACATGTCCAACTGTATTAAATGGATCTGTTTAACGGAATACAAATTGAATAGTTTTGTGGGTATAATATGTTTTTTCACATGTAGCATTGTTTGTGTTTTAGGTGATGATGAAGAAGAAGAACCTGATATTCCCCTGAGTCCTCGTCCTCGACCTTTGGCAGAGCTGCAATTAAAAGAGAAAGCGGTGCCTATACCGGAGGCCAGCTCCTTTTTCATTTTCAGCTCGACTAACAAGTATGTCTTTACTGAGAAATAAAGTTTCATTCTGTAATGAAAAATTAATGTTTTAAAAATGCCACTTCAAATATGATGGCCAGTTGCAAAATTGTAAAAATGTTCATTTTGGTTTAGCATATTGAGCTCTGTGTATTCACTTGTAAATTCTTTGTTTTTAGCCTTTTTCATTGAAAAGTGTTTTCCAATTATTTAGTATTTTTCCTTGCATGCTATTTACAGAATCCGCCTGCTTTGTCATCGTATTATCAATGCTACAACATTCACCAACTTCATCCTGCTCTTCATTTT
Source organism: Eleutherodactylus coqui (assembly GCF_035609145.1). Classification (NCBI taxonomy): domain Eukaryota; kingdom Metazoa; phylum Chordata; class Amphibia; order Anura; family Eleutherodactylidae; genus Eleutherodactylus; species Eleutherodactylus coqui. The sequence goes on from NC_089840.1 coordinate 152,511,632, forward strand.
ACTGAGCAGTATTTCTTTGGCAGCTGAAGATCCTATCAGAGCCGACTCTTTCCGTAACAAGGTAACAATCACACTCGTGGAACCCGTTGCGCATTTGTCTAGGTATGTAAGGAACATAAAGTGTGCGTGGCAGAACCTACACACACATCATAGTTTATATTTCCTCATGAAACAATGCTATTGTGCTTAGAAATAACGCCTTAAGCTGGAATCATGCATGCAGTTCTTAATGCCTTTTCTTTCAGTCAAACAGAGAACTTGGCATGAAATTATTGGTCATTCTGTCCTTTATACTTGTCTTTTTTGGATCCAGTTCTATGCATGTGTCAGGGCTTGAACTCAGTAGCCCCTGTGCTCCAAGCGACAGCTCTCCCTGCTGAGCTATCCAGCCTTCTAAACAGCTCCCCTGCTGAACCTTAGCTTTGTTCTTGTATTTCTGTACCCACTCTGGCTTCCCTGATTATGCTACCCATCTGCTCCTCTGTACCACGAACTAATACCTACTAGTGTACCGACTTCTGTCTTTCCCTGATCATGCTACAGATCTGGTTACAACAAGGGACTCCAACTCTGAACCACATCGTTGCAGTATGACTAAAAAAATTGCATGTTTGATTCCAGCCATAGGGAGGATGTCTATGCTTCTTCTAAGATAGTGGGCTAGGCACCATTCCTTCCCTTCTTTTATTTGTAACTAGTTTTGCAACATGCAGTAAGATTGAAAGTGATACAGTTCTTTAAAGGGCCACTCCGCTAAAAACACAGTTTCCATGTCTGCCCCTCTTGCCTGATTGCCTTTCACACTCAGGACGTCTGCTTTGTACATTCCAGTAAATTTTATGCAACCCCCTGTTCGATGCTTATCAGACATGATCTTAGTGGTGAGATGTTTTGCTTTCACTTTTAATCTATCCCAGGCAATATCATTTTCGCCTGCAGGGGGGGGTCAGTATAACTATCATTACCTTCTATAGTCCCCAAAATAAGCTACAGAGCGTAAGTATACAGTCAGTAGGGTGGGCTGTGATCTCCTCTATTATATTTGTGTAATCCTCATCAATAACTGTGAATGGAATGCCTGTATCCCCCTTTAAGCATATTCTGTGGTAGATCCATGTAACAGAATCACACAGACTGAGAAATTGACTACAGAATGAATCCACAACCCAAGTAGATCTGAGCGGGTCAGCGCTGAGATCACATGACAATCTGAGGAGAAAGTTTCAGAAAGAAATAAATAACTAAGCAAAGTAGCTCTAGCTGACTTACATACATGTCACCAAAGTGGCCTGTGAAGCTTTTGGATGTGGCTCAAGGTGTATTATTTAATAAGGTTGAGAATAATATGTCCAGCACTTTTGTGGTAAATTAAATGCTTTACAACAACTTCCCTTTAACTGTATCTATATTCTGTAAGTCAGATATACAGTAAGATGACAAACACATTTCCTGCATTCACACGTGCGGGTGTTGTGTGGTGAGATGCGCTCATGGCTTACTCTAATTCTGGTTTTGTCATGAAGTCTATATAGGTAACACCCTGCAGCCATGTAAATACACCCTGAAATAAGAAACAATGTTATTCTGATTTTCTTTAACTCTTTATACATTCATTTCAGATTCTGTCTTATTTTGATATCGTTTTCACAGTGATTTTTACAGTGGAAATTGTCCTCAAGGTAAAGATACATCCCAAAGCCCCCTCTGCATGGACCCTGCTCTATATTATTTAATATGGTGCAAACATTCCTTAAACATATTTCTCTATTTCCCTAGATGACTGTATATGGAGCCTTCCTGCATAAAGGTTCATTCTGCAGAAACTGCTTTAACATGCTGGATCTCTTGGTGGTTGGAGTCTCTCTGATCTCTAGTGGCATACAGTGAGCAAGAATTATTGACTAGTTCAATATTTGGTTGATCTTTATAAGAATTTGTGTGCTGTGTATTCATCTGGATTTCCATTAGAAGCACTGGCGTAACTATAGGGGATGCAATTGCATCCGGGCCCAGGAGCCTTAGGGGGCCCATATGGCCTCTCTTCTTTATATAGGGAGCCCAATGCTATGAATAAAGCATTATTGTTGGGGGCCCTGTTACAGGTTTTGCATTGGGGCATAGGAGCTTCAAGTTATGCCTCTGCATTAAGGGGTTAAGAGAAGTTGGGGGGCCCAAAGATAAAGTTTTGCACCCGGGCCCATGAGCCTTTAGCTACATCCCTGCATTGCAATAGTGGGTGTATTATGGGATATAATGACTGCTTGGCTCAGAAGGGGGGGGGGGGGGTTCTATCTACAGTAGCATAGACCAGTCTGTGGGACGTGTACTGCTGACGCATATAGCAAAGTACCAGATAGACTTGTACAGTTGCTGCTGATGAGCACCAATAACTCAGACAAAATAAAATTCTCTTTCCTCAGAGAGTGGTACATGTACTCCAACTCGCATTTTGATATTTTCTACTTTGTCAGGGGTCAAGTCTGAAAATGATGACTTAAATTGAAAGTAACAAGCCATCCACAGACAGCAGGGGCTGATGATCTTCTATGATGTTAATCTAAGATCATATGCAAGTCACCCATGCAGATTGCGTTTTAACAGGTGCAGCACTTCAAGAATGTCCTGATCAACAGGTCTGTGTTCACATGGTATGAATTGTGCACAGCCAATAAAACCAAGTGGAGAATGGATGGCGATTTCCACGCTCCAGGGAAGGAGACCAACTCTGTGTCCGATCTTCAAATAGACTGCATGATACTTTTCATTTAATTCACAAGATATTCAAATAGAATATAGTGCAATAAACACTAATGCGTGTGAAAAGTGAGTTATTTTATTAGATTCAAAAAGTTATAAAATCATACAGCATATAAACCATAACAGAAGCTCAAGGGTCCATTTGCTCCAGATGAACTCAAGTTTCGCAGACTTTGCTTCTTCTGGAGCATGTTTTTTTCAGCCAGAAAACTGATATTTATAGCAGCTCATTGATACAAGTAAGCTTCACGGACACAAAAACCATACAACTTTTGGACTATGAGACACAGCTGACTATAAAAAGACCCCATAGTGTAGACTACAAAAAATAGGGAAAAACTTACTTTATTCTAATGAAAACTTCCCTGGTGTTATAAGGAGGTGCAGGTGCCAAATTTGGCATTCTAGCATAGCACCTCGTGTCATGATATTCTAAGGTATGTGAGGGACTGTTGAATTTTGCATGTCCTTATTTTTTGAACATGGAAACAAATTGCAATTGCGTATGGAAATGTCTCAGCACATTCAGCTATCCATGTAAATGTGATCCCTCCTGGTAGCTCTGTAGTTTCTGTTTGTTTTGTTTTATCCTATTTTGCTTGTTTAGGCTTCATTCAAGTTCAAAACGCCTGGTGCAAATCCAGCGCAAAATAGTGCAGTATGTTGTGTTATTTCGTCTGGGGCGGATCTCATTATAATCAATGTCCGGCACCGCTTGTGTATGGTGTGTGCCAAATGATTACGATTGGTTAAAAAATAGCATGTGATCACAAAAGTTTTTTTGTGAATAAAGTTTGTCACTTTTCATATCCCTGATACTTAAATATCCTAGGAGAGGGAAAGTGACATTTAAAAGTATAGTCTTTTATTGGATGTAGTGGTGGCATCTTTGTGTCTAAATCTTTGGAAGTGAGAGGAATATACTTGATTGTTACAATGGAGCACAAGTCATAGTTTTAGTGAATGGGGCTTTTTACTATGTATCTGTTTACCTCTGATGTCTAAGAGGTGGCTCTGCGATCTCTCCTTGCAATGGCGGCAAAGGTGCCTGGCTCAATTGCGCACAGTGGCAAAAGGGTTATTACAGTCAACAATATTAATGGTGGTTTGTCACGGGACGCCAGTATCTCTATGTAAACAGACTCTGAGAATAAGTGTAGAAATAATTGACACAACTCCTTGTAACCTTGATGTGCAAACTAGAGATACTCAGTTTACACAGCTTTGGTAACAATTGCAAGAAACAACAAGTACAATTCTTCAGCAATGGCAGTGATAGTACTTTACGGTAGACATTAACGTTGCTCCACGCTTTCATTAAGATGCAAGACATTTGAATCTTCAACACTCTCTCTCCCTAATTGCCTTAAAAGGTTACTCAGAGGGATTCCCACAGTCCTAATTATCTGCTCGGTTACTCTGGCAATTGCTTGGCAGCTGGTGAAGATATTTTAGTAATGGGCCTCTTTACACTTCCCTGGCTTCACTGTTAACAGGGGATGTACAACTAACTGTTGTGTAGATGGGTCCCACACTGTATCCTCCACACTGCAGCTTGTTAGGAAACTTGTAAAATCCTTGCCTTCTCCAACAGGAACATGTTAAATGCACTCCACGCTGCTGCACCTCCTCTCACGTACTCCTCCTCCGACTACTTCCTCACTACTTCTCCTAATTCCTCCTTCACTTCCTGCCTTCACTCCCACACTTTTTCTCCTCACCTCCCCCCAACATCCTGCCTCACCCTGCTATTTTTCCGCTCTGGACTCTCACACCATCCCCCTCTACCAATCAGGGTTTGCATGACAAGCAGCCTATCAGCAGCCAGGTGTTGCCAAGCAGTTAGTTTTAGCTTGTGAAGAAAGGGGAAAACAGGATTTTTCTGACATACAGCACCGTCTATGTCTCCTAGGAGCACATAGCTAGGTGTTACAGAACGATTGTGTGGCTATACTGGAGGACCTTCTAGGCCACTATGTATGTATTGAGATCTGAGGGGCGCAGAAGTATACCTACTGGGTTTAGTTACAGCACATTATTTTAGGAATTAGAGAATTTGCAAGTTATTTTAGGGAATACGTACGGCTTAGGTCAAAATCCTACATCCCAGCCAGCTGTAAATCCTTACATTATTCTTATCCCCACATTCAGACAGTTTTCGTATAAACATATTAATGCAGTAAATGACATTTGAACAATCATGTACTGTAGAGTAGGCAACCTGTAAGTGAAGGAATTCACTAGTTACGCAATAGTCACACATCATTACTTTTCAGTTCTGTTAAAGATTCCATATGTATGCGATAATCCTGAAAAAAGATATATGCAATATGACAGTAGTTTCAGCTTGGCAAACCTGCGGTGCAAATGAACATAATAATAAAGAGTTCAGGATGAATTGTGCAGTGCACTAGTCCAGTGTCTCTGAAAATGACAGGTTTAAAGTGAGCAATCTATGACAGAACAATAAAACTTTTAGGATCATCAAGAAGTCTCTTGAGGCATATATGTTTGAATGTTGCTTTGCAACACGCTGTTGCATAAGCTATAATAAATTGAAGGGTATTTGTATAATCCACAGGATTCAATAAGTTAAGGTAGAAAAGTTAGTCCTGCAACCGCAAGGGTAGTTGTGATGGTTATAGTGATGGTGGTGCAAGGGCTGGAATCTGAGGTGTTACTGGTGATGGTGGTATAGATGCTGGTCGCTAATATAACAGCCTGGCAAAAGGATTTTGGTACCACGATATTTGATTCTTTAGGTCAAAAGGTGAGGGACATTCAGTGTCCTGATGGTCATCTGTCTCAGTCTCTGAATCTGTTTCAATTTCTTCTGTTCCTGAATCAGTAGATCCTGGTGATGATGGTGGGGCAAAACAAATTTTTAGTTTCAACGGTTTTTATTTATCTGTATAAAAATTTTCATTCAAATATGACTGGTGTACCACATTCTTAATTCCCCGCACAAGGGGCTCATTGTTATTGACTTGAAGTAGTGTAATTTTTATTATAACATTGTACTGGAAGGGGTAACAAAGGTATTTAACATGGGGTCGTCGTGGATCCATATCTATTTTCAGTTTGTATACTGAAAATCAGGAATTGGCTTCTGGTAGGGTGGTTAGGTAGAAGATAAATTATAATGTAGCCCTGGGACTTCTAGATAGTCAATCCAGGGTTGCCATGTTTTAAGGAAATTGGGTAGGGCGTCCGTTCTGATAGCGTGGATCCTTTCGTAGAGCATAATTATTGATATTCTATTGGTAGCCTCAGGGAAGGAAAAACTTGAGTTTTTTCCATTTGAAAGTAATATGGATCCTCGCGGCCATACAGAAAACCTGAATAAGTTGATGGGCTCTAAATTTAAGCCTCAGCGGTCAATCTCCTAGGAGGAAGACCTTGGGAGATTTAGGAATTGGGCCCACAAACAAGCGATTTATCAACCTGTGGACTTGTGACCACAGTTTAACAATCTCCCTGCAGGACCACCAGGTGTGGAGCATGTTCCCAACTTATCGGCAACCTCAGAAACAGAGCGGGGAGGAGGATTGGTACACACGGTGGACTCTCTGTGGAACTAAATACGTTCCATGAAGAATTTTAACCGAGGTTTCCATAAGAGAAACTTGGTGGCTACCCTTAGAGATCATAGAGCAACAATGCTGCCATGTTTCTAGGGTCATCTCAATCCCCAGATCCTCCTCCCACCTTCTCATGAATGATAGTTTTCCCCCTGCTATAGGATGGTTCAGCATACCATATACATATGAGAGAGATATTTTCTGAGAGGGGTCATTAGCACAAAGGTTTTTAAATGGGGTGAGATTGGGAAGAATGGGGGGTAGAGGTAGGGATGGAACACCTGATTGATCCGTAGGTATTCCTGTATGGGTGGTTTGAATGTGGTCAAAAATTGTTGTTTGGTGATTAATCTTGACTTATAGTAGAGGTGGCATAATGTAGTTATATGATTGCTTCTCCACCATGTGAAACATGATAGGTCCAGACTTGGTGGGAATTGCGTGTTGGGGATTATCGGTAGCATTGGGTAGGGCTTAGAGCACAGGTTATATTTAAACTTCTCCACAACAAAAGGGAATAATAGGAAAGCCAATCCTAGAGGAAGAGATCTGTAGACCAGGTAAGGACGAAATCGGGTGTGGATATATACGTCTTTTCTCAATGTTCACCCAGAGTGGGCTATATGCGCTACCTAGGCATATAACCCATTGGGCCAGTCACGCTTTCTTAAGTATGGAGGGATAATTCTATTTATACAGGGAATGAATTGAAGTAGTCATACTGACACCCAAGAATGTAAAATAATGTTGTTTTTGTTAAAATTGAGATCAATCAAATTCTTAACGTGTTCTGGGGTGTTGATCTAAGTTACTTCTGATTTATCTGTTTACTCGTAGGCCCGAAAGAGCTCCCCAAGTCTCTAAAAATAGACATTAAGTTCGATAATGTCGTTAAGGGTTTGGATAAGGTCAGCAGGAGGTCATCCGCAAATAGGCTAACTTTATATTCATGACCACCCAACTTCACCCCCTTTATATTCGGTTTATTGCGGATGGCCTCCGCCAGTGGCTCAATAGCTAAAGCAAATAGGGCCAGGGACAGGGGGGCACCCCTGCCTGGTTCCTCTATCTATATATATAAAGACTAGAGATGAGCGAACGTACTCGTCCGAGTTTGATACTCGTTCGAGTATTAGCGTGTTCGAGATGCTCGTTACTAGAGGCGAGCACCACGCGATGTTCGAGTTACTTTCACTTTCATCTCTGAGACGTTAGCGCGCTTTTCTGGCCAATAGAAAGACAGGGAAGGCATTACAACTTCCCCCTGCGACGTTCAAGCCCTATACCACACCCCTGCAGTGAGTGGCTGGCGAGATCAGGTGTCACCCGAGTATATAAATCAGCCCCTCCTGCGGCTCGCCACAGATGCATTCTGACAGAGATCAGGGAAAGTGCTGCTGGTGCCAGAGCTGCTATAGGGAGAGCGTTAGGAGTTATTTTAGGCTTCAAGAACCCCAACGGTCCTTCTTAGGGCCACATCTGACCGTGTGCAGTACTGTTGAGGCTGCTTTTAGCAGTGTTGCACAATTTTTCTTTTTGTATATCGGGCGTGCAGAGCATTGCGTCCGCAGTCTGCAGTCATTGTACAGAATATAGGGCCAGTACTGGTGAGGCAGGGAAAGAGATATTCAGGCTATATAGGCAGTGGGCTTTTTCCAAAAAATTGGGGAAAAATACTATATTTGGGCTGCCTGTGACCGTCTTCAGTTTACTGCGTGTTTGCTGGGGGTAGTAGTCCTAATTAATACGCAGCTAAGCGTTACAGCAGGCTTGCGCAAAATTGTTTCCTGGATCTGCTGTCTCTGTTACATGATCACCATCATCCCGCCAGAGGGAAAGAGTATACATAATATTATATGATGCCTACAGTATCTATCTGCTGGGGGTAGTAGTCCTAATTAATACGCAGCTAAGAGTTACAGCAGGCTAGCGCAAAATTGTTTCCTGGATCTGCTGTCTCTGTTACATCAGCGCCGTCATCCTGCCAGAGGGAAACAGTATACATAATATTATACGCTGCCTACAGTATCTATCTGCTGGGGGTAGTAGTCCTAATTAATACGCAGCTAAGTGTTACAGCAGGCTTGCGCAAAATTGTTTCCTGGATCTGCTGTCTCTGTTACATGATCGCCATCATCCCGCCAGAGGGAAAGAGTATACATAATATTATACGCTGCCTACAGTATCTATCTGCTGGGGGTAGTAGTCCTAATTAATACGCAGCTAAGCGTTACAGCAGGCTTGCGCAAAATTGTTTCCTGGATCTGCTGTCTCTGTTACATGATCGCCGTCATCCCGCCAGAGGGAAAGAGTATACATAATATTATACGCTGCCTACAGTATCTATCTGCTGGGGGTAGTAGTCCTAATTAATACGCAGCTAAGCGTTACAGCAGGCTTGCGCAAAATTGTTTCCTGGATCTGCTGTCTCTGTTACATCAGCGCCGTCATCCTGCCAGAGGGAAACAGTATACATATATTATACGCTGCCTACAGTATCTATCTGCTGGGGGTATTAGTCCTAATTAATACGCAGCTAAGCGTTACAGCAGGCTTGCGCAAAATTGTTTCCTGGATCTGCTGTCTCTGTTACATCAGCGCCGTCATCTTGCCAGAGGGAAACAGTATACATATATTATACGCTGCCTACAGTATCTATCTGCTGGGGGTAGTAGTCCTAATTAATACGCAGCTAAGCGTTACAGCAGGCTTGCGCAAAATTGTTTCCTGGATCTGCTGTCTCTGTTACATCAGCGCCGTCATCCTGCCAGAGGGAAACAGTATACATAATATTATACGCTGCCTACAGTATCTATCTGCTGGGGGTAGTAGTCCTAATTAATACGCAGCTAAGCGTTACAGCAGGCTTGCGCAAAATTGTTTCCTGGATCTGCTGTCTCTGTTACATGATCGCCGTCATCCCGCCAGAGAGAAAGAGTATACATAATATTATACGCTGCCTACAGTATCTATCTGCTGGGGGTAGTAGTCCTAATTAATACGCAGCTAAGCGTTACAGCAGGCTTGCGCAAAATTGTTTCCTGGATCTGCTGTCTCTGTTACATGATCGCCTTCATCCCGCCAGAGAGAAAGAGTATACATAATATTATACGCTGCCTACAGTATATATCTGCTGGGGGTAGTAGTCCTAATTAATACGCAGCTAAGCGTTACAGCAGGCTTGTGCAAAATTGTTTCCTGGATCTGCTGTCTCTGTTACATCAGCGCCGTCATCCTGCCAGAGGGAAACAGTATACATAATATTATACGCTGCCTACAGTATCTATCTGCTGGGGGTAGTAGTCCTAATTAATACTGTCGAGGGTTAATTTGTTCAAACAGACTGGTCAGTTATGTTGTCCGGTTCCGAATTGACCTAAGCAGGAGCGCTCCTTGAGAGTCAAAGTACTGACCATTACCCGGTATATGGTGAAACAATGAACTCTAACTCTTTATTGGCATAGTCTCAGTTTATATAGAAGATCGCCCACGCAGGGATGCGACCTCTGGTAATACAGGGAATAACCTCGTGATTTCCATACATCTTAAACTCATGACTTCTATATCTGACAATAAACTTATGACATAATCATTCATCAAAAACTTGTGACATTTTAAGAAAATAGCTGATTTCACATGACTCTTAGAGTAAGAGCTGAAAACTCTTTGCGGTTAGGCCCCGTCTTGCTAAATCCCAAGACATCTGTTCTTAACTTCCTGATTTCCACTTAGATCAGACGTTTGGCCTATTACTCAATAGTCATGAGTCCTTCAGCGCAGAATAGAATATTTGCAGTATTCAACCTTATTGATTCAAATAGATTACTAAGCAAAATATATTAACTCCTTTTTGATTAGCGACATTTATTAATTTCTTTACAGCCCCTCTTGGCCCTTATCATTCCCCCATTTTGGACATCAGGAAGACACACGCAGGGTCCAGTTCTATATTGAGAAGTCATAGTCGAGGTAGGTCCTATTGGTCGACTAGTCCATATAAGGCGTCTCTAGTATGATGTTACAATACTAGTAGCGTGCACAGGTACGCACGGCAGGGGATTCCCTAATCTTCACCCACACCACTGTCCCTCCTGGAGTTAGTTCTAGTGGTGAACACGTCCAGGTCGCGTTACCCTGACCCTACACTACCTAGTGACAAGACTGGAAGGAACCGCCGTATGTTCTGCCTTCATCCAGCAGGGGTCGGCCTACACAGGGGCTGCAAAGGCTTTTGCCGTACATTTGCTCACACAAGAGATTATGACTTTGATTATTATATATATACACAACAGCATGACAATTATGGGGAATTTTGAGGCTGAGTTGATCCAGAGGAAGGCGAAAACCCTTTTAGGAAAAAGCCAATTATCCTTGTATAAAAGGGAAAAATTCCTTCTTGACCCCAAATATGGCGATCGGAACAAGTCCCAAGATCACAGCCGACATCTGACTTTTTAAAATGCATTATTGTTTTCCTGTATCTAAACAAATCTCTTACCATTTGTTTGTGTGAAATATAAAGTGTATGTTTGACCGCATCACAATGGGGACAATATTCATATACATTAAGAAAGGTATTTTCCTGAATAACATTGCTTTCTTCCACATCACTATCATTATGCACTATTGAATATATATATCGCGAAGTGTCTTTATTGGAGTGGGGATAGACAGTAAGCAAGTCCGTAAAATATCTTCCCCACTCCGCAGGTTGGGCATGCACATGTGGGAAATATTCAGTACGTCCTTTGCAAAGTATTCCCACATGTTGGGGTGTCCTTCCTCCCAAACAGTCCATCTTCTTCTTACATCGACAGTTGATGAGGAATTGTCCCGAAAAGAGAGTAGTCCAAGAAAACAAAGGGTAAATAATACACCTATCCAGACTATCAATGCTGGTGTCCAGGTTGTCATCCTCCTCCCCCACCCTGGGTTGGGCTTACTCTCCACCCCCCTCGTGGTGCTGAGGTGTTGGAACTTTCTTGCAGTGTGAGGCATGGATCCAAGTGGGTTTGCCTTCTAGCTTGACCGAGGTGGGAGTGGTTAACAGCACTTGGTATGGTCCGTCAAAGCGAGGTTCCAAAGTCTTTCTGACGTGTCTCTTTACCACCACCCAATCTCCAGGTTGCAGAGAGTGGGATCCTTCCAAACTATCAGGGTCTGGAATAGAAGAGAAAACTAGGTCGTGCGTTATTTTTAGCTTTTGGCATAAGTCCTGCACAAAGGAAGTAACTTTATCATGACCCAGGGATAGAGCTTGGGGGTGATACAGTCCTAACCTGGGCACGGAGCCAAAGAGAATCTCATAAGGAGACAGTCCTGTTTTCCTATTTGGCGTGGTCCGTACTGAGTAGAGGGCCAGAGGTAGGCACTCGGGCCAAGGTTTTCCTGTTTCAACCATGGCTTTCTGTATCTTAAGTTTGAGGGTGCCATTGAGTCTTTCTACTTTTCCGGAGCTCTGCGGATGATAGGGGGTGTGAAAGGCCTGCTCTACTCCTAAGGCGGACATGACTTCCTTCATTACCTCACCAGTGAAGTGAGTACCACGGTCGCTCTCAATGGTCTCTGGTACCCCAAATCTGCACACTAACTCCGACACAAGTTTTTTTGCAGTGGCCTGGGCAGTGGCCTTCGTGACCGCGTAGGCCTCGGGCCACGCGGAAAAGAGGTCAACGCATACTAAGACATACTCATACCTTCCTGATCTGGGCAGCTGGATGTAATCTATCTGTAGTCTCTGGAAGGGGTACAAAGGTCGCGGAGTGCACTTCCGAGGGGTCTTTACTACTTGACCGGGGTTGTGTAGTGCACAGATTTCACAAGCCTTGACGTATGCCTTTGCCATCCTGTCAAATCCCGGAGCGTACCACATTTTCTCCACCAGGGCTACCATGGCATTACGAGAAGCGTGCACCTTTCCATGAGCCAAAAGGGCCATACTAGGATAGGCAGCCGCAGGTAAACACATACGGGAACCCATCATCCAACCTTCATTTCCTTTTACTGCCCCTGCACTTGCCCAGCGCTCCTGCTCTTGCCCTGAGGGGAGTAGGTCCACCTCCTTCTGTGGTGGGACAGAGAGGGTCTGGTCCTTGGCAGGGGGATCAGGATCCTCCTCCGCTGGGCAGGACCTGGTCTGAACTCTGCACACGGGTGCCCTCCAGTCCAGCAGGGCTGCAGCCTTAGCTGCTCCGTCTGCCTTCTCGTTGCCTCTGCTTTCCAAGGAGTCCCCTTGGGTGTGTGCCTTTACCTTTATTATGGCTACCTGCTTCGGGAGCATGATAGCTGACATTAAACTACTTACTGCCTCACCATTCTTTATCGGTCTGCCTTGAGCTGTTAGGAAGCTCCGCGCGCGCCAAATCGGCCCATAGTCATGCGCAACGCCAAACGCGTACCTGGAGTCCGTGTAGATATTAGCAGTGACTCCCCGGGCTAACTTGCAGGCCTCGGTCAGAGCGCACAGCTCCGCTTCCTGTGCTGACATATGTGGGGGCAAGGCGCGGCCTATCAGTACTTCATTCATTGATACTACAGCAAACCCTGTCACAAATCTGCCCATCTCATTCTGGTATCGTGATCCATCCACAAACATTTCAAGGTGGGGGTTCAGGAGTGGCTTATCTGTGACATGAGCAAATCCAGCTGTCTCCTGCTCCATCAGAGCAGCACAGTCATGCTGGTGCTCGGCGTCAAAAGCTTCCTCTTCGCCTAGGGAATTGACAAAAAGTTGATCCCCTGTGCTTACTCCCCCTTTTGAATCAGTGTCACCTAATGGCAGTAAGGTGGCCGGATTCAAAGTTGTGCAACGTTGAAATGAGACATTGGATGAAGAGTGTACTGCAAGTTCCATTTTAACCTGTCTAGCAAGAGACAGATGTCTACGGCTCACCTGTGTCAGAATTCCATGTACGTCATGGGGCGTGAGGACCACAAGAGGGTAGTCTAGGACCACCTCAGAAGCTTTCTCAAGTAGTGCTTGTACAGCCAGAACTGCTCTTACACAGGAGGGTGAACCCCTGGCTACTGCATCAAGATGTGCACTGTAGTATGCTACAGGGCGCTTTTTGTCACCATGCTCTTGTGTGAGGACGGCAGTAGCATGTCCCGCCATCTCAGTCACGAACATCTGGAAGGGTTTATCATAGTCTGGCAGACCCAGTGCCGGAGCACTGGTGATCTGTATTTTCAGCTGATGGAAAGCTGACTCGGCTTCCGGAGACAAAGCAAATGGCTTAGAACTCAGACAGTCGTACAGAGGCTGCATGGTCATGGAGGCAGAGCGAATCCACGGCCGACAATATGAAACTAACCCCAGAAATGTCCGCAACTGAGCATGGGAGGTAGGGAGTGGCATGTCCTCCACCACCTTGGTACGTTCTGGCGTGAGGTGTTTTGTACCAGGACCTAGGCAGTGACCAAGAAACACAACATGAGATTTGCAAAACTGTAATTTGTCTTTACTGGCTTTACACCCGCTGTCTGCAAGAAAACAAAGAAGGCTGAGTGAGGCCGCAACGCAGGTAGGTCTGTCCGGTGCACAGAGTAGGAGATCATCAACATACTGAAGCAGGGCCACACCTGGTGGGACCGTCCATGCATCAAGTACAAGCCTCATACATCGGGTGAATTGATTTGGGCTGTTTTGTGCCCCTTGTGGTAGGACAGTCCAGCAGTACTGTTTTCCTCGGAACGTGAAGGCGAACAGGTACTGGCAATCGGGGTGGATCGGGACGGACATAAAGGCATTGGCGAGATCGATCAGAGTGTACCAACAGGTTCCGGATGGTATGGTGGACAACAGAGTGTAAGGGTTGGGGACCAAAGGTGTTTCTAGGATGGTCACCTTATTGATTTCTCTTAGATCGTGAACCATCCGGTAGGTATCAGGTTCACCTTTCTTCCCTTTCTTTTTAACTGGGAAAAGTGGCGTGTTAGCGGGTGAGACGCAAGGTTTTAAAGCATTCAAGGCACATAACTCTGTAATAGTGGAGGCTATTGCGTCTTCCTGTGCCATGGCTAGGGGATATTGGCGGATCATGGGGGCTTTTTCCCCATCTTTGAGATATACCATGACTGGGGGTACGTGGAGATGGCCCAAGTCTGTCTTCCCTTTTGCCCAAAGGGTCTCTGGCACTGCTGAGAGAACCTGTGTATCTTCTGGGGTCAACACATATACAGTACAAGAAGGAGGCGGAGTGACCAAGTCTGCTGCCATGAGACAGAATACTTGGTGGTCGGCCGCAGAGGTACTGACATGAGCCTCACCGGAAGGATGGAGCTGAATACAGCACCCCAGGGGTCCCATCACATCGGTTCCCATGATGCAATCCCCAGCGGGTGACACCAGGAAGCGAGTGAGGACTCGTGACCCTTGAAAGGAGACTTCTATGGGCTCGGTCTCACGCATGGGTGTTGGTTCACCGGACACTCCAACGGCTATGGCTATGGAGTCTGAGAGGGGAATACTAAGGTCATTGGCTTGTGAGGTACTGACACATGATTTAGTGGCCCCTGTGTCAATTAAAAAGGGCACCTCCTTCCCCTGGATTTTTAGAGGCTGAAAAATTTGTGGCCCACGTGCGTCAGTAACTATAAGGGACACGGGGGAAGGAGTGCCAGACCTTCATTGGTAATTGGTATACCCGTTGTTTCCCTGTGGGCGGGATGATGTGGTATTGGCCGTACTTCCCTGTTGCCCCCTTTCGTCTGACATGTTCTGTCTAGGGCGTTTAGGGGCTCTACAATTACGGGCCAAGTGTCCAGTCTTCCCGCAGTTATAACACTTACGGGTCTCCCGCCTGGGGTCGTTAAGTCGGACTGTGTCCCCCTCCATGGTGTAATGTTTAACCATAACACCCTTTGCGTGGTCTTCTGTGTCCATGACAAATCCTACAGCTTTCTTATATAGATCACGCGGTTTGGCCTGTCGCCAATCGGGGGTACATGCTTTAACGCGTTCAGACAGGCGCTTATCTATTCCTTGCATAAAGGCTTCACAAAAAGCAGCATTACGTATTGCTTTTGGACAATCATATAAACCCAGATCTCTGCCAACTTCCTCTAAACGGCCAAAGTAACATTCAATAGACTCGCCCTTGTTCTGTCTACACTGGGTTAGGGCTGTACGTCTCTCTTGGGCTTTATCCTTAAACCAGGTTTTAACCTTGTCCACATATTGAGTACCACTAGGTAATGTCTGGGGGTCATCTGGGCAATCTTCAAGACCACAAAATTGAGCAATACTATTGTAAAGGCCCAGAGGACATTTTACATTCATAAGACATTCCATATCTGTCCAAGTGGCAGAGTAGTTTTTCTGTATGACTTCCAACTTTCTATGGAAAGCTGCTGGCTCTGTCTGGGGATCGGGCAGTTGCTGACACAGTGCCATCTGGTCTGTGGCGCTCCAGGGTCGCCATGTAGTGACTGTAGACCCGGGAGTTGGTCTATGTGCGTCCGTAGGTCTGTCATTAGAAGACGATGGTCTGTCAGTGTCCTCTTGTCTGACCGTGCCCAATGGTGGACTCGGTCTGTTTGGTTCTCTATAATGGGTAGTGGAGGTTGTAACTGGGAACAAGGGAATCGGTTGTCTACACTGATCCCTGGGACGTGGAGTCCCACATACTGTACAGATTTCTCTAAAACAGGCATTCTGTTGACCACAACGTGGACAATCCCAAGCCGGACCTCTATTTACTTCAGGGCCCGGGGATCCTGATTGAGGGCTGTAGGGAGGTGTATCCATCTGGGCAGTAGCCTGTGGATACGTAGGAGGCAGGGGCGGCAAATTGGGATACAGAGAATTAAAGGGATTATTTGGAGACATTGGTGGAACGGCCGGGACGACAGGAGAGACTAATGGAACCGTAGGGGTTTCCATGGGAACGTCTATTGGTGGCCGGGGCATAGGACAATAAACTAAAATGCCCTCGCCTCGGGATTCGGAGTCCCAGTGTTCGTCTTCTGCTGTTTTAGAGCAGTCCAGAATAGCCTTCATGCCTTTTTCCAAACCCTTATTTCTTATTTCCTTTCTATGCTTATCCTCATATTGTGACCAAAATTCATAATTGAATGTTCCCGCCTTCTTGAGGCCTATACGTTTGTAAACTTTATAGGCTTGTCTGCAAATGTCCTCCCCTTCTCTATCTTTAATTATCTCAATAGGAGTCTGATATATCTTAGATTGTTCAGACCCCATCTTGACCACTTCCGACTATTCTTCACTAAGTATACAGGACGTATATTTCACACAGTAAACTAAGATAATCACTGAGACTATCTGGGAACACACAGTTCCCTGTCCCGGAATAGATTTACAGAACTAAAACGTGGTCAACTTCAAACACTAGGATTCAGGGGAGACCAGACTTCGCCTCTTAGGGAACTTTTAGTAATATTATAACAGATCCAGAGTAAGAATATGACTGCCAGAAATGAGACTATAACAATAACAATTATTTCAATCTCCAATACAGACAACATGACTCTTTAAGTCCCAATGAGTGAGTTCTTCCGTCTAGGACAGTTAAATGAACTTATTCACTCTAAAATATGGACGGGGCAGAAAATATAGGAAACAGGCAACAACATACCTCTAGTCCGTTAGAGACACACAGATCAAAAGAATCCAGACTGTATAATAGTAAGATAAGCTCTTACCTGTACACCGGTGTTTTAGTCTGGAGTCTCCGGATCCAATATCCACGTCAACGGGCCAGGAGTTTGTTTCAGTCTACTGGTTGCGATGTCCCGTAAAGGTAAGCCCCGCCCCACGTTGGGCGCCAAGAACTGTCGAGGGTTAATTTGTTCAAACAGACTGGTCAGTTATGTTGTCCGGTTCCGAATTGACCTAAGCAGGAGCGCTCCTTGAGAGTCAAAGTACTGACCATTACCCGGTATATGGTGAAACAATGAACTCTAACTCTTTATTGGCATAGTCTCAGTTTATATAGAAGATCGCCCACGCAGGGATGCGACCTCTGGTAATACAGGGAATAACCTCGTGATTTCCATACATCTTAAACTCATGACTTCTATATCTGACAATAAACTTATGACATAATCATTCATCAAAAACTTGTGACATTTTAAGAAAATAGCTGATTTCACATGACTCTTAGAGTAAGAGCTGAAAACTCTTTGCGGTTAGGCCCCGTCTTGCTAAATCCCAAGACATCTGTTCTTAACTTCCTGATTTCCACTTAGATCAGACGTTTGGCCTATTACTCAATAGTCATGAGTCCTTCAGAGCAGAATAGAATATTTGCAGTATTCAACCTTATTGATTCAAATAGATTACTAAGCAAAATATATTAACTCCTTTTTGATTAGCGACATTTATTAATTTCTTTACAGCCCCTCTTGGCCCTTATCAATACGCAGCTAAGCGTTACAGCAGGCTTGCGCAAAATTGTTTCCTGGATCTGCTGTCTCTGTTACATGATCGCCGTCATCCCGCCAGAGGGAAAGAGTACACATAATATTATACGCTGCCTACAGTATCTATCTGCTGGGGGTAGTAGTCCTAATTAATACGCAGCTAAGTGTTACAGCAGGCTTGCGCAAAATTGTTTCCTGGATCTGCTGTCTCTGTTACATGATCGCCGTCATCCTGCCAGAGGGAAAGAGTATACATAATATTATACGCTGCCTACAGTATCTGTCTGCTGTATCAGTTCAGCATTTTAAAAAAATAGAAGCAAAATACTTAAGGCCTACTACTGGCCTTTGGCCACTTGACTGCTTCTGCGCTGTGAATTCCACTAGCTCAGTCATACGCACCTACGTCTCACTACAGGCGTGCGCAAAATTGTTTCCTGGCTCTGCTTTGCGTTCCGTAAGGGAAGTCAGCCTCCAACCACAGGCCAATAAGTGGCACATTTAATTACAGCGTTCTGTTTCTGCACTACTGGTAATACAGCATGCTGAGGGGTAGAGGTAGGCCTAGAGGGCGTGGATGCGGGCGAGGGCGCTGAGGCCCAAGTCAGGGTGTGGGCACAGGCCGAGCTCCTGATCCAGGTGTATCGCAGCCGACTGCTGCGGGATTAGGAGAGAGGCACGTTTCTGGCATCCCCACATTCATCTCACAATTAATGGGTCCACGCGGTAGACCTTTATTAGAAAATGAGCAGTGTGAGCAGGTCCTGTCGTGGATGGCAGAAAGTGCATCCAACAATCTATCGACCACCCAGAATTCTGCGCCGTCCACTGCTGCAACTCTGAATCCTCTGGCTGCTGCTCCTCCTTCCTCCCAGCCTCCTCACTCCATTACAATGACACATTCTGAGGAGCAGGCAGACTCCCAGGAACTGTTCCCGGGCCCCTGCCCAGAATGGCCAGCAATGGTTCCTCTCCCACCGGAGGAGTTTGTCGTGACCGATGCCCAACCTTTGGAAAGTTCCCGGGGTCCGGAGGATGAGGCTGGGGACTTCCGGCAACTGTCTCAAGAGCTTTCAGTGGGTGAGAAGGACGATGAGACACAGTTGTCTATCACTCAGGTAGTAGTAATTGGAGTAAGTCTGAGGGAGGAGCGCACAGAGGATTCGGAGGAAGAGCAGCAGGACGATGACGTGACTGACCCCACCTGATTTGCTACGCCTACTGAGGACAGGTCTTCAGAGGGGGAGGCAAGTGCAGCAGCAGGGCAGGTTGGAAGAGGCAGTGCGGTGGCCAGGGGTAGAGGCAGGGCCAGACCGAATAATCCACCAACTGTTTCCCAAACAGCCCCAAACAGCCCCCTCGCGCCTTGCCACCCTGCAGAGGCCGAGGTGCTCAAAGGTCTGGCAGTTTTTCACTGAGAGTGCAGACGACCGACGAACAGTGGTGTGCAACCTTTGTCGCGCCAAGATCAGCCGGGGAGCCACCACCAGCCTCACCACCACCAGCATGCGCAGACATATGATGGCCAAGCACCCCACAAGGTGGGACGAAGGCCGTTCACCGCCTCTGGTTTGCACCGCTGCCTCTCCCCCTGTGCCCCAACCTGCCACTGAGATCCAACCCCCCTCTCAGGACACAGGCACTACCGTCTCCTGGCCTGCACCCACACCCTCACCTCCGCTGTCCTCGGCCCCATCCACCAATGTCTCTCAGCGCACCGTCCAGCCGTCACAAGCACAAGTGTTGGAGCTCTCAAGCGTTAAAAGTGCACATAGCCAAATTTATCAGCCTGGAGATGCTGCCGTATAGGGTTGTGGAAACGGAGGCTTTCAAAGGTATGATGGCGGCGGCGGCCCCGCGCTACTCAGTTCCCAGTCGCCACTACTTTTCCCGATGTGCCGTCCCAGCCCTGCACGACCACGTCTCCCGCAACATTGTACGCGCCCTCACCAACGCGGTTACTGCCAAGGTCCAGGTGAATTTAGTGGAGGCTGGGACAGAGTCAGAGCCTGGGACCGCTCACGTCCTACCCACCCCCAAAATTGCTGGCCCCAGCTCGGTGGTGGTATCTGCGGCGGTGTATGCTTCCTCCACTAAACCACCCTCCTCCTCCAACGCAACCTCTGTCTCGCAATGAAGATGTGTCAGCAGCAGCACGTCGCCAGCAGTCGGTGTCGCGTGGCGTGGCAGCACAGCGGTGGGCAAGCGTCAGCAGGCCGTGCTGAAACTACTCAGCTTAGGAGAGAAGAGGCACACGGCCCACGAACTGCTGCAGGGTCTGACAGAGCAGACCGACTGCTGGCTTTCGCCGCTGAGCCTCTGACCGGGCATGGTCGTGTGTGACAACGGCCGTAACCTGGTGGCGGCTCTGCAGCTCGGCAGCCTCACGCACGTGCCATGCCTCTCCCACGTCTTTAATTTGGTGGTTCAGCGCTTTCTGAAAAGCTACCCACGCTTGTCAGACCTGCTCGGAAAGGTGCGCCGACTCTGCGCACATTTCCGCAAGTCCAACACGGACGCTGCCACCCTGCGCACCCTGCAACATCGGTTTAATCTGCTGTGCGACGTGCCCACACGATGGAACTCTACGCTCCACATGTTGGCCAGGCTCTATGAGCAGCGTAGAGCTATAGTGGAATACCAACTCCAACATGGGCGGCGCAGTGGGAGTCAGCCTCCTCAATTCTTTACAGAAGAGTGGGCCTGGTTGGCAGACATCTGCCAGGTCCTTGGAAACTTTGAGGAGTCTACCCAGATGGTGAGCGGCGATGCTGCAATCATTAGCGTCACCATTCCTCTGCTATGCCTCTTGAGAAGTTCCCTGCAAAGCATAAAGGCAGAAGCTTTGCGCTCGGAAACAGAGGCGGGGAAGACAGTATGTCGCTGGATAGTCAGAGCACCCTCCTGTCTATATCTCAGCGCGTTGAGGAGGAGGAGGAGGAGGGGGAGGAGGATGAGGAGGAGGGGAAAGAGACAGCTTGGCCCACTGCTGAGGGTACCCATGCTGCTTGCCTGTCATCCTTTCAGCGTGTATGGCCTGAGGAGGAGGAGGATCCTGAAAGTGATCTTCCTAGTGAGGACAGCCATGTGTTGCGTACAGGTACCCTGACACACATGGCTGACTTCATGTTAGGATGCCTTTCTCGTGACCCTCGCGTTACACGCATTCTGGCCACTACGGATTACTGGGTGTACACACTGCTCAACCCACGGTATAAGGAGAACCTTTCCACTCTCATACCCGAAGAGGAAAGGGGTTCGAGAGTGATGCTATACCACAGGACCCTGGCGGACAAACTGATGGTAAAATTCCCATCCGTCAGCGCTAGTGGCCGTAGGCGCAGTTCCGAGGGCCAGGTAGCAGGGGAGGCGCGGAGATCAGGCAGCATGTACAGCACAGGCAGGGGAACACTCTCTAAGGCCTTTGACAGCTTTATGGCTCCCCAGCAAGACTGTGTCACCGCTCCCCAGTCAAGGCTGAGTCGGCGGGAGCACTGTAAAAGGATGGTGAGGGAGTACGTAGCCGATCGCACGACCGTCCTCCGTGACGCCTCTGCCCCCTACAACTACTCGGTGTCGAAGCTGGACACGTGGCCTGAACTCGCGCTGTATGCCCTGGAGGTGCTTGCTTGTCCTGCGGCTAGCGTCTTGTCAGAGAGGGTGTTTAGTGTGGCTGGGGGAATCATCACAGATAAGCGTACCCGCCTGTCAACTGACAGTGCTGACAGGCGTACACTCGTCAAGATGAACAAAGCCTGGATTTCCCCAGACTTCTCTTCTCCACCAGCGGACAGCAGCGATACCTAAACAATACGTAGGCTGCACCCGCGGATGGAAGCATTGTTCTCTATCACCATCAAAAACGTGGACCTTTTGCTTCATCAATCTGTGTATAATATGTATCCTCCTCCTCCTGCTCCTCCTCCTGAAACCTGACGTAATCACGCCGAACGGGCAATTTTTCTTAGGCCCACAAGGCTCAGTCATATAATTTTTGTAAACAATTTTTATACGTTTCAATGCTCATTAAAGCGTTGAAACTTGCACCTGAACCAATTTTTATTTTAACTGGGCTGCCTCCAGGCCTAGTTACAAATTAAGCCACATTAACCAAAGCGATTAATGGGTTTCACCTGCCCTCTTGGTTGGGCATGGGCAATTTTTCTGACGTACATTAGTACTGTTGGTACACCGATTTTTTGGGGCCCTCGCCTACTGTGGAATCTAATTAATTTTTTGCCCACCTGCATTAAAGCTGACGTTACATCAGCTGTGATGGGCACTGCAATGGGATACATTTATGTACAGCCGGTGGGTTCCAGGGAGCCACCCATGCTGTCGGTCCACACGGAGTTGTAACTGCATGTGTCCACTTCTAAAGAACCCCAGTCTGACTGGGGCATGCAGTGTGGGCCGAAGCCCACCTGCATTAAACATGACATTACCTCAGCTGTGATGGGCAATGCAATGGGATATATTTATGTACCGCCGGTGGCTTCCTGGCACCCACCCATGCTGTCAGTCCACAGGGACTTCACAATAGGGAGCTGTACCTGCCTGTGTCTATGAATTAAAAACCCCGGTCAGGTTGGGGCATGCAGTGTTGGCCGAAGCCCACCTGCATTTAATCGGACGTTACCTCAGCTGTGATGAGCACTGCAATGGGATACATTTATGTACAGCCAGTGGGTTCCAGGGAGCCACCCATGCTGTGGGTGCACACGGAATTCCCATTGTGGAGTTGTACCTGCCTGTGACTATTTATAAAAAACCGCGGTCTGACTGGGGCATGCAGACACCTTGACAGAATGAATAGTGTGTGGCACATAGGTTCCCCATTGCTATGCCCACGTGTGCAGCTCCTGATGGCGGTGGCACAGGATTATATTTCTCATTGCTTCTGTACAGCATTGTGGGCTACCGCCCCGTTCCTTTTAAAGAGGGTCGCTGCCTAGCCGTGCCAACCCTCTGCAGTGTGTGCCTGCGGTTCCTCCTCATGGCAGATGCACTTATAAATAGACATGAGGGTGGTGTGGCATGAGGGCAGCTAAAGGCTGCGCAGGGACACTTTGGTGTGCGCTGTGGACACTGCATCGTGCGGGGGGGGGGGGGGGGGTTGGGTAGCATGTAACCCAGGAAAAGTGGCAGCGGAGTGTCATGCAGGCAGTGATTGTGCTTTGTTGGAGGTAGTGTGGTGCTTAGCTAAGGTATGCATTGCTAATGAGGGCTTTTCAGAAGTAAAAGTTGTTGGGAGGGGGGGGGGGCACTCTTGCCGCTATTGTGGCTTAATAGTGGGACCTGTGAACTTGAGATGCAGCCCAACATGTAGTCCCTCGCCTGCCCTATCCGTTGCTGTGTCGTTCCCATCACTTTCTTGAATTGCCCAGATTTTCACAAATGGACACCTTAACGAGCATCGGCGATATACAAAAATGCTCGAGTCGCCCATTGACTTCAATGGGGTTCGTTACTCGAAACGAACCCTCGAGCATCGCGAAAATTTCGTTCCGAGTAACGAGCACCCGAGCATTTTGGTGCTCACTCATCTATATATATAAAGGTGAAAGCCCTCACTGACTCACTGACTGACTCGCCAAAAGTTCTCAAACTTCCCAATGTTGTAGAAACATGAAATTTGGCAAAAGCATAGATTATCTCCAAAATAGGAAAAGAAATTGGGTCCCAACTCGATTATTCAATTCTAGCGCAAAAGAATTGGCGTCGAAATTTAACGTACATAATCTAAATCACTCACTTCCCAATGTCATAGAAACGGGAAATTTGGCACGAGCATTGATTATGTCATAAATAGGAAAAGTTAATGGGTCCCAACTCGATTATTCAATTGTATGCGCAAAAGAATTGGCGTCAAAATTTTACGTGCGGAATGTAATTTTCTCACTTTCCGGTGTCATAGAAACGTGAAATTTGGCACCAGCATTGATTATGTCACAAATAGGAAAAGCAAATGGGTCCCAACTCGATTATTCAATTCTAGCGCAAAAGAATTGGCGTCCAAATTTTACGTGCGGAATGTAATTTTCTCACTTTCCGGTGTCATAGAAACGGGAAATTTGGCACGAGCATTGATTATGTCATAAATTGGAAAATCTAATGGGTCCCAACTCGATTATTCAATTCTATGCGCAAAACAATTAGCGTCCAAATTTTACGTGCGGAATCTAATTTTCTCACTTTCTGGTGTCATAGAAACATGAAATTTGGCACAAGCATTGATTATGTCATAAATAGGAAAAGTTAATAGGTCCCAACTCGATTATTCAATTCTAAGCGCAAAAGAATTAGTGTCCAAATTTTATGTACGTAATCTAATTCTCTCACTTCCTGATGTCATTTTATATGAAGGAAACGTTGCATGGTTACCTCCACGTGGTGTTTCCTTGGTAACGCAGAGAACTATGCAAATTGGTGAACATATGTTTTTCCTCAGTATCTCTAAAGTAACCACGACTTCATAAGATTTTCCGTGTGAACACCAGATAAACACCAGTACCAAATTAACTTGGGCGAAGCCGGGTATATCAGCTAGTCTCTAATAAAGACGAAAGCCCTCACTGACTCACTGACTGACTCACTCACTCACTGACTGACTCACTCACTGACTGACTCGCCAAAAGTTCTCCAACTTCCCGATGTCGTAGAAACATGAATTTTGACACGAGCATAGATTATCTCCAAAATAAAAGTAATTGGGTCCCAACTCGATTATTCAATTCTAGCGCAAAAGAATTGGCGTCGAAATTTAACGTACATAATCTAAATCTCTCACTTCCCAATGTCATAGAAACTTAAAATTTGGCACGAGCATTGATTATGTCATAAACAGGAAAAGTTCAAGGGTCCCAACTCGATTATTCAATTTTATGCGCAAAAGAATTAGCGTCCAAATTTTACGTACGGAATGTAATTTTCTCACTTTCCGGTGTCATAGAAACGTGAAATTTGGCACGAGCACTGATTATGTCATAAATAGGAAAATCTTATGGGTCCCAACTCGATTATTAAATTCTATGCGCAAAAGAATTAGCGTCCAAATTTTATGTACGGAATGTAATTTTCTCACTTTCCGGTGTCATAGAAACGTGAAATTTGGCAGGAGCATTGATTATGTCATAAATAGGAAAAGCGAATGCGTCCCAACTCGATTATTAAATTCTATGCGCAAAAGAATTAGCGTCCAAATTTTATGTACGGAATGTAATTTTCTCACTTTCTGGTGTCATAGAAACGTGAAATTTGGCACGAGTATTTGATTATGTCATAAGTAGGAAAAGCTAATGGGTCCCAACTCGATTATTCAATTCTAGCGCAAAAGAATTGGCTTTGAAATTTTACGTGCGGAATGTAATTTTTTCACTTTCCGGTGTCATAGAAATGGGAAATTTGGCACGAGCATCGATGATGTCATAAATAGGAAAAGCTAATGGGTCCCAACTCGATTATTCAATTCTAGCGCAAAAGAACTAGCGTCCAAATTTTACATACGGAATCCAATTCTCTCACTTCTTGGTGTCATAGAAACATGAAATTTGGCACGAGCATTGATTATGTCATAAATAGGAAAAGTTAATGGGTCCCAACTTGATTATTCAATTCTAAATGCAAAAGAATTAGCGTCCAAATTTTACGTATGGAATCTAATTCTCTCACTTCCTGATGTCATTTTATATAAAGGAAACGTCGCATGGTTACCTCCCCGTGGTGTTTCCTGGGTAACGCAGAGAACTATGCAAAATTGTGAACATATGTTTTTCCGGTATCTCTAAAGTTACCACGACTTCAGAAGATTTTCCATGTGAACACCAGATAAACACCAGTACCAAAGTAACTCAGGCGAAGCCGGGTATATCAGCTAGTCTATATATATAAAGCTGAAAGCCCTCACTGACTCACTGACTCACTCACTCACTCACGGACTGACTGACTGACTCGCCAAAAGTTCTCCAACTTCCCGATGTCGTAGAAACATGAAATTTGGCGCAAGCATAGATTATCTCCAAAATAGGAAAAGAAATTGGGTCCCAACTCGATTATTCAATTCTAGCGCAAAAGAATTGGCGTCGAAATTTAACGTACATAATCTAAATCACTCACTTCCCAATGTCATAGAAAGGGGAAATTTGGCACAAGCATTGATTATGACATAAATAGGAAAAGCTAATGGGTCCCAACTCGATTGTTAAATTCTATGTGCAAAAGAATTGGCGTCAAAATTTTACGTACATAATTAGAGATAAGTGAGCACCAAAATGCTCGGGTGCTCGTTACTCGAGATGCACTTTTCGCGATGCTCGAGGGTTCGTTTCGAATAACGAACCCCATTGAAGTCAATGGGCGACCCAAGCATTTTTGTATATCGCCGATGCTCGCTAAGGTTTTCATTTGTGAAAATCGGGGCAATTCAAGAAAGTGATGGGAATGACACAGCAACGGATAGGGCAGGCGAGGGACTACATGTTGGGCTACATCTCAAGTTCACAGGTCCCACTATTAAGCCACAATAGCGGCAAGAGTGCCCCCCCCCAACAACTTTTACTTCTGAAAAGCTCTCATTAGCAATGCATACCTTAGCTAAGCACCACACTACCTCCAACAAAGCACAATCACTGCCTGCATGACACTCCGCTGCCACTTCTCCTGGGTTACATGCTGACCAACCCCCCCTGCACGACCCAGTGTCCACAGCGCACACCAAACTGTACCTGCGCAGCCTTCAGCTGCCCTCATGCCACGCCACACTCATGTCTATTTATAAGTGCGTCTGCCAGAGGAACCGCAGGCACACACTGCAGAGGGTTGGCACGGCAAGGCAGCGACCCTCTTTAAAAGGGGCGGGGCGGTAGTCCACAATGCTTTACAGAAGCAATGAGAAATATAATCCTGTGCCACCTCCATCTGGAGCTGCACACGTGGGCATAGCAATGGGGAACCTATGTGCCACACACTATTCATTCTGTCGCTGCTGTCCGCTGGTGGAGAAGAGAAGTCTGGGGAAATCCATGCTTTGTTCATCTTGATGAGTGTTAGCCTGTCGGCACTGACGGTTGACAGGCGGATACGCTTATCTGTGATGATTCCCCCAGCCGCACTAAACACCCTCTCTGACAAGACGCTAGCCGCAGGACAAGCAAGCACCTCCAGGGCATACAGCGCGAGTTCAGGCCACGTGTCCAGCTTCGACACCCAGTAGTTGTAGGGGGCAGAGGCGTCACGGAGGACGGTCGTGCGATCGGCTACGTACTCCCTCACCATCCTTTTACAGTGCTCCCGCCGACTCAGCCGTGACTGGGGAGCGGTGACACAGTCTTGCTGGGGAGCCAGAAAGCTGTCAAGGGCCTTAAAGAGTGTTGGCCTGCCTGTGCTGTACATGCTGCCTGATCTCCGCGCCTCCCCTGCTACCTGGCCCTCGGAACTGCGGCTTCGGCCACTAGCGCTGTCGTATGGGAATTTTACCATCAGTTTGTCCGCCAGGGTCCTGTGGTATAGCAACACTCTCGAACCCCTTTCCTCTTCGGGTATGAGAGTGGAAAGGTTCTCCTTATACCGTGGGTCGAGCAGTGTGTACACCCAGTAATCCGTAGTGGCCAGAATGCGTGTAACGCGAGGGTCACGAGAAAGGCATCCTAACATGAAGTCAGCCATGTGTGCCAGGGTACCTGTACGCAACACATGGCTGTCCTCACTAGGAAGATCACTTTCAGGATCCTCCTCCTCCTCCTCTACCTCCTCAGGCCATACACGCTGAAAGGATGACAGGCCAGCAGCATGTGTACCCTCAGCAGTGGGCCAAGCTGTCTCTTCCCCCTCCTCCTCATCCTCCTCCCCCTCCTCCTCCTCAGCGCGCTGAGATATAGACAGGAGGGTGCTCTGACTATCCAGCGACATACTGTCTTCCCCCAGCTCTGTTTCCGAGCGCAAAGCGTCTGCCTTTATGCTTTGCAGGGAACTTCTCAAGAGGCATAGCAGAGGAATGGTGACGCTAATGATTGCAGCATCGCCGCTCACCACCTGGGTAGACTCCTCAAAGTTTCGAAGGACCTGGCAGATGTCTGCCAACCAGGCCCACTCTTCTGAAAATAATTGAGGAGGCTGACTCCCACTGCGCCGCCCATGTTGGAGTTGGTATTCCACTATAGCTCTACGCTGCTCATAGAGCCTGGCCAACATGTGGAGCGTAGAGTTCCACCGTGTGGGCACGTCGCACAGCAGTCGGTGCACTGGCAGATTAAACCGATGTTGCAGGGTGCGCAGGGTGGCAGCGTCCGTGTGGGACTTGCGGAAATGTGCGCAGAGCCGGCGCACCTTTCCGAGCAGGTCTGACAAGCGTGGGTAGCTTTTCAGAAAGCGCTGAACCACCAAATTAAAGACGTGGGCCAGGCATGGCACGTGCGTGAGGCTGCCGAGCTGCAGAGCCGCCACCAGGTTACGGCCGTTGTCACACACGACCATGCCTGGTTGGAGGCTCAGCGGCGCAAGCCAGCGGTCGGTCTGCTCTGTCAGACCCTGCAGCAGTTCGTGGGCCGTGTGCCTCTTCTCTCCTAAGCTGAGTAGCTTCAGCACGGCCTGCTGACGCTTGCCCACCGCTGTGCTGCCACGACGCGCGACACCGACTGCTGGCGACGTGCTGCTGCTGACACATCTTGATTGCGAGACAGAGGTTGCGTTGGAGGAGGAGGAGGAGGAGGGTGCTTTAGTGGAGGAAGCATATACCGCCGCAGATACCACCACCGAGCTGTGGCCCGCAATTCTGGGGGTGGGTAGGATGTGAGCGGTCCCAGGCTCTGACTCTGTCCCAGCCTCCACTAAATTCACCCAATGTGCCGTCAGAGAGATATAGTGGCCCTGCCCGCCTGTGCTTGTCCACGTGTCCGTTGTTAAGTGGACCTTGGCAGTAACCGCGTTGGTGAGGGCGCGTACAATGTTGCGGGAGACGTGGTCGTGCAGGGCTGGGCTGGCACATCGGGAAAAGTAGTGGCGATTGGGAACTGAGTAGCGCGGGGCCGCCGCCGCCATCATACTTTTGAAGGACTCCGTTTCCACAACCCTATACGGCACCATCTCCAGGCTGATAAATTTGGCTACGTGCACGTTTAACGCTTGAGCGTGCGGGTGCGTGGCGGCGTACTTGCGCTCCAACACTTGCGCTAGTGACGGCTGGACGCTGCGCTGACAGACATTGCTGGATGGGGCCGAGGACAGTGGAGGTGACGGTGTGGGTGCAGGCCAGGAGACGGTAGTGCCTGTGTCCTCAGAGCGGGGTTGGATCTCAGTGGCAGGTTGGGGCACAGGGGGAGAGGCAGCGGTGCAAACCGGAGGCGGTGAACGGCCTTCGTCCCACCTTGTGGGGTGCTTGGCTATCATATGTCTGCGCATGCTGGTGGTGGTGAGGCTGGTGGTGGTGGCTCCCCGGCTGATCTTGGCGCGACAAAGGTTGCACACCACTGTTCGTCGGTCGCCTGCACTCTCAGTGAAAAACTGCCAGACCTTTGAGCACCTCGGCCTCTGCAGGGTGGCATGGCACGAGGGGGCACTTTGGGAAACAGTTGGTGGATTATTCGGTCTGGCCCTGCCTCTACCCCTGGCCACCGCACTGCCTCTTGCAACCTGCCCTGCTGCTGCCCTTGCCTCCCCCTCTGAAGACCTGTCCTCAGTAGGCGTAGCAAACCAGGTGGGGTCAGTCACCTCATCGTCCTGCTGCTCTTCCTCCGAATCCTCCGTGCGCTCCTCCCTCGGACTTACTGCCCTTACTACTACCTCACTGATAGACAACTGTGTCTCATCGTCATCAGCCTCCTCACCCACTGAAAGGTCTTGAGACAGTTGCCGGAAGTCCCCAGCCTCATCCCTCGGACTCCGGGAACTTTGCAATGGTTGGGCATCAGTCACGATAAACTCCTCTGGTGGGAGAGGAACCACTGCTGCCCAATCTGAGCAGGGGCCCGGGAACAGTTCCTGGGAGTCTGCCCGCTCCTCAGAATGTCTCATTTTCATGGAGTGAGGAGGCTGGGAGGAAGGAGGAGCAGCAGCCAGAGGATTCTGAGTTGCAGCAGTGGACGGCACAGAACTCTGGGTGGACGATAGGTTGCTGGAAGCACTTTCTGCCATCCACGACAGGACCTGCTCACACTGCTCATTTTCTAATAAAGGTCTACCGCGTGGACCCATTAAATGTGCTATGAATGTGGGGACGCCAGAAACGTGCCTCTCTCCTAATCCCGCAGCAGTCGGCTGCGATACACCTGGATCAGGAGCTCGGCCTGTGCCCACACCCGGACTAGGGCCTCCGCGTCCTCGGCCGCGCCCACGTCCTCTAGGCCTACCCCTACCCCTCAGCATGCTGTATTACCAGGAATGCAGAAACAAAACACTGTAATTAAATGTGCCGCTTATTTGCCTGTGGTTGGAGGCTGAGTTCGCTTCCGGAACGCCAGGAAATAATTTTGCGCAAGCCTGCTTTAACACTTAGCTGGCTGCGTATTTATCTGTAGAACTACTACACCCAGCAGACACAGACCCAGAACACTGAGCAGAGTGACAGGCAGCCCAAATAGATTTTTTTTCAAGATTTTTTTCCAAAGGACCACTGCGTATATTCTATCTATAATATATGTCTTCTGGCCCTGCCTACACAATTCTCTCCCTAGACTGTGTGACGGAACTGCAGTGTTGCACTGTTATTAACTGCAACAGACCGGTGATTTCAGAGCCAGGAAATAATTTGGCGCAAGCCTGCTGTAACACTTAGCTGGCTGCGTATTTATCTGGAGAACTACTACCCCCAGCAGTCACAGACCCAGAACACTGAGCAGAGTGACAGGCAGCCCAAATAGATTTTTTTTCAAGATTTTTTTCCAAAGGACCACTGCGTATATTCAATCTATAATATATGTCTTCTGGCCCTGCCTACACAATTCTCTCCCTAGACTGTGTGACGGAACTGCAGTGTTGCACTGTTATTAACTGCAACAGACCGGTGATTTCAGAGCCAGGAAATAATTTGGCGCAAGCCTGCTGTAACACTTAGCTGGCTGCGTATTTATCTGGAGAACTACTACCCCCAGCAGTCACAGACCCAGAACACTGAGCAGAGTGACAGGCAGCCCAAATAGATTTTTTTTCAAGATTTTTTTCCAAAGGACCACTGCGTATATTCAATCTATAATATATGTCTTCTGGCCCTGCCTACACAATTCTCTCCCTAGACTGTGTGACGGAACTGCAGTGTTGCACTGTTATTAACTGCAACAGACCGGTGATTTCAGAGCCAGGAAATAATTTGGCGCAAGCCTGCTGTAACACTTAGCTGGCTGCGTATTTATTTGGAGAACTACTACCCCCAGCAGACACAGACCCAGAACACTGAGCAGAGTGACAGGCAGCCCAAATAGATTTTTATTTCAAGATTTTTTTCCAAAGGACCACTGCGTATATTCAATCTATAATATATGTCTTCTGGCCCTGCCTACACAACTCTCCCTAGACTGTGTGACGGAACTGCAGTGTTGCACTGTTATTAACTGCAACAGACCGGTGATTTCAGAGCCAGGAAATAATTTGGCGCAAACCTGCTGTAACACTTAGCTGGCTGCGTATTTATCTGGAGAACTACTACCCCCAGCAGACACAGGCCCAGAACACTGAGCACAGTGACAGGCAGACCAAATAGATTTTTTTTCAAGATTTTTTTCCAAAGGACCACTGCATATATTCAATCTATAATATATGTCTTCTGGCCCTGCCTACGCAATTCTCTCCCTGGAGTATTACTGCAGGGCGCAATGCTCTGCACGGCCGATATACCAAAAAAAAAAAATGTGCAACACTGCTAAAAGCAGCCTCCACACTACTGCACACGGTTAGATGTGGCCCTAAGAAGGACCGTGGGGGTTCTTGAAGCCTACACTAACTCCTAACGCTCTCCCTGCCTCCACACTTCTGTCCCTGGACTATTACTGCAGGGCGCAATGCTCTGCACGGCCGATATACCAAAAAAAAAAAAAAGTGCAACACTGCTAAAAGCAGCCTCCACACTACTGCACACTGTTAGATGTGGCCCTAAGAAGGACCGTTGGGGTTCTTGAAGCCTACACTAACTCCTAACACTCTCCCTACAGCAGCTCAAACACGATACCACTGTCCCTCAGCTATCTCACAACGCATCTGAGGCGAGCCGCGGGAGGGGCCGATTTTTATACTCGGGTGACACCTGATATCCGCAGCCACTCAATGCAGGTGGGTGGTATAGGGCTTGAACGTCGCAGGGGGAAGTTGTAATGCCTTCCCTGTCTTTCAATTGCCCAGAAAAGCACGCTAACGTCTCAGAGAGGAAAGTGAAAGTAACCCGAACATCGTGTGGTGCTCGTTACGAGTAACGAGCATCTCGAACACGCTAATACTCGAACGAGTATCAAGCTCGGACGAGTACGTTCGCTCATCTCTATACATAATCTAAATCTCTCACTTCCCAATGTCATAGAAACATGAAATTTGGCAGGAGCATTGATTATGTCATAAAAAGGAAAAGCTAATAGGTCCCAACTCGATTATTGAATTCTATGCGCAAAAGAATTAGCGTCCAAATTTTACGTGCGGAATGTAATTTTCTCACTTTCCGGTGTCAAACGTGAAATTTGGCATGCGCATTGATTATGTCATAAGTAGGAAAAGCGAATGGGTCCCAACTCGATTACTCAATTCTATGCGCAAAAGAATTGGCGTTGAATTTTTACGTGCGGAATGTAATTTTCTAACTTTCCGGTGTCATAGAAACGGGAAATTTGGCACGAGCATTGGTTATGTCATAAGTAGGAAAAGCTAATGGGTCCCAACTCGATTATTCAATTCTATGCGCAAAAGAATTAGCGTCCAAATTTTACGTACGGATTCTAATTTTCTCACTTTCTGGTGTCATAGAAACATGAAATTTGGCACGGGCATTGATTATGTCATAAATAGGAAAAGCGAATGGGTCCCAACTCGATTATTCAATTCTATGCGCAAAAGAATTGGCGTCCAAATTTTACGTGCGGAATGTAATTTTCTCACTTTCCGGTGTCATAGAAACTGGAAAATTGGCACGAGCATTGATTATGTCATAAATAGGAAACGCTAATGGGTCCCAACTCCATTATTCAATTCTATGCTCAAAAGAATTAGCGCCCAAATTTTACGTACGGAATCTAATTTTCTCACATTCCGGTGTCATAGAAACGGGAAATTTGGCACGAGCATTGATTATGTCATAAATAGGAAAAGCGAATGGGTCCCAACTCGATTATTCAATTCTATGCGCAAAAGAATTGGCGTCCAAATTTTACGTGCGGAATGTAATTTTCTCACTTTCCGGTGTCATAGAAACGGGAAAATTGGCACGAGCATTGATTATGTCATAAATAGGAAACCCTAATGGGTCCCAACTCCATTATTCAATTCTATGCGGAAAAGAATTAGCGCACAAATTTTACGTGCGGAATGTAATTTTCTCACTTTCCGGTGTCATAGAAACGGGAAATTTGGCACGAGCATTGAATATGTCATAAATAGGAAAAGTTAATAGGTCCCAATTCCATTATTCAATTCTAGCGCAAAAGAAATGGCGTCGACATTTTACGTGCGGAATGTAATTTTCTCACTTTCCGGTGTCATAGAAACGGGAAATTTGGCACGAGCATTGATTATGTCATAAATAGGAAAAGCTAATGGGTCCCAACTCGATTATTCAATTCTATGCGCAAAAGAATTAGCGTCCAACTTTTACGTGCGGAATGTAATTTTTTCACTTTCCGGTGTCATAGAAACAGGAAATTTGGCACGAGTATTGATTATGTCATAAATAGGAAAAGCTAATGGGTCCCAACTCGATTATTCAATTCTATGCGCAAAAGAATTAGCGTCCAACTTTTACGTGCGGAATGTAATTTTTTCACTTTCCGGTGTCATAGAAACAGGAAATTTGGCACGAGTATTGATTATGTCATAAATAGGAAAAGCGAATGGGTCCCAACTCGATTATTCAATTCTATGCGCAAAAGAATTGGCGTCCAAATTTTCCGTGCGGAATGTAATTTTCTCACTTTCCGGTGTCATAGAAACGGGAAATTTGGCACGAGCATTGAATATGTCATAAATAGGAAAAGTTAATAGGTCCCAATTCCATTATTCAATTCTAGCGCAAAAGAAATGGCGTCGAAATTTTACGTGCGGAATGTAATTTTCTCACTTTCCGTTGTCATAGAAACTCGAAATTTGGCACGAGCATTGATTATGTCATAAATAGGAAAAGCTAATGGGTCCCAACTCGATTATTCAATTCTATGCGGAAAAGCATTAGCGTCCAACTTTTATGTGCGGAATGTAATTTTTTCACTTTCCGGTGTCATAGAAACAGGAAATTTGGCACGAGCATTGATCATGTCATAAATAGGAAAAGCTAATTGGTCCCAACTCGATTATTCAATTCTATGCGCAAAAGAATAAGCGTCCAAATTTTACGTGCGGAATCTAATTTTCTCACTTTCCGGTGTCATAGAAACGGGAAAATTGGCACGAGCATTGATTATGTCATAAATAGGAAACGCTAATGGGTCCCAACTCCATTATTCAATTCTATGCTCAAAAGAATTAGCGCCCAAATTTTACGTGCGGAATGTAATTTTCTCACTTTCCGGTGTCATAGAAACGGGAAATTTGGCACGAGCATTGAATATGTCATAAATAGGAAAAGTTAATAGGTCCCAATTCCATTATTCAATTCTAGCGCAAAAGAAATGGCGTCGAAATTTTACGTGCGGAATGTAATTTTCTCACTTTCCGGTGTCATAGAAACGGGAAAATTGGCACGAGCATTGATTATGTCATAAATAGGAAACGCTAATGGGTCCCAACTCCATTATTCAATTCTATGCTCAAAAGAATTAGCGCCCAAATTTTACGTGCGGAATGTAATTTTCTCACTTTCCGGTGTCATAGAAACAGGAAATTTGGCACGAGTATTGATTATGTCATAAATAGGAAAAGCTAATGGGTCCTAACTCGATTATTCAATTCTATGCGCAAAAGAATTAGCGTCCAAATTTTTCGTACGGAATCTAATTTTCTCACTTTCCGGTGTCATAGAAACGGGAAATTTGGCACGAGCATTGATTATGTCATAAATAGGAAAAGCTAATGGCTCCCAACTCCATTATTCAATTCTATGCGCAAAAGAATTACCGTCCAAATTTTAAGTACATAATCCAAATCTCTCACTTCCCAATGTCATAGAAACATGAAATTTGGCACAAGCATTGATAGTGTCATAAATATGAAAAGTTAATAGGTCCCAACTCGATTATTCAATTCTAAGCGCAAAAGAATTAGTGTCCAAATTTTATGTACGTAATCTAATTCTCTCACTTCCTGATGTCATTTTATATGAAGGAAACGTCGCATGGTTGCCTCCCCGTGGTATTTCCTGGGTAACGCAGAGAA
Source organism: Eleutherodactylus coqui (assembly GCF_035609145.1). Taxonomy (NCBI): domain Eukaryota; kingdom Metazoa; phylum Chordata; class Amphibia; order Anura; family Eleutherodactylidae; genus Eleutherodactylus; species Eleutherodactylus coqui. The sequence continues at coordinate 152,546,842 of NC_089840.1, forward strand.
CTATGCAAAATGGTGAACATATGTTTTTCCTCAGTATCTCTAAAGTAACCACGACTTCATAAGATTTTCCGTGTGAACACCAGATACACACCAGTACTAAATTAACTCTGGCGAAGCCGGGTATATCAGCTAGTCTGTATATATAAAGCTGAAAGCCCTCACTGAATCACTCACTGACTGACTCGCCAAAAGTTCTCCAACTTCCCGATGTCGTAGAAACATGAATTTTGGCACAAGCATAGATTATCTCCAAAATAGGAAAAGTAATTCGGTCCCAACTCGATTATTCAATTCTAGCACAAAAGAATTGGTGTCGAAATTTAACGTACATAATCTAAATCTCTCACTTCCCAATGTCATAGAAACATAAAACTTGGCACGGGCATTGATTATGTCATAAATAGGAAAAGCGAATGGGTCCCAACTCGATTATTCAATTCTATGCGCAAAAGAATTGGCGTCCAAATTTTACGTGCGGAATGTAATTTTCTCACTTTCCGGTGTCATAGAAACTGGAAAATTGGCACGAGCATTGATTATGTCATAAATAGGAAACGCTAATGGGTCCCAACTCCATTATTCAATTCTATGCTCAAAAGAATTAGCGCCCAAATTTTACGTGCGGAATGTAATTTTCTCACTTTCCAGTGTCATAGAAACGGGAAATTTGGCACGAGCATTGAATATGTCATAAATAGGAAAAGTTAATAGGTCCCAATTCCATTATTCAATTCTAGCGCAAAAGAAATGGCGTCGAAATTTTACGTGCGGAATGTAATTTTCTCACTTTCCGGTGTCATAGAAATGGGAAATTTGGCACGAGCATTGATTATGTCATAAATAGGAAAAGCTAATGGGTCCCAACTCGATTATTCAATTCTATGCGGAAAAGAATTAGCGTCCAACTTTTACGTGCGGAATGTAATTTTTTCACTTTCCGGTGTCATAGAAACAGGAAATTTAGCACGAGTATTGATTATGTCATAAATAGGAAAAGCTAATGGGTCCCAACTCGATTATTCAATTCTATGCACAAAAGAGTAAGAGTCCAAATTTTACGTGCGGAATGTAATTTTCTCACTTTCCGGTGTCATAGAAACGGGAAAATTGGCACGAGCATTGATTATGTCATAAATAGGAAACGCTAATGGGTCCCAACTCCATTATTCAATTCTATGCTCAAAAGAATTAGCGCCCAAATTTTACGTGCGGAATGTAATTTTCTCACTTTCCGCTGTCATAGAAACGGGAAATTTGGCACGAGCATTGAATATGTCATAAATAGGAAAAGTTAATAGGTCCCAATTCAATTATTCAATTCTAGCGCAAAAGAAATGGCGTCGAAATTTTACGTGCGGAATGTAATTTTCTCACTTTCCGGTGTCATAGAAACGGGAAATTTGGCACGAGCATTGATTATGTCATAAATAGGAAAAGCTAATGGGTCCCAACTCGATTATTCAATTCTATGCGCAAAAGAATTAGCGTCCAACTTTTACGTGCGGAATGTAATTTTTTCACTTTCCGGTGTCATAGAAACAGGAAATTTGGCACGAGCATTGATTATGTCATAAATAGGAAAAGCTAATGGGTCCCAACTCGATTATTCAATTCTATGCGCAAAAGAATTAGCGTCCAACTTTTACGTGCGGAATGTAATTTTTTCACTTTCCGGTGTCATAGAAACAGGAAATTTGGCACGAGTATTGATTATGTCATAAATAGGAAAAGCGAATGGGTCCCAACTCAATTATTCAATTCTATGCGCAAAAGAATTGGCGTCCAAATTTTACGTGCGGAATGTAATTTTCTCACTTTCCGGTGTCATAGAAACGGGAAAATTGGCACGAGCATTGATTATGTCATAAATAGGAAACGCTAATGGGTCCCAACTCCATTATTCAATTCTATGCTCAAAAGAATTAGCGCCCAAATTTTACGTGCGGAATGTAATTTTCTCACTTTCCGGTGTCATAGAAACGGGAAATTTGGCACGAGCATTGAATATGTCATAAATAGGAAAAGTTAATAGGTCCCAATTCAATTATTCAATTCTAGCGCAAAAGAAATGGCGTCGAAATTTTACGTGCGGAATGTAATTTTCTCACTTTCCGGTGTCATAGAAACGGGAAATTTGGCACGAGCATTGATTATGTCATAAATAGGAAAAGCTAATGGGTCCCAACTCGATTATTCAATTCTATGCGCAAAAGAATTAGCGTCCAACTTTTACGTGCGGAATGTAATTTTTTCACTTTCCGGTGTCATAGAAACAGGAAATTTGGCACGAGCATTGATTATGTCATAAATAGGAAAAGCTAATTGGTCCCAACTCGATTATTCAATTCTATGCGCAAAAGAATAAGCGTCCAAATTTTACGTGCGGAATGTAATTTTCTCACTTTCCGGTGTCATAGAAACGGGAAATTTGGCACGAGCATTGATTATGTCATAAATAGGAAAAGCTAATGGGTCCCAACTCGATTATTCAATTCTATGCGCAAAAGAATTAGCGTCCAACTTTTACGTGCGGAATGTAATTTTTTCACTTTCCGGTGTCATAGAAACAGGAAATTTGGCACGAGTATTGATTATGTCATAAATAGGAAAAGCTAATGGGTCCCAACTCGATTATTCAATTCTATGCGCAAAAGAATTAGCGTCCAACTTTTACGTGCGGAATGTAATTTTTTCACTTTCCGGTGTCATAGAAACAGGAAATTTGGCACGAGTATTGATTATGTCATAAATAGGAAAAGCGAATGGGTCCCAACTCGATTATTCAATTCTATGCGCAAAAGAATTGGCGTCCAAATTTTACGTGCGGAATGTAATTTTCTCACTTTCCGGTGTCATAGAAACGGGAAAATTGGCACGAGCATTGATTATGTCATAAATAGGAAATGCTAATGGGTCCCAACTCCATTATTCAATTCTATGCTCAAAAGAATTAGCGCCCAAATTTTACGTGCGGAATGTAATTTTCTCACTTTCCGGTGTCATAGAAACGGGAAATTTGGCACGAGCATTGAATATGTCATAAATAGGAAAAGTTAATAGGTCCCAATTCCATTATTCAATTCTAGCGCAAAAGAAATGGCGTCGAAATTTTACGTGCGGAATGTAATTTTCTCACTTTCCGGTGTCATAGAAACGGGAAATTTGGCACGAGCATTGATTATGTCATAAATAGGAAAAGCTAATGGGTCCCAACTCGATTATTCAATTCTATGCGCAAAAGAATTAGCGTCCAACTTTTACGTGCGGAATGTAATTTTTTCACTTTCCGGTGTCATAGAAACGGGAAAATTGGCACGAGCATTGATTATGTCATAAATAGGAAACGCTAATGGGTCCCAACTCCATTATTCAATTCTATGCTCAAAAGAATTAGCGCCCAAATTTTACGTGCGGAATGTAATTTTCTCACTTTCCGGTGTCATAGAAACGGGAAATTTGGCACGAGCATTGAATATGTCATAAATAGGAAAAGTTAATAGGTCCCAATTCCATTATTCAATTCTAGCGCAAAAGAAATGGCGTCGAAATTTTACGTGCGGAATGTAATTTTCTCACTTTCCGGTGTCATAGAAACGGGAAAATTGGCACGAGCATTGATTATGTCATAAATAGGAAACGCTAATGGGTCCCAACTCCATTATTCAATTCTATGCTCAAAAGAATTAGCGCCCAAATTTTACGTGCGGAATGTAATTTTCTCACTTTCCGGTGTCATAGAAACGGGAAATTTGGCACGAGCATTGAATATGTCATAAATAGGAAAAGTTAATAGGTCCCAATTCCATTATTCAATTCTAGCGCAAAAGAAATGGCGTCGAAATTTTACGTGCGGAATGTAATTTTCTCACTTTCCGGTGTCATAGAAACGGGAAATTTGGCACGAGCATTGATTATGTCATAAATAGGAAAAGCTAATGGGTCCCAACTCGATTATTCAATTCTATGCGCAAAAGAATTAGCGTCCCACTTTTATGTGCGGAATGTAATTTTTTCACTTTCCGGTGTCATAGAAACAGGAAATTTGGCACGAGTATTGATTATGTCATAAATAGGAAAAGCTAATGGGTCCTAACTCGATTATTCAATTCTATGCGCAAAAGAATTACCGTCCAAATTTTAAGTACATAATCCAAATCTCTCACTTCCCAATGTCATAGAAACATGAAATTTGGCACAAGCATTGATAGTGTCATAAATATGAAAAGTTAATAGGTCCCAACTCGATTATTCAATTCTAAGCGCAAAAGAATTAGTGTCCAAATTTTATGTACGTAATCTAATTCTCTCACTTCCTGATGTCATTTTATATGAAGGAAACGTCGCATGGTTGCCTCGCCGTGGTATTTCCTGGGTAACGCAGAGAACTATGCAAAATGGTGAACATATGTTTTTCCTCAGTATCTCTAAAGTAACCACGACTTCATAAGATTTTCCGTGTGAACACCAGATACACACCAGTACTAAATTAACTCTGGCGAAGCCGGGTATATCAGCTAGTCTGTATATATAAAGCTGAAAGCCCTCACTGAATCACTCACTGACTGACTCGCCAAAAGTTCTCCAACTTCCCGATGTCGTAGAAACATGAATTTTGGCACGAGCATAGATTATCTCCAAAATAGGAAAAGTAATTCGGTCCCAACTCGATTATTCAATTCTAGCACAAAAGAATTGGTGTCGAAATTTAACGTACATAATCTAAATCTCTCACTTCCCAATGTCATAGAAACATAAAACTTGGCACGGGCATTGAATATGTCATGAATAAGAAAAGTTAATGGGTCCCAACTTGATTATTCAATTCTATGCGCAAAAGAATTAGCGTCCAAATTTTACGTACAGAATCTATTTCTTTCGCTTCCCGTTGTCATAGAAACTCGAAATTTGGCACGGGCATTAATTATGTCATAAATAGGAAAAGCTAATGGGTCCCAACTCCATTATTCAATTCTATGCGCAAAAGAATTAGCGTCCAAATATTATGTACGGAATCTAATTTTCTCACATAGAAACTTACAATTTGGCACGGGCATTGAATATTTCATAAATAGGAAAAACTTACAGGTCCCAACTCCATTATTCAATTCTATGCGCAAAAGAATTAGCGTCAAAATTTTACGTACGGAATGTAATTTTCTCACTTTCCGGTGTCATAGAAACATGAAATTTGGCACGAGCATTGACTATGTCATAAATAGGAAAAGCTAATGGGTCCCAACTCCATTATTCAATTCTATGCACAAAAGAAATAGCGTCAAAATTTTATGTACGGAATCTAATTTTCTCACATAGAAACTTAAACTTTGGCATGGGCATTGATTATGTCCTAAATAGGAAAAGCTAATGGGTCGCAACTCGATTATTCAATTCTATGCACAAAAGAATTAGCGTCAAAATTTTACGTACGGAATGTAATTTTCTCACTTTCCGGTGTCATAGAAACGTGAAATTTGGCACGAGCATTGATTATGTCATAAATAGGAAAAGCTAATGGGTCACAACTCCATTATTCAATTCTATTCGCAAAAGAATTAGCGTCCAAATTTTACGTACGGAATCTAATTTTCTCAAATAGAAACTTAAAATTTCGCACGGGCATTGATTATGTCATAAATAGGAAAAGCTAATGGGTCCCAACTCCATTATTCAATTCTATGCGCAAAAGAATTAGCGTATAAATTTTACGTACGGAATGTAATTTTCTTTCTTTCCGGTGTCATAGAAATGTGAAATTTGGCACAAGCATTGATTATGTCATTAATAGGAAAAGCTAATGGGTTCCACCTCGATTGTTCAATTCTAAGCGCAAAAGAATTAGCGTCCACATTTTACGTATGGAATCTAATTCTCTCACTTCCTGATGTCATTTTATATAAAGGAAACGTCGCGTGGTTACCTGCCGTGGTGTTTCCTGGGTAACACAGAGAACTATGCAAAATGGCGAACATATGTTTTTCCAGTATCTCTAAAGTAACCATGACTTCATAAGATTTTCGTGTGAACACCAGATAAACACCAGTACCAAATTAAATCGGCCGAAGCCGGGTATATCAGCTAGTTGATTCATATAGGAATTGCTCTAGTGGAGGGTAATTTTAGGAACATAAAAGGTGTAGAGTAGATGGCCGACAGTGCAGAAAGGAAGGTCCCCTGAATTCCAATGTGTTGTAAAACCCCAAATAAATATTTCCACGATAGTTTATCAAAAGCCTTTTCTAGGTCCACTGCTAACAGGGTCATCTGGGTCTTTTTGCTAGAGACATGGTCCACAATGTTTAACATTTTATGGATGTTGTCTGGGGCTTGTCTTACCTACCTGATCCTTGTGGACCACGGCTGGGAGAAGGCGATTCAGTCATGTAGCTAGAGTGGCTGTAAAGATCTTGTAATAAAGGTTAAGCAATGAAATAGGTCTGTAATTTTTTTGGGAGAGGTGGTCACTGGCATGGCTCTCTGCTTCACTATGCCTTGCAGAGATAAGAGAAGGAGTGTTGGAGGGGGGCACAGGAGAAAGCAAGTATTGCGGGCAGATTTCTAAACTGAAGCTCTTTACAACTTTTCTTCTGTTCACTGACAGTGGGAAGGGGCACTTTCCAGTATCCAGGAGTGGGGGCTAGGAGCACTTGACAGTTTTCTGTGTAGACTCAGATAGCAGCAGGGAGACGGGCACTGCTACTGGATGGATGGTATGCAGCAAGTTGTAATCGGTGATGCTAGTCCTGGACAGGCAGAGCAGGAAGGAGCTGTCCAGGGTATCCCTGCGCTTCAGGGAACTGTCAGGGTCTGATGGAGGTCCCTGCACTGCTCTAAGCAGTCAGATGGGTGCATGAGAGATCTGCTGTGCCGTTTGCTAGATGGCTGGCAGCAGGAGGTGAGTGACGTCTCTGAGAGGGGTCAGGATCCCCTCCCAGGAATCCATTCAGCAGCCAGAGTCTGCAGGGAGACAGGCGCTACAGCATCTGTTATTGGGCTGTGTGCTGCAGGTTGTGGTCGACAGCACTACACTGGCTGCTGGCCCTCCAAGTCAGGCAGTACACAGTACAGGGAGCAGTCCGGGTCTTCCCCTGCCCTGCACTAGGCTGCCGGAGTGGATCTCTCACCTCTGTCCTAGAACAGCAAGATGGGAGTCCCTGCCATGTCTGGCCTCTTCTCCACTTTGCCGGCACAGCTCCTGTGGATGTCGGAGTCTCAGAGAGGGCTTGCAGATTGCGCTCTAGGAGTGTAGGGTGCTGCTGGCTCTCCTCTCCTATTGGGATATCTAGGGGCCAGGAGTGTGCAGATGCCAGGACTGGCTATAGAGAAGCCCGCAGTCTCAGGCAGCAAGCAGGCCATTGGTCATCACAGCCACTCCGGGATGCGGTCTGTCACTTCGCTTGTTTCTCCTCTTCTTTGGTGGTCTGGAGAGCTGGTGGGGGTGAGTTGTGGGATTCTCAGGACCCTGAAATGAGGGTTTTTCTTACCATTTTATGGAAGCCAGTCCACCATGTGTCCTTCCTGCTCCAATGCTAGGCCACGCCCCTCCCAAACAAATTTTTACTCGGTTGTGATGCACCACTTGAATATTTTCATTAGGCTGTGTTACATAGCACAGTCCTTTCTTAGCAGATATTACAGTCACCACAGTGTAAGGGCGCCCACCCACTGGCGTTTTTTTTTCCTTTGCGTTTTGCGTTTTTTCTCAAGAGCAATTAGTTTTGAATGTGTTCCTGTCCACTGGCGTTTTTTTTTTCGGTCTGTTGCGTTTTTTAACATAGGAACTGTCAGTTGCATATGTGTCCTTATTTTTCTCGTAATGCACCCATGAATGTCAATGGAAATGGCGCGAAAAAGCCGCGAAAACGCCGCGAAAAACGCGCCAAAATGCGCCGAAAACGCTGCGTTTTTCACGCACGGAAATCGCAAACGCCAGTGGGTGGGCGCCCTAAGGCTGTAATTCCATCTGGAATCTAATTTTCCTGTGCAATGTTCTTTTTTTTAACCATACACAGTCTCCTACTTGAAGATCAATGGCGTGGGAATTTTTGTTGAAGTCTCTGGATTTTTTATCTTGCACTCCTTCTAGATGATTATCCACGATATCTTGTGCTTTTTTGAGGCGACGCTGATGGTCTTGAACCCATTCAGTTTTAGGCATAGGGTTTGTACCGTCTGAGACTTGGATTTCTAGCTTGAGATCAGCTGGTAATCTTCCTTGCTGTCCACACATGAGATAATAGGGTGTGTAGCCAGTTGAGCAGTGTGGAGTATTGTTATATGTATAGATAAATTCAGGAATCAATGCTGGCCAATGAGCTCTTTGACTCTGAGGAATGGTTCTCAACATTTCTTAGATGGTCTGATTAGCTTTCTTACACAATCCATTGGGGATGATACACTGTAGTTGTCAACTTTTTGCAATTAGAAATGTCACATAGCTCTTGAAATAGTTGAGATTCAATAGTGGAACCTCTGTCAGAGTATTTTATTTGGGCATCTGTAGTTCAGGATAAAGTGTTTCCACTCAATAGCTGCAGTGGTTTTTGCAGTTAAGTCTTTTACAGGAACAGCTAAAGTGAATTTTATGTAGTTGTCAATGAGAGTGAATACATAACTTATACCCAGATGTGCTGGTCTCTATTTTGAGATGGTCGATTGTTAAAAGTTCAAGAGGCTTGGTAGCAACAATAGGATGTAGAGTAGCCCTTTGTGGGTTTCACTAACAGTGCATTCCTGACACCATTTCTCAATATCATTGCACATGCCAATACAATAAAACCTCTGTCTTATTGTAGCTTCTGTTTTGTGTACTCCAAAGTGACCGGATTGATCACGATAAGCTAACAGTACTTGGCTGGCATCTCTGCAAAGAAATTAGAATCTGATGAATGAGATTTCCGGATGCAGGATCAGTAACATAGTAACATAGTATGTAAGGCCGAATGAAGATAATGTCCATTTAGTTCAGCCTGTTTATCCTCCTACGTTGTTGATCCAGAGGAAGGCAAAAAACCCCAAGAGGCAGGAGCCAATTAGCCCTTTTGGGGGAAAATTCCTTCTTGACTCCCTAATGGCAATCAGACTAATCCCTGGATCACCCTTTAATAGTTCCTACCTGCCTGTATACCCGGATTAACAATTGACCTAAGATTTATATCCTGTAATATTCCTTCCTCTCTAGAAAGACATCAAGTCCCCCTTTAAACTCCTCTATGGATTTTGCCATCACCACATCCTCAGGCAGAGAGTTCCACAGTCTCACTGCTCTTACAGTAAAGAACCCTTTTCTGTGTTGGTGATGAAAGCTGCTTTCTTCTAGATGTAGCGGATGCCCTCTCGTTACCGTTGCAGTCCTGGGTATGAACAGATTGTCCCCTTATATATTTATACATAGTTATTCGATTACCCCTTAGTTGTCTTTTTTCCAGGGTATATAATCCCAATTTGGATAGCCTCTCTGGGTATTCCAGTCCTCTCATTCTATGTATTAGTTTAGTTGCCCTTCTTTGAACCCCCTTCAGCACTGTAATATCTTTCCTGAGCACTGGTGACCAGAACTGTACGCAGTATTCCATGTGAGGCCTGACAAGTGCCTTATATAGTGGGAGGATAATGTTCTTGTCCCTCGCCCCTATGCCTCTTTTAATGCACCCCAAGACTTTATTAGCTTTTGCAGCAGCTGACTGGCATTGGTTACGTCAGTTTAATCTACAATCCACTAGTACCCCCAGGTCTTTTTCCATATCACTTTTCCCTAGCAGTACCCCGTTTAGTGTATATTGGTGACATCCGTTTCTGCTGCCCATGTGCATAACCTTACATTTATCAACATTTAACTTCATTTGCCATTTTTCTCCCCAAGCCCCTAGCTTATCTAGGTCCGTTTGTAGCCGTACCTTGTCCTCCGTTGCATTGATTATATTGTATAATTTTGTGTCATCTGCAAATATTGATATTTTACTGTGCAGCCCCATTATCAGGTCGTTGATAAATATATTGAACAGAATGGGGCCTAATACTGAACCCTGTGGCACCCCACTAGTGACTGTGGCCCAATCAGAGTATGAACCATTTATTACCACCCTCTGCTTTCTATCTTTGAGCAAATTCTTTACCCATATACACATGTTTTCACCCATGTCCTGCTATCCTTTTGCAACAGGAACCATCTCTGAAGGGTATCACCTGGAGAATTAGAGTCATTGGTAAATTAATAACAATGTTGTTGAGCCTGATGGGCTGCAAATTTGTGCATTTCTATTTCTTCACACTGATCTTCCTCAGGGGAGTAGTCTATTGCTTCAGGTAACCTAGAGAGAGTGTCAGCGTTTGCATTGGTCTTTCTAGCTCTGTATTTGACACTGAAATTAAAGTTTGCCAGTCTGGAGAGCCATCTTTGTTCTAGAGCTCCAGGTTTTGCTGAATTTCGATGAGCCACTGGATTATTATCCATGTATGTGGTGAATGTTGCAGCTGCTATATAATCCTTATATTTTTCATTTACTGCCCAAACTAACACAAGCAATTCTAACTTGAACGAGCTATAATTTTGGTCATTTCTTTCGGATCCCTTCATCAAGTGGCTAACATAGACAACTACTCTTTCCTTGCCATCTTAAACCTAACTGAGTACTGCGCCTATCCCTTTAAAACTAGTGTCTGTATATAAATTGAAGGGGGAAGTATAATCTGGGTAAGCAAGGATAGGAGGGGTAATTAGTTTTTCTTTGAGGTTCTGAAAGGCTTGTTATTGTTCCTCTTCCCAATTTATTGGTAGGGGTCTTTTGTGACTTCTTTGGAGTGTCCACTCAGGACTTCTTGTAGTGGGGCGGCTACTTGGGCGAAATTAGGTATGAAGCGCCGGTAATAGCCTACAAAGCCTAGAAAGCTTCTGACATCTTTGAGCATTTTAGGAGTGAGTAAATTTCTGACTGCGTCAGCCTTGTCAGGGTCAGGATCTCAGCACTAACAATGTGCCCGAGATAGCATACTTTTGTTTGAAGCAAGTGACATTTAGAGGGCTTGATTTTTAGACCGTGATCTACAAGGATTTGGAACACTTCTTTTTCAAATACTGTAGGTGGTGCTCATAATTTTTTGAGTAGACAATGATATACAAGAGGACTGAGTTTTTGTGGCCTAAGCATCTCTCCATTAATATCTGAAATGTTCCCAGGGTGTTGCAAAGTCCGAATGGCATGCAAGTAAACTCGAATGACCCCATGGGGGTGGTGAACGCAGTCTTCTTCCTATCTAGCTCACTCATAGGCACTTGCCAATAACCACTGGTTAAATCTAGAGTTGAGAAGTAGGCAGCGGTAGCGGTACCCAAGGCTGTTAAAGAGTCATATATATGACTCTTTAACAGCCTTGGGTACCGCTACCGCTGCCTACTTCTCAACTCTAGATTTAACCAGTGGTTATTGGCAGTGAATAAGCATCCTTATGGGTTACATTGTTTAACTTACAGTAATCCACGCAGAATCGGATGCCCCGATCTTTTTTTTTCTAATACAATTGGGGCAGCCCAGGGACTATAGCTGATTCTCCTTCATTTCTTTTACCATGGCTTTTACCTGCTGATAGGATGAAAGGGGAATAAGTCGGTACCTTTCTTTAATAGGAGCATGGCCCTTTGTGGGAATTGATTGAGAGATGCCTTTCATTTTGTCAAGGTCCATGCTATGTTGACTAAAGGCAGCTTGTTTCTCTAAAGCAACATCTCTGACCCCTTGCATTTGGGTGGCAGAAGTTTGAGTATCCCCTATATGGAGTTCATATAGCCAGGGCGGTGAACTATCTGGATCTGACTGGATGGATTGTGCCCCCTGTTGGACACTGTTTGTCTCACCATCTAGCACATCAGCAGGTGATAGTAAAGACACTTGTGCAATGGCTGTGTATTTTTTAAGTTGAATGGGGACATTTCATATATTGATTAGATGGATTGGAACTCTCCTGTCTTTGACGGTGGCTAAGCTTTGGGCAGCCATTAGGAAAGGGTGCCCGTCAATATGTATGGGCTCCACTAAGGTCTCATACTCACATCCATTAAGACCAGGCTGTGTCTGGCACAACAATATGGATTCAGACTCAGGGGGTACTACAACTAGTCTGATATTCTTTGCACAGGCTCTGCCCGCATGACCCTGTGGGTTGGCAAATCTCTGTTGTGCTGTGAGTGCCTTCATGGCTGTTTTCAGCAGAGCCTGCTGAGCCTGTGGTGCTGCGGGTATGGTACTTAGTAAAGTCTCCAACATTTCAGCATAACATTTATGGAGGATGTTCATACCCAGCGTTATTATGGGTGTGTTTTTATCTGTTACATCTACCACCAAAATACCCCGATGGTGTAGCTCAGCTCTACCGGCTATAACTGTAGGCTTCCAGTACCCGACTATTGGTACAGGTAGTCCATTGCTAGCCACAACATTGATCAACTGCTTTGGGGGGCAACTTAGTACATCAGGTGACCTGTATTTTTCAAAGTCAATTTTGTGTATAGTGGTTACCAGCGATCTAGTGTCTAGCAGTGCATGTAAATGCATGCCGTCCACATAAAGAATTACTTTCGGATGGGGGCCTACACAGTTGAATATCCCTTTAGGGGGTTTTGGACCTATTGTTTGTCCTCTCGGGGTACAGTCCTTCTTCCCAGGGGTCACCCGTTTAAAGCCCAGCACATATTTATTTTGTGTCCATATTGGCAGCAATGATCACAAAATGGTTGGGGTGCACCTGAGTAGCTTCCAGTAGGCCGGGGCATTCCAGATGGTAGCCTGTGTTCAAGAACTTGGGGCCGGGGTGATGGAATCTGGCCCTCTAGCTCGCTCAACTTTTTACAAAGAGCTGTCACACTGCGGGTTAATTCCGCCGTTAGCCACTGTACTTATAGGAAGGGCTTGTCAGCAGAATTGCTAGACTGATCAGCCTGCCAGTATATATCACGCTTGCGGGGGCAGGACATCTTATCATCCTCATCAAAGTCATGCAAGGCTTAGACTTTTCCCCTTCAGCGACCTGGGGCTCTGTACGCAGTATTTGAATAGCCAATTCCTTAAACTTTATAAAACTACTGTTCGGATGCTGTACAGACAGCATTTTGAGTTTGCTCTGGAGAGTTTCTGTTAAAGTCCCCTCTAGAAACTGTTCCCTCAGTGCCTGGTCAGCACCATCGGCTTCTTTAGGGTCGGCGTGTATTACCACCTTCATATCCTCCTACAAAGACCGTGAATATTCTCTGAGCGTCCACCTTCTGCTTAAAGAATCTCTTCTTTATCTCAGACATGGTATGAATATCAAATATATTTTGCAATCGCTCAAAGATATCTTCTTCAGTTCGTATATGCTCATGCGGCCATGTTTTTACCTCTCTAGCTGCAGCTCCTTCTATCTGTCCTATTAGGATCTTTCATACCCCGCCTCCAGCAAGCTCATGCTCTGATTGGTTAATCGAACACTGCGTCAGCCAATGAAAGCCGGCGCTAGATTAACCAATCACAGCCATTCAATGATGTCATTCTATGAATGGCTGTGATTGGTTAATTTAGCGTCAGCTCTCATTGGTTAATTGAGTGCCCCATCAGCCAATCACTGAGAATAAGAAACTGTGACTCTTTTGAGGCAAAAATTAATATAAAGCAGTGTCTTACTTTGGGGGAAACACGGTATATCATATCACCATCCCTACGTCCTCAGGAGAGAGTTCTATAGCTTCACTGCTCTTCCAATCCTGGAAGTTCACCGCCCAGTCACAGCTTTCATCCGACCAGGTTTTTGTTACTCACGTTATGTTGTAGTTTTCCTCAGGCATTATTATTTCCAGTTCATCAACCTAATTGGTCAGTCTTCTAACATTAGTCACCATACAGTTTAGAAGGTTTTAGTTATTTATTATTTTTAGTGTGTCCCTATTAACTGTTCTAATTTTACTAACCCTTTTCACCGCTCCACCCCCATTTCCATTGCTTAGTCCCAGGTCACTGTCTACACCATCTTCTCCTCTATCTCTCTGATTGCCCCCCATTTTTACATTCCCTAGTTTAAAACACTCCTCAAACCTTCTAGCAATCTTTATCCCTAGCACAGGTGCAGCCTATTCCTACTGTAGAACCTGTAGGTGACAGGAAAGTTGGCCCAGATCTCCATTTAGCTAAATCCCTCCTTAAACATCTTTACTGTGAATGGAGGTGGGCAGCCGGAGATATATCCAGCGCACTATGCCTCTATTCTCTGAGCGAACGTCACTGGTATGGCTGTTAGGAACATTCGCACCCAACAGTCGTCCTGTGGTCTTTTACTCCTAAATATATGGTTTTATGTTCTTATTCATATGTGCAATATTGGCTTTATGGTGGTCTTTATGACCATCATGTATTTTTGTTAGCCATTAAAAGGTATCATATGTACAAGATTACGTGGTTTCTCTTGCTGGGAACAATCACATTTTTACCATGTGTTACCCCCTTCCTGCTTATGGCGTATATCTTGGTGCAGGGAATACTAACAATGTTCCAGGTTGTCCACCTTATGTGTTGTCGCGATTTTGTGTTGACTTAGTGCGTAAATGTATTTTTTATATGAAATTTTAAATACATATATTCACACATATATACACATCAGTTCTTGTATTGTATCTGTAATGTAGTAAGCTCTGTTCTATTATCGCATCTATGTAGTAATCTTGATTCTTGTACCATATCAATAAGCCCTACCCTCTGATGTTGGTTAGCAGCAAAGCATGTCAGGAGGGGCTTATATAATTATAGATAAGATACCTGTTAGGCCTTAGTCACACGGGCGTTTTTTCACGCGATTTGCGGATCGCATGACGGATGTGCATCCGCAAATCGCGTGACCGGTGCGCGCAAGTCGCCCGCAAATCGCCCGAAAATCTGCTCCTAGCCGCGTTTCATTAGAAACGGGCCGGAGCTGTCCAGCGCATTGCATTCAATGGAGACAGCAATAGAGCCCGCTCCATTTAAAGCAATGCGCTGCGGGCGAGCCCGGGATGAATTGTCGGGAAGGGCTTAAATATATAAGCCCTTCCCTGCAATTCATCCTAAAATGTGTAAAAATAAAAAATATATATATATACTCACCTTCTCCCGGCAGCCGGAGCTCCGCGCGGCCGTCCTGCAGTGGGTGTGAAGGGGGTGTGAGTCAGACCTGCCCCCTGATTGGCTCAGCGCTGAGCCAATCAGAGGCATGTCTCACTCACACCCATTCATGAATTCATGAATGGATGTGAGTCAGACCTGCCCCTGATTGGCTCAGAGCTGAGAGGCAGCAGTCACTCACCCATTCATGAATTCATGAATGGGTGTGTGAGTGAAACCTGCCTCTGATTGGTCAGGGCTGTGACCAATCAGAGGCAGATCATTCAGAAGGCGGGGATTTTAAAGCCCCGCCGGCTGAATAGTGCCGAGAAGCAGTTCAGGAGAACTGACAGCGGCCGCGGCTGGACTCCGGCTGCAGCGGAAAGGTGAGTATACAATTTTTTTTTATTTTAACACATTTTAGGATGAATTGCAGGGAAGGGCTTATATATTTAAGCCCTTCCCGACAATTCACCCCGCACACGCCGGCAGCCCATTGCTTTCAATGGAGCAGCTGTATTGCCGGCTCCATTGAATTCAATGGGCAAACATCGTTCTTCTCTGTCACAGCTGTTACAGCTGTGGCAGAGAAGAATGATTTGTCTTCTATATGTTCTCAATGGGGTCGGCGCTGTTGCCGCCGGCCCCATTGAG
Organism: Eleutherodactylus coqui; assembly: GCF_035609145.1. Lineage (NCBI taxonomy): Eukaryota > Metazoa > Chordata > Amphibia > Anura > Eleutherodactylidae > Eleutherodactylus > Eleutherodactylus coqui. The sequence continues at coordinate 152,562,591 of NC_089840.1, forward strand.
CGCATATAGAGAAGAGAACAGGAATCGCAGGTCGCAGATAGGTGCGATCTGCGATTTCTGTTCTATAATTTATCGGACGAGCGCATAAAAAGCGCTCATGTGTCCGATACCATTGCAAAGCAATGGTTTTATAAAATCGCCGGACGCATGCGCATGCGCAAATCGCGGCAAAAAACGCCCGTCTGACTAAGGCCTCAGTCTGCAGCTATTAGGTCTGATTACATTTGGCTCTGTAGGAGTTTTTATATACAGTGATACCTTGGGTTAAGAGTGCCTCAGCTTACAAGCTTTTTGACTTGAGAGCAGGTTCTCTCCCGAATTTTTGCTCTGATTTAAGAGCAAAAACGTGGGTTGCAAGCCTTGCTCTCAATGGGGCCACCAGTGCTGCCAGTGACACCATTGAAAGCAACGGCCTGCCAGCAACCCCTGCATTGATTTTTGGGGAAGGGCTTTAAATATAAGACCTTCCCTAAAAATCTTCCCTAGCTGTAGTAAAAAATATATACTCACCTGCCCGCCGCTGCTGGGGCTCAGGCGTGTCTAGCCGCTTGTTCTCCCTGCATTTTTAATCCCCGCCTGCTGAAAAGCTTCAGAGCAGTGCAGGGAGAACAAGCGGCGGCTAGATGCGCCTAGGACCCAGCAGATAGGAGATTATATATTTTTTTAATTTATTTTTACTACAGCTAGGGATGATTTTCAGGGAAGGGCTTATACTTAAAGCTCTTCCCAGAAAATCACTTCAGGGGTGACGGCGTCCTATTGCTTTCAATGGGTCAATGCCATCCCCATTGAAATCATTGGAAGAGCTTCGCTCACGGATTAATGGCTTTTCCATTAATTTCAATAGGGAAAATTGATTTGATTTACAAATGTTTTGGGTTAAGAGCTCCATCATGGAATGAATTAAACTCTTAACCCAAGGCACCACTATACTCTTATTACTAAGCGGACCATTTTCAGTGTTTTTAAATTCACTAGTGGTGTGTTTTTTTTGCAAGTGACACTTAAATAAAGTTTATGTTTTAATTAGAGAATGAAGACACCTAATTTGGCATTTATATGCCCTCTGGCCATTCAAACCTTTTTGTCATTGTTTTGCCTAGCTTTCCTATGAGTCACATTAATGTATAAGTTGTATTTATGTAGTACACTCAGTTCTGGTAATATGTATGCAGCAAGCTTGGTTCTGTTATTGTATCTGTGTAGTAAGCTCAGTTCTTTTAATGTATAATAAGCCGGGTTCTGGCAATAAGCAATAAGCTGGGTTCTGGCATTAAGCTGGCTTTTTTACTGTATCTATTCAGTAAGCTTAGTTTTGGTATATCTACACAGTAAGCTTTGCACTGTTACCATATTTATAAAGAAAGTTTCAGGTTGTTTAAGTGTAAATAAACGTGTATGGGGTTCACTATACTCTCCTTCAACAGCTATTGTCGGGAGAATGAAGCATATCTTGTTTCCATGGGAGAAATGTAGCAGATTATTTCTTTCCTTCCTTCTTTCTGCAACGAAAACCCATGCACCCTCAGCTGAGTGTTAATTTGTACGGGGTAGTCAGGAGTAATAACTATTAGCCCAAAGTGCATTTGTCCAACAGTTATCTAAAGTGTATGTCAGCAGCTTTAATCTGATTCACCAATAGGGGGCATGAGCACTAAAATTGTCTAGGGCAGTATGAACTGCCTGTGTACCCTGTGAATGCTTCATATGACTGTTCACTTGTTCCTGTGTATCCAACTCTGTCTGTCTGACCACAAGGTACTTCTTGCTACACTAACTTGTCACCCTGAATGTTTTGGCTATTTAACTCCAAACCCACTACCAGACTATTGTGCAGCATCCGAGGAGCAGGCCAACAGCCGAGGAGACAGCGGGGTCGAGAAAGGCCTTGTCACAGGGCTGTACCTTCTCCTCCTCTGGGGGTAGCTCAGGACCCAACCATGTTACTGTTAGGGTAGATCACAGGGGTTGTAAGGGGTTACCTTAAGTCCAATTGTCACTTGTGACACCACCGTTCCGTCCTCTGCAGTGGAACTCCCATATCTAATAAAGTAGTCCACACAGAGCAACTTTCTGAACAAGAACCAGGAACTCAAATCCAAACAAAAAGTCTTGGTATAGATACAACAAGCCAGAGTGGTGCAACAGGAAGTATTCTCGGGGTATTCAGATAATCCACAGTCCAAGTTATCTGTGTAATCCCACTCCTGGCAACTCTCTCTCTACCATTCAACACTCACTCTCGTTTCTTCTTCTTTCTGTGAAGCGGCGCGTCCTTCTCTCAGCGCTCAGTGGAAGCACCGAGGTCTCCTAGGTAGAATAGGCTCAGGTTGAGTGCAAAGAAGTCGCTCGGCTTTCTATATCCTCTCCCCACACAGACTGATGTCTCTAGTGTCTGTGTGGCTCACTCACTGACAGGTTCAGACTCGCTTACATTACCTGACTTGCTCAACTCCCCTCACTTTGCAATCTGCAAACATATATATCTAACATCCTCACGTGACTCTAAAATACACCAAATCCGATACATTTACCACAAAGGACAGAACATACCAGACACTAACCATCTCAGTCCTGCAACCATTCAATCCACATAAATCTGATGCGTTCCACAAACAAGACACTGAAAATGGCATGATTCAGACATATAACATTATGGAGGGGCCCTACTAAGGCCGCCTGCAGACGGCCGGGTCGGATCCCGCTGCCCGACCCGAGCCCCTGCAGGGACCAGTGCGGCATTCACCTGCTCCCGTAGCTTCAGCTCTGTGATGTGCCGGCTGCCGCCCAGCCAGCGCATGTGCAGAACCCCGCACAGAAATAGAGCATGCCGCGATTTGTTTTTCCGCGCGAGATTTCGCACAGACAAATCTTGGCCGTCTGCATAGGATTGCGTTTTAAACGCAATCCTATGGCAGCTTCCACGGGTGGAAATTCTGCGGGAATTACTCTACAATTGTATAGTACAATATACGGGGCAGCGCAAAGGAGGAAATTACTACTGCAAGGAAGCACAAGATGGGAGTACTGTTACTGTGTAGGGCACATGGGGGCATTTTTGCCATCTGAAACACTGTGGATAAAATAATGCACGATGGACCATCAAGTGTTGGACAATAACATGCTTGATCCTAAGATAGGTATAGATTTGAGAAGATGGAAGGGCATACAGAGTTTGAGAATAAATTGTCTTTTTCTTAGAATTTTAGCTGCAGTTGCCATTTGCCACCTCATCTACCACTTGGTACACTGTATACTTGATCCTGTGAGTCTGCCATATAAAGCACACTGAAGCTGCTCATTGGTCTTCCTCTTATAGCTTTGTTGTGTAACAAAGGCTACATACCACCAGGTCCTCAGCAAGCCGCGGTCTCTGATAGACATTGACCTCTCACATCCTAGCATAAATGCTGCTGCTGGTCAGCTCACTCCCTAGTATAACTGCTTCCTTTATTTAACATGTTATATTGATTATAATTTTTTTTTAAACTTCAACCCAGGAAAAGAAAATTTCAGTTTTATCATTAATTTTTCTTTTTTCTAAAATATTTGTATATTACTTACTGTAAGTGCTAACATAGGACAATAAAGCCTAAACATGTCAAAAGCAAAAGCATATGATGTAGGAAATATTTATCTATATGTTTATGAGCAAAATGTGTGTTTTAACTACTTCTGATAAACTCTCCATTTTCTTTATCTAAGGTCCAGTGCTATCTCTGTAGTAAAGATTCTTAGGGTACTCAGAGTTTTACGTCCTCTCCGAGCCATAAATCGTGCTAAAGGTCTGAAGGTAAGCAAAATATATTAGTCATATTTCTTTTTAATGATTTTTATTGGCATTTTCAATAACATAACATACAGGTGTAATTATGGTTGCGAATATCAGTAATAATTGCAAAGGATAGATTATACATTCCTATACAGCATATGGTCCGAGTATGCAGATTTTTACATAAATTTAACTGTAGCCTGTAATATTTGGATTATTTTATTAATAACATTAACATTTAAAACAAGAAATACCACTTAACCAGTGTGTACCATTTTGATAGTTATTGAGCTTTGGGGTACTGATGGCTGGAGGTGTAAGGAGAGGGGTTGAGTTTTTAGATTAACGGAGGATAATGGTTAAGCCATATGTTCCATTTGTAGTAGAAGGCGTCTAGTTTCCCACCTTGGACTGCTAGCATTTTTTCATATACGCAGTTTGCTTAAATACTACACAATAAATAAACTTGTGCCTGGAGACCAGCTGACTGGCAGGGGTCCTTAATAGTGTGCCCTCGCTGATCATCTGCTGATGACCTATCCTACGGAAAGATCTAAAAAGTCCCGGACAACCCCTTAGTGTCTCCACACGATAACACTTGTCGCTTTTTTTAGTTGCTTTTACACTTTTACTTTCTTTCATGTTTCAACAGCACGTCGTCCAGTGTTTATTTGTAGCCATTAAAACCATTGGGAATATTGTTCTTGTAACAACACTCTTGCAGTTCATGTTTTCCTGCATTGGTGTCCAGCTGTTCAAGGTAAGAAAGTTAAGAAAACCTATGGTCTTCTTTGTTTATCTCGATCAATTACATACAGCTTCCTTAGAGATGTGTGATTCCATATATATCACCTAGATTTTATTACTTATTAGAACCAGATAGTGAAACATTTTCAATTTTTTAAATCTGGCTTTATTTTCTGTTAGATCTTTCATCCTATTTCGTGCCACGACTTCATGTGTCTGAGCTGCATGTAACAGCATTTAGATATGCACTACACCAGCCTCGTTGGTTGTAGACAAGAGGGGACCCATTGAATTCTGCAGGAGAGTGTTCTAGGCATAGGGCTGTTTTACACGGGATGACTGGCAGATATAGATTCCCAGCAGCCCTCCCAGCAATAATCACTGCTGTGCTTTTGCACAGGAACAAGCATCGTCCGTGAAGGGAGGTGGAGCGGCTGGGGATTGTTCCAGCCCACCCGCCTCCATTTACAGTAAGCAGGCAGCTGTTGATAGATGACTGACTGCCTGTTTACAGGGGTTGGTCAGTGTTATGCATACGAAAACTGAATGATGAACGAGACGCAAACAAATTGTTGTTCATCATTCAGTCGGGGCATGCATTTATACTGAGTGATAATGGTTCATATTTCCGCTGGATGTAAAAATCTGAATGATTTATTGGCCCATGTAAAAGAGCCCATAATCTATGGCTTGTGCAGAGAGGGGAGGAGGCGAGCTGTGACCATTATCTGGTGTATCCTGTGTTATAAATGTATAGGTATTAACTTTTATTGTAATCCTGCTTGTGCTAATAATGAGATGACTACAGAACAGGAAGCCTATTATTAGGTCTAGTGGTCAATGTGAAAACTACAGGAGTTTTAGATTCTTTACAAATTTATAGATCAAGACATTGAAAATTTAAAAAAAAAGACCAAACTTATGGAGTGTTTCATTCAAAGCACAACCCAATACTTTCACAATATTTGTATCCAGGACTAGGACAAGAGTGAATACTGACACCCCCGACAGACAATACACTTGTACTGGGTAACCCTTCTGGAGAGGAGTACACTTCTCCACAAATTACAAACCAAAATGAGGGTTGCTTTTTGAGTGGAATTATCTCTATAAAAATTTAATTTATACAATATGGAATTTTCTGATGCACAGTTCCATTGAATAATATCCACATATGATATCTATAGAGCCGGGTCGGCGGCACAGAGGCCCAGAGGGTGAGGGGGCCCGAGCTACCAGCAGGCGCAGGCTGGTAACCAAAGTACTAATGACCACTTGTCAATTTGTATGCCCTGTCATACTCTCATACAGTATACAGCAGTGCATTTTCTGTTTTGTTCTCTTGTACCTACAGATGAGAGGTGTAGACATTCTCATAGCTGTGTATGGGTCATTTTTCTGTCTACTCTGTCTACTTGTTGATGTGACGATGAATGCTGTGCAGCTCTCTGTCTGAATCTAGTTTGCAATTTGGAATATTATTGGTGAGCGAGTCTACCTCTGAGTTGAGTCAGATGAGTATAGCCTGACTGTTGGTGATTGAGTTTAGACCCTGTGTTCAGTCTATTTTTGCCTGGATCCAGATTGGAAACTTGTGTTTAGTTGGTGTTTGAATTTAGATGCTGTGTGTATGCATGCTGTAAAGAACTCTGTTGTTCTCCATCAGATGGGTAATGTCTGACATCTTAGTCCCTATGTGGACGAGGAGGAAAGAGAGGGCTGAAGCAAAACCCGTACAGTCGTGTTTGTTGTGAACAATGATACTAACTATGTGATCACTTACTTTATTAAATAAAAGGAGACGTTTTCCACACCTTTGGTCACTGCCTGCTTGCTTTAACCTGGAGTGGTGCACCTTCTCCACTGCCAGTTTTTAGTCCTATTCTGTTGCTCTTACTCCCTAATCATCTGTATTGTGGTTGTACGACTGGACCATGTGTTATCTGTGGTGTATGTTGTGGTTATGGGCCTTTTGTCACCCTTGGCAGTGATTCCAGCCTCCAATTTCTTGGCTATGATACCACAAGGTTTGCACACCTGATTTTGGGGATATTCTGCCATTCTTCTCTGCAGATCCTCTCAAGCTCTGTCAGGTTGGATGGGGGCCATCTGTGGCCAGCCATTTACAGGTCCCTCCATAGATGTTCAATTGGGATAAAATCCAGGCTCTAGCTGAGCCACTCCAGAAATTTACAGAGTTGTCCCTAAGCCACTTCTGCGTTGTCTTGGCCGTGTGCTTAGGGTCGTTGTCTTGTTGGAAGGTGAACTTTCTGCCCAATCTGAGGTCCCTTGCACTCTGGATCAGATTTTCATTAAGAATATCTCTGTACTTTGTTCCATTCAGCTTTCCATCAACCCTGACCAGTCTCCCTGTCACAGACACTCAAAAATCCCCGCAGCATAATGCTCCACCGCCAGGCTTCACTGTAGGGATGCTATTGGGCAGATGATGAATGGTGCCTGGTTTCTGCCAAACATAATGCTTTGAAATGAAATAAAAAAGGTTGCATCTTGGTGTCATCAGACCAGATAATCTTGTTTCTCAGTCTGAGAGCCATTTAGATGCTTTTCGGTGAACTGCAGATGGGATTCTTTCTGGCCACTCTGCCATAAAGCCCAGATTGATGGGGGCTGCAATGATGCTTGACTTTCTGGAAGTTTCTCCCATCTGCACTCAGGACACTTGTGTAGTGGTCCTACAGAGTAGTCAAAGAGAGTTAATAAGTTCCTGGGATCTCACTATGAGCCTCAAGGGAACATAGGAAGTGCCTCACCTAAGACAGAAGCTATTATTCCTGAAATAGCTATCCCAACAACAGCTTACTGATTGGTACTTTAGTTGCAGCTTACTGATTGGTGCTTTAGTTGCTTAGCAACACCAGAGCCCGCATGAAAAAGGTCATTTTAAGTGTGTGTACGCTGTCAGTTGGTAGTTGGAAATTGGGAGCAGAAGAGGAAAGACAAGAGCAGGAGAGGGATATAGTGAGACAGCAACTGTGCCATCAGAAGAGATAGAGGGAGAAAGAACAGAGAGTAGTGGAGTTTCTCCTCCATCCTGAGTAAGGAAATTGAGCAAGTCAGAAAGAGAGGCCATCATAATAGTGAGTTTTACCTTTCCTTGCGCAGTTAACTAACAGTGGAATATAATTTACCCTGCATGAGCCCTTCCAGCCTGTTGCTTACAGCCTTGGAGACAGCAGAGAGAGAGAGAAAACCTTTATTGTTTCCAAATAACCTTCACCTTGAGAGAAGTAAGAAATCTGACATTGTCAATGTGGATACAAATGTAACTGTTGTTGCTGTTATCATTGCTCCCAAATCTGCAAGTGTGAACTGTCTCTATGACCTGACATTACATAGTAAACTGCATGCCTTCAGTTTACTGACATCCAATTGGACTGGTCTATTATTTCATTACCATAAGTAAGGTTTTTCTCATGTAAAGGCATTGGCATCACACACAGACATCAGCAGTCAATACACAAACTACGCAGAGACTCTTACCAACCACCTGCTGAGTAGGTCGCCATATCTGTCACAGTAACTGCCACTGTGACCAAGTGTAAACTAACACCACCCACTGGAGCTACCTCTGGCTTTCTGCACTTGAAGCTCAGCCAGAGTGACCATTAGGTACTTGGTCACCTCTCTTACCAAGGCCCTTCTTCTCCGATTACTTAGTTTGGTGGGTCGGCAAGCTCTAGGAAGACTTTTTCCATCTAAGAATTATGGAGGCGGCTGGGCTCTTGGGAACGTTCAGTGCAGCAGAATTTTTTATGGTTACCTTCTCCAGATCTGAGGCTCCACACAATCCTGTCTCTGAGCTCTGTAGTTCTTTCCTCCCCATGGCTTGATTTTGGCTCTGATATGTGTTAGTGGGAGCCTTCAAAGAGATTCCATTGTGTTTCAACGTTTGCTCGGAATTGTATTTGAGAAGTTTATATGCACACAAATCACTGACACATGACACCAGCTAGTATCATACAGCAATGAAGCATTTCTGCTTTATTAACCCATTTAGGGTCCTGTGCCTGGTCCTGCCCTGGTCCTGGGCTTTAAGCCCAGCTGTATGGAAAATTTCCGTGGCAATTAATGCTTCCTGCTTCTGTAATCAATCAGAAACAGGACGGGTTGTCAGCTGTTAGTAACAGCTGATAACCCGGAAGAAAAGGCAGGAGGGTCTTTTAACCCTTTCTGCCTTTTCCTTTCCCGAGTACACATCGCTCAATGAGCGCTGTGTACTAAAAAGTAAAAGTGGAAGTGTAATTTCCACTAAGAAAACCCGGGGGTCACATGACTGCCGGGATTCCCTGCTATAGCAGAGCTGCAGTGTCGTCTAGACCTTGACCAGCTCTGCCAGTGACTAATGTCACTACAGGCGATGATTTCCCCTGTAACTGGGGCTCCTATAGATGCCCCATTTACAGTGGAAAAATGTAAAAAAAAACATGTGAATGTCCCCCAGAGGTCTTATATGACGTCATGTGGGACATAGATAGTAAACAACATAATTACATACACAAGTAAAACAAAAATACAGAATAAAACAACAATATATACATAAAAAATAAAATAACCCAAAGCCAACGCCAACCAAAACCGTTGCTATAAGCGGACTGTAATCCACAACCATACATATTATATATTAAAACGTCCGAAACAAAATGAGAAACCCGTTCCCATTCTTTATTTTAGCATAATTATACTAATTTAAAAAAGCTAGAAATGTTAAATCATTTTTTTAGCCTTTTGCCCCCCAAAAAAACAAAAAAATGGAAATAAAAGTCAATGAAAAAGATATTTTTAAAAAATAGCCCGATGCATCACAGAAAAAAACCCCGCAGCAAAAATAATTTTGATAGATAAAGGAAAAAAAATAGGGCAGCAAAACCACCACATTGGTAAAATGCCTAAAAAGTGTCTGGTCCTTAAGGGGTTAAGAGGCAGACATGTGTGTGTGTGTATATATATATATATATATATATATATATATATATATATATATATATATATATATATATATTCATTATGTAAGCAAAAGTCAGGGTGGTTACTGTCTATATAATTGGTGTGAGAGAAAGGTGGTGTCAGTTAAATGAAAGTGAAACAATGTATAGTCCATGCTTTGTTCTCCTACTCTATATAAACAACCTATGTAGCTCCTACCTGTGGTACAGGAAACAAACGCCATCTTAAGTAGATTGTCTCCTGTGAAGTATGAAACAGTAACTTTGTCATATCTACAACATATGTATTGTGAGCGGTGATATCTTCTATAGACAGGGTTATGTTTTTTTAAATTATGTCCAATCAATTGAATTTACCAAAGGTGACTCCAATCAACGTGTAGAAACATCTCAAAGATGATCAAGAGAAATGGGAGGCCTCCAGAGCTAAATTTCAAGTGTCATACCAAAGGGTGTGAATACTTATGTCAATGCAAAATATTAGAAATCTTTTTCTAAGTTTTTTTAAAAATGAAAAACTAACATACTGTTTACACTTTGCCATTATGGGGTACTGAGTGCAGAATGATAGATATTTTTTTTTAATTTGCATAAGGCCACAACATAATCTATCTATATATATAAAATCGAATGTATGTCTATCTGTGTGTGTGTCTGTCTGTCTGTTTTTACACTCCTGGGAAGATTATAGGCATAGTACAACTATGCTATGATAAATGGCGCACGTGCGAGCGTCGTCGACAGTTACGCCCCCCCCCCCACGTAGATCGTTCGATTTCCATCATTGCCACTAATTCTCTCACTTCCCGAAAGTATAGAAACATGAAATTTGGCACGAGCATTGAGTATGCCATAAATAGGAAAAGCTAATGGGTCCCAACTTGATTATTATATTCTAGCGCAAAAGAACTAACGTCCAAATTGTACGTACGGAATCTAATTTTCTCACTTTCCAATGTCATAGAAACTTGAAATTTGGCACGAGCATTGATTATGTCATAAATAGGAAAAGGTAATTGGTCCCAACTCGATTATTTAATTCTAAGCGCCAAAGAATTAGCGTCCAAATTTTACATACGGAATCTAATTTTCTCACTTCCCGATGTCATAAAAACTTGAAATTTGGCACGAGCATTGATTATGTCATAAAAAGTTCAAGGGTCCCAACTCCATTATGCAATTCTAAGCACCAAAGAATTAGCGTCCAAATTTTAGGTACGGAATCTAGTTTTCTCACTTCCCAATGTCATAGAAACTTGAAATTTCGCACGAGCATTGATTCTGTCATAAATAGTAAAAGTTAATGGGTCCCAACTCGATTATTCAATTCTAAGCGCCAAAGAATTAGCGTCCAAATTTTACGTACGGAATCTAATTCTCTCACTTTCCAATGTCATAGAAACTTGAAATTTGGCACGAGCATTGATTATGTCATAAATAGGAAAAGGTATTTGGTCCCAACTCGATTATTTAATTCTAAGCGCTAAAGAATTAGCGTCCAAATTTTACGTATGGAATCTAATTTTCTCACTTCCCAATTTCATAGAAACTTGAAATTTGGCACGAGCATTGATTATGTCATAAATAGGAAAAGTTAATGGGTCCCAACTCGATTATTCAATTCTAAGCGCCAAAGAATTAGCATCCAACTTTTTCGTACGGAATCTAATTTTCTCACTTCCCAATGTCATAGAAACTTGAAATTTGGCACCAGCATTGATTATGTCATAAATAGGAAAAGCTAATGGGTCCCAACTAGATTATTCAATTCTAAGCGCAAAAGAATTAGCGTCCAAATTTTATGTACGGAATCTAATTTTCTCACTTCCCAATGTCATAGAAACTTGAAATTTGGTACGAGCATTGATTATGTAATAAATAGGAAAAGCTAATGGGTCCCAACTCCATTTTTCATTCTAAGCGCAAAATAATTAGCGTCCAAATTTTACGTACGGAATCTAATTCTCTCCCTTCCCGATGTAATTTGGCACGAGCATTGATAATATCATAAATAGGAAAAGTTAATGAGTCCCAACACAATTATTCAATTCTAAGCGCCAAAGAATTAGCGTCCAAATTTTACGTATGGAATCTATTTCTCTTACTTCCCAATGTCATAGAAACTTGAAATTTAGCACGAGCATTGATTATGTCATAAATAGGAAAAGTTCAAGGGTCCCAACTCGATTATTCAATTCTCAGCGCCAAATTTTTTATACAGAATCTAATTTTCTCACTTCGCAATGTCATAGAAACTTGAAATTTGGCACAAGCATTGATTATGTCATAAATAGAAAAAGTTAATGGGTCACAACTTGATTATTAAATAGAGATGAGCGAGCACCAAAATGCTCGGGTGCTCGTTACTCGGGACGAAATTATCGCGATGCTCGAGGGTTCGTTCCGAGTAACGAACCCCATTGAAGTCAATGGGCGACTCGAGCATTTTTGTATATCGCCAATGCTCGCTAAGGTTTCCATTTGTGAAAATCTGGGCAATTCAAGAAAGTGATGGGAACGAAACAGCAATGGATAGGGCAGGCGAGGGGCTACATGTTGGGCTGCATCTCAAGTTCCCAGGTCCCACTGATAAGCCACAATAGCGGCAAGAGTGGGCCCCCCCTCCCAACAATTTTTACTTCTGAAAAGCCCTCATTAGCAATGCATACCTTAGCTAAGCACCACACTACCTCCAACAAAGCACAATTACTGCCTGCATGACACTCTGCTGCCACTTCTCCTGGGTTACATGTTGCCCAACCCCCCCCCCCCCCACGCACGACCCAGTGTCCATAGCGCACACCAAACTGTCCCTGCGCAGCCTTCAGCTGCCCTCATGCCACGCCACATTCATGTCTATTTATAAGTGCGTCTGCCATGAGGAGGAACCGCAGGCACAAACTGCAGAAAGTTGGCACGGCTAGGCAGCGACCCTCTTTAAAAGGGGCAGGGCGATGGCCCACAATGCTGTACAGAAGCAATGAGAAATCTAATCCTGTGCCACCTCCATCAGGAGCTGCACACGTGGGCATAGCAATGGGGAACCTATGTTCCACACACTATTCATTCTGTCAAGGTGTCTGCATGCCCCAGTCAGACCGCGGTTTTTTATAAATAGTCACAGCCAGGTACAACGCCGCAATGGGAATTCCGTGTGCACCCACAGCATGGGTGGCTTCCTGGAACCCACCGGCGGTACATAAATATATCCCATTGCATTGCCCATCACAGCTGAGGTAATGTCGTGCTTAATGCAGGTGGGCTTCGGCCCACACTGCATGCCCCAGTCAGACTGGGGTTCTTTAGAAGTGGACACATGCAGTTACAACTCCGTGTGGACCCACGGCATGGGTGGCTCCCTGGAACCCACCGGCTGTACATAAATGTACCCCTTTGCAGTGCCCAACACAGCTGATGTAACATCAGCTTTAATGCAGGTGGGCAAAAAATTAATTGGATTACACTGTAGGCGAGGGCCCCAAAAAATTGGTGTACCAACAGTACTAATGTACATCAGAAAAATTGCCCCTGCCCAACCAAGAGGGCAGGTGAAACCCATTAATCGCTTTGGTTAATGTGGCTTAATTTGTAACTAGGCCTGGAGGCAGCCCAGTTAAAATAAAAATTGGTTCAGGTGAAAGTTTCAACGCTTTAATGAGCATTGAAACGTATACAAAATTGTTTACAAAAATTATATGACTGAGCCTTGTGGGCCTAAGAAAAATTGCCCGTTCGGCGTGATTATGTCAGGTTTCAGGAGGAGGAGCAGGAGGAGGAGGATGAATATTATACACAGATTGATGAAGCAAAAAGGTCCCCGTTTTGGATGGTGATAGAGAACGATGCTTCCATCCGCGGGTGCAGCCTACGTATTGTTTAGGTATCGCTGCTGTCCGCTGGTGGAGAAGAGAAGTCTGGAGAAATCCAGGCTTTGTTCATCTTGATGAGTGTAAGCCTGTCGGCACTGTCGGTTGACAGGCGGGTACGCTTATCTGTGATGATTCCCCCAGCCGCACTAAACACCCTCTCTGACAAGACACTAGCTGCAGGACAAGCAAGCACCTCCAGGGCATACAGCGCGAGTTCAGGCAACGTGTCCAGCTTCGACACCCAGTAGTTCTAGGGGGCAGAGGCGTCAGGGAGGACGGTCGTGCGATCGGCTACGTACTCCCTCACCATCCTTTTACAGTGCTCCCGCCGACTCAGCCTTGACTGGGGAGCGGTGACACAGTCTTGCTGGGGAGCCAGAAAGCTGTCAAAGGCCTTAGAGAGTGTTCCCCTGCCTGTGCTGTACATGCTGCCTGATCTTTGCGCCTCCCCTGCTACCTGGCCCTCGGAACTGCGCCTTCGGCCACTAGCGCTGTCGGATGGGAATTTTACCATCAGTTTGTCCGCCAGGGTCCTGTGGTATAGCATCACTCTCGAACCCCTTTCCTCTTCGGGTATGAGAGTGGAAAGGTTCTCCTTATACCGTGGGTCGAGCAGTGTGTACACCCAGTAATCCGTAGTGGCCAGAATGCGTGTAAAGCGAGGGTCACGAGAAAGGCATCCTAACATGAAGTCAGCCATGTGTGCCAGGGTACCTGTACACAACACATGGCTGTCCTCACTTGGAAGATCACTTTCAGGATCCTCCTCCTCCTCCTCCTCCTCCTCCTCTGGCCATACACGCTGAAAGGATGACAGGCAAGCAGCATGTGTACCCTCAGCAGTGGGCCAAGCTGTCTCTTCCCCCTCCTCCTCATGCTCCTCATGCTCCTCCTCCTCAACGCACTGAGATATAGACAGGAGGGTGCTCTGACTATCCAGCGACCTACTGTCTTCCCCCGCCTCCGTTTCCGAGCGCAAAGCGTCTGCCTTTATGCTTTGCAGGGAACTTCCCAAGAGGCATAGCAGAGGAATGGTGACGCTAATGATTGCAGCATCGCCGCTCACCATCTGGGTAGATTCCTCAAAGTTTCCAAGGACCTGGCAGATGTCTGCCAACCAGGCCCACTCTTCAGTAAAGAATTGAGGAGGCTGACTCCCACTGCGTCGCCCATGTTGGAGTTGGTATTCCACTATAGCTCTACGCTGCTCATAGAGCCTGGCCAACATGTGGAGCGTAGAGTTCCACTGTGTGGGCACGTTGCACAGCAGTCGGTGCACTGGCAGATTAAACCGATGTTGCAGGGTCCGCAGGGTGGCAGCGTGCGTGTGTGATTTGCGGAAATGTGCGCAGAGCTGGCGCACCTTTCCGAGCAGGTATGACAAGTGGGGGTAGCTTTTCAGAAAGCGCTGAACCACCAAATTAAACACATGGGCCAGGCATGGCACGTGCGTGAGGCTGCCAAGCTGCAGAGCCGCCACCAGGTTACGGCCGTTGTCACACACGACCATGCCCGGTTGGAGGCTCAGCGGCGCAAGCCAGCGGTCGGTCTGCTCTGTCAGACCCTGCAGCAGTTCGTGGGCCATGTGCCTCTTATATCCTAAGCTGAGTAGTTTCAGCACCGTCTGCTGACGCTTGCCCACCGCTGTGCTGCCACGCCGCGCGACACCGACTGCTGGCGACGTGCTGCTGCTGCTGACACATCTTGATTTTGAGACAGAGGTTGCGGAGGAGGAGGAGGAGGGTGGTTTAGTGGAGGAAGCATACACCCCCGCAGATACCACCACCGAGCTGGGGCACGCAATTCGGGGGGTGGGTAGGACGTGAGCGGTCCCAGGCTCTGACTCTGTCCCAGCCTCCACTAAATTCACCCAATGTGCCATCAGGGAGATATAGTGGCCCTGCCCGCCTGTGCTTGTCCACGTGTCCGTTGTTAAGTGGACCTTGGCAGTAACCGTGTTGGTGAGGGCGCGTACAATGTTGCGGGAGACGTGGTCGTGCAGGCCTGGGACGGCACATCGGGAAAAGTAGTGGCGACTGGGAACCGAGTAGCGCGGGGCCGCCGCCGCCATCATGCTTTTGAAAGCCTCCGTTTCCTCAAGCCTATACGGCAGCATCTCTAGGCTGATCAATTTTGCAATGTGCACGTTTAACGCTTGAGCGTGCGTGTGCGTGGCGTCGTACTTGCGCTTGCGCTTAAACTGTGGCGCTAGCGACGTCTGGACGCTACGCTGAGAGACATTGCTGGATGGGGCCGAGGACAGCGGAGGTGAGGGTGTGGGTGCAGGCCAGGAGACGGTACTGCCTGTGTCCTCAGAGGGGGGTTGGATCTCAGTGGCAGGTTGGGGCACAGGGGGAGAGGCAGTGGTGCAAACCGGAGGCGGTGAACGGGCATCGTCCCACCTTGTGGGGTGCTTGGCCATCATATGCCTGCGCATGCTGTTGGTGGTGCCTCCCCAGCTGATCTTGGCGCGACAAAGGTTGCACACCACTGTTCGTCGGTCGTCAGGCGTCTCTGTGAAAAACTGCCACACCGTAGAGCACCTTGACCTGTGCAGGGTGGCATCGCGCGAGGGGGCGCTTTGGGAACCAGTTGGTGGATTATTCGGTCTGGCCCTGCCTCTACCCCTGGTCACCGCACTGGCTCGGCCTGTGTCCACACCCTGACTTGGGCCTCCGCGTCCTCGCCCGCGTCCACGTCCTATAGGCCTACCCCTACCCCTCAGCATGGTGTATTACCAGGGATTTTATTTCCCAGCCAGGAAATAAATTGGCCCAAGCCTGCAGGCCAAATATAATTTTTTCCCTTTTTTTTTAAAGGAAAGGCCCACTGTCTATATTCAATCAATAATAAATGTGTTGTGGCCCTGCAGTGTGTCACAGAACTGCAGTCTTGCACTGTTATTAACTGCAGCAGAGCAGTGATTTCCCAGCCAGGAAATAAATTGGCGCAAGCCTGCAGGCCAAATAGAATTTTTGCCCTTTTTTTTAAAGCAAAGGCCCACTGACTATATTCAATCAATTAATAAATGTGTTGTGTGGCCCTGCTGTGTGTCACAGAACTGCAGTGCTATTAACTGCAGCAGAGCGGTGATTTCCCAGCCAGGAAATAAATTGGCGCAAGCCTGCTGTTAAACTTAGCTGGCTGCGTATGATTTTTGTTTAAGTTCTCCACCCAGCACACACGTACCCAGAACGCTGAGGACTGTCAGAGGCAGGCCAAATAGAATAGTTGCCCTTTTTTTTTAAAGGAAAGGCCCACTGCGTATATTCAATCAATAATAAGTGTGTTGTGGCCCTGCAGTGTGTCACAGAACTGCAGTGTTGCACAGTTATTAACTACAGCAGAGCGGTGATTTCCCAGCCAGGAAATAAATTGGCGCAAGCCTGCTGTTAAACTTAGCTGGCTGCGTATGATTTTTTTTACGTTCTCCACCCAGCACACACGTACCCAGAACGCTGAGGACTGTCAGAGGCAGGACAAATAGAATAGTTGCCCTTTTTTTTTAAAGGAAAGGCCCACTGACTATATTCAATCAATAATAAATGTGTTGTGTGGCCCTGCTGTGTGTCACAGAACTGCAGTGTTATTAACTGCAGCAGAGCGGTGATTTCCCAGCCAGGAAATAAATTGGCGCAAGCCTGCTGTTAAACTTAGCTGGCTGCGTATGATTTTTTTAACGTCCTCCACCAAGCACACACGTACCCAGAACGCTGAGGACTGTCAGAGGCAGGCCAAATAGAATTTTTGCCCTTTTTTTTTTAAAGCAAAGGCCCACTGATTATATTCAATCAATTAATAAATGTGTTGTGTGGCCCTGCTGTGTGTCACAGAACTGCAGTGCTATTAACTGCAGCAGAGCGGTGATTTCCCAGCCAGGAAATAAATTGGCGCAAGCCTGCAGGCCATATAGAATTTTTGCCCTTTTTTTTTAAAGGAAAGGCCCACTGCGTATATTCAATCAATAAAATATGTCTTCTGGCCCTGCCTACACAATTCAGTCCCTGGAGTATTACTGCAGGACGCAATGCTCTGCACGGCCGATTTGGAAAAAAAATAAAAATGTGCAACACTGCTAACAGCAGCCTCCACACTACTGCACACTGTTAGATGTGGCCCTAAGAAGGACCGTTGGGGTTCTTGAAGCCTACACTAACTCCTAACACTCTCCCTGCCTAACCACCACTTCAGTCCCTGGAGTATTACTGCAGGGCGCAATGCTCTGCACGGCCGATTTGGAAAAAAAAAAAATGTGCAACACTGCTAACAGCAGCCTCCACACTACTGCACACTGTTAGATGTGGCCCTAAGAAGGACCGTTGGGGTTCTTGAAGCCTACACTAACTCCTAACGCTCTCCCTACAGCAGCTCCAACACTATAGCACTGTCCCTGAGCTATCTCACAAGGCATCTGAGGCGAGCCGCGGGAGGGGCCGACTTTTATACTCGGGTGACATCTGATCTCCCCAGCCACTCACAGCAGGGGGGTGGTATAGGGCTGCAACATCACAGGGGGAAGTTGTAATGCCTTCCCTGTCTTTCAATTGGCCAGAAAAGCGTGCTAACGTCTCAGAGTTGAAAGTGAAAGTAACCCGAACATCGCGTGGTACTCGTTACGAGTAACGAGCATCCCGAACACGCTAATATTCGCCCGAGCATCAAGCTCGGACGAGTACGTTCGCTCATCTCTAGTTACGAGTAACGAGCATCCCGAACACGCTAATACTCGAACGAGTATCAAGCTCGGACGAGTACGTTCGCTCATCTCTAATTAGCGTCCAAATTTTACGTACAGAATCTAATTTTCTCACTTCCCAATATAATTTGGCACGAGCATTGATTTTGTCATAAATAGGAAAAATTAATAGGTCCCAACTTGATAATTCAATTCTAAGCGCAAAAAAATTTGCGTCCAAATTTTACGTACGGAATCTAATTCTCTCACTTTCCAATGTCATAGGGACTTGAAATTTGGCACGAGCATTGATTATGTCATAAATAGGAAAAGCTAATGGGTCCCAACTCGATTATTTAATTCTAGAGGCTTACTAAATTGGACTTTCAAAAATTCTAAAATATAACTTTTATTTTTTCAATTTTAAAAAGAGTCTAGAAGGACAAACAAATATAAATAGAATGAAAGATAACGAATAATTCTGTTAGAACCACTAGAGTGCAAAGATTTAGACTGATTTGGCAGAGCTCCAATAATGGATGCTCATCCAATTTGTTTCGGTCTAGAACATAACGAATACCTCAATTGAAAGAGGTAGTTACAGTGATAATAGCACAGGTGTCACCCCTGTAACTGGGTGACTACTACAAAAAGACCTGAGCGATGGATTTTAGCCCTACGCGTTTCCCCCACGTATGGGTTCTTCAGGGGCGACAAATAGTTTAGATAGTTCCAGTCATGATAGACCGAATAGTGGCTTAGAAGATTGATAAAAAAAATATATGTATGTATCAACTGATAGATCCTACAACAGATCACAATCAGATGCAGCTGAATGCTGAAAGGAGTCAAATCAATCTCCCTCTCAATCAGATAGGACTGATATAGTCAAAGATAAAGTCCCTGATGTTAATCACGCCGTGTTGTCATAATATTTGTGAACCAGACCCTCCCCTCCGCTATGATATCCAGAGTAGGTTAAGTGCTGGCTGGTCACAAAATAAAAGCCTGGCCTAGTCTAGACAAAACCCAGTTTGATTACAGGATAAATTCTAGTGCAGCTAGATAACTATCGGCGCAAGCTAGATCAAAGATGAAAACAAAGTAAATGAAAAAAAAACCGGCGGCATGTCAGCCCTGGTGGTGGACTGACAGCATACTGTATACTGTATGCTGTCAGTCCACCACCAGGGCTGACATGCCGCCGGTTTTTTTCATTTACTTTGTTTTCATCTTTGATCTAGCTTGCGCCGATAGTTATCTAGCTGCACTAGAATTTATCCTGTAATCAAACTGGGTTTTGTCTAGACTAGGCCAGGCTTTTATTTTGTGACCAGCCAGCACTTAACCTACTCTGGATATCATAGCGGAGGGGAGGGTCTGGTTCACAAATATTATGACAACACGGCGTGATTAACATCAGGGACTTTATCTTTGACTATATCAGTCCTATCTGATTGAGAGGGAGATTGATTTGACTCCTTTCAGCATTCAGCTGCATCTGATTGTGATCTGTTGTAGGATCTATCAGTTGATACATACATATATTTTTTTTATCAATCTTCTAAGCCACTATTCGGTCTATCATGACTGGAACTATCTAAACTATTTGTCGCCCCTGAAGAACCCATACGTGGGGGAAACGCGTAGGGCTAAAATCCATCGCTCAGGTCTTTTTGTAGTAGTCACCCAGTTACAGGGGTGACACCTGTGCTATTATCACTGTAACTACCTCTTTCAATTGAGGTATTCGTTATGTTCTAGACCGAAACAAATTGGATGAGCATCCATTATTGGAGCTCTGCCAAATCAGTCTAAATCTTTGCACTCTAGTGGTTCTAACAGAATTATTCGTTATCTTTCATTCTATTTATATTTGTTTGTCCTTCTAGACTCTTTTTAAAATTGAAAAAATAAAAGTTATATTTTAGAATTTTTGAAAGTCCAATTTAGTAAGCCTCTCGAGATATATAATTTTGGACTTATACTGCCGCTGTGATACCCCGATTATTTAATTCTAAGTGCAAAAGAATTAGCAACCAAATTTTACGTACGTAATCTAATTCCATCATTTCCCAATATAATAGAAACTTGAAATTTGGCACGAGCATTGATTATGTCATAAATAGGAAAAGTTAATGGGTGCCAACTCTATTATTTAATTCTAAGCGCCAAAGAATTAGCGTCCAAATTTTATGTACCAAATCTAATTCTCTCACTTCCCGGTGTCATAGAAACTTGAAATTTGGCACAAGCACTGATTATGTCATAAATAGGAAACGTTAATGGGTCCCAACTCGATTATTCTATTCTATGCGCAAAAAAATTTGCGTCTAAATTTTACTTACGGAATCTAATTCTCTCACTTCCCAATGTAATAGAAACTTGAAATTTGGCACGAGCATTGATAATGTTATAAATAGGAAAAGTTCAAGAGTCCCAACTCAATTATTCAATTCTAAGCGCCAAAGAATTAGCGTCCAAATTTTACGTACCGAATCTAATTTTCTCACTTCCCAATGTCATAGAAACTTGAAATTTGGTACGAGCATTGATTATGTCATAAATAGGAAAAGTTAATGGGTCCCAACTCGATTATTCTATTCTAAGCGCAAAAGAATTAGCGTCCAAATTTTATGTACAGAATCTAATTCTCTCACTTCCTGATGTCATCTATTTATATATAAATGAATGTCTGTCTGTCTGTCTTTCCTTTATGCATTACTACACCATTCATCCAATCGCCATGAAACCTTGGGAAGTTGTTGAGTACACTCCTGGGAAGATTTCTGGCATAGTACATCTATCCTATGATAGGTGGCGCGCGTGCGAGCATCGTCCACAGTTATGCCCCCCAGCAAAGATCGTTTGATTTCCATCTCGAGCACGAAAACAAAAGGCATTACGAGCAACGGGATGCATGTTCAACTACAAAATGATGCATCCGCCGAACGTTTCGCTTGACAATTGCTGGATATTGAGAATGCTCAGGTAAATTGAAAGCTGTGCTGTGATTGGTTGCTATTTCTTATACTGCTGAGGTAACATGAAATCTGTGCTGTGATTGGTTGCTATACATTATACTGCTGAGGCAACATGAAAGCTGTGCTGTGATTGGTTGCTATTTCTTATACTACTGAGGTTACATGAAAGCTGCACTGCAATTGGTTGTTATATATTATACTACTGAGGTAACATGAAAACTGCGCTGTGATTGGTTGTTATTAGAGATGGATGAACGTACTTGTCCGAGCTTGATGCTCGTTCGAGTATTAGGGTACTCGAGATGCTCGTTACTCGAGACGAGCACCACGCGGTGTTCAAGTCACTTTCATTTTTTTCCCTGAGAAATTTGTGCCCTTTTCTGGCCAATAGAAACACAGGGAAGGCATTAGAACTTCCTCCTGTGAAGTTCCAGCCCTATCCCACCCCCCTGCAGTGAGTGGCTGGCGAGATCAAGTGACCCCCGAGTATTTCAATCTGCCCTGCCCACGGCTCGCCACAGACAGACTAAGAGAGATCAGGGAAAGTGCTGTTGCTGCTGTTGCTGTTATAGGGACAGTGTTAGCGTCTTCAAGAACCACAACAGTCCTTCTTAGGGCCACATCTGACCGTGTGCAGTACTGTTGAGGCTGCTTTTAGCAGTTTTGCACAATTTTTTTTTTTGTATATCGGGCGTGCAGACCATAGCGTCCTCTGTCTGCAGTCATTTTACAGAGTATAGGGGCAGTACTGCTGAGGCAGGGACAGTGGTACAAGGAAAGAGATATACTGGCTATATAGGCAGTGGGCTTTTTCAAAAAAATTGTAAAAAAAAATCTTTGGGCTGCCTGTGACCGTGTTCAGTTTACTGCGTGTCTGCTGGGGGTAGTAGTCGCTAACTATTACCCAGCTAGGTGTTACTGCAGCCTTGCGCATAATTTTTTCTGGCTGCACTGTGCTTTCAATAACCACAGTCATCCTCCAACAGGGAAATCCATATACAGGCTATATAACAGGCAGTGGGCTTTTCCCCAAAAATTGGAAAAGAATACTATATTTGGGCTGCCTGTGACCGTCTTCAGTTTACTGCGTGTGTGCTGGGGGTAGTAGTCGCTCATTATTACCCAGATAAGCGTTACAGCAGGCTTGCGCATAATTGTTTCCTGGCTCTGCTGTGCGTTCCGTAAGCGAAGTCAGCCTCCAACCACAGGCCAATAAGCGGCACATTTAATTACAACATTTTTTTTCTGCTCTACTCGTAATACACCATGCTGAGGGGTAGGGGTAGGCCTAGAGGACGTGGGCGCGGGCGAGGACGCGGAGGCCCAAGTCTGGGTGTGGGCACAGGCCGAGCTCCTGGTCCAGGTGTATCGCAGCCGACTGCTGCGGGATTAGGAGAGAGGCAAGTTTCTGGGGTCCCCAGATTCATCTCACAATTAATGGGTCCACGCGGTAGACCTTTATTAGAAACTAAGCAGTGTGAGCAGGTCCTGTCGTGGATGGCAGAAAGTGCATCCAGCAATCTATCGACCACCCAGTCTTCTACGCCATCCACAGCTGCAACTCTGAATCCTCTGGTTGCTGCTCCTCCTTCCTCCCAGCCTCCTCACTCCATGAAAATGACACATTCTGAGGAGCAGGCATACTCCCAGGAACTATTCTCGGGCCCCTGCCCAGATTGGGCAGCAATGGTTCCTCCCCCACCGGAGGAGTTTGTCGTGACCGATGCCCAACCTTTGGAAAGTTCACGTGGTCCGGGGGATGAGGCTGGGGACTTCCAGCAACTGTCTCAAGAGCTTTCAGTGGGTGAGGAGGACGATGACGATGAGACACAGTTGTCTATCAGTGAGGTAGTAGTAATTTCAGTAAGTCCGAGGGAGGAGCGCACAGAGGATTCGGAAGAAGAGCAGCTGGACGATGAGGTGACTGACCCCACCTGGTTTGCTAAGCCTACTGAGGACAGGTCTTCAGAGGGGGAGGCAAGTGCAGCAGCAGGGCAGGTTGGAAGAGGCAGTGCGGTGGCCAGGGGTAGAGGCAGGGCCAGACTGAATAATCCACTAACTGTTTCCCAAAGCACCCCCTCGCGCCATGCCACCCTGCAGTGGCCGAGGTGCTAAAAGAAGTGGCAGATTTTCACTGAGAGTGCAGACGACCGACGAACTGTGGTGTGCAAGGTTTGTCGCGCCAAGATCAGCCGGGGAGCCACCACCACCAGCATGCGCAGGCATATGATGGCCAAGCACCCCACAAGGTGGGACGAAGGCCGTTCACTGCCTCCGGTTTGCACCACTGCCTCTCCCCCTGTGCCCCAACCTGCCACTGAGATCCAACCCCCTCTCAGGACACAGGCACGACCGTCTCCCGGCCTGCACCCACACCCTCACCTCGGCTGTCATCGGCTCCATCCACCAATGTCTCTCAGCGCAGCGTCCAGCCGTCGCTAGCACAACTGTTTGAGCGCAAGCGCAAGTACGCTGCCACGCACCCGCACGCTCAAGCGTTAAACGTGCACATAGCCAAATGGATCAGCCTGGAGATGCTGCCGTATAGGCTTGTGGAAACGGAGGCTTTCAAAAGCATGATGGCGGTGGCGTCCCCGCGCTACTCGGTCCCCAGTCGCCACTATTTTTCACGGTGTGCCGTCCAAGCCCTGCACGACCACGTCTCCCGCAACATTGTACGCGCCCTCACCAACGCGGTTACTGGCAAGGTCCACTTAACAACGGACATGTGGACAAGCACAGGCGGGCAGGGCCACTATATCTCCCTGACGGCACATTGGGTGTATTCAGTGGAGGCTGGGAACGAGTCAGAGCCTGGGACCGCTCACGTCCTACTCACCCCCAGAATTGCAGGCCCCAGCTGGGTGCTGGTATCTGCGGCGGTGTTTGCTTCCTCCACTAAACCACCCTCCTCCTCCTCCTCCTCCTACGCAACCTCTGTCTCGCAATCAAGATGTGTCAGTAGCAGCACGTCGCCAGCAGTCGGTGTCGCGCGGTGTGGCAGGACAGCGGTGGGCAAGCGTCAGCAGGCCGTGCTGAAACTACTCAGCTTAGGAGAGGCACACGGCCCAAGAACTGCTGCAGGGTCTGACAGAGCAGACTGACCTCTGGCTTTCGCCGCTGAGCCTCCAACCGGGCATGGTCGTGTGTGACAACGGCCGTAACCTGGTGGCGGCTCTGCAGCTCGGCAGCCTCACGCACGTGCCATGCCTGGCCCACGTCTCTAATTTGGTGGTTCAGCGCTTTCTGAAAAGCTACCCACGCTTGTCAGACCTGCTCGGAAAGGTGCGCCGGGTCAGCGCACATTTCCGCAAGTCCAACACGGACGCTGTCACCCTGCGGACCCTGCAACATCGGTTTAATCTGCCAGTGCACCGACTGCTGTGCGACGTGCCCACACGGTGGAACTCTACGCTCCACATGTTGGCCAGGCTCTATGAGCAGTGTAGAGCTATAGTGGAATATCAACTCCAACATGGGCGGCGTAGTGGGAGTCAGCCTCCTCAATTCTTTACAGAAGAGTGGGCCTGGTTGGCAGACATCTGCCAGGTCCTTGGAAACTTTGAGGAGTCTACCCAGATGGTGAGCGGCGATGCTGCAATCATTAGCGTCACCATTCCTCTGCTATGCCTCTTGAGAAGTTCCCTGCAAAGCATAAAGG
This sequence comes from Eleutherodactylus coqui, assembly GCF_035609145.1. Classification (NCBI taxonomy): domain Eukaryota; kingdom Metazoa; phylum Chordata; class Amphibia; order Anura; family Eleutherodactylidae; genus Eleutherodactylus; species Eleutherodactylus coqui. The sequence continues at coordinate 152,587,266 of NC_089840.1, forward strand.
CAGACGCTTTCCACTTGGAAACGGAGGCGGGGGAAGACAGTATGTCGCTGGATAGTCAGAGCACCCTCATGTCTATATCTCAGCGCGTTGAGGAGGAGGAGGAGGAGGGGGAGGGGGAGGAGCATGAGGAGGAGGGGGAGGAGACAGCCGGGCCCACTGTTGAGGGTACTCATGCTGCTTGCCTGTCATCCTTTCAGCGTGTATGGCCTGAGGAGGAGGAGGAGGAGGATCCTGAAAGTGATCTTCCTAGTGAGGACAACCATGTGTTGCGTACAGGTATCCTGGCACACATGGCTGACTTCATGTCAGGATGCCTTTCTCGTGACCCTCGCGTTACACACATTCTGGCCCCTACGGATTACTGGGTGTACACACTGCTCGACCCACGATATAAGGAGAACCTTTCCACTCTCATACCCGAAGAGAAAAGGGATTCGAGAGTGATGCTATACCACAGGATCCTGGCGAACAAACTGATGGTAAAATTCCCATCCGACACTGCTAGTGGCAGAAGGCGCAGTTCCGAGGGCCAGGTAGCAGGGGAGGCGCGGCGATCAGGCAGCATGTACAGCGCAGGCAGGGGAACACTCTCCAAGGCCTTTGACAGCTTTATGGCTCCCCAGCAAGACTGTGTCACCGCTCCCCAGTCAAGGCTGAGTCGGCGGGAGCACTGTAAAAGGATGGTGAGGGAGTACGTAGCCGATCGCACGACCGTCCTCCGTGACGCCTCTGCTCCGTACAACTACTGGGTGTTGAAGCTGGACACGTGGCCTGAACTCGCGCTGTATGCTTTGAAGGTGCTTGCTTGCCCTGCGGCTAGCGTCTTGTCAGAGAGGGTGTTTAGTGCGGCTGGGGGAATCATCACGGATAAGCGTACCCGCCTGTCAACTGACAGTGCCGACAGGCTTACACTCATAAAGATGAACAAAGCCTGGATTTCCCCAGACTTCTCTTCTCCACCAGCGGACAGCAGTGGTACCTAAACAATACGTAGGCTGCACCCCTGGATAGAAGTATTATTCTCTATCACCATAAAAAACGGGGACCTTTTAGCTTCATCAATCTGTGTATTATATTCATCCTCCTCCTCCTGCTCCTCCTCCTGAAACCTCACGTAATCACGCCGAACGGGAAATTTTTCTTGGGGCCCACAAGGCTCAGTCATATAATTTTTGTAAACAATTTTTATACGTTTAAACGTTTCAATTCTCATTAAAGCGTTGAAACTTGCACCTTGAACCAATTTTTATTTTAACTGGGCTGCCTCCAGGCCTACCGTGTTTCCTCGAAAATAAGACAGTGTCTTATACTAATTTTTGTTCAAAAAGGTTTAACTTTTTTACATGTATAGCTGCCTGAATACTATTTAAATTGACTTTTTAAAATAATTGTTAGCAGGGCTTAATTTTGGAGTAGGGCTTATATTTCATGCATCCTCAAAAAGCCTGAAAAATCATTTTGCATCCTCAAAAATTCTGGAAAATCATGCTATGTCTTATTTTCAGGGGATGTCTTATTTTCAGGGAAACAGGGTAGTTACAAATTAAGCCACAGTAACCAAAGCGATTAATGGGTTTCACCTGCCCTCTTGGTTGGGCATGGGCAATTTTTCTGAGGTACATTAGTACTGTTGGTACACCAATTTTTTTGGGCCCTCGCCTACAGTGTAGTCCTAGTAATTTTTATGGGCTTCGCCTGCGCTCATGGTACAGCAAGGTGTGTGGGGTTGGCCTACACTTTTGCGACATAAATGTAACTGGGGCCTTGTCTATACTGCAGCTACTGAAATGTGAAAGAGACTGTTATCTCCCTAAACTGCTGCAACGGGAATGTTACTGTGGCCTGTCTAGACTGCTACTACTACTGAAATGGAACTAATACTGTGCTCCCCCTATACTGCTGCTAGTGATATGTTACTGGGGCCTGTCTAGACTGCTACTACTACTGAAATGGAACTAATACTGTGCTCCCCCTATACTGCTGCTAGTGATATGTTACTGAGGCCTGTCTAGACTGCTACTACTAATGAAATGGAACTAATACTGTGCTCCCCCTATACTGCTGCTTCGGAATTGTTACTGGGGCCTGTCTTGACTGCTACTACTACTGAAATGGAACTAATACTGTGCTCCCCCTATACTGCTGCTAGTGATATGTTACTGGGGCCTGTCTGGACTGCTAATACTACTGAAATGGAACTAATATTGTGCTCCCCCTCTACTGTTGCTTTGGAATTGTTCCTGGGGCCTGTCTTGACTGCTACTACTACTGAAATGGAACTAATACTGTGCTCCCCCTATACTGCTGCTTCGGAATTGTTACTGGGGCCTGTCTAGACTGCTACTACTACTGAAATGGAACTAATACTGTGCTCCCCCTATACTGCTGCTAGTGATATGTTACTGGGGCCTGTCTTGACTGCTACTATTACTGAAATGGGCGGTTGGGCAGCATGTTACCCAGGAGAAGTGGCAGCGGAGTGTCATGCAGGCAGCGATTGTGCTTTGTTGGAGATAGTGTGGTGATTAGCTAAGGTATGCCTTGCTAATGAGGGTTTTTCAGAAGTAAGAAACTTTGGGAAGTTGTTGAGTACACTCCTGGGAAGATTACCGGAATAGTACATCTATTTTATGATAAATAACGCGCGTGCGAGTGTGGACAGTTACGTCCCTTCCCCCCACGTAGATCGTTCGATTTCCATCGTTGCCACCAATTCTCTCACTTCCCGATGTCGTAGAAACATGAAATTTGACGTGAGCATTGATTATGTTATAAATAGGAAAAGCTACTGGGTCCCAACATGATTAATCAATTCTAAGCGGAAAAAGAATTAGCGTCCAAATTTTATGTACAGAATCTAATTCACTTTCCAATGTCATAGAAACTTGAAATTTGGCACGAGCATTGTTTATGTCATAAATAGGAAAAGCTAATGGGTCCCAACTCGATTATTCAATTATAAGCACCAAAGAATTAGCGTCCAAATTTTATGTACGGAATCTAATTCTCTCACTTTCCAATGTCATAGAAACTTGAAATTTGGCATGAGCATTGATTATGTCAGAAATAGGAAAAGTTAACAGGTCCTAACTCGATTATTCAATTGTAAGTGCCAAAGAATTAGCGTCCAAATTTTACGTACGGAATCTAATTCTCTCACTTTCCAATATCATAGAAACTTGAAATTTGGCAAGAGCATTGATTATGTCATAAATAGAAAAAGTTAATGGGTCCCAACTCGATTATTCAATTCTAAGCGCAAGAAAATTAGCGTCCAAATTTAACGTACGGAATCTAATTCTCTCACTTTCCAATGTCATAGAAACTTGAAATGTGGCACAAGCATTGATTATGTCATGAATAGGAAAAGTTAATAGGTCCCAGCTCGATTATTCAATTCTAAGCGTCATAGAATTAGCGTCCAAATTTTATGTACGGAATCTAATTCTCTCGCTTCCCAATGTACTTTGGCACGAGCATTGATTATGTCATAAATATGAAAAGCTAATGGGTCCCAACTCGATTATTCAATTCTAAGCGCCAAAGAATTAGCGTTCAAATTTTATGTACCAAATCTAATTCTCTCACTTCCCGGTGTCATAGAAACTTAAAATTTGGCGCAAGCATTGATTATGTCATAAATAGGAAAAATTAATGGGTCCCAACTCGATTATTCTATTCTAAGCGCCAAAAAATTAGCGTCTAAATTTTACGTACGGAATCTAATTCTCTCACCTCCCAATGTAATAGAAACTTGAAATTTGGCACGAGCATGGATTGTCATAAATAGGAAAACCTAATGGGTCCCAACTCGATTATTCAATTTTACGCACCAAAGAATTAGCGTCCAAATTTTACGTACGGAATCTAATTTTCTCGCTTCCCAATGTCATAGAAACATGAAATTTGGCATGAGCATTGATCATGTCAAAATAGGAAATGTTAATAGTCCCAACTCGATTATTCAATTCTAAGCGCAAAAGAATTAGCGTCCAAATTTTATGTACAGAATCTAATTCTCTCACTTCCCGATGTAATTTGGCACGTGCATTGATTATGTCATAAATAGGAAAAGTTAATGGGTCCCAACTCAATTATTCAATTCTAAGCGCCAAAGAATTAGTGTCCAAATTTTACGTACGGAATCTAATTTTCTCGCTTCCCGGTGTCTAAGAACCTTGAAATTTGGCACGAGCATTGATTATGTCATAAATAGGAAACGTTAATGGGTCCCAACTCGATTATTCTATTCTAAGCGCAAAAAAAATTAGCGTCTAAATTTTATGTACGGAATCTAATTCTCTCACCTCCCAATGTAATAAAAACTTGAAATTTGGCACGAGCATCGATTACATCATAAATAGGAAAAGCAAATGGGTCTCAACTCGATTACTCAATGTTAAGCACCAAAGAATTAGCTTCCAAATTTTACGTACGGAATCTAATTTTCTCGGTTCCCGATGTCATAGAAACATGAAATTTGGCATGAGCATTGATTATGTCATAAATAGGAAAAGTTAATAGGTCTCAACTCGATTATTCAATTCTAAGCGCCAAAGAATTAGCGTCCAAATTTTACGTACGGAATCTAATTTTCTTGCTTCCCGATTTCATAGAAACATGAAATTTAGCATGAGCATTGATTATGTCATAAATAGGAAAAGTTAATGGCCCCCAACTCGATTATTCAATTCTAAGCGCAAGAAAATTAGCGTCCAAATTTTACGTACGGAATCTAATTCCATCACTTCCCAATGTCATAGAAACTTGAAATGTGGCACGAGCATTGATTATGTCATAAATAGAAAAAGTTAATAGGTCCCAACTCGATTATTCAATTCTAAGTGCAAAAAAATTAGCGTCCAAATTTTACATACGGAATCTAATTCCATCACTTCCCAATGTCATAGAAACATGAAATTTGGCATGAGCATTGATTATGTCATAAATAGGAAAAGTTAATAGGTCCCAACTTGATTATTCAATTCTAAGCGCAAAAGAATTAGCGTCCAAATTTTATGTACGGAATCTAATTCTCTCACTTTGCAATCTCATAGAAACTTGAAATTTGGCACGAGCATTGATTATGTCAAAAATAGGAAAAGCTAATGGGTCCCAACTCGATTATTCAAATCTAAGCACCAAAGAATTAGCGTCCAAATTTTATGTACTGAATCTAATTCTCTCACTTCCCAATGTAATCGAAACTTGAAATTTGGCACGAGCATTGATTATGTCATAAATAGGAAAAGCTAATGGGTCCCAACTCGATTATTCAATTTTAAGCGCCAAAGAATTAGCACATAAAAAACGCAAACAAAAAGTCATCGACGACCTACTCACACAAATATCCTCCCTAGAGCAAAAATCAAAACAAGAAAAGGCACAAGAAGCCCAAACAAAATTAACAGAATTAGGAGAACAACTGAAAGACATACTTAACAACAAATTCGCAAAATCTCTGCTCTACTTTAAACACCAGCTTTACTCACATGGCAACAAGGGAGGCAGACTCATGACCTCATTAATTAAAAAAGCCAAAAGTAAAACACATATATCCAGCATTACAGATCACATGGGAAACACACACAGCAATTCCACCAAAATAGCCCAGATCTTTCAAGAATTCTATAAAGAATTATATAACTTAAACAATTCAGATAACCACAAAAATGAAGACAAAAAAGAAAAAATAGAGAAACTCCTATCCTCTTTAACTCTCCCCGAACTGAGCAGCAACGAAGCCTCCGAATTAGCAAAACCAGTCACCATCGAAGAACTGACACTAATACTAAATAGCTTCCCTTTACACAAAAGCCCAGGCCCAGATGGCCTTCCTCTGGCCTACTATAAAAAATTCTCAGAAATATTATCACCACAACTAGCCTCCACGTTTACCGCTCTATTGAGTGGAGCACAGCTGCCCAAACAAACTCAAGAAGCTTTTATTACATTGATACATAAAGAGGGGAAAGACTCCCAACTATGTGGCAGTTATAGGCCTATATCTTTATTAAACCAAGATATTAAAATATGGGCTAAACTGCTTTCCAGCAGAATTAATAAAATCACCCCAAAATTAATACATGAAGAACAGTCAGGATTCGTGGCGGGACGCGAAGGTAAAGACAATTCAATTCGTCTCCTACACATTATAAAATACGCGCTAAAAAAAAAAATCCCACTAATATTCCTAGGCATTGACGCAGAAAAAGCCTTTGACCGCGTAGATTGGTCTTTCATGCACGCGGTACTAGAAAAATTCAACTTCCCACCTACATTAATTCAAGCAATATTCACACTATACTCAAATCCTAGTGCAAAAATAAAAGTGAATGATATATTCTCGCCGACTTTTTCAATCACCAACGGAACTAGGCAGGGCTGCCCCCTGTCCCCTACCCTATTCATACTTACACTGGACATTTTGCTACAGATGGTAAGACAGAGTAATGAAATCAAAGGAATAGAACTGGACCACTACTCAATAAAAACAGTAGCATTTGCTGATGACATACTTTTCATCCTAACAAACCCAGAAGAAAGCCTCGCTAAAATTAACAAAATATTACAAACATACAGCTCAATTTCGAACTTTAAAGTAAATGTCTCAAAATCTACTATATTAAACATTACCATCCCGCCATCAGCCGCAAAAAAACTCAAATTAACCTCTCCTTGTAGCTGGGCTGAAACCCATATAGAATATTTAGGGATCCTCATAACAAAAAACCTAGAAAACCTATATAATAAAAACTTCGCTCCCCTAACAGAAGAAATAGTAGCACTTCTTCGAACATATGACCTGCCATTCCTTACTTGGTTTGGCAGGAAAAATCTGATCCAAACATATATCGTACCTAAAATACTATACAAACTACAAATGATACCGATCCACTTGCCAAGCTCCTTTTTCAAACGCATTAAATCATCACTCTCCAGATTCCTATGGAACAGTAGAAGACCCAGGCTTTCACATAAACTCCTAGCCCAGAGAAAAGAGCATGGAGGCATAAACCTCCCAGATATGGAACAATATTATAAAGCAATACAGCTCAACAGATGGCTGGAATTAATCAAACCCTCAAAAAACCTAATTGTAAGTGCACTAGCACAAGCGTCATATGGAAAATCCCTCAAAGGAGATCTATGGCGCCCCCCTCATAAAACCCACATTAAAAAAAAAACCCACGACCTTCTCTTGAAAGGAATATGCGAAACATGGGCTTCGCTTCAAAAAGAAATAGCTCCCCATCCATCCCCCATAGCGCCTTTATCCCTTGTGCCAGAGTACCTCGATATGGACTTAGACAAACACACTAAACAGGTCTGGACTAACCTAGACAAACTTTCAGTAGCAGACCTTTGGTCCCAACGAGACCTCAAAAACACGCATCTAACTGAAAAACTGCTAGCTTCAATACCGGGCCTTCGACTCAACCAACTTCAAACCCTACACGTAACCAAAATCCTCGACAAATTCAATAAAAAGTTCCCATCGACACGTCCTCTTACAGATTTTGAGAAAAATGTCGAAACTCGTACCACTCAAAGTAGAAAATTAGCTCTCCTAAAAAAGAAATTCATAACCCATCAAGAAACATCTAGACAAGCATACATCAGATCCTGGGAGATGGAGCTCGGAATTAACTTATCAGACAAAGAGGTGAAATTCATATTGAACAACTCACACTGATATTCTAGATGCACCAAATTACAAGAGAACCACTATAAGCTTATCACTAGATGGTATAAAACCCCTGAGTGGCTTTACGCATATAAACTTTCTAACACAAATCTGTGCTGGAGATGTAATGAGCATGTAGGCTCCTTTATACACATATGGTGGTCATGTCCCCGAATTAGGCCCTTTTGGAGCCAAGTCGAAAATAAAATATGTGAAATAACCCACAGATCATTTACTCTCCACCCGCAACATGTGTTCTTAGCAAAACCGTGAGCAACCTATAAGCCCTCAAAAACCAATCTGATTACTCACCTTATATCAGCAGCGAAAGTTATAATCCCTCTAGCATGGCTTCAACCAACAGCTCCCACCTACACAGAATGGATAGCGAAGGTAAACGAAATTCGCCGCTTCGAAGAAATGACAAGCTGGTCATGTAGAACACACGAACAATTCAAAAAAATATGGGGCCAATGGCCAGGTACCCCCTCCTCTACATCCCACTAAATGGCATACAGTCTCTTTAGCTACAATTTAATTCAAACAGAACTTGCATATCTCACTCGTCTCATGATTTTCTTTTGGAGTTAGAGGTTATAATATAATAATAGATGTTCTCCCCCCCTCCCTCTCCCCCCCCCCTTCCACACACCCTTCCTACCCTCACCTCTTTCACCATCCCAAACACCGTTAAAAAAAATACTCAAGAAACATTTTGCTTCTGTAACAATTAACAATGTTCAACTATTTTTCTCTGTAACAAATGTTTATTACAACCCTGTCGGTTGAACTTGTACATGCCTTTCTTGAATAATTAAAAAAAAAATAATAATAATAATTAGCGTCCAACTATTACGTACAGAATCTAATTTTCTCGCTTCCCGATGTCATAGAAACATGAAATTTGGCATGAGCATTGATTATGTCATAAATAGGAAAAGATAATGGGCCCCAACTCGATTATTTAATTCTAAGCGCTAAAGAATTAGCGTCCAAATTTTACGTACGAAATTTAATTCTCTCACTTCCCAATGTAATCGAAACTTGAAATTTGGCACGAGCATTGATTATGTCATAAATAGGAAAAGCTATTGGGTCCCAACTCGATTATTCAATTCTAAGCGCCAAAGAATTAGCGTCCAAATTTTATGTATGTAATCTAATTCTCTCACTTCCCGGTGTCATAGAAACATGAAATTTGGCATAAGCATTGATTATGTCATAAACAGGAAAAGTTAATGGGTCCCAACTCAATTATTCAATTCTAAGTTCAAAAGAATTAGCGTCCAAATTTTATGTACGGAATCTAATTCTCTCACTTCCCAATGTAATTTGGCACGTGCATTGATTATGTCATAAATAGGAAAAGTTAATGGATCCCCACTCGATTATTCAATTCTAAGCGCAAAAAAATTAGCGTCCAAATTTTACATACGGAATCTAATTCCATCACTTCCCAATGTCATAGAAACTTAAAATGTGACACAAACATTGATTATGTCATGACTAGGAAAATTTAATAGGGCCCAACTCGATTATTTAATTCTAAGCGCAAAAAAATTAGCGTCCAAATTTTACGTACGGAATCTAATTCTACGACTTCCCAATGTCATAGAAACATGAAGTTTAGCATGAGCATTGATTATGTCATAAATAGGAAAAGTTAATAGGTCCCAACTCGATTATTGAATTCTAAGCGCAAAAGAATTAGCGTCCAAATTTTACGTATGGAATCTAATTCTCTCACTTCCCAATGTAATTTGGCACGAGCATTGATTATGTCATAAATAGGAAAAGCTAATGGGTCCCAACTCGATTATTCAATTCTAAGCGCCAAAGAATTAGCGTCCAAATTTTATGTACCGAATCTAATTCTCTCACTTCCCGGTGTCTAAGAACCTTGAAATTTGGCACGAGCATTGATTATGTCTAGAGATGAGCGAGCACCAAAATGCTTGGGTGCTCGTTACTCGAGTCGAACCTCCCGCGATGCTCGAGGGTTCGTTTCGAGTAACGAACCCAATTGAAGTCAATGGGCGACCCGAGCATTTTTGTATGGGACCTATGCTCCGCTAAGGTTTTCATCTGTGAAAATCTGTGAAATTCAAGAAAGTGATGGGAACGACACAGAAACGGATATGGCAGGTGAGGGGCTACATGTTGGGCTGCATCTCAATTTCCCAGGTCCCACTATTAAGCCACAATAGCGGCAAGAGTGGGCCCCCCCACACAATTTTTACTTCTGAAAAACCCTCATTAGCAAGGCATACCTTAGCTAAGAACCACACTACCTTCAACAAAGCACAATCACTGCCTGCATGAAACTCCGCTGCCACTTCTCCTGGGTAACATGCAGCCCAACCGCCCATTTCAGTAGTAGTAGCAGTCAAGACAGGCCCCAGTAACAATTACAAAGCAGCAGTATAGGGGGAGCACAGTGTTCGTTCCATTTGAGTAGTAGTAGCAGTCAAGACAGGCCCCAGTAACATATCACTAGCAGCAGTATAGGGGGAGCACAGTATTAGTTCCATTTCAGTAGTCGTTTCAGTCTAGACAGGCCCCACACACCTTGCTGTACCATGAGTGCAGGCGAAGCCCATAAAAATTACTAGGATTACACTGTAGGCGAGGGCCCCAAAAAATTGGTGTACCAACAGTACTAATGTACCTCAGAAAAATTGCCCATGCCCAACTAAGAGGGCAAGTGAAACCCATTAATCGCTTTGGTTGCTGTGGCTTAATTTGTAACTAGGCCTGGAGGCAGCCCAGTTAAAATAAAAATTGGTTCAGGTGCAAGTTTCAACGCTTTAATGAGAATTGAAACGTATAAACATTGTTTACAAAAGTAATATGACTGGGCCCCAAGAAAAATTGCCCATTCGGCGTGATTACGTGAGGTTTCAGGATGAGGAGCAGAGGAGGAGGATGAATATAATACACAGATTGATGAAGCTAAAAGGTCCCCGTTTTTTATGGTGATAGAGAACGATGCTTCCATCCGCGGGTGCAGCCTACGTATTGTTTAGGTACCGCTGCTGTCCGCTGGTGGAGAAGAGAAGTCTGGGGAAATCCAGGCTTTGTTCATCTTTATGAGTGTAAGCCTGTCGGCACTGTCAGTTGACAGGCGGGTACGCTTATCCGTGATGATTCCCCCAGCTCCACTAAACACCCTCTCTGCCAAGACGCTAGCCACAGGGCAAGCAAGCACCTCCAGGGCATACAGCACGAGTTCTGGCCACGTGTCCAGTTTCGACACCCAGTAGTTGTAGGGAGCAGAGGCGTCACGGAGGACGGTCGTGCGATTGGCTACGTACTCCCTCACCATCCTTTTACAGTGCTCCCGCCGACTCAGCCTTGACTGGGGAGCGGTGACACAGTCTTGCTTGGAGCCATAAAGCTGGCAAAGGCCTTGGAGAGTGTTCCCCTGCCTGCGCTGTACATGCTGCCTGATCTCCACACCTCCCCTGCTACCTGGCCCTCGGAACTGCGCTTTCTGCCACTAGCGCTGTCGGCTGGGAATTTTACCATCAGTTTCTCCACCAGGGTCCTGTGGTATAGCATCACTCTCGAACCCCTTTCCTCTTCGGGTATGAGAGTGGAAAGGTTCTCCTTATACCGTGGGTCGAGCACTGTGTACACCCAGTAATCCATAGTGGCCAAAATGGGTCTAATGCGAGGGTCACAAGAAAGGCATCCTAACATGAAGTCAGCCATGTATGCCAGGGTACCTGTACGCAACACATGGCTGTCCTCACTAGGAAGATCACTTTCAGGATCCTCCTCCTCCTCAGCCCATACATGCTGAAAGGATGACAGTCAAGCAGCATGGGTACCCTCAGCAGTGGGCCCGGCTGTCTCTTCCCCCTGCTCCTTCTCAGGCTCCTCCCCCTCCTCCTCCTCTTCCTCCTCCTCAACGCGCTGAGATATAGACATGAGGGTGCTCTGACTATCCAGCGACATACTGTCTTCCCCCGCCTCCGTTTCCGAGCGCAAAGTGTCTGCCTTTATGCTTTGCAGGGAACTTCTCAAGAGGCATAGCAGAGGAATGGTGACGCTAATGATTGCAGCATCGCCGCTCACCATCTGGGTAGACTCCTCAAACTTTCCAAGGACCTGGCAGATGTCTGCCAACCAGGCCCACTCTTCTGTAAAGAATTGAGGAGGCTGACTCCCACTACGCCGCCCATGTTGGAGTTGATATTCCACTATAGCTCTACGCTGCTCATAGAGCCTGGCCAACATGTGGAGCGTAGAGTTCCACCGTGTGGGCACGTCGCACAGCAGTCGGTGCACTAGCAGATTAAACCAATGTTGCAGGGTCCGCAGGGTGACAGCGTCCGTGTTGGACTTGCGGAAATGTGCGCTGACCCGGCGCACCTTTCCGAGCAGGTCTGACAAGCGTGGGTAGCTTTTCAGAAACCACTGAACCACCAAATTAAAGACATGGGCCAGGCATGGCACGTGCGTGAGGCTGCCGAGCTGCAGAGCCGCCACCAGGTTACGGCCGTTGTCACACACGACCATGCTCGGTTGGAGGCTCAGCGGCGAAAGCCAGCGGTCGGTCTGCTCTGTCAGACCCTGCAGCAGTTCGTGGGCCGTGTGCCTCCTCTCTCCTAAGCTGAATAGTTTCAGCACGGCCTGCTGACGCTTGCCCACCGCTGTGCTGCCACCCCACGTGACACCGACTGCTGGTGACGTGCTGCTGCTGACACATCTTGATTGCGAGACAGAGGTTGCGTAGGAGGAGGAGGAGGGTGGTTTAGTGGAGGAAGCAAACACCGCCGCAGATACGAGCACCGAGCTGGGGCCCGCAATTCTGGGGGTGGGTAGGACGTGAGCGGTCCCAGGCTCTGACTCGGTCCCAGCCTCCACTAAATTCACCCAATGTGCTGTCCGGGAGATATAGTGGCCCTGCCCGCCTGTGCTTGTCCACGTGTCCGTTGTTAAGTGGACCTTGCCAGTAACCGCGTTGGTGAGGGCGCGTACAATGTTGCGGGAGACATTGCTGGATGGGGCCGAGGACAGCGGAGGTGAGGGTGTGGGTGCAGGCCGGGAGACGGTCGTGCCTGTGTCCTGAGAGGGGGATTGGATCTTACTGGCAGGTTGGGGCACGGGGGAGAGGCAGTGGTGCAAACCGGAGGCGGTGAACAGCCTTCGTCCCACCTTGTGGGCTGCTTGGCCATCATATGCCTGCGCATGCTGGTGGTGGTGAGGCTGGTGGTGGTGGCTCCCCGGCTGATCTTGGCGTGACAAACCTTGCACACCATAGTTCGTCGGTCGTCTGCACTCTCAGTGAAAAACTGCCACACCTTTGAGCACCTCGGCCTCTGCAGGGTGGCATGGCGCGAGGGGGCGCTTTGGGAAACAGTTGGTGGATTATTTGGTCTGGCCCTGCCTCTACCCTTGGCCACCGCACTGCCTCTTCCAACCTGCCCTGCTGCTGCACTTGCCTCCCCCTCTGAAGACCTGTCCTCAGTAGGCTTAGCAAACCAGGTGGGGTCAGTCACCTCATCGTCCAGCTGCTCTTCCTCCAAATCCTCTGTGCGCTCCTCCCTCGGACTTACTGCCCTTACTACTACCTCACTGATAGACAACTGTGTCTCATCGTCATCGTCCTCCTCACCCACTGAAAGCTCTTGAGACAGTTGCCGGAAGTCCCCAGTCTCCTCACCCGGATCCCGGGAACTTTCCAAAGGTTGGGCATCGGTCATAAGAAACTCCTCAGGTGATGGAGGATCCATTTTTTTCGCACTCAAGGCCAGGACCCGAGAACAGTTCCTGGGAGCCTGCCTGCTCTTCTGAATGTGTCATTTGCTGGGAGGGAGGAGGCTGTAGGAAGGGAGGAGCAGCAGCGAGAGGATTCAGGGATGCAGCAGTGGACGGCGTAGAAGACTGTGTGGTGATAGTGGATAGTTTGCTGGATGCACTTTCTGCCATCCACGACAGGACCTGCTCACACTGCTCAGTTTCTAATAAAGGTCTACCGCGTGGACCCATTAATTGTGAGATGAATCTGGGGATCCCAGAAACTTGCCTCTCTCCTAATCCCGCAGCAGTTGGCTGTGATACACCTGGACCAGGAGCTCGGCCTGTGCCCACACCCTGACTTGGACCTCCGCGTCCTCGCCCGTACCCACGTCCACGTCCTCTAGGCCTACCCCTACCCCTCAACATGGTGTGTTACGAGTAGAGCAGAAACAGAACGCTGTAATTAAATGTGCCACTTATTGGCCTGTGGTTGGAGGCTGACTTCGCTTACGGAACGCACAGCAGAGCCAGGAAACAATTATGCGCAAGCCTGTAGTCAGACCTAGGTGCATATGACTGAGCTACTGGAATTCACAGGGCAGAACCAGTCAAGTGGCCAAAGGCCAGTGGTAGGCCTTAAGTATTTTGCTTCAATTTTTTAAAATGGTGAGGTGAAAAACCAGACAGACACCGTATGCAGCGTATACATGTATACTCTTTCCCTCTGGCGGGATGACGGCGATCATGTAACGGACACAGCAGAGCCAAGAAACAATTATGCGCAAGCCTGTAGTCAGACTTAGGTGCACATGACTGAGCTACTGGAATTCACAGGGCAGAACCAGTCAAGTGGCCAAAGGCCAGTGGTAGGCCTTAAGTATTTTCCTTCAATTTTTTAAAATGGTGAGGTGAAAAACCAGACAGACACCGTATGCAGCGTATATATGTATACTCTTTCCCTCTGGCGGGATGACGGCGATCATGTAACGGACACAGCAGAGCCAGGAAACAATTATGCGCAAGCCTGTAGTTAGACCTAGGTGCGTATGACTGAGCTACTGGAATTCACAGGGCAGAACCAGTCAAGAGGCCAAAGGCCAGTGGTAGGCCTTAAGTATTTTGCTTCAATTTTTTTAAATGGTGAGGTGAAAAACCAGACCGACACCGTATGCAGCAGATATATGTATACTGTTTTCCTCTGGCGGGATGACGGCGATCATGTAACGGACACAGCAGAGCCAGGAAACAATTATGCGCAAGCCTGTAGTGAGACCTAGGTGCGTATGACTGAGCTACTGGAATTCACTGGGCAGAACCAGTCAAGTGGCCAAAGGCCAGTGGTAGGCCTTAAGTATTTTGCTTCAATTTTTTAAAATGGTGAGGTGAAAAACCAGACAGACACCGTAAGCAGCGTATATATGTATACTCTTTCCCTCTGGCGGGATGACGGCGATCATGTAACGGACACAGCAGAGCCAGGAAACAATTATGCGCAAGCCTGTAGTCAGACCTAGGTGCGTATGACTGAGCTACTGGAATTCACAGGACAGAACCAGTCAAGTGGCCAAAGGCCAGTGGTAGGCCTTAAGTATTTTGCTTCAATTTTTTAAAATGGTGAGGTGAAAAACCAGACAGACACCGTATGCAGCGTATATATGTATACTCTTTCCCTCTGGCGGGATGACGGCGATCATGTAACGGACACAGCAGAGCCAGGAAACAATTATGCGCAAGCCTGTAGTTAGACCTAGGTGCGTATGACTGAGCTACTGGAATTCACAGGGCAGAACTAGTCAAGTGGCCAAAGGCCAGTGGTAGGCCTTAAGTATTTTGCTTCAATTTTTTTAAATGGTGAGGTGAAAAACCAGACCGACACCGTATGCAGCGTATATATGTATACTCTTTCCCTCTGGCGGGATGACGGCGATCATGTAACGGACACAGCAGAGCCAGGAAACAATTATGCGCAAGCCTGTAGTTAGACCTAGGTGCGTATGACTGAGCTACTGGAATTCACAGGGCAGAACTAGTCAAGTGGCCAAAGGCCAGTGGTAGGCCTTAAGTATTTTGCTTCAATTTTTTTAAATGGTGAGGTGAAAAACCAGACCGACACCGTATGCAGCGTATATATGTATACTCTTTCCCTCTGGCGGGATGACGGCGATCATGTAACGGACACAGCAGAGCCAGGAAACAATTATGCGCAAGCCTGCTGTAACGCTTAGCTGGGTAATAATGAGCGACTACTACCCCCAGCAGACACGCAGTAAACTGTACACGGTCACAGGCTTGGCTGGGTAATAATGAGCGACTACTACCCCCAGCAGACACGCAGTAAACTGAAGACGGTCACAGGCAGCCCAAATATAGTATTTTTTTCCTATTTTTGGGAAAAAGCCCACTGCCTATATAGCCTGTATATGGATTTCCCTGTTGAAGGATGACTGTGGTTATTGAAAGCACAGTGCAGCCAGAAAAAATTATGCGCAAGGCTGCAGCAACACCTTGCTGGGTAATAGTTAGCGACTACTACCCCCAGCAGACACGCAGTAAACTGAACACGGTCAATTTTTTTTAAAAAGCCCACTGCCTATATAGCCAGTATATCTCTTTCCCTGTACCACTGTCCCTGCCTCACCAGTACTGCCCCTACACTCGGTAAAATGACTGCAGACTGAGGACGCTATGGTCTGCACGCCCGATATACAAAAAAAAAAATGTGCAAAACTGCTAAAAGCAGCCTCAACAGTACTGCACACAGTCAGATGTGGCCCTAAGAAGGACCGTTGGGGTTCTTGAAGACGAAGATAACAGCCTAACACTCTCCCTGTAGCAGGTACAGCAGGACTGCACTTTCCCTAATGTCTCTCAGCGTGCATCTGTGGCGAGCCGCGGCCGGCCCCAGTTTATATACTCGGGTGTGAGCTGATCTCCCCAGCCACTCACTGCAGGGGGGTGGGATAGGGCTGGAACTTCACAGGAAGAACTTGTAATGCCTTCCCTGTGTTTCTATTGGCCAGAAAACGACGCAAACTTTTCTGGGAAGAAAATGGAAGTGACTCGAACACCGCGTGGTGCTCGTCTCGAGTAACGAGCATCTCGAGTACCCTAATGCTCGAACGAGCATCAAGCTCGGACGAGTACGCTCGCTCATCTCTAATTATGTCATAAATAGGAAACGTTAATGGGTCCCACCTCGATTATTCTATTCTAAGCGCAAAAAAATTTGCGTCTAAATTTCATGTGCGAAATCTAATTCTCTCACCTCCCAATGTAATAGAAACTTGAAATTTGGAATGAGCATCGATTATGTCATAAATAGGAAAAGCTAATGGGTCCCAACTCGATTACTCAATTTTAAGCACCAAAGAATTAGCGTCCAAAGTTTACGTACAGAATCTAATTTTCTCGCTTCCCAATGTCATAGAAACATGAAATTTGGCATGAGCATTGAATATGTCATATATAGGAAAAGTTAATAGGTCTCAACTCGATTATTTAATTTTAAGAGCAAAAGAATTAGCGTCCAAATTTTACGTTGGGAATCTAATTCTCACACTTTCTAATGTCATAGAAACTTGAAATTTGGCACAAGCATTGATTATGTCAAAAATAGGAAACGTTAATAGGTCCCAACTCGATTATTCAATTCTATGCGCCATAGAATTAGCGTCCAAATTTTACGTACGGAATCTAATTCTCTCACTTCCTGATGTAATTTGGCACAAGCATTGATTATGCCATAAATAGGAAAAGCTAATGGGTCCCAACTCGATTATTAAATTCTAAGCGCCAAAGAATTAGCGTCCAAATTTTGCGTACAGAATCTAATTTTCTCACTTCCCGTTGTCATAGAAACATGAAATTTGGCATGAACATTGATTATGTCATAAATAGGAAACATTGATGGGTCCCAACTCGATTATTCTATTCTAAGCGCAAAAAAATTAGCGTCCAGATTTTACGTACGGATTATAATTCTCTCACTTCCCAATGTCATAGAAATTTGAAATTTGGCACAAGCATTGACTATGTCATAAATAGGAAAAGTTAATGCATCCCAAGTCAATTATTCAATTCTAAGCACAAAAGAAATAGCGTCCAAATTTTACGTACGGAATCTAATTTTCTCGCTTCCCGATCTCATAGAAACATGAACTTTGGCATGAGCATTGATTATGTCATAAATAGGAAAAGTTAATGGGCCCCAACTCAATTATTTAATTCTAAGCACTAATGAATTAGCGTCCAAATTTTACGTACGGAATCTAATTTTCTCGCTTCCCGATGTCATAGAAACATGAAATTTGGCATGAGCATTGATTATGTCATAAATAGGAAAAGTTAATAGGTCCCAACTCGATTATTCAATTCTAAGCGCAAAAGAATTAGCATCTAAATTTTACGTACGGAATCTAATTCTCTCACTTCCCAATGTAATTTGGCACGAGCATTGATTTATATATATAAAGCTGAAAGCCTGTTAATAGGTCCCAACTCGATTATTCAATTCTAGCGTAAAAGAATTAGCGTCGAAATTTTACGTACATAATCTAAATTTCTCTCTTCCCAATGTCATAGAAACTTAAAATTTCGCACGGGCATTGAATATGCCATAAATAGGAAAAGCTAATGGTTCCCAACTCGATTATTCAATTCTATGCGCAAAAGAATTAGCGTCCAAATTTTACGTACAGAATCTAATTCACTTCCCAGTGTCATAGAAACTGGAAATTTGGCACGAGCATTGATTATGTCATAAATAGGAAAAGCTAATGCGTTCCAACTCGATTATTCAATTCTATGCGCAAAAGAATTAGCGTCCAAATTTTACGTACGGAATGTAATTTTCTCACTTACCGGTGTCATAGAAACGTGAAATTTGGCACGAGCATTGATTATCTCATAAATAGGAAAAGCTAATGGATCTCAACTCGATTATTCAATTCTATGCGCAAAAGAATTAGCGTCCAAATTTTACGTACGTAATGTAATTTTCTCACTTTCCGGTGTCATAGAAACGTAAAATTTGGCACAAGCATTGATTATGTCATTAATAGGAAAAGTTATGGGTCCCAACTAGAGATGAGCGAGCACCAAAATGCTCGGGTGCTCGTTACTCGGGACGAAATTATCGCGATGCTCGAGGGTTCGTTTCGAATAACGAACCCCATTGAAGTCAATGGGCGACCCGAGCATTTTTGTATTTCGCCGATGCTCGCTAAGGTTTTCATGTGTGAAAATCTGGGCAATTCAAGAAAATGATGGGAACGACACAGCAACGGATAGGGCAGGCGAGGGGCTACATGTTGGGCTGCATCTCAAGTTCACAGGTCCCACTATTAAGCCACAATACCGGCAAGAGTGGGCCCCCCCCCTCCCAACAACTTTTACTTCTGAAAAGCCCTCATTAGCAATGGATACCTTAGCTAAGCACCACACTACCTCCAACAAAGCACAATCACTGCCTGCATGACACTCCGCTGCCACTTCTCCTGGGTTACATGCTGCCCAACCCCCCCTGCACGACCCTGTGTCCACAGCGCACACCAAATTGTCCCTGCGCAGCCTTCAGCTGCCCTCATGCCACGCCACACTCATGTCTATTTATAAGTGCGTCTGCCACAGGAAAAGCAGGCACACACTGCAGAGGGTTGGCACGGCTAGGCAGCGACCCTCTTTAAAAGGAACGGGGCGGTAGCCCACAATGCTGTACAGAAGCAATGAGAAATATAATCCTGTGCCACCGCCATCAGGAGCTGCACACGTGGGCATAGCAATGGGGAACCTATGTGCCACACACTATTCATTCTGTCAAGGTGTCTGCATGCCCCAGTCAGACCCGGCTTTTTAATTCATAGACACAGGCAGGTACAACTCCCTATTGTGAAGTCCCTGTGGACCGACAGCATGGGTGGCTCCCTGGAACCCACCGGCGGTACATAAATATATCCCATTGCAGTGCCCATCACAGCTGAGGTAGTAATGTCATGTTTAATGCAGGTGGGCTTCGGCCCACACTGCATGCCCCAGTCAGACTGGGGTTCTTTAGAAGTGGAAACAGATGCATTTACAATTCCCTGTGGACCCACAGCATGGGTGGCTCCCTGGAACCCACCGGCGGTACATAAAAATATCCCATTGCATTGCCCAACACAGCTGAGGTAGTAATGTCGTGCTTAATGCAGGTGGGCTTCGGCCCACACTGTATGCCCCAGTCTGACTGGGGTTCTTTAGATGTGGTTTCAGATGCATTTATAATTCTCTGTGGATCCACAGCATGGGTGGGTGCCAGGAAGCCACCGGCGGTACATAAAAATATACCATTGCATTGCCCAACACAGCGGATGTAACGTCAGCTGTAATGCAGGTGGGCTAAAAATTCATTTGATTACACTGTAGGCGAGGGCCCACAAAAATTGCTGTATCAACAGTACTAATGTACATCCAAAAAATTGGCCATGGCCAACCAAGAGGGCAGGTGAAACCCATTAATCGCTTTCGTTAATGTGGCTTTAGTGGTAACTAGGCCTGGAGGCAGCCCAGTTGAACGAAAAATTGGTTCAAGTTAAAGTTTCAACGCTTTTAAGAGCATTGAAACGTATAAAAATTGTTTAGAAAAATTATATGACTGAGCCTTGTGGCCCTAAGAAAAATTGCCCATTCGGCGTGATTACGTGAGGTTTCAGGAGGAGGAGCAGGAGGAGGAGGAGGAATATTATACACAGATTGATGAAGCAGAAATGTCCCCGTTTTGGATGGTGAGAGAGAACGATGCTTCCATCCGCGGGTGCAGCCTACGTATTGCTTAGGTATCGCTGCTGTCCGCTGGTGGAGAAGAGAAGTCTGGGGAAATCCAGGCTTTGTTCATCTTGATGAGTGTAAGCCTGTCGGCACTGTTGGTTGACAGGTGGGTACGCTTATCCGTGATGATTCCCCCAGCCACACTAAACACACTCTCTGACAAGACGCTAGCCGCAGGACAAGCAAGCACCTCCAGGGCATACAGCGCGAGTTCAGGCCACGTGTCCAGCTTCGACACCCAGTAGTTGTAGGGGGCAGAGGCGTCACCGAGGACGGTGCTGCAATCGGCTACGTACTCCCTCACCATCCTTTTACAGTGCTCCCGCCAACTCAGCCTTGACTGGGGACCGGTGACACAGTCTTGCTGGGGAGCCATAAAGCTGGCAAAGGCCTTGGAGAATGTTCCCCTGCCTGCGCTGTACATGCTGCCTGATCTCTGCGCCTCCCCTGCTACCTGGCCCTCGGAACTGCGCCTTCTGCCACTAGCGCTGTCGGATGGGAAGTTTACCATCAGTTTGTCCACCAGCGCCCTGTGGTATAGCATCATTCTCGAACCCCTTTCCTCTTCAGGAATGAGAGTGCAAAGGCTCTCCTTATACCGTGGATCGAGCAGTGTGTACACCCAGTAATCCGTAGTGGCCAGAATGCGTGTAACGCGAGGGTCACGAGAAAGGCATCCTAACATGAAGTCAGCCATGTGTGCCAGGGTACCTGTACGCAACACATGGCTGTCTTCACTAGGAAGATCACTTTCAGGATCCTCCTCCTCCTCCTCCTCCTCAGGCCATACACGCTGAAAGGATGACAGGCAAGCAGCATGGGTACCGTCAGCAGTGGGCCAAGCTGTCTCTTCCCCCTCCTCCTCATCCTCCTCATGCTCCTCCTCCTCCTCCTGAACGCACTGAGATATAGACAGGAGGGTGCTCTGACTATCCAGCGACATACTGTCTTCCCCCAGCTCTGTTTCCGAGCGCAAAGCGTCTGCCTTTATGCTTTGCAGGGAACTTCTCAAGATGCATGGCAGAGGAATGGTGACGCTAATGATTGCAGCATCGCCGCTCACCATCTGGGTAGACTCCTCAAACTTTCCAAGGACCTGGCAGATGGCTGCCAACCAGGCCCACTCTTCTGTAAATAATTGAGGAGGCTGACTCCCACTGCGCCGCGCAAGTTGGAGTTGGTATTCCACTATAGCTCTACGCTGCTCATAGAGTCTGGCCAACATGTGGAGCGTAGAGTTCCACTGTGTGGGCACGTTGCACAGCAGTCGGTGCACTGGCAGATTAAACCGATGTTGCAGGGTCCGCAGGGTGGCAGCGTGCGTGTGTGATTTGCGGAAATGTGCGCAGAGCTGGCGCACCTTTCCGAGCAGGTATGACAAGTGGGGGTAGCTTTTCAGAAAGCGCTGAACCACCAAATTAAACACATGGGCCAGGCATGGCACGTGCGTGAGGCTGCCGAGCTGCAGAGCCGCCACCAGCTTACGGCCGTTGTCACACATGACCATGCCCGGTTGGAGGCTCAGCGGCGCAAGCCAGCGGTCGGTCTGCTCTGTCAGACCCTGCAGCAGTTCGTGGGCCGTGTGCCTCTTATCTCCTAAGCTGAGTAGTTTCAGCACGGCCTGCTGACGCTTGCCCACTGCTGTGCTGCCACGCCGCGTGACATTGACTGCTGGCGACGTGCTGCTGCTGACACATCTTGATTGCGAGACAGAGGTTGCGTAGGAGGAGGAGGAGGGTGGTTTAGTGGAGGAAGCATACACCCCCGCAGATACCACCACCGAGCTGGGGCACGCAATTCGGGGGGTGGGTAGGATGTGAGCGGTCCCAGGCTCTGACTCTGTCCCAGCCTCCACTAAATTCACCCAATGTGCCGTCAGGGAGATATAGTGGCCCTGCCCGCCTGTGCTTGTCCACGTGTCTGTTGTTAAGTGGACCTTGGCAGTAACCGCGTTGGTGAAGGCGCGTACAATGTTGCGGGAGACGTGGTCGTGCAGGCCTGGGACGGCACATCGGGAAAAGTAGTGGCGACTGGGAACCGAGTAGCGTGGGGCCGCCGCCGCCATCATGCTTTTGAAAGCCTCCGTTTCCACAAGCCTATACGGCAGCATCTCTAGGCTGATCAATTTTGCAATGTGCACGTTTAACGCTTGAGCGTGCGTGTGCGTGGCGTCGTACTTGCGCTTGCGCTCAAACAGTGGCGCTAGCGACGTCTGGACGCTACGCTGAGAGACATTGCTGGATGGGGCCGAGGACAGCGGAGGTGAGGGTGTGGGTGCAGGCCAGGAGACGGTAGTGCCTGTGTCCTGAGAGGGGGGTTGGATCTCAGTGGCAGGTTGGGGCACAGGGGGAGAGGCAGTGGTGCAAACCGGAGGCGGTGAACGGGCATCATCCCACCTTGTGGGGTGCTTGGCCATCATATGCCTGCGCATGCTGTTGGTGGTGCCTCCCCAGCTGATCTTGGCGCGACAAAGGTTGCACACCACTGTTCGTCGGTCGTCAGGCGTCTCTGTGAAAAACTGCCACACCGTAGAGCACCTTGACCTCTGCAGGGTGGCATGGCGCGAGGGGGCGCTTTGGGAAACAGTTGGTGGATTATTCGGTCTGGCCCTGCCTCTACCCCTGGCCACCGCACTGGCTCGGCCTGTGCCCACACCCTGACTTGGGCCTCTGCGTCCTCGCCCGCGTCCACATCCTATAGGCCTACCCCTACCCCTCAGCATGGTGTATTACCAGTGATTTGATTTCCCAGGCAGGAAAGAAATTGGCGCAAGCCTGCTGCTAAATGTAGCTGGCTGCGTATGATTTCTGTTTACGTTCTGCACCCACCACACACGTACCCAGAACGCTGAGGACTGTCAGAGGCAGGCCAAATAGAATGTTTCCCTTTTTTTGGTTAAAGAAAAGGCCCACTGCGTATATTCAATCAATAATATATGTCTTCTGGCCCTGCAAATGTGTCACAGAACTGCAGGGTTGCAGAGTTATTAACTACAGCAG
The DNA here is from genome assembly GCF_035609145.1 of Eleutherodactylus coqui. Classification (NCBI taxonomy): domain Eukaryota; kingdom Metazoa; phylum Chordata; class Amphibia; order Anura; family Eleutherodactylidae; genus Eleutherodactylus; species Eleutherodactylus coqui. The sequence goes on from NC_089840.1 coordinate 152,610,504, forward strand.
AGCGGTGATTTTTCCCAGGCAGGAAAGAAATTGGCGCAAGCCTGCTGTTAAACGTAGCTGGCTGCGTATGTTTTTTGTTAACGTTCTGCACCCACCACACACGTACCCAGAACGCTGAGGACTGTCAGAGGCAGGCCAAATAGAATGTTTCCCTTTTTTTTGGTTAAAGAAAAGGCCCACTGCGTATATTCAATCAATAATATATGTCTTCTGGCCCTGCAAATGTGTCACAGAACTGCAGGGTTGCAGAGTTATTAACTACAGCAGAGCGGTGATTTTTCCCAGGCAGGAAAGAAAGTGGCGCAAGCCTGCTGTTAAACGTAGCTGGCTGCGTATGTTTTTTGTTAACGTTCTGCACCCACCACACACGTACCCAGAACGCTGAGGACTGTCAGAGGCAGGCCAAATAGAATGTTTCCCTTTTTTTGGTTAAAGAAAAGGCCCACTGCGTATATTCAATCAATAATATATGTCTTCTGGCCCTGCCTACACAATTCTGTCCCTGTAGTATTACTGCAGGGCGCAATGCTCTGCACAGCCGATTTAAAAAAAAATAAAAATGCAACACTGCTAAAAGCAGCCTGCACAGTACTGCACACGGTTAAATGTGGCCCTAAGAAGGACCGTTGGGGTTCTTGAAGCCTACACTCACTCCTAACACTCTCCCTGCCTAACCACCACTTCTGTCCCTGTAGTATTACTGCAGGGCGCAATGCTCTGCACAGCCGATTTTGAAAAAAAAAAAAAAAGGGCAACACTGCTAACAGCAGCCTCCACACGGATAGATGTGGCCCTAAGAAGGACCGTTGGGGTTCTTGAAGCCTACACTCACTACTAACACTCTCCCTACAGCAGCTCCGGCACCAGCATCACTGTCCCTCAGCTAACTCACAAGGCATCTGAGGCGAGCCGCGGGAGGGGCCGACTTTTATACTCGGGTGACATCTGATCTCCCCAGCCACTCACAGCAGGGGGCTGGTATAGGGCTTGAACGTCACAGGGGGAAGTTGTAATGCCTTCCCTGTGTTTCAATTGGCCAGAAAAGCGCGCTAACGTCTCAGAGAGGAAACTGAAAGTAACCCGAACATCGCATGGTACTCGTTAAGAGTAACGAGCATCCCGAACACGCTAATATTCGCCCGAGCATCAAGCTCGGACGAGCACGTTCGCTCATCTCTAGTCCCAACTCCTTTATTCAATTCTATGCGCTAAAGAATTAGCGTCCAAATTTTACGTGCGGAATGTAATTTCTTCACTTTCCGGTGTCATAGAAACGGGAAATTTGGCACGAACATTGATTATGTCATAAATATGAAAAGCTAATGGGTCCCAACTCGATTATTCAATTCTAAGCGCAAAAGAATTAGTGTCCAAATTTTATGTATGTAATCTAATTCTCTCACTTCCTGATGTCATTTTATATAAAGGAAGCGTCGCATGGTTACCTCCATGTGGTGTTTTCTGGGTAACGCAGAGAACTATGCAAAATGGTGAACATATCTTTTTCCTGAGTATCTCGCGGAATGTAATTTTCTCACTTTTCGGTGTCATATCAAACGTGAAATTTGGCATGAGCATTGATTATGTCATAAATAGGAAAAGCAAATGGGTCCCAACTCGATTATTCAATTCTAGCGCAAAAGAATTGGCGTCGAAATTTTACGTGCGGAATGTGATTTTCTCACTTTCCGGTGTCATAGAAACGTGAAATTTGGCACAAGCATTGATTATGTCATAAATAGGAAAAGTTATGGGTCCCAACTCCTTTATTCAATTCTATGCGCAAAAGAATTAGCGTCCAAATTTTAGGTACGGAATCTAATTCTCTCACTTCCCAGTGTCATAGAAACTGGAAATTTGGCACGAGCATTGATTATGTCATAAATAGGAAAGCTAATGGGTTCCAACTCGATTATTCAATTCTATGCGCAAAAGAATTAGCGTCCAAATTTTACGTACGGAATGTAATTTTCTCACTTACCGGTGTCATAGTAACGTGAAATTTGGCACGAGCATTGATTATCTCATAAATAGGAAAAGCTAATGGGTCTCAACTCGATTATTCAATTCTATGAGCAAAAGAATTAGCGTCCAAATTTTACGTACGTAATGTAATTTTCTCATTTTCCGGTGTCATAGAAACGTGAAATTTGGTACAAGCATTGAGTATGTCATAAATAGGAAAAGTTATGGGTCCCAACTCCTTTATTCAATTCTATGCGCAAAAGAATTAGCGTCCAAATTTTACGTGCGGAATGTAATTTCTTCACTTTCCGGTGTCATAGAAACGGGAAATTTGGCACGAACATTGATTATGTCATAAATAGGGAAAGCTAATGGGTCCCAACTCCATTATTCAATTCTATGCACAAAAGAATTAGCATCCAAATTTTACGTTCGGAATGTAATTTTCTCACTTTCCAGTATCATAGAAATGGGAAATTTGGCACGAGCATTGATTATGTCATAAATAGGAAAAGCTAATGGGTCCCAACTCGATTATTCAATTCTAAGCGCAAAAGAATTAGTGTCCAAATTTTATGTATGTAATCTAATTCTCTCACTTCCTGATGTCATTTTATATAAAGGAAGCGTCGCATGGTTACCTCCACGTGGTGTTTTCTGGGTAACGCAGAGAACTATGCAAAATGGTGAACATATCTTTTTCCTGAGTATCTCTAAAGTAACCAGGACTTCATAAGATTTTCCATGTGAACACCACATAAACACCAGTACCAAATTAACTCGGGCGAAGCCGGGTATATCAGCTAGTCTATATATATAAAGCTGAAAGCCCTCACTGACTCACTGACTGACTGACTCACTGACTCACTGACTGACTGACAGACTCGCCAAAAGTTCTCCAACTTCCCGATGTCGTAGAAACATGAAATTTGGCGCAAACATAGATTATCTCCAAAATAGGAAAAGAAATTGGGTTCCAACTCGATTATTCAATTCTAGCGCAAAAGAATTGGCGTCGAAATTTAACGTACATAATCTAAATCACTCACTTCCTAATGTCATAGAAATGGGAAATTTGGCACGAGCATTGATTATGTCATAAATAGGAATAGCTAATGGGTCCCGACTCGATTATTCAATTCTATGCGCAAAAGAATTAGCGTCCAAATTTTACGTGCGGAATGTAATTTTCACACTTTTCGGTGTCATATCAAACGTGAAATTTGGCATGAGCATTGATTATGTCATAAATAGGAAAAGCAAATGGGTCCCAACTCGATTATTCAATTTTAGCGCAAAAGAATTGGCGTCGAAATTTTACGTGCGGAATGTGATTTTCTCACTTTCCGGTGTCATAGAAACGTGAAATTTGGCACAAGCATTGATTATGTCATAAATAGGAAAAGTTATGGGTCCCAACTCCTTTATTCAATTCTATGCGCAAAAGAATTAGCGTCCAAATTTTAGGTACGGAATCTAATTCTCTCACTTCCCAGTGTCATAGAAACTGGAAATTTGGCACGAGCATTGATTATGTCATAAATAGGAAAGCTAATGGGTTCCAACTCGATTATTCAATTCTATGCGCAAAAGAATTAGCGTCCAAATTTTACGTACGGAATGTAATTTTCTCACTTACCGGTGTCATAGTAACGTGAAATTTGGCACGAGCATTGATTATCTCATAAATAGGAAAAGCTAATGGGTCTCAACTCGATTATTCAATTCTATGAGCAAAAGAATTAGCGTCCAAATTTTACGTACGTAATGTAATTTTCTCATTTTCCGGTGTCATAGAAACGTGAAATTTGGTACAAGCATTGAGTATGTCATAAATAGGAAAAGTTATGGGTCCCAACTCCTTTATTCATTTCTATGCGCAAAAGAATTAGCGTCCAAATTTTACGTGCGGAATGTAATTTCTTCACTTTCCGGTGTCATAGAAACGGGAAATTTGGCACGAACATTGATTATGTCATAAATAGGGAAAGCTAATGGGTCCCAACTCCATTATTCAATTCTATGCACAAAAGAATTAGCATCCAAATTTTACGTTCGGAATGTAATTTTCTCACTTTCCAGTATCATAGAAATGGGAAATTTGGCACGAGCATTGATTATGTCATAAATAGGAAAAGCTAATGGGTCCCAACTCGATTATTCAATTCTAAGCGCAAAAGAATTAGTGTCCAAATTTTACGTATGTAATCTAATTCTCTCACTTCCTGATGTCATTTTATATAAAGGAAGCGTCGCATGGTTACCTCCACGTGGTGTTTTCTGGGTAACGCAGAGAACTATGCAAAATGGTGAACATATCTTTTTCCTGAGTATCGCTAAAGTAACCAGGACTTCATAAGATTTTCCATGTGAACACCACATAAACACCAGTACCAAATTAACTCAGGCGAAGCCGGGTATATCAGCTAGCCTATATATATAAAGCTGAAAGCCCTCACTGACTCACTGACAGACTCGCCAAAAGTTCTCCAATTTCCCGATGTCGTAGAAACATGAAATTTGGCGCAAACATAGATTTTCTCCAAAATAGGAAAAGAAATTGGGTTCCAACTCGATTATTCAATTCTAGCGCAAAAGAATTGGCGTCGAAATTTAACGTACATAATCTAAATCACTCACTTCCTAATGTCATAGAAATTGGAAATTCGGCACGAGCATTGATTATGTCATAAATAGGAATAGCTAATGGTTCCCGACTCGATTATTCAATTCTATGCGCAAAAGAATTAGCATCCAAATTTTACGTGCGGAATGTACTTTTCTCACTTTTCGGTGTCATAGAAACGTGAAATTTGGCACGAGCATTGATTATGTCATAAATATGAAAAGCAAATGGGTCCCAACTCGATTATTCAATTCTAGCGCAAAAGAATTGGCGTCAAAATTTTACGTGCGGAATGTGATTTTCTCACTTTCCGGTGTCATAGGAACGTGAAATTTGGCACGAGCATTGATTATGTCATAAATAGGAAAAGCGAATGGGTCCCAACTCCATTATTCAATTCTATGCGCAAAAGAATTAGCGTCCAAATTTTACGTACGGAATCTAATTTTCTCACTTTCTGGTGTCATAGAAACATGAAATTTGGCAACAGCATTGATTATGTCATAAATAGGAAAAGTTAATAGTTCCCAATTCCATTATTCAATTCTAGCGCAAAAGAATTGGCGTCGAAATTTTACGTGCGGAATGTAATTTTCTCACATTCCGGTGTCATAGAAACAGGAAATTTGGCGCGAGCATTGATTATGTCATAAATAGGAAAAGCTAATGGGTCCCAACTCCATTATTCAATTCTATGCGCAAAAGAATTAGCGTCCAAATTTTACGTGCGGAATGTAATTTTTTTACTTTCCGGTGTCATAGAAACGGGAAATTTGGCACAAGCATTGATTATGTCATAAATAGGAAAAGCTAATGGGTCCCAACTCCATTATTCAATTCTATGCGCAAAAGAATTATCGTCCAAATTTTACGTGCGGAATGTAATTTTCTCACTTTCCAGTGTCATAGAAACAGGAAATTTGGCACGAGCATTGATTATGTCATAAATAGGAAAAGCTAATGGGTCCCAACTCCATTATTCAATTCTATGCACAAAAGAATTAGCGTCCAAATTTTACGTACATAATCCAAATCTCTCACTTCCCAATGTCATAGAAACATGAAATTTGGCACAAGCATTGATTGTGTCATAAATATGAAAAGTTATAGGTCCCAACTCGATTATTCAATTCTAAGCGCAAAAGAATTAGTGTCCAAATTTTATGTACGTAATCTAATTCTCTCACTTCCTGTTGTCATTTTATATGAAGGAAATGTCACATGGTTACCTCCACGTGGTGTTTCTTGGGTAACGCAGAGAACTATGCAAAATGGTGAAGATATGTTTTTCCTCAGTATCTCTAAAGTAACCACGACTTTATAAGATTTTCCGTGTGAACACCAGATAAACACAAGGACCAAATTAACTCGGGCGAAGCCGGGTATATCAGCTAGTCTAGATTTATAAAACGAATGTATGTATGTATGTCTGTCTTCGCAGCAACGCGCGATGGGTAAGCTAGTACAACATATAAAACGTTTGTTGGAAACCCTTATATTTCATCTATGGCACATAATCAGTCAGATCTCTAAATTGCCACAATCCCTCCAAACTCTCAGAAACAACTTCCCGGATATGTGTATTGCTTGGTTTGCTTACCTCCAAGGGACTCATTATCTGCATAGATATGCACACTCCCTTTTAAGCTCTGAATGGGACCAAGTGTTCCATAAAATCCTCAGACGCAGAGCGGTCTGACAAGAGTGCGCTTGCCGGCTCTGCAGGGATACAGTGCTGGAATGGGGTGCTCAGAGAGTATGAAACACCACTCCCCAGACTCCACGTTAGTTAGTATCAGTGTCCCCGTAATAAGAACATCTTAATAGTGTAGCCTAGGCTCTACTATTACAGGGAAGGTTGTCAGGGTCTTAACCCTTTCCAATCCAATTTGTATCCTGGTTTTCCTAGGGGGCTTACTCTTTTTCTGGCGTTATACAACGGCGCTATATGCTGCCTAAAGCCAGTAGTGCATGAGGTGACACGTTGAGGCTCCGACACCAGAGAGGCTGGCAATATACAGTAAGAGAACCCCGGCAGATTCCAACATCAAAGCTGTACAGCCTTAAATCATAATGTCTTCAGAGGTCAGACAGTGGATTGGAAAGGGTTAAGTGCCTTTTTGGAGTGACAGATCAGACCACAGGGATTTTAAGGTGTAGGCATGTTTTAACAGTAAAGTTCTTAACTCTGTTGTGCTTATCTACCTTTAGGGAAAGTTCTACAGCTGTACTGATGAAACGAAGATTACCCCAGAAGAATGCAGGTATGCTCACTGCATCGTTGGTTTTTTCTGATGTTTGTTCAGCTCGTCTGGAGAGATACAGTATTTCCTATACCTTTTATAAGGGCCCGTTCACATCGCATTCCCCCTCACTTTGCATCCAGGAGTTGCAATGGTTTATGTCTAAAATCCTAAGAACGGGATCTGAAGAGAAGTAATCTTTGCAGCTGCAGAAAAGTACTAAGCAAAGACTAATAGGTCTCCGTGTGGGCAATTTCCACTCATTTTAAGCATTTTATGCCGGAAAGAATAAATCATCTTTGGGATTTTAAATGAAAACCATGATGGGTGGCTTGGACATAAAGTAAAACATGATGGGAGCAGGCCTTAACTCTACTAGTGTAATTTAGCATTTTTTTCCTCCTTAGGGGTTATTATATTGATTCTAAAGATGGAGACCTAACTCGGCTGCAGTTGAAGCCAAGACTTTGGATGCATAGCGAATTCCATTTTGATAATGTACTCTCTGGAATGATGTCTCTTTTTACCATCTCCACCTTCGAGGGCTGGCCGCAGTATGTAGTCAAAATTACTACTTGAACATCTTATTACATGTAAACTGTTGTGATTATCACTGCTAAGAAAACTTCTTACAGCACACAAGTATTTATGTATGTTTTCTAAATGCAATGTTATTCTGTACTTTGTGTAAAAAAGTGAAAGGCTGCTCATTTTTGGCTAAGGTTTCAAAACTCATGGGGCAACCTCAATGACCTAAGGGCCAATTCCAGACTCTATTTTGATTACCATAAGTACATTACGTGACCAAATTCCTCATATTTACCAATGTAAGGCCGCTCTCACAGCTGCGTTCGAGTCGGTTCACAGTTTCCATCTTTCTGCTCAGTTTTTATAAGGAGAGAAACTGAAATAAAACAGTTTTTTTCCCCTATTGATTTCCATGGGGTTTCAAAAAAACCTGGAAAGCAGCGGATGTCCTTTTGTCAAGGTCAATTCAAACATTAAGTACTTATTCCAGAACTTCAGTTGTAGAATCCACACTACAATTCTGTTACACAGTACCGTACAATACTAGCGCACGGGATTTCAGCAAACCCCATTTACTTACTGCGTAAAAATCCGCTGCAGATTCTAGACATACGGCTGATTTTTAAATCTGCAGCATACAATAACTTTTGTGGGAATACTGTGAATTTTGTTAGCAGATTTCATTTAATGCAGTGAATAAAATCTACTGCTTAATCAGTGCTGACTTTTGGGTTTGAGAAAAAATACTGGATGTATGAGCACCCCCTGAAAGCAACAGGTCTAGGGGATAAAAGTCTTTGACAGTTCTCTGTAGTAAATTCTCAGTTTATTACATATTTGTTTGTTTTATCTTAAGATCATTTCAATGTTGGCGTTCTTCCAAATTGAATAATCACAATTTTCATAATATTTCTCGTTACTGCTGTCCACCTATTCCATTTTACTTTGTTTGTTCCTCTGAACCTCTTTCAGCCTGCTATATTCATCTTGTACACCGATGCCCAAAAACTGTGCACTATATTCAAGTAGTTTTATATAAAGGCGTGTTCAGGCCTTTTGTGATGGTCATCTTTATCGCCAATAGAACATGTAAGGGACCATCTGGAATGCCAACTTCAACAGCCTATGCATTTGCACGATCCAGAAGCTCAGATACAGCAAATGTGTAGCAGTATGCTGCAGGATACCATACAGAACATGTATGCCTCTATGCCCACCTGCATCACATATTAAATCCAAGCTACAGGCGGTACAACAGGGTAGTAGAGCCTCCACGTCTGCCCAAATGACATGGTGCATCCAAGCCAGAATGGCCCAACAGGGTACTAGGGCCTCCATGCCCACTTGTATTACATCTTTTTTTTTTCAAACTCTTTTTATTGGCATTAATTTACACATCAAAGAAACATACATTGATTTGTTACATTTTTTGTATACATCTAACTTGCTATCATAACAGTTTCCATTTGTAAATCTTTACTCGTAGTGCTTATATGTCTTCATTTTTCCCCTTTTTTATTTTACCTCCTCCCCCTCCCTTAATTCCCCCAAACTTAAAACTTTACTATATAAACTTAAGTGAATATGAATAGAACATATAACTAGTGGTTTGTTAAACTAGCCCGCATAACATTGTTTTCCTACTGTATTTTGTCATGTGATTTTAAGGGTTCCCAGTCGGTTCATGTGGTTTTGTTCATGGTACCATGTCGTATTGGCAAATTGGAGCATGCAATCTTTGATTTCATTGGGGTTGAGAAATTTTTCTATGAATTCTCTCCATTTTCTGAAAAAATTTTTGGCTTGGGACTCCGCACACCTTTCTATCTCCAACCTCTCCATTTTTAATAGGTATTTTAGTTGTTGTATGACGTCTTTTATTTCTGGTGGTTTGGCTATCAACCATTTGTTCAGGATACATCTTTTACCAATTAATAGGATGTTGTGGATCAGTTTGGCCTTTCTTGTTTTGTCTGGTAGTTGATGAAATATGAGGGTTTGCGGTGATCGGGGTAGGTTTTGTTCCCCCATGTCTCAGATTAGTTTAAGGATCTCTTCCCAGTATTTCTTGATTTTAGGGCATTGCCATATGCCGTGTAGGAGATCTGAGTGTATCAGGGCGCATCGCGGGAATGCCTGTAGTCTATCCGGGCCATTGGGGTTCCAAGGTTTGTCAAACCCGTATATTGCTCTATGGATCAGCTTAAAGTATGTTTCTCGCCACCGCTCATTTGATGTCGCCTGCCTCATTGCATTCCAGCTTTTAATTATTCCTTCCAGCAGTTCTGGGTCATTTAAAGGGGTTGTCCCGCGCCGAAACGGGTTTTTTTTTTTTCAACCCCCCCCCCCCGTTCGGCGCGAGACAACCCCGATGCAGGGAAGTAAAGAAAGTTTACCGGAGCGCTTACCTTAATCCCCGCGCTCCGGTGACTTCAATACTTACCGCTGAAGATGGCCGCCGGGATCCTCTGTCTTCGTGGACCGCAGCTCTTCTGTGCGGTCCACTGCCGATTCCAGCCTCCTGATTGGCTGGAATCGGCACGTGACGGGGCGGAGCTACACGGAGCCGCTCTCTGGCACGAGCGGCTCCATAGAAGACTACAGAAGACCCGGACTGCGCAAGCGCGGCTAATTTGGCCATCAGAGGGCGAAAATTAGTCGGCACCATGGGAACGAGGACGCCAGCAACGGAGCAGGTAAGTAAAAAACTTTTTATAACTTCTGTATGGCTCATAATTAATGCACAATGTATATTACAAAGTGCATTATTATGGCCATACAGAAGTGTATAGACCCACTTGCTGCCTCGGGACAACCCCTTTAAGTCTTTTGCCCATTTTTTAAATAGTTCAGCGTCATTCTCCTTCATCCACCCTTCTCTAAGTCTGTTATATATTGCGGATATCGATTGTTTACCTGCCTGGTTATTTATCATTATATCAATTGGGTTAAGTATTTTTTCCTTTGATATGTCTGTTAGTCTTTCCCTTAGGAAATTTCGCACTTGAGCAAAGGGCAGGAAATGTGTGGTGGGCAAATTGTATTCCCTGCAAAGTTCTTCAAAGGTTTTATATCTGGGGTTCTCTGGATGGAGAAGGTGGTGAACTTTTGTAATTCCTTTGTTTCGCCATATTTTAAACATTTTATTTTCTCTTCCCTCTTTAAATTCCGGGTGGTCCCATATATCCATGTGTTTTGAGATTTTAAAAGATAAACCAAATGATTTACGGGTTATTTTCCAGGCCGCTATGGTGTCTCTAGCCATTGTGGACTGCTTGCAATCAACTGGAAGGTTGGTATATGTTGTATGAATAAGGGCATTGGGACTCCATGGCTTAAACAGTTCTGCTTCAAGGGTAGTATTTGAGTGGTCATTAGAGTCTTTTAGCCAATCCAGGGCGTGTCTCATGAGACTAGCAACATTGTGTAGTCGAATGTCTGGAAAATTGAGAACTCCTCTATTCTTAGGTAGCATTATTTTTTTTAGGGCGATGCGTCGTCTCTTTCGTGCCCATACAAAAGCCAAGAACGCTTTGTGTAGTTTTGTCAGGTCGCGGCTTTGGAGTAGAAGTGGAATTGTTTGCAGTGGGTATAGGAGTCTTGGGAAACTGATCATTTTAATCAGGTGGCATCTACCCGAGAGGGAGAGTGGGAGGTTGTTCAATCTATCTAACTCTTTTGTTATTTTTAATATTATTGTAGGGTAGTTTAGAGCGTAGAGGGACTCCGGTCTTTTGCCTATGTTTATACCTAAATATTTAATATGGTTACTGGACATTGTCCGAAGTCTTTGTCTATAGTTTTTCCCCGGGGAGAGATATCTATTATTTCGCACTTGTTGGTATTGATTTTGAAGCCTGACATATTTCCGAAAGCTTCTAGTAGGGCAAATACTTGTGGCAAGTCCGATTTTGGCTGGGTGAGTGCTAATAGAATGTCGTCTGCAAATAGCATTGTTTTGATTTCTTTTCCCAGAATTTTTATACCTCTGATTTCTATGTTGTTTTCTAATAGCCTTGCTAACGGTTCAATTGCCAGATTAAATAGAAGTGGTGATAGGGGGCACCCCTGTCTAGTGCCCTTCTGTAGGGGAAATCTTGGTGAGAGGAAGCCTGGGGTATTGATTTGCGCCTGAGGGGAGGAGTATAATTTCCATATGTAAGTGTAAAATGGGCCAGCGAACCCCATTCTGTCTAGTGTTCCCTTCAACCAATTCCACGACACGTTGTCGAAAGCTTTCTCCGCGTCTATTGTGAGTAGGGCCGGTGAGGGGTGGGCTGTTGGATGTAGTTTGATGTCGTCTAGAATTGTTAAGATTTTTCTTATATTTGAGATAGCTGAGCATCCCTTTGTGAATCCTGTTTGCATGGGTGAGAGCATGTGTGGCATGATGTTGGCCAGACGGTATGCCATGATTTTAGCCATTAATTTTAGGTCTGTGTTAATTAGAGAAATCGGTCTGTAGGATTTTGCGTCGACGGGGTCCTTGCCCGGTTTTGGCAGTAATTTAATGTATGCTGTGTTCATGTCTGAGGGAATGGGGTTATCTCGCATATAACCTTCGAACAATTTTTCCAGCACTGTGTACCCGTCAGGTCCCGGGGCTTTATTATTTCCTAGTCCTTTGATGCCGTCTTTGATTTCCGTCTGGGAGATTGGGGAATTTAGTATTACGAGTTGTTCGTCGGATAGTGTGGGCCAGGTAATGTTTGAGAATAAGTTCTCCTGTGGAGTTGCTTCTGTTTGTGTTTGCGAGTAAAGATCTGAGTAATATTCATAGAATATCTGGTTGATTTTTTTAGAATGCGCCTGTACCTTTCCTGTTGTGTCTTTCAGGCCTGCTATGTTATTTTTCTGATAAGGCCCTCGTGCTAGATTTGCCATTAATTTCCCTGCCTTGTTGCCAAATTTGAAAAGCTTTGCTTCTTTGCGTGAGTAAGCTAGCATTTCTCTTTTATTTAGCCAGGATTCGTATGATTCCTTTGCTATAGTCCAATTTTGCTTGTTGTTATTGTTCGGCATTTCCTGGAATCGTGAGTAGGCGTTGCGTAGTTGTTCGCTAAATTGTTTGATTTTGTCGTTAATATTTATTTTCATTGATGACATGTATGCGATTATTCTACCTCGTATAACCGCCTTTGCCGCATCCCACAGTAGTTGGGGGCTATTAGAATGTATTTCGTTGTCCGATATGTACTAGCCACCACCCCTTTAGCATTGCGCAAAATGTCTCATCATCGGACATAGTAGATGGGAATCGCCATACATAGTCATCCCCTCTCAGGGGTTCTACCCGTAGAGCCATAACTACTGAAGCATGGTCTGAAATCACCATGTCTCCAATATAGATCTTAGTTATTCTTAGTATTAAGTGTGTTGACGTTAGTATATAGTCAATTCTGGACCATGAGTTGTGGGCGTGGGAAAAATGTGTGAATTCCCGTCCCTCCGGGTTACGCTCCCGCCATACATCTCTGAGCCCCGAGGTATGAGTGAAGTCTCTCATATTGGAATCGTGGTTATTGGTGTTTTTGTTTTGAGTCGCTTGAGTGCGTCTGTCCTCTCCTGCTCTAATTACTGCATTGAAGTCCCCCCCTACCACTTTGCGTGTTTCCGTGTCTTCTAGTAGTTTGTTTGTGAGGTCTATTAAGAACTGTTTATTGTTTGTATTGGGCCCGTATACATTACAGATGTTAAAGTTTTCCACCCCCAACTTGGTTTGTAATATTAGAATCCTCCCCTCTGTGTCGTGCCATTGTTTTTGTACTTTGATGTTTAATTCTTTTTTGATGAGAATCAGTACCCCTGCCTTTGACTGTACTGCTGGGGAACCATAGACTTCTCCTACCCATAGTCTGCGCATGCGGTAATAGTCCTCTTCTCTCAAGTGGGTTTCCTGTAATAGTGCTATGTCTGCTTTTAGGCGTTTTAAATGACATATTATCATTGACCTTTTCTGGGGTGATCTAAGGCCTTTACATTCCAGGATATTATGTGCATGCCAGTTATAATTTAGTTAGCTCTCTGTCTAGAGTGTGTGTTTGAGGGTCTGTCAGTGGGTAACCACAATTTTAACTTGTACACCTTATACTAAAACTCAATAAAAATACAGAAAAAAATATCTTTGTTTCCCGCTCCCTTCCTCGGCCCCCCAGCGCTTTTATGCTGTGGTGGGCAGAGGAACAGGGAAAAGAATGCAGCCTCTTCTAGGATAGAATGTCAAACATATGCCCAGAAGAAGAGCGCATGAGTTGACTTCCTCTCATTCTATTTCGCAAGCAGCTGTCGGGAGTATAATCTTTCTAGGGTCGCACTATCACACCCGCTGTTGTCTTTACCTTACTTGTCTTAGCTTTGCTCCCTTGTGGATTGCGACATGGAATTGAGTGGAGCTTTAGCACCATCTCTAGGTTTGCATTTAACATTTCTTCTCCACTCCAGAGAATTTCAGTTAGAATTTAAAAGTTATTAAGTCTGCTGTACATTTGTGATAATTATATTAAATGTCCATCTGTTTTTAGGACAAAAGTCTCTCTTCGTTATCTTTTATTGCTCACGTCTTCTCTCCTCCCGCCCCCCCAGTATCCCCTCCATGTTGTTGCATACTCACGACCCCATCGGGGAACTTCGCAGAGGCGGAGTCGCGGGCAGGGATCTGTTATTGCGTCGTTGAGCCTTTGGGGAGGCCGAGGGTTGCGGAAAGTCTTCCAGCCAGTTGCCGCGTGCGTCTGTGTGTCCATGGTCACCTCGTCTGTCTGGTGAATCTCTGGTTCTTCTCGGTCTTAGCTCCTGTTCCGCCCTTTCCGGATCGTGAAAAATTAGAGTGCTACCATCAGGGCGGAATACTTTCAGGACTGCCGGGTATAGTAGCGCAAATTTTTGTTGTCTTTTGTATAGTTCAGAGCGTATTGGGGGGAATGCCTTCCTTTTACGCTGTACCTCTATCGAGTAGTCTGCGAAAATTAGGAGTTTGTGGCCTTCCACTTCCAGCGAGTTGTTCCGACTCTTAAAATTACGTAGAATTTGTGCTTTATTGGTGTAGTCCAAGTATTTTACTATAGTGGGTCCCGGGCGTGTCTTGATATTTGGGGTTTGGGTTGTGGGTGTTGTTCGCAGATCCGGACCTAGGCGATGTGCCTGTTCGATTTTGCATTTATGGGTGATGCCCATTATGCTTGGGATTGTTATTTCACAAAGCTGTCGTAAGTCTTTCTGTAGGTAGCTTTCTGGGACACCAATGATCCGCAAGTTGTTTCGCCTGGACCTATTCTCTAAGTCTTCCAGTCGGTCCCAAAGGTACTTGTTGTCTCGTGCTAACTTTTCTATGGATTTGGATGCATCGCTATGCTCCGTGTTTATTGTCTCCATTTCAAGTTCTATCGCGTCCTGGCAGTTCCCGTGTTGTGTCATTGTTTGCCGGAGCTCTCGTAGCGAACCTGCCATTGTAGCGGCCAGAGTCTCTTGTAGGTCTGGGCCAATGAGTTTTGCCACCTCAGTCGCCAATGTTTTGTAATCCAGGGTCGCTGTACCATGTTTGGCCTGAGTCTCCCTGTCCGATGGTGTTGAAAAATTGGGGCTAGGTGCTCGAGGGTGGTTTTCTCTAGCGGTGTCTTCTTTTTCCCCGCATCATTTTAGTTATGTTTTTTGCTGGTGTCTCCACTTGTTTTCCTTTAGTGCGGCCCATCTTAGCTATAAAGTCTTCCATCCAATGCTGTAACCACGGCTTGGGGTACGCACTTTGTTGGCGCTTGCACGGGTGCTGTTTTGGAGATAAGCGAAACTGCAAACTGGTGGTTTTGGGAATCGCTGAATTTGGGAGCAGGTGTTTCTGTATTCGCGCGGTTTTGGTGGTCTGTGTTTTTGCCGGTAGTCGGTTCTGAGGATGCGGTTCTGAAGGTGACTAGTTTTGGAGTTGCGTGGTTCCTGTGGTAAGCGGTTCTGTTGCTAGGTAGCTCGGGTAGTAGGCGGTTTTGTAGATAGGCAGCTTTACAACTAAGCGGTTTTGGAGCTAGACAGTTTTGGAGATATGCAGTTTGGGTATAGGCAGTTCTGGGCGCAGGCAGTCCCGGGCACAGGCAGTCCTGGAAATAGGTGGTTCTGAAGAAAGGCGTTTGGTATATTGTTGTACTTGTGTCAGAACGGCGGGTGCTGCACCCAGAGTCTATTGTTGCACGAGTACCCGAGCAGCCGGTACCGCGCTCAGAGTATATTGTTGCACAAGTGACCGAAATGTGGGTATTGCGCCCAGAGTATATTGTTGCACGAGTGACCGAGCAGCGAGTACTGCGCCCAGAGTCTATTGCTGCATAAGTGTCAGATCAGCAGGCCCCGCGCCCAGAGTATATTGTTGCACAAGTGTCAGATCAACGGGTGTTGCCTCTAGAGTATATTGTTGAACAAGTGTCTGAGCAGCGAGTGCTGCATCCAGAATCTATTGTTGCACGAGTGCCCGACCCGCAAGTACTGCGCCCAGAGTGTGTTGTTGCATTAGTGTCAGATCGGCAGGTGTTGCGCCCAGAATATATTTATGATTGTTGCTCGAGCGTCAGGGCGGGGGAAGCAGGGGCTGCGGTTATATTGTTGCATGAGTGCCAGGGTATCAAGTACCAAGTTATAATTTTGCTGGTGTACAGGTCTCAAGGGGGCCAGGTAATCTGGTATGCTATATTATGCTATATGTCCTCATAAAGCTGGCTGCCCTCTGAGGGACTGGAGGTATGTTTTTGTGGGGTTTCCAACCCTCCTTGTCTGCCACTTGCTGAGCTCTGCACTTTTTATTCTAAGAAGGGCAGTCTCCGCTCTCTCCATCACCTATGAGGTCCCACAGCAGTCTCTAGCACAGGCAGGGACTATACTGGCCGCCACCGCCGCCACCTGGGGGGAGGGGGACACGTGTCTCCTACCGTCCTGTGCTCTCTTCTGTTTTCGGCAGCTCCGTCCTCTCTGCAGCAGGAGCATTGTTGGGAGCTGTGCTGGCTGGGTTTCGTGGTGCTCTAGTCCTCTCCGGCGAGGGACTCCAGCGGATTCCGAGGGTGCCGGTAAAGGTTGCTACGGAGTAGCGGGCTATTGCTTTCCCGCGCGGCCGGCCGGCAGCGGGGCTGATGGGTTTAGCGCTGCTGTCTCCCTTCACTTTCTGGTGTTCCGTGCTGCTTCCCCGTGACAGCGGTGAAGCTCTCATTCTTGAAGGGCCGACAGCTGCTGTGGTTAGGGTAGTTTCTAGAGCGGAGTTGCCGGAGCTTTGTGACCCTGCTGCTTACTCCATGGCGCCGGAACCGGAACTCCTTGTATCACATCTTGAATCCAAGCTAGAGCCGGTACAAAAGGGTACTAGTGCCTCCATGCCTACCTGTATCGCATATTGTATCTAAGCTAGAGGTGGTACATCAGGATACTAGAGCCTCCATGCCAACCCATATCACATCTTGTATCCAGGCTAGAGGTGGTACAACACAGTACTAGAGCCTCCATGCCCCCAGTATCACATCTTGAATCCAAGCTAGAGGCGGTACAACAGGGTACTAGAGCCTCCATGTCTGCCCGTATTACATCCTGCAGTCAAGCTAGAAATGGCCCAACAGGGTACTAGAGCCTCCCTGCCCACCTGTATCACATCTTGTATCCAAGCTAGAGGCGGTACAAAAGGGTACTAGACTCTTAATACCCACCCATAGGACATCTTGTATGCAAGCTAGTGGTGGTACAACAAGGTACTAGACCCTCCATGCCCGCCCGTATCATACCTTGTATCCAAGCTAGAGGCAGGCCAACAGGGTAGTAGAGCTTCCATGCCCGCCCATATCACATCTTGTATCCAAGCTAGAGGCGGTACAACAAAGTACTAGAGCCTCCATGCCTGTCCGTATCACAACTTGTATCCAAGCTAGAGGCAGTACAACAGAGAATTAGAGCCTCCATGTCATCCCGTATCATATCTAGTATCCAAGATAGAGGCATAGTTAAAAAACATTAATTCTGTAATTTTTTATAGCTTATATACATGTGTTATAAAAATGTTTTCACTTTATTACATGGGTCATTACCAATGTACGGATACCAACATATGGCTTTTTAATTTGAATTTTGTTTTTCAAAAAAATGGGTAGTGCTTAAACAGGTTTTGTTTTGTGAATCTTTTTAGGCTATTTGCATTTTCTTCATCTTTTTTATGCACTGCAGTGCATTATCTTTACTAATTTATGTTGGAAGATATGGTAGACCTGAAGCCCAGTGTTTTGCTGTCATGGCAACTCATTGGCTCTCAGCAATTTCTTGGTAGAGGGCAGATGACATCACTGAAGGAGCTCACTCCCTCTGTTAACTCCATACATGCCACAATCAACATTGATTACGGCATGTAAGGGGTTAACGGGGACTGGTGTTCTTGCTGATTCCCGCTGTTGCAGTGTGAGACAAGCTGTCAGTCATAGCAGGCTCCCACTGCATAAATGTACGGCATAAACATCTTGGGGGAGAAGAGATTGAAAGATCGACCCCATGTGATCCTATTAATACCCTTGCTATATCTGAATGTGTTTCCAGTGATGTAATAAATGAGAAGTGGTCAGATAACAAAAACTTAAATGAGCCTACTATTATGGTGTCCAGTTTTGCCATAAAGGACAGGAGGACCTAATATTTAGTTCCTACTCTTATGACCTTTAATATTACTCGACTCAGTTTTCCATCTTTTTGTTTATTATTAATGCAGTGCCTCTACTATAGTAGCTAGTAACAAAAAGGATGGTACAATCGGAGCTGGACCCCTGACTCCAAAGCCCACACAGCAGCTGCATGCCTGCCTCTACTGTACCTATACCCTTGTATGTTCCATTAACCCCTTGAGTGGCGGGTTTCCTACCACCCTGTCGTGCCCACCAGGGCAGGTTTTTAAAATGGTCTAATCATTGAATTTCAACTAATTTTGCAGTTGCGTCTCAAGAGCCATAACTTTTTCATTTTTCCATTGACATGGCCATATAAGGGCTTGTTTTTTGCGGGACAAGTTGTGATTTTTTAAACAGGGGGGAGGAAAAAAAGAAATGGGGAAAAAAGAAAAAAAGGGGCCATGTCATTAAGGGGTTAAATAATGTATTAACTTCCTTCTCTGGGTCATTACGAAGCATGAATACCACATGTGTGATTGTATTTTTGATTTTTTACAAAGTAAAGGGAGACAAGTGTTTTTATAATTTTTTAAATAATTTTTTAACTTTTTTTTTTTTTGTCCCTTTAGGGGACTTCCACAGGGACACATCAGGACCCCTGATCACATTCCGGGGGTCTGATGGTGACAGCCCTTTACATGCTGCAGTGACAGCCCTTTACATGCTGCAGTCACATAGACTGCGGCATGTAAAGGGTTAACACAGCAGAGATCGGAGGTTTTCTCTGATCTCTGCTGTAAGAGCTAGTACCTAGCTGTCCTCTGACAGCCAAGCACTAGCTCTCCCTGCCATAGAGACCATCGGCTTGCTTCTAACAAGCCGGTGGTCTCTATGGCAACCTGTAAACAAAGCAGGACATTGCCGGCATATCGGCAATATCTTCTGCTGGTTTTTCAATGTCTTGCTTTGTTCTCTGTGGGTCTGTGCAGGCAGAGCACCATGTCACAGCTTGTGGCATTGTGCTCTGCAGCTCCCATAGTGATACATAGCCCGGAAATCTTCCGGGCTATGTCGCTATGAGCAGTGGAGCTCGTCCTGGAAAGTTTCCGGGCGTGCCACTCAAGGGGTTAAAGGAGTTTGCTGACATGTTTTAGCAAGGCCTTAGATATCTGGAAAAGAGCAGATCACCTGCCACGAAAAGGGCAATCCTGTGGTTGGAACCTAACTAGATTCCCTAATCGACCCTAGATGTAATGAAGGGAAAACAACAGATGTAAGTAAATGGCAAGTCAGGCAAATATATCAAACCACAAACGGAGAGCTCTAGAAATAAAGTGAGGTTCTTGACACAAACAGAAAGTCAAAGTCCAAAGTAATGAAAAGCACAAAGTAGAACTCAAAACACAAAAGGGGTAAAACTTCACTTAGCAGAGGTGGACCACTACTCCAATGAATAAGTAAAGTATCTCAAAAGTATTACCAGCATCCTCTGCTTATAGAAGTGTAGTAGACATGATAATTAGTTAGTGAAAAATGTCTATTGATTTGTAATAAACTAGATGTATTACGCAGCTGTAGTGACTTTAACTCTTAGAGGCTAATGGCTGCATAATTTCATTATAGTAATTGCTGGACAATGGCATGGTGAAAGATGTGTGTGGTGTAATGTTAGCCTAATACAAAGTTCCACAAGCAGCCTCTTAAAGAGTTAAGTCACATTCCAATACTAAAGAAGAGTATCCAGCCCCTCCCCCCCTCTCCAACTTCTCAGAGAAAGAGCTGTTTTATCTGACCACATGTTGATAGAACAGACTGGCTTACACACTGGACTTGAGAGAGGTGTGGGAAGGGGGGGGGGGGAATTCTATATGACCCAGCAAATAAGAATATGTATGTTACTGATGTAATCTGTTGCACACCCATAAAGGGCAGGTATTATGTGTTTCAATAAAAACCTGAGGCTCTTGTAACTCGAGAGAGAGCTGGTTGAGATTCAAGGCTGATGACTTGTGTCCGATTGGTTTCTTTCATTATGTGTGCACACTATACAATTAGGAAGCTACAGAATATCCTGAAACCTGCTGGAGGAAAATATGATCCAGATCAGAAGCCATAATAAAAACCCTAAAAAAGTTACTGATAGGCTGGCTGGGACAAAAGACAGTTCAACTGGCCAATCAGCTCACAGACAGATGGGGAGATGTTTCTAACTTGGCACTCAGCACTGCATGACACTGTTCATAAGCTGACAGTTGCGCCCCGTGGTCTGGCGCTGCCATTGTGACGTCACACCAGATCTGTAACTGCACCTGTAATGTATCAGTGCTGGCAGCACCCTGACACTGATATATTAAAATAATATATGATTTATACAACATAGTAAATGCTTTAAAAAAAATGGACAGTGCTGGAATTCCACATTCTTGGGATGCGCCATTTCCAAGAAAATATTCGATAAAATATTTCCAAAATCCTATATACACCCAAAAATAGTGCAAAAAGGAACCACTAGTCATCCCACAAAAAACAAGCCTTTACAAACAATAAAATGTTATAGTGGTCAGAAGATGGTGGCAGAATAGAAATTTTTTTTAAAGATATTTTAGTTTTTAAAAGTAGTACAACAGGGGGGCGGAGCTTGCCAAGCAGGAAGCAGGACGCAGCCCGCCAAGCTCCCGGAGACATAGCCAAAAAACGGGCCACCACACTGTACCGGAGCCACATAGCCGGCGCCCCACCGCAGCGCTAGATCCCTGACAGCTCCAGGAGCATTTAGACACCGCTCCGGAGCGAATCCGACGAGGACAAGAGGAGGCGCGGAGCTTACCAGAGCGGCTGCCTCCCCGGACCGGATCCCTGGGTGCCGGCGGCGTGCGCGGACGATCCGAGCGGCAGAAGCGGAGCGGGAGGTAGGCGAACGGCATCTGCCATCACCGGAGCACGGGGAAGCTCACTGACAGGGCTGCAGACGTCACCCGACCCCTCTCCCCCTCCCTGCACACTGTACCGGAGGACAGGAGAGCGGGAAAGCACAGCGAGGGGACGGCAACTTCCCCCTCTCCCCCCCCCCCCTCCACTCAGAGCAGACACCAGCGGCTCCTCACACAGCAGAGGGCTGGAGGTGAGGGAGACACAAGCAAGCCATAAGTCTCCCTCTTCTCCCTCTTCCCCCTCACAGGCAATAAAGAAGACCCTTGCATCTGCAGCAGGGGCCACCCAGCAGCTTCCCCCCCCCCCCCATAGAATCAAAAAGGACTGAAAGCCCCCATTAGCAGGCGGCCGCCACCCAGCCACAACACAGTGGAACAACACAGGCTCAATAAGCCACCCAAGGCACGTTGGGACAGGCACTGTTAGCCGGCCCGCCACACATCCGGCAACCCCCCAAGCTCAGGGAGGTCTCAAAACCCGCACTGGCAGGTGACTACCAACCAGCCACAATACAGACTAGCCACGAAGACCCAGCAAGCCACCTGAACGACTCTAGAACCCCACGCCCTGCTCACAGAGACAACCGGGTGCCCTACAGCAAACACCTGCCTCTCGGCCAACAAGAGGAGACCCTCTCGTGAACTCCAAGCTCCCTGCGCATTAGAAAGCTGAAAAGGGGACAAACACTGGGGAGAGAAAGACATTAAGCCGGAACAGCCTAACAACCATAACTCTGGCCAGGTCCGCCCAGACGGGGCCCAGAATGATCATTTAATTTCTCACTATGCGCTAACAGACCCCTGAGGAACGTGTGAACAATAGCAGCAAATACGGAACACCACCGCTCGAACGTACAAACCTGAGTCAGCAAAACCTAGCAAAACGTAAATATACCCCCTTTCACAATGGTGAAAATTGGGAGGGACAAGAATAAAGACCACGCAGAACAGCCCAAAACCAATAAAAGTCAAGCAGAAATGGACAAGTATCTAAAAAAGAAACACAGCTCGCCAGCAGCACAAAAACAGAGACCACACCACGAATACGTCGCAGACCCACACTCAGACGACTCAGAGGGAGAAAGTGTCTCAGCTGCCTCAGAACGCAATGAAGAGCTCGACAGAGACCCAATTTCTCGCTCCTTCCTAAAAACAATTCTCACTGAAGCCATCTCCCCAGTCCTGAAAGAATTAGCCGATATAAAAACCGAAGTAAAACAAATAGGCCACAGGGTTGAAGACCTTGAAAATACACAGCAAGACCTGATTCAGCACAACCTAGCTCTCCAATCCACCCTAGCGGAGCAACAAGACCAGTTAAACCAGGCAATGCTCCTCATTGAAGATCAAGAAAATAGAAGCCGGAGGAAAAATATCCGCTTCAGGGGCCTGCCAGAAACAATAGCAACGGAGGCATTAAACTCAGCTGCATTACAGATATTCCAGTCTTTGCTCGGAGAAGATAAAGCGAATAAAATTGTAGTAGAAAGGATCCACCGAGCCTTAAGACCAAAACCCACACCGCAAGAACCGCCAAGAGATGTTATCTGCGGCCTGCTAAATTACCTCGACACTTCTGCAATTTTACAGAAAGCCAGAGAATCAGGTGAAATCCTACACGAAGGGAATAAAATCCTCCTATTTCAGGACATCGCCCCTAGCACATTGGCCAAAAGGCGAATCCTGAAACCTTTGACAGATGCGCTTCGAGTCAGAAAGCTACCGGTGAAATGGCTATTCCCGTTCGGCCTGGCGACCTTTAAAGACGGGCAACAAATAACCATAAGAACACCAAGGGACCTCGAGAAAGTGTGGGAAAAACTCGAATTGCCCCCTATCGACATACCTTCTTGGTTACCCTGCCAACCCAAAACACCGCTAACACAATTGAAGAGGCCCGAAAGCTGGTCGATCAACAAACCCCCCAGGACCCCAAGACAAAAAAAGAGAACACAGACCGAAACCTGAGGAGAAACAAGCCTAACTGCCCCTCCCAAGGTCTCACCATTGGACAATCCGCAGAAACATCCCCATTTTACCCCCCCAGAAGACCGGTGAGATAAACGCTTATCACCATGTTCTCCCCCCCCCCCCCCCCCATGTTTTCTCTTTCCGCCTCTCCTACCTACAGCCAGAACTACAACATCGCTGTCCCTGAGGACGGAGGAGTTGGAGGGGACCGAGAGGGGGAGAATCCCGCGATATACTACGCCGGTCAGACGGAAGGATCTGCGCAGGTAAAAGACGGCGGAGACAGGCCAACAACAGGGACTCTAGACTATTGAGCATCCCCGCTCCCCAATTAATTACTCTGGCCTGATCTCCAATCCATACACAATCTGCAGAGATCCAGATCCAAAATCCACCAAAGACTTAGACTCAAAAGCCATGCCCTCGCTGGGGTCTAGCGGCGGCTCCCCCAATACCGTCCGGGGGGCTGCGGCTGGAGCGCACCGAGCGGCAAATTTATTTGTTGATATATAATGTTGTATTGTTCTATATAGCCTCGATATTTGCTGAACAATGTTGTATAGCTTCACAAGTTAGAGATTTACTGTTCACACAATTCCCAGGGGTCGCACCCAACCGAAGAGGTGCGCGTCCAACCCCCCCACAAATTCACGAGGAGGGGGAGAAACCAAGGGGTTACAACCCCACCTCGAGGACCGACCGAGGAACGGACCCGAGGCCCCTATGGGTATGGATCCCCCCTGACCCCGTGTTCGATAAAATTCCTCACCTCCACACATAAGGTGGAGCTTTTTGTTACCCCCTGTTCAAACAGCAAGAGTGCACACCACGTTCTGTTTAGAGGTGCAACAGATACGGGCCCTAAAATAAAATACATGGAAATAGACTATGGCAGAGATCAAAGTTACATCATTTAATATTAGAGGCTGGAACAGCCCACAGAAGAGAGCCCAGACATTTAACCTGCTGAAAAAACAATCCCCAGAGGTACTGTTTCTACAAGAAACTCACTTCCGCCACAACCACGTCCCTAGACTTCCAACCCATACATATAACCATTGGCACCACAGCACACACTCCTCGGCCTCTAGAGGGGTTACCATAGCAATAAATAAAAACGTCCCCTTCACCCTTACGGGGTCAGAACAAGACCCAAAAGGGAGATACCTATTCTTAAAAGGCACGATAGCCAATAGCGAGATCACATTCGCTAATTTATATGCACCAAACAAACAACAGGTCCAATGGCTCACACGGGTCTTGAATAAATTTAGAGAGTTTGCGGGGGGACTGCAGGTGGTCGGCGGTGACTTTAATATAGCTTTAGAGCATTCAATTGACACAACCTCGAACGCCGTGTCGGCCCCCTGCAGCCAAACCCACAGGCTCAGGAGTCTGTTAGTGGACCTAAACTTACGAGATGCCTGGAGACTGAAAAATCCCAACCTCAGGGAGTACACATATTTTTCACACATTCACAAATCGTACCATAGAATTGACTACCTACTGATCTCAGGCAAATACCTACATTCAGTCACAGCAACCGACATAGGCCAAATCACAATATCTGACCACGCTCCCATTGCCCTCACGTTGATAGTGGACAGCCTGCCGAGGAGGGAATGGAACTGGCGCCTAAATTACACACTGATAAACGGGCAGGAAAATATCACAAGCTTAACGGATAAACTAGAAGAATTCTTCTTAATCAACGACACACATGAGGTCCCTGCCCCAATTATCTGGGAGGCACACAAAGCCTATATAAGAGGGGAACTAATCTCACTAGGCACCAGGATCAAACGCCAGAGGAATGAGGAAATTAACTCACTTTTGACCCAAATCTCATACAAGGAAACACAACATAAAAAGAACCCGGAAGACAAAACTTTAAAAGAGCTCACATACCTAAGAGAAAAACTTAAAAATCTACTTAATATAAAATCAGCCAAGACCCTGCTGTCATCTAAGTACAAGATTTACGTGCACGGTGACAGAGGGTCAAAGACAATGACGAGGCTCATCCAAAAGCAAAAAGAGAAGACATTCATCTCCCAAATTAAAACCCCTACGGGGAAAATAGTGACATCGACAGAAGGCATTGCAGTAGAATTTGAGAAATACTATACCGCATTATACAGCCTAGAAAATGACAACGAGTGCCCACAAGACACCACACTCAATTTTCTAAACAACTTAAATCTCCCTGGACTCTCAGAGGAAGATGCTGCCTCACTCCTACACCAAATCACAGACGACGAGGTGAGGGAGGTACTAGCAACTATCCCCAACGGAAAAAGCCCCGGCCCTGATGGACTGCCCATCATATACTATAAAAAATTCGCAGATACACTAATCCCTCACCTAACCAAATTATGCAATTCCCTCCTTTCAGGCGCACCCCTACCCAAACAAGCCTTAGAGGCACACATCTCGCTCCTACCCAAAGAAGGCAAAGCACCGAACCTATGTAGCAACTACAGACCCATTTCACTGCTGAACGCAGATATAAAACTATGGGCAAAAATACTAGCTCAAAGAATAGCCCCTCTACTTACAAAGCTAATAAACCCAGACCAAGTTGGATTTGTTCCGGGAAGAGAGGGCAAATTCAACACGACCAGAGCAATCCACGCAATACACTTTGCCAGACAAAACAAACTACCTCTGGTCCTGATTTCCACAGATGCCGAAAAGGCTTTTGATAGAGTAAGATGGAAATATATGGAAAACACCCTGAACAAGTTTGGCTTCCCGCCCATATTTATTAAAGCCATCCTCTCCCTATATACAGAGCCAACGGCCAAAGTCCTTGTCAATGGCACGCTAACCAAACCCTTCGCCATAAGAAATGGCACCAGACAGGGTTGCCCACTATCCCCTACACTCTTTATACTGACAATGGAGACACTCCTACAGGAAATCAGGCAAAACTCGGACATTGTAGGCCTCCGAATAGGAGGTAAAACACACACCACGGCGGCATTCGCGGACGATCTGCTGGTATTGGTCACAAACCCGACCAAAGCACTGGCGGCGCTCATGGGGACGTTCGACCTCTTCGGCAGGCTGTCCAATTTTAAAATAAACTACGACAAGTCAGAGGCGCTAAACATCTCCGCCCCACCCCAAGTAGTGAGAAAACTGAATGTGCAATACGCTTTCAAATGGCCCACGAGTAGCATTAAATACCTAGGCATCACACTAACGGCCAACCCCTCCCAGCTTTACGAAGCTAACTTCACCCCACTAATTAAAAAAGTAAAAACACAACTTACACAATTCAACATACCACTAATTTCATGGCTGGGGAGAAAGAACCTCATTTCCACCTACATACTGCCTCAAATAATTTATACTATGCACTCAGTCCCAATAGAGATACCTAATTTCTTTTTTGCTCACATACATAAGCTCTTTAGGGGCTTTATATGGGATGGACACAAACCGCGATTGGCGTTCTCTACTCTCACCCAAAAGCGCCCACAGGGAGGCGCCGGCCTCCCGAACTTGCAATACTACCACAGGGCGATCCACATTGCCAGGTGGATCCTTTTAACAGACGAAGAAGTGGCCTCTCCCTCGCTTGAAATGGAGAGAGAGGCGCTGGGCAGGGAAAACCAAGCACTACTATGGCTGAAAGGCCCCCACCTTGGTAAACATACACGCCTAAGCCCAATCACGAAATGTACAATAAAAGTACTGAGACTCGTAAGAGCAGAAGCATCAAAAGAAAAACCCACCCCCCCAATGACCCCGGCCAATCTGATACCAGCCATCTTGGCAAATAAACCGCTGAGAACAGAAAGAGTTTGGGACAAACTTGGGGATCTCACAATTTATGATATCCTTAAAAGCCCCAAACTTAACGACCAAACACAACTAGAAACTCTCCTGCCACAGTGCCCGCTCGATTTCCTGAGCAGGGCAGGCCTTTTCCAAGCCCTGAGACGATTCCAGACAACCCACCAGGGAGATTTGCGGGATCCCCTCTGGTTTGAAACCTACACCGCACTCCCCTCCCGCCCGAAGAGACTGGTCACCCAGCTTTACAGAGGTCTCCTCCTACAAAATGCCATAGAAAAACCCTGGTTTCTTAGAGAGTGGGAGAGGGAATTAAATATAACCTTGAACAGAGAAGAGACTCTTAGAGTTCTAAAAAATTCACATGGCTTCTCCAGATGTGTACGGACTCAGGAGAACTCGTACAAAATACTCACGAGATGGTACAGAACACCTGTCACATCCTCTAAAATGAACCCGGGGTCCCCAGACATTTGCTGGAGATGCGGGGAAGAGAGGGGAACAGCCCTACACATCTGGTGGAACTGCAGCAGAATCAAATCCTTTTGGCAATCAGTTAATAATCTTATTAACAAAATTTGTCACACAAACCACACATTCGGACCAGAGGAGATACTAATCTGGCTGCCCACAAGGCAATTCAAACCCTCTCATAAAAACCTAGCGACAACTCTCATCACAGCAGCCAAACTGCTGATCCCCCTATTTTGGCAGAAAAAAGAGAGCCCACAGATCGCACAATGGGAAGAAAGGGTCTCACAAATATTTAGATTTGAGGAGATGCTAGCCTGGGAAAACGGTTCGAGAGAGGACTTCACCACCCTGTGGACGCCCTGGATTTTGTACCAGGGTGATAGAGATAACTCAAACCCATAAACAAAAGCACGCCTCCAAACCAACCTGCTACCAAAAGCCCGTCTAGCCCCACTTAAGGATTTAATTAAATGCACCTTGCTGTACTTTCCCTAAGTTAACCTATCCTGAAACCTATCCACCCCCCATCCCCCACATCCCCAATATCCCCTCCCCCCTATCCTGTACTATATGTCAACAAACAGAGTATCTGTGTTATGATATTCTTTTGCCTTAATCAATTTGTTGTAATTATCACGCGAAATGATATACGGCCCTGCGCGGCCAATCTGCACTTGACCATTGTTGTTGACGTCTTTGTTATTCATTTCAATAAAAAGAAATTGTTTAAAAAAAGTAGTACAACAAAAAAACTGTATAGATTTAGTAACTGTACTGACCCTGTGGTATGCACACCATATAAGAGTCCCCCTCCCCTCAAAAAATGGGGGGTAACAGGCTCATCTGGATGAACATATGTCCTTTTTCTGCCTTTCGTACTATGTAACTATGTTAATTTCACTCTACTTTTTGAAAGCTTTCAGTATATTACATGGTACATTAAATATTACCATTGAAAAATACAACTTGTCCCACAAAAGGCCGATGGCTTCACTGCCGAAACAATGGAAAAGTTATGACTAGAGATGATATTAGAGATATTAGTATTAAAATCCGTTAATATCTCTCGCTATATAGTCATAACTAGAGATGAGCGAGCATACTCGATAAGGCAAACTACTCGAGCGAGTAGTGCCTTATTCGAGTATCTGCCTGCTCGTCTCTAAAGATTCGGCTGCCGGCGTGGGTGACAGGTGAGTTGCGGCGGTGAGCAGGGGGGAGCGGGGGGGAAAGAGGGAGAGAGAGATCTCCCCTCTGTTCCTCCCCGCTCTCCCCCGCCGCTCCCCACCCCCTGCTGCCACCCGAATCTTTAGAGACGAACAGGCAGGTACTCGAATAAAGCACTACTCGCTCGAGTAGTTTGCCTTATCGAGTATGCTCGCTCATCTCTAGTTATGACTATATAGCGAGAGATATTAACGGATTTTAATACTAAAGAAACCCGTCACTCATCATTCTTCCTGCTTTTATACAAACAAGTCACATTCACCTTCCAGAGGAAACCAGTGCAGGGTCGTTATTAACTGTGTAAAATGTACTGAATCAACTTCCATAAAGGAGAATGACACAAAAAACCTGCATATAAAATACCTGGTACGCTAACACCTCAGGTACAGTATGTAGGTAACTAGGAAGACCTAACTACTCTTCTTTTTATCTTGTTTTGTCTTACTCTGGCTTCACATGGGTGTAAGCGCAATTGCACACGCCTTAGCATAACATTTTTGCGCTATGAACAAGGATTTTTATACGTGCATATGAACATATTTTACTGTACTTTTTATGCCCCCAGGGCATGTTCATTTGCGCGGGGCAAACAAACACAAAGATTGTAATGGCTTTATAGTTCCAAATGTATTTTCTTTCCAATGCAATTACGCAGTGTTTCACGCATCTCCTAATGTATTGCAAGTGCTTTTGCACACCTTCCTTTGACTCTTATGGGAACCTTAGGTGCGCAATTATGCAGTAAAATAGAGCATGTTCTATTTTTTTTTTGTGAAGCCAAAATGCGCAAGCAAAATATACGCATGTAAATGATCCTATTTAAATCAATGGGTTCTATTTACTGCGTTTTGCGTGCAAACATTTTGCGCTCCCCAATACGTCTATGTGAAGTAGGCCATACAGATATATAATATACTTGTAAAAGAGTGTTCACGTGTTGTTCACACTGAAAATTTTATGAAATCGTGGTTACTTTAGAGGAACCGAGGAATAAAATATGTATACACATAGAGGAGCATTAGATTCTTCTCAGGCTGCATGTACCGATGTTCCTTTGCAGAATGTGCCACCCCTTCTACTCACCTCAATAAGGATTCAAAAGAATGCACGCACCAAATTTCATGCTTGTACGACATTGGGAAGTTACTGGAGATGAGCGAGCACCAAAATGCTCGGGTGCTCATTGCTCGACTCGAACTTTTCGCGATGCTCGAGAGCTCATTTCGAGTAACGAACCCCACTGAAGTCAATAGGCAACTCGAGCATTTTTGTATATGACCGATGCTCCGCATAGGTCTTCACTTGTGAAACTCTGGAAAACATCATAAAGTCATGGAAACACCACAGAAGTGGATAGGGAAGGGCAGGGGCAGCATGCAGGGCTGCATGTCAGGCTCCCAGGTCCCACTATTAAACTACAATGAGGGGCAGAGTCTGCCCCCTCCCCCCCTAACAATTTTTACTTTGGACAAACCCTCATTAGCAAGGCACACCTTAGCTAAGCACCACACTACCTGCAACCAAGGGCAATCACTGCCTGTGGGTCACACTGCTGCCTCTTCTCCTGGGTTACATGCTGCCCAACCCCCCGCACGACCCTGCGTCAACAGTGCACACAAACGTTTCCCTGCGCAGCCTTCAGCTGACCTCATGCCAAACGCTCGCTTCATAGCTACACCACCCTCATGTCTATTTCTAAGTGCATCTGCGATGAGGAGGAACTGGAGTCACACACTGCAGAGGGTTGGCAGGGCCAAGCAACGACTCTCTTTGAAAGGGGGTGCGATAGCCCACAATGCTGTTGAGAATCGATGATAAATGGACGTGCGATCATCATGCCAATCCCATGGCACCTCTGTCGCAAAATTGTCAGGAGCCGCAAACGTGGGCATAAAGGGGACTCAGATGCCAGCCCAGCACTTCTACACATCTCCACAATGCAGCAATACTCTGTGTGGGAAGCACATGAGCGGGCCCAGGGTCAGGCTCGGTCCCAGCCTCCATCTTGTGTGACCCAAGGTGCCGCGAGTCACATAGCAATGGGGAATCCATGTGTCCACACACTACTCATTCTGTTTGGGTGCTGGATACCTCATCAACAACGCAAGGGGAAAGCCATCTGCACTCTGCACCCTACCCAAGTCAGTCAGTGTTTGGGGGCCAGATAGGTCAAACACCGCGATGGGAAGTCTGTGTGCACCCACAGCATAGGTGGGTCCTACACAACCCAAGACATAAACCATGAAGAAATCAGAGTGCCCAAATATGCCAGACTTTCGCTGCGCCGAGGACATAGGCCTCTGCACAAACCCTCAGCATTTGCGGGCATAGAGCGGACTCCGATGCTAGTGCAGCTATGAACGTCTCATTTGTGCAGAATCGCTCCACTTGTTTGGACCAAACCAGTGCCCCGGATAACTGCGGTAACGCGAGAGAAAATAGATATTGGCCTCAAACCACAATTCATGCCCTAGTCAGTCAGAAGTATAGGCAGACCCCTGTAACACTTCTGTAGCAGCAGTATAGGCAGACCCCTGTAACATTTCTGTAGTAGAAGTATAGGCAGACCCCAGTAACATTTATGTTGTAACAGTATAGGCAGACCCCAGTAACATTTCTGTAGCAGATGTATAGGCAGACCCCTGTAACATTTCTGTAGTAGAAGTATAGGCAGACCCCAGTACCATCTCTGTAGCAGAAGTATAGGCAGACCCCAGTAATGTTTCTGTAGCAGAAGTATAGGCAGACCCCTGTAACATTTCCGTTGTAACAGTACAGGCAGACCCCAATAACATTTCTGTAGCAGAAGTATAGGCAGACCCCTGTAACATTTCTGTAGCAGAAGTATAGGCAGACCCCTGTACCATTTCTGTAGCAGCATTATAGGCAGACCCCTGTAACATTTCTGTAGCAGAAGTATAGGCAGACTCCTGTAACATTTCTGTAGCAGAATTATAGGCAGACCCCTGTAACATTTATGTAGCAGAAGTATAGGCAGACCCCTGTAACATTTCTGTAGCAGCAGTATAGGCAGCCCCCAGTACCATTTCTGTAGTAGAAGTATAGGCAGACCCCAGTAACATTTCTGTAGTAACAGTATAAGCAGACCCCAGTAACATTTCTGTACCAGCAGTATTGGCAGACCCCTGTAACATTTATGTAGCAGCAGAATACGCAGACCCCTGTAACATTTCTGTATCAGAAGTATAGGCAGACTCCAGTACCAGTTCTGTAGTAGAAATATAGGCAGACCCCTGTAACATTTCTGTAGCAGAAGTATAGGCAGACCCCTGTAACATTTCTGTAGCAGCAGTATAGGCAGACCCCTGTAACATTTCTGTAGCAGCAGAATAAGCAGACCCCTGTAACATTTCTGTATCAGAAGTATAGGCAGACCCCAGTACCAGTTCTGTAGTAGAAATATAGGCAGACCCCTGTAACATTTCTGTAGCAGAAGTATAGGCAGACCCCTGTAACATTTCTGTAGCAGCAGTATAGGCAGACCCCTGTAACATTTCTGTAGTAGAAGTATAGGCAGACCCCAGTAACATTTATGTTGTAACAGTATAGGCAGACCCCAGTAACATTTCTGTAGCAGACGTATAGGCAGACCCCTGTAACATTTCTGTAGTAGAAGTATAGGCAGACCCCAGTACCATCTCTGTAGTAGAAGTATAGGCAGACCCCAGTAATGTTTCTGTAGCAGAAGTATAGGCAGACCCCTGTAACATTTCTGTTGTAACAGTACAGGCAGACCCCAATAACATTTCTGTAGCAGAAGTATAGGCAGACCCCTGTACCATTTCTGTAGCAGAAGTATAGGCAGACCCCTGTAACATTTCTGTAGCAGCATCATAGGCAGACCCCTGTAACATTTCTGTAGCAGAAGTATAGTCAGACTCCTGTAACATTTCTGTAGCAGAATTATAGGCAGACCCCTGTAACATTTCTGTAGCAGTAGTATAGGCAGACCCCTGTAACATTTCTGTAGCAGCAGTATAGGCAGCCCCCAGTACCATTTCTGTAGTAGAAGTATAGGCAGACCCTAGTAACATTTCTGTAGTAACAGTATAAGCAGACCCCAGTAACATTTCTGTACCAGCAGTATTGGCAGACCCCTGTAACATTTATGTAGCAGCAGAATACGCAGACCCCTGTAACATTTCTGTATCAGAAGTATAGGCAGACCCCAGTACCAGTTCTGTAGTAGAAATATAGGCAGACCCCTGTAACATTTCTGCAGCAGACGTATAGGCAGACCCCTGTAACATTTCTGTAGCAGCAGTATAGGCAGACCCCTGTAACATTTCTGTAGCAGCAGTATAGGCAGCCCCCAGTACCATTTCTGTAGTAGAAGTATAGGCAGACCCCCGTACCATTTCTGTAGTAGAAATATAGGCAGACCCCTGTAACATTTCTGTAGCAGAAGTATAGGCAGACCCCAATAACATTTCTGTAGCAGGAGTATAGGCAGACCCCTGTACCATTTCTGTAGTAGAAGTATAGGCAGACCCCAGTAACATTTCTGTAGCAGTAGTATAGACAGCCCCCAGTACTATTTCTGTAGTAGAAGTATAGGCAGACCCCAGTAACATTTCTGTAGTAACAGTATAAGCAGACCCCAGTAACATTTCTGTACCAGCAGTATTGGCAGACCCCTGTAACATTTCTGTAGCAGCAGAATAGGCAGACCCCTGTAACATTTCTGTAGCAGGAGTATAGGCAGACCCCTGTACCATTTCTGTAATAGAAGTATAGGAAGACCCCTGTAACATTTCTGTAGCAGCAGTATAGGCCGCCCCCAGTACCATTTCTGTAGTAGAAGTATAGGCAGACCCCTGTAACATTTCTGTAGCAGCAGTATAGGCTGCCCCCAGTAGCAGCTCTGTAGTAGAAGTATAGGCAGACCCCAGTAACGTTTCTGTAGCAGAAGTATAGGCAGACCCCTGTAACATTTCTGTTGTAACAGTATAGGAAGACCCCAATAACATTTCTGTAGCAGAAGTATAGGCAGACCCCTGTAACATTTCTGTAGTAGAAGTATAGGCAGACCCCTGTACCATTTCTGTAGCAGAAGTATAGGCAGACCCCTGTAACATTTCTGTAGCAGCAGTATAGGCAGACCCCTGTAACATTTCTGTAGCAGAAGTATAGGCAGACCCCTGTAACATTTCTGTAGCAGAAGTGTAGGCAGACCCCTGTAACATTTCTGTAGCAGCAGTATAGACAGCCCCAGTACCATTTCTGTAGTAGAAGTATAGGCAGACCCCAGTAACATTTCTGTAGTAGAAGTATAGGCAGACCCCAGTAACATTTCTGTAGTAACAGTATAAGCAGACCCCAGTAACATTTCTGTACCAGCAGTATTGGCAGACCCCTGTAACATTTCTGTAGCAGCAGAATAGGCAGACCCCTGTAACATTTCTGTATCAGAAGTATAGGCAGACCCCAGTACCATTTCTGTAGTAGAAATATGGCAGACCCCTGTAACATTTCTGTAGCAGCAGTATAGGCAGACCCGTGTAACATTTCTGTAGCAGCAGTATAGGCAGACCCCTGTAACATTTCTGTAGCAGGAGTATAGGCAGACCCCTGTACCATTTCGGTAGCAGAAGTATAGGCAGACCCCTGTAACATTTCTGTAGCAGTAGTATAGGCAGCCCCCAGTACCATTTCTGTAGCAGAAGTATAGGCAGACCCCAGTAACATTTCTGTTGTAACAGTATAGGCAGACCCCAGTAACATTTCTGTAGCAGACGTATAGGCAGACCCCTGTAACATTTCTGTAGCAGAAGTATAGGCAGTCCCCTGTAACATTTCTGTAGTAACAGTATACGCAGACCCCCGTAACCTTTCTGTAGCAGCAGTATAGGCAGATCCCTGTAACATTTGTGTAAGAACAGTATAGGCAGACCCCACTAACATTTCTGTAGTAACAGTATAGGCAGACCCACTAACATTTCTGTAGCAGCAGTATAGGCAGACCACACAGTACCATTTCTATATCAGAAGTATAGGCAGTAGAGATGAGCGAACGTACTCGTCCGAGCTTGATGCTCGTTCGAGTATTAGGGTGTTCGAGATGCTCGTTACTCGAGTCGAGTACCACGCGATGTTCAAATTACTTTCACTTTCATCTCTGAGACATTAGCGCGCTTTTCTGGCCAATAGAAAGACAGGGAAGGCATTACAACTTCCTCCTGTGATGTTCCAGCCCTATACCACCCCCCAGCAGTGAGTGGCTGGGGAGATCAGGTGTCACCCGAGTATTTAAATCTGCCCCGCCCGCGGCTCACCACAGATGCATTCTGACAGAGATCAGGGACAGTGCTGCTGATGCTGCTGCTATAGGGAGAGCGTTAGGAGTTATTTTAGGCTTGAAGAACCCCAACGGTTCTTCTTAGGGCCACATCTGACCGTGTGCAGTACTGTTAAGGCTGCTGTGAGCAGAGTTGCACATTTTTTTTTTTTGTATATCGGGCGTGCAGAGCATTGCGTCCTCGGTCTGCAGTAATTTTACATAGTATAGGGCCAGTAGTGGTGAGGCAGGGACAGTGGGAAAGTTGAAAGAGATATACTGTCTATATAGGCAGTGGGCTTTTTCAAACAAATTTGGGAAAAATACTATCTTTGGGCTGCCTGTGACCGTCTTGAGTGTACTGCGTCTGTGCTGGGGGTAGTAGTCCTAATTAATACGCAGCTAAGTGTTACAGCAGGCTTGCGCAAAATTCTTTCCTGGCTCTGCGTTGCCCGTTACATCACCGCCGTCATCCCGTCCAGAGGGAAACAGTCTGCAGTAATTTTACATAGTATAGGGCCAGTAGTGGTGAGGCAGGGACAGTGGGAAAGTTGAAAGAGATATACTGTCTATATAGGCAGTGGGCTTTTTCAAACAAATTTGGGAAAAATACTATCTTTGGGCTGCCTGTGACCGTCTTGAGTGTACTGCATCTCTGCTGACGGTAGTAGTCCTAATTAATACGTAGCTAAGTGTTACAGCAGGCTTGCGCAAAATTCTTTCCTGGCTCTGCGTTGCCCGTTACATCACCGCTGTCATCCCGTCCAGAGCGAAACAGTCTGCAGTAATTTTACATAGTATAGGCCAGTACTGGTGACGCAGGGACAGTGGGAAAGGTGAAAGAGATATACTGTCTATATAGGCAGTGGGCTTTTTCAAACAAATTTGGGAAAAATACTATCTTTGGGCTGCCTGTGACAGTCTTAAGTGTACTGCGTCTCTGCTGGGGGTAGTAGTCCTAATTAATACGCAGCTAAGTGTTACAGCAGGCTTGCGCAAAATTCTTTCCTGGCTCTGCGTTGCCCGTTACATCACCGCCGTCATCCCGTTCAGAGGGAAACAGTATACATATATACGCTGCCTACAGTATCTGTCTGCTGTCTCAGCTCAGCCTTTAAAAAAATAGAAGCAAAATACTTAAGGCCTACTAGTGGCCTTTGGACACTTGACTGCTTCTGCGCTGTGAATTCCACTAGCTCAGTCATACGCACCTACGTCTCACTACAGGCTTGCGCAAAATTCTTTCCTGGCTCTGCTGTGCGTTCCGTAAGCGAAGTCAGCCTCCAACCACAGGCCAATAAGCGGTACATTTAATTACAGCGTTCTGTTTCTGCACTACTGGTAATACACCATGCTGAGGGGTAGGGGTAGGCCTAGAGGACGTGGACGCAGGCGAGGACGCGGAGGTCCAAGTCAGAGTGTGGGCACAGGCCGAGCTCCTGATCCAGGTGTATCGCAGCCGACTGCTGCGGGATTAGGAGAGAGGCACGTTTCTGGCATCCCCAGATTAATCTCACAATTAATGGGTCCACGAGGTAGACCTTTATTAGAAAATGAGCAGTGTGAGCAGGTCCTGTCGTGAATGGCAGAAAGCGCATCCAGCAATCTATCGACCACCCAGAGTTCTACGCCGTCCACTGCTGCAACTCTGAATCCTCTGGCTGCTGCTCCTCCTTCCTCCCAGCCTCCTCACTCCATGAAAATGACACATTCTGAGGAGCAGGCAGACTCCCAGCAACTGTTCTCGGGCCCCTGCCCAGAATGGGCAGCAATGGTTCCTCTCCCACCGGAGGAGTTTGTCGTGACCGATGCCCAACCTTTGGAAAGTTCCCGGGGTTCGGGGGATGAGGCTGGGGACTTCCGGCAACTGTCTCAAGAGCTTTCAGTGGGTGAGGAGGACGACAGCGATGAGACACAGTTGTCTATCACTCAGGTAGTAGTAATTGCAGTAAGTCCGAGGGAGGAGCGCACAGAGGATTCGGAGGAAGAGCAGCAGGACGATGAGGTGACTGACCCCACCTGGTGTGATAAGCCAACTGAGGACAGGTCTTCAGAGGGGGAGGCAAGTGCAGCAGCAGGGCAGGTTGGAAGAGACAGTGTGGTGGCCAGGGGTAGAGGCAGGGCCAGACCAAATAATCCACCAATTGTTTCCCAAAGTGCCCCCTCACGCCATGCCACCCTGCAGAGGCCGAGGTGCTCAAAGGTGTGGCAGTTTTTCACTGAGAGTGCAGACGACCGACGAACTGTGGTGTGCAAGGTGTGTCGCGCCAAGATCAGCCGTGGAGCCACCACCACCAGCCTCACCACCACCAGCATGTACAGGCATATGATGGCCAAGCACCCCACAAGGTGGGACGAAGGCCGTTCACCACCTCCGGTTTGCACCACTGCCTCTCCCCCTGTGCCCCAATCTGCCACTGAGATCCAACCCCCCTCTCAGGACACAGGCACGACCGTCTCCCGGCCTGCACTCACACCCTCACCTCCGCTGTCTTCGGCCCCATCCAGCAATGTCTCTCAGCGCAGTGTCCAGCCGTCGCTAGCGCAAGTGTTTGAGCGCAAGCGCAAGTACGCAGCCACGCACCCGCACGCTCAAGTGTTAAACGTGCACATAGCCAAATTGATCAGCCTGGAGATGCTGCCGTATAGGCTTGTGGAAACGGAGGCTTTCAAAAACATGATGGCGGCAGCGGCCCCGCGCTACTTGGTTCCCAGTCGCGACTACTTTTCCCGGTGTGCCGTCCCAGCCCTGCACGACCACGTCTCCCGCAACATTGTACGCGCCCTCACCAACGCGGTTACTGGCAAGGTCCACTTAACAACGGACACGTGGACAAGCACAGGCGGGCAGGGCTACTATATCTCCCTGATGGCACATTGGGTGAATTTAGTGGAGGCTGGGACCGAGTCAGAGCCTGGGACCGCTCACGTCCTACCCACCCCCAGAATTGCGGGCCCCAGCTCGGTGCTGGTATCTGCGGCGGTGTATGCTTCCTCCACTAAACCACCCTCCTCCTCCTCCTCCTCCTATGCAACCTCTGTCTCGCAATCAAGATGTGTCAGCAGCAGCACGTCGCCAGCAGTCGGTGTCACGCGGCGTGGCAGCACAGCGGTGGCCAAGCATCAGCAGGCCGTGCTGAAACTACTCAGCTTAGGAGAGAAGAGGCACACGGCCCACGAACTGCTGCAGGGTCTGACAGAGCAGACCGACCGCTGGCTTTCGCCGCTGAGCCTCCAACCGGGCATGGTCGTGTGTGACAACGGCCGTAACCTGGTGGCGGCTCTGCAGTTCGGCAGCCTCACGCACGTGCCATGCCTGGCCCACGTCTTTAATTTGGTGGTTCAGCGGTTTCTGAAAAGCTACACACGCTTGTCAGACCTGCTCGGAAAGGTGCGCCGGGTCAGCGCACATTTCCGCAAGTCCAAGACGGACGCTGCCACCCTGCGCACCCTGCAACATCGGTTTAATCTGCCAGTGCACCGACTGCTGTGCGACGTGCCCACACGGTGGAACTCTACGCCGGTGGCCACCTGGGACCGCTGGTTGCCTCTTGGGACCCACCCATTCTGTCGGTCCACACGGAGTTGTAACTCCATGTGTCCACTTGTAAAGAACCCCAGTCTGACTGGGGCATGCAGTGTGGGCCGAAGCCCACCTGCATTAAACCTGATGTTACCTCAGCTGTGATGGGCACTGCAATGGGATATATTTATGTACTGCCGGTGGGTTCCAGGGAGCCACCCACGCTGTTGGTCCACACGGAGTTGTAACTCCATGTGTCCACTTCTAAAGAACCCCAGTCTGACAGGGGCATGCAGTGTGGGCCGAAGACCACTTGCATTTAATCGGACGTT
Source organism: Eleutherodactylus coqui (assembly GCF_035609145.1). Classification (NCBI taxonomy): domain Eukaryota; kingdom Metazoa; phylum Chordata; class Amphibia; order Anura; family Eleutherodactylidae; genus Eleutherodactylus; species Eleutherodactylus coqui. The sequence goes on from NC_089840.1 coordinate 152,649,029, forward strand.
ACCTCATCTGTGATGGGCACTGCAATGGGATACATTTATGTACAGCCGGTGGGTTCCAGGGAGCCACCCATGCTGTGGGTGCACACGGAATTCCCATTGTGGAGTTGTACCTGCCTGTGACTATTTATAAAAAACCCCGGTCTGACTGGGGCATGCAGACATCTTGACAGAATGAATAGTGTGTGGCACATGGGTTCCCCATTGCTATGCCCACGTTTGCAGCTCCTGATGGAGGTGGCACAGGATTGGATTTCTCATTGCTTCTGTACAGCATTATGGGCTATTGCCCCGCCCCTTTGAAAGAGGGTCGCTGCCTGGCCGTGCCAACCCTCTGCAGTGTGTGCCTGCGGTTCTTCCTCATGGCGGACGCACTTATAAATAGACATGAGGGTGGTGTGGCTATGAGGCCAGCGTGTGGCATGAGAGCAGCTGAAGGCTGCGCAGGGACACTTTGGTGTGCGCTGTGGACACTGGGTCATGCGGGGGGGTTGGGCAGCATGTAACCCAGGAGAAGTGGCAGCAGAGTGTCATTCAGGCAGTGATTGTGCTTTGGTAGAGGTAGTGTGGTGCTTAGCTAAGGTATGCCTTGCTAATGAGGGTTTTTCAGAAGTAAAAATTGTTGGGGGGGGGCACTCTTGCCGCTATTGTGGCTTAATAGTGGGACCTGGGAACTTGAGATGCAGCCCAACATGTAGCCCCTCGCCTGCCCTATCCGTTGCTGTGTCGTTCCCATCACTGTTTTTGAATTGCCCAGATTTTCACAAATGAAAACCTTAGCGAGCATCGGCGATATACAAAAATGCTCGAGTCGCCCATTGACTTCAATGGGATTCGTTACTGGAAACGAACCCTCGAGCATCGCGAAAATTTCGTCTCGAGTAACGAGCACCCGAGCATTTTGGTGCTCGCTCATCTCTAATAGGCAGACCCCAGTACCATTTCTGTAGTAGAAATATAGGCAGACCCCTGTAACATTTCTGTAGCAGAAGTATAGGCAGACCCCAGTTACATTTCTGTTGTAACAGTATAAGCAGACCCCTGTAACATTTCTGTAGCAGGAGTATAGGCAGACCCCTGTACCATTTCTGTAGTAGAAGTATAGGCAGACCCCTGTAACATTTCTGTAGCAGAAGTATAGGCAGTCCCCTGTAACATTTCTGTAGTAACAGTATACGCAGACCCCCATAACCTTTCTGTAGCAGCAGTATAGGCAGATCCCTGTAACATTTGTGTAAGAACAGTATAGGCAGACCCCACTAACATTTCTGTAGTAACAGTATAGGCAGACCCCACTAACATTTCTGTAGCAGCAGTATAGGCAGACCACACAGTACCATTTTTGTAGTAGAAGTATAGGCAGACCCCTGTAACATTTCTGTAGCAAGAGTATAGGCAAACCCCTGAAACATTGATGTACCATTAGTGTAGGCGAAGTCCGGAAAAATTAGTTAGATAACAGTATAGGCGAGGGCCAGAAAAATTAGTCTACCAAGAGTACAAGTGTACCTCTGAAAAAATTTATCAACCAGGAGGACAGGTGAAACCCAGAAATAATTTTTAAAGATACAGCTCGCTGTTGCTTAATTTGCAACAGAGCCTGGAGGCAGCTCAGTGAAAAAAATTGGTTTCTGGTAAAGTATCAATACTTTTGAAACTTGCAAAAAAATTGTAAGCAGAGCCTTTTGGGCTGCAGAAAAATTGGTAGTTCAGCGTGATGACATGTTGTTTCAGGAGGAGGAGTAGGAGGAGGACTAATATCTGAGAGTGATTGACAAAGGTAATTCCCCCTTTTTTCCGGTGATAGAGAATGCTTATTTATCCGGTTGCAGCGAAAAGAATCTTTAGGTACTGCTGCTTTCCGCCGGTGGAGAAAAGAAGTCTGGGGAAATCCAGGCTTTGTTCATCTTTATGAGTGTAAGAATGTCGGCACTGGCAGTTGACAGGTGGGTACGCTTATCCGTTATGATTCCCCCAGCTGCACTAAACACCCTCTCTGACAAGACGCTAGCGCAGGGCAAGCCAGCACCTCTAGGGCGTACAGCGCAAGTTCGTGCCACGTGTCCAGCTTTGACACCCAATAGTTGTATGGAGCAGAGGCATCACGGAGGACGGTGGTACAATCGGCTACGTACTCCCTCACCATCTTTTCACAGTGCTGTCCTGCTACTGCACTTTCCTCCCCCTCTGAAGCCCTGTCCTCAGTAGGCTTAGCAAACCAGGTGGGGTCAGTCACCTCATCATCCAGCTGCTCTTCCTCCAAATCCTCTGTGCGCTCCTCCCACGGACTTACTGCCCTTACTACTACCTCACTGATAGACAACTGTGTCTCATCATCATCATCATCCTCCTCACCCACTGAAAGCTCTTGAGACAGTTGCCGGAAGTCCCCAGCCTCATCACCCGGACCCCAGGAACTTTCCAAAGGTTGGGCATCGGTCACAACAAACTCCTCCTGTGAGAGAGGAACCATTTTTTCCCACTCAAGGCAGGGACCCGAGAACAGTTTCTGGGAGTCTGCCTGCTCATCAGAATATGTCATTTTCATGGAGTGAGGAGGCTGGGAGGAGCAGCAGCCAGAGGATTCGGAGTTGCAGTCCCTAAGCTGGGAGTAGTGGACTGCGTAGAAGACTGGGTGGCCAATACATTGCTGGATGCATTTTCTGCCATCCACGACTGGACCTGCTCATACTACTCTGTTTGTAATAAAGGTCTACCACGTGGACCCATAAATTGTGATATGAAGCTGGAGACCCCAGAAACTTGTCTCCTAATCCTGCAGCAGCCGGCTGTGATTCACCTGGACCAGGAACTCGGCCTGTGCCCACACCCTCACTTGGACGTCCGCGTCCACATCCACGTCCTTGACCCTTACCCCTACTCCTTATCATGGCGGATTATGAATAGAGCAGGGGCCAAATAAATTACCCCACTGTACAGCACTGACAACTGGGCCTGAATTCACCGCACACAGAGACTTGTAGATAGTGGAGGCTCTATGCTGTGACTAGGAAAAAAGTAACCCACTGTCTTGCGTTGATACCTAGGGGTAATTTACTGCTCGCAGAGACTTGTAGATTATAGAGTCTGTGTGGAGTGGGAGAAGACTGTAAAGCCAGTGGATAGTGCTGGTAACTGTGGCGATCTCAACCCCACCAACGGAAATGGTATTGTGAGATGCTCTGCACAGTGGCTGAGCTAAAATACTTTACAGTGGCCCCGGTAATATTACAGTACTGTTTAGCGGTGAGACTGCTGTCTAATTCACTGCAGACAGAGAACGGTATAAATAAGTATGGAATTATTTGCGTCCACTTTCACGCTCAGAGCGGTATTTTAACGCAAACTCCAGCGAGAAAAAATAAATAACGGAAGGCTGCAAACAGGCCTAGCTGCGCAGTAGTATAATGGAAGCACTACAACTCCCAGCAGCCACCCAGTAAAATGCACATGGTCAGATGTAGCCCCAACGAAGGAGCTTTTGTTTTTTTGGACAGAGGCTGTATAGTGTATCTCACTTTCACCTGTAGATGTGGCTGTGGTGGCACTACGCTGTGCGTCTAATTCACTGCAGGCACAGACCGGTATAAATAAGTATGGAATTATTTGCGTCCACTTTCACGCTGAGAGCGGTATTTTAACGCAAACTCCAGCCAGAAAAAGAAAAAAAAATTATAGAAGGCTGCAAACAGGCCTAGCTGCGCAGTATTATAATGGAAGCACTACAACTCCCAGCAGCCACCCAGTAAAATGCACACGGTCAGTTGTAGCCCTAAGAAGGACCGTTAGGGTTCTTGTAGACAGGATCCTACACTACCACTTTCCCTATCTCAGCAGCACTTTCCCTATACTCTGTATAATAGACTGCAGACTGAGAACGCTATAGCTGTAATGGCCTGCACAGCCCGAGATGAAAAAAAAAAAAATTGTGCAAAACTGCTCCCCACCAAGCCACAACAGTAATGCACATGGTCAGATGTGGCCCTAAGAAGGGCCGTTGGGGTTCTTGAGGTCAGGATCCTACACTAACACTCTTCCTATAGCAGCAGCAGCACTTTCCCTATACTCTCCCAGTGTGTGTCTGAGGCGGGCCGAGGATGGGACCGCTTTAAGTACTCGGCGGTCACTTGTTCTCGCCAGCCACTCACTGCAGGGGGGTGGGATAGGGCTGGCACGTCACAGGAGGAAGTGGTAATGCCTTCCCTGCATGTCTATTGGCTAGAAAATGGCACTAAACATACGGGGAAGGAAATGGAATTGACCCGAGTACCGCGTGATGCTCGTCTCGAGTAACGAGCATCTCGAGCACCCTAATGCTCGAACGAGCATCAAGCTCGGCGAGTGTGTTCGCTCATCTCTAGAAGTTACATTACATTGGGGTGCACTTACTTTTAGCATTGAATAATCGAGTTGTGATGCCTTTACTTTTCCTATATAGGACCTAAAGATGGTTGTGGAAAATTTCATGCTTGTACGACACTGGGAAGTTAGAGAATTAGGTTAGGTACACTACATAGAGGTGCCGATACTTTTGCTCTTAGCATTGAATAATCAAGTTGTGACCGCTTTACTTTTCCTATTTAGGAACTAAAGAATGGTCGTGCCAAATTTCATGTTTGTACGACACTGGGAAGTTACATTACATAGGGGTGCCAATATGGTTGCATTTATCATTGAATAATCAAGTTGTGACCCCTTTACTTTTCCTATTTAGGAACTAAAGAATGGTTGTGCCAAATTTCATGTTTGTCCGACACCGGGAAGCTAGAGAATTAGATTAGGTACACTACACAGGGGTGCCAATACGTTTGCATGTAGCATTAAATAATCAAGTTGCAACCTCTTTTCTTTTCCTATTTAGGACCTAAAGAATGGTCGTGCCAAATTTCATGTTTATACGACACTGGAAATTTAGAGAATTAGATTAGGTATATATATATATATATATATATAGAGAGAGAGAGAGAGAGAGAGAGAGAGAGAGAGAGAGATTGATTAGTGTAAGGATAAGGTAGCAGCCTGGTCATTAACAGCCAGAGACAGTGACACAAGGAGTAAAGTTCATAGTCCAGGCTTTGCCTGGGTTTATTTCAGCAAAATAAAGCAAAACAGGCCTTAACTCCAGGCCAACATAAATTAACACCTGCTCGTCTGAGCACTCACTATACACAGATCGTTCCTAGCTACTCACTGAAAAGCACCACTTGCTGCGCACAGCCAGTCATTTCCTCAGACCTGCAGAGGTCTCACCACACTCTCTCCCAGACCTGCAGACCCAGCTTTTTATGAGGCCTGATACCAGCCTCACCTGGTACGTGGAAGTGGCCATCCCACGCTTCACTTTGACCACTCCAGGAAAAGCCGGCCCGGACTATACGGCTTGGAGCCACTACATTAACTACAACGTGTCAGTAACTTAGTGTTACTGACACACAAATGCTGGCTTCCTCCACCGAGCCCAGGCTGCTCAGTGACACGTATCTGCCCACGTACTCCCTAACGCCACATACGAGAGCATCCTAGGCGAAACATATCTGCCCTCCAGTACTTTGCCAGTCACTGTCTCACAATATATATATATATATATATATATATATATATATATATATATATATATATATATCCATGTTCAGGAAAATGAATAAATAAAATGAGGAATAATAGTTATAATACACACTGCAGCTCTCATTGTACCTCAGCACTATAAGAAATGTAAGTGATTAGTTGGTATGGACAACAAAGATAGATTTTCTTTTGACAGCTTTCATAAAAGTATTATGCTGAGCTACTTTTCTGTGACCCACCATGTAGATCTTATAGTAATGACTGAGTGTTTGATGAGTTAGGTATAGTATATAGTTACATAATGTATTCTTAGAATGGTAGAGTTGGAAGGGACCTCAGGGGTCATCGGTTCCAACCCCTCGCTCAATGTGGGATCACTAAATCATCCCAGACAAATGTTTGTCCAGCCTCTGAAGACTTCCATGGAAAGAGAACTCTCCACCTCCCGTGGCAACCTGTTCCTCTCATTGATCCCCATTCACTGTCTAATATATAATCTGCGTCTCCTCCCTTTCAGTTTCATCCCATTGCTTCTCGTCTTTCCTTGTGCAAATGAGAATAGGGCTGATCCCTCTGCACTGTGACAGCCCTTCAGATATTTATAGACAGCTATTGTTTCCTCTCAGCCTTCTCTTCTGCAAGCTATACATTCCCAGATCCTTGAACCGTTCCTCATAGGACATGGTTTACAGACCGCTCACCATCCTGGTGGCTCTTCTCTGACCTTGCTCCAGTTTGTCAATGTCTTTTCTAAATTGGGGTTCCATTTAATAAACATATTTTTCTTCCTTTTTAGCATGTGTGTAAGTTCTGTGTTCATCCATCCTGGTCTCTTTAAATTCTTCCCATTCTTCCTTCTTTTAGGGATTGTTAATGATTGTGCTTTGAGAATCCCATTTCACAAAATTTCCCAACCTTCTTGGACATTTCTGTCCTTAAGATCATTCAGCCATTGGATTCGTCCTACCTCTTTTTTGCGGTGTCATTTGTCCCTACATGCATAAGTAGGAATGGGTAGTGGTCTGTGGGACTGAAAAGTCTTGATAGCCAATCAGACACATCTTTGACGAAATGGAAGCAAACAGAAGTTTTTCCATTTGTTTTCCTTTTTTTAACCTGTTGTAATGTTGCAGGGTTCAGGTTTTTAAAGATCAATACCCTTTGCTTGATGTGTTTAATTTTCCAATGTAACCTCAAATAGCAAACAGAGAAAAGGTGATCACTGTTAATGTTTGTTTCCACAGGCTGCTCTACAGAGCCATAGACTCCCACACAGAGGATATGGGGCCAATCTACAATTACCGAATTGAAATTTCTATCTATTTTATTATATATATTATTCTCATTGCTTTCTTCATGATGAATATTTTTGTGGGCTTTGTCATTGTAACTTTTCAAGAACAAGGAGAACAAGAATATAAGAACTGTGAATTAAACAAAAATCAAGTAAGAGAATAATCTTTCCAATTTTCTGCATTTGATTTATTTATTCAACTTAAAATGATGACACATATAATATCATATAACTGGATCTTTCTTGTTCTACAGAGACAGTGCGTGCAATATGCGCTAAAAGCCCGTCCCCTACGACGGTACATCCCAAAAAATCCTCACCAGTATAAAGTGTGGTATTTGGTTACATCTTCATATTTTGAGTACTTGATGTTTGCACTTATAATGTTAAATACCATTAGCCTTGGAATGAAGGTAATCCTTTAATTTCTTAACTCCTTTGAGTCTACAATCTGTATATTTAAATAGGCAGTTCTGTGGCTGATTACATTTAGTAGAACTCTGTAATTCTGACCATGCTGTCATCACAATTAGTTGACCTGGTTAATGTGACAAAGAAGCAAAACTGTTACTAAAATGCCAAAAATTGTGCCAAAAATAGGTGCCAGGTTCCCAAAATTAAAATTAATCACATTTCCTTCCCATGAAGAGAAAAATCATAAAATAAAAATAATTACAAAAGTTACCAAAGCTCGTCACCTTCTAGTGCAGACACATTTATCATGGATTCTGTATAAAATAGATTCCCTATCAGAATGCCGCTGTTTGATGCCACAATGTGACCACATGATGCCGAATGGAGGTGTTACACCCCACCTGGACGCTATAAATGTACAAACCACAACAACACAGATAACGAGAGAATGTACAAACCACAACAACACAGATAACGAGAGAGAGTGAAAAAAGGTAACACAAAAAGAGGAAATGGCGTAACTGTCCTTAATCTATTTAGATCTGGGAAAATCTTTCTGTAAAGTAAAGCACTCATTCTGACAAGGATAACCCTGCATCCGGAATCTCGGGCAACCTTGAAAAGGCCCTAGCTGAAACGGGGGCACAGGGCGGGCCAGGAGCATAACACAAAAGCAGTACAAAGTAAAGACCAGCAGACCAAAGATATCCAGGGAAAACCACACTCTGCAGGAAATCTAGACAGAACACCAGGACCAGACATACCACCTAAGCAGAGTATAACTGGCACCTTCTGTTCGGAGGAGCTGCTTTAAATAAATAAAAGGTTGCTGACTGACTATCTGAGCATCCAATTAGCTCAGACAGCCAATTAAATACTTAACATGAAGAAATTGTTAACTCCTTGCTGACCAGTGTCAAAAGATAATGATCATGTGCCAACATGGCATATCACGTTGGCCTGGACTGATGCCACAATGACACCCCAAACCTATGACACTGTGACAGTATCGTTCCTCTGAAGAAGAGTCTCTGGACCCCCCAAAAAACCAATTTTGATGGATATCTTTCATGAAATCTTTTTACAAGATGCTCAGCATTAACATAAGTAGCTGGACTTATATTCTTTCCTCTGGGCCATAACCTCGCCAATGCACCAGGTACTATAGAGAATTTTTAACACAAAGGGAATCCACAATCTGAAGAATTTCAAACTGAAAATTATTATCCACCATAACCAGAGGAGGAGGCGACTCCTCATGAATAGGACAAATATATTCCTTAAGCAAAGACTTGTGAAAAGCAACAAAGATGTTAGAAGAAGGTGGAATATCTAACCAGAAGGATGAAGGGTACATAATCTTTATCACTTTATATGGACCAATAAAATGAGGATTCAATTTAAACAAAAGTAATTTAAGCTTAGTACTCTCGGTAGAGAGCCAGGAAGCTGGGACCCTCAGATGTATTTCCATAAAAAATTTTAATGTCCTATTACTGTCATTTGGAGATTTTTCTCAACCTCATCCCATACAGAATCAAACAAGTCAAGAACTCATTTTCATCCAGGAGATCAGAAACAAATACAAAATTCAACCCAAACTAGGGATGAAATCCATAGCTACAAAAGAATGGAAAGGTATTGAAGTATCCATGGATCCCAAAGGATGATTTTTCAATGTAAATTCTGCCAAAACAAAATCATAGCCCAATTTTCCTGATTCCCAGACACAAAGCTACACAAATACTGCTCCAAACTTTAATTCAGTTTGTCCATTAGTCTCTGGATGATAAGCGGACAAAAATAACAGCTGAATACCTAAATAATTACATACAGAATGCATAATTTTGAGAGAAACCATGAACTCTGATATTGTTGGTAATTAACAATTTGGATAATGTTTTGACATTAGATAGAGTAGACAAAGCAACATATTTCACTAAAACTATCAACCAACTCTCAAATAACTGTTTTACCCTCAGAGTTTTAAAAATCTCTAATAAAATCCCTTGATAAATGAATCCAAGGTGTCTCTGAAACAGGTAACATAGTAACATAAGATGTAAGGCTGAAAAACGACATGTGTCCATCCAGTTCAGTCTATTACCCCCCAATGTTGATCCAGAGGAAGGAAAAAAAAAACAATTGGTGTAATATAATGTTTGTGCAGTTAACAACCTCTTTAAACATACTATTGTAACTATACAGGCATCAGTACTATGTAGTTGAACTTTATATATACTTGCAAGTCTGGTTTCATCATCTATCTCTCATTATTTAGCATTATGGCCAGACAGCTGAATTTAGTCATTTGTCGGACATCCTCAATGTAGCTTTTACTGGAATCTTTACTGTGGAAATGCTACTGAAATTAGCAGCCTTCAAAGCTAAGGTGAGTTTGTGGAGAATACTAGTACCGAAATCTATGGTGTTAACTTGATTAGCTACATAAAATATATATTTTGCTTGTTATTATTCAAAGCTATATGAAGGTGCAGGCTTACCCACCAAAGTAACTTCTGGAATCTCACAATAATGAGCTGTTAAAACAACAGAGCCACTCATTTCTAGCAGAAGTCAACTCCAGTTATTACAAACTTCTACTGTACAGTATTTGTTATGGGTTAATTCACAAATTGCCTATTAAGCCTGGTTTAGACACAACGAATATCGCTCAAAAAATCTTTTGAGTGATAATTGTAGGGTGCTTTTTACAGCGCAAGGCGATCACTCAAACGTTGAGCGATCACCTTGCGCTCCGAGCAGGGGATGCAAAAGACAAGGTCGCTTGTCTTCTGCATCCAGCTGTTCTCTGCTCGGAGCGCCTGGCTGTTATACAGCCGAGTGCTCCGAGTGGGAGATAAAGAACACAGCTGGAAAGCTGTATGAACCCCACCCATCTTCAGGGAGCGGGATACAGCTGAAACAAGAGTATCAGGTGTATCCCGCTGTGAATTAATGATAACTGATCGCTGATATTTCAGCATGCTGAAAGATCAGTGATCAGCGACGGCTTAATGAAAACTGCACAATGTCAGTGCAATTAGACACAACGATTATCGCTCAAAAGATGGCTTTGAGCGATTTTTGAGCGAAAATCATAGTGTCTAAATTAGCCTTTAGACCTTACAGATGAGATGTCTTGTCCTTACAAACATAGCAGCAAAGCGTACAATGCAATTTAAATTACATGTGCATTTGTTTAGTGCTTCCCCGGGAGTCCATGCAAATATAACTGAACATACGAATTATGTTGACAATGCTTATATTGAAACCAGCTGTGAAAGAAAGGGCCCGAGTGGTACTGGACACAATGTACTTATCGATAGTTCCAGGAAAATGCAAAGGCTTGATTACATGGAAATTTATTTGAATACATTGTTAAATCATTAATGTTAGTTTGTATTTGCTTTTTTTTAGGGTTACTTCGGAGATCCCTGGAATGTCTTTGATTTCTTAATTGTTATAGGCAGCATAATTGATGTTATCCTGAGTGAGATTGATGTAAGTGAAATTTTGAAAAAACTGATCCAGCTTGATATAGTTATGTGCCAATTAAATGAACTTCTGGGTGAGAAGTACATTATACAAACTACTACATTACTGTATATTAACTCATTGCACTTTTGTTAATGGAATCCTTCTTGCTGTTGTTACAGTAGAGCAGTTGCATGTTTTAAAATACTGATCTAGCCTACTTGTCATTAAAGGGGTTGTCTCGCGAAAGCAAGTGGGGTTATACAATTCTGTATGGCCATATTAATGCACTTTGTAATATACATCGTGCATTAAATATGAGCCATACAGAAGTTATTCACTTACCTTCCCTGCGCTGGCGTCCCCGTCTCCATGGCTCTGTCTAACTTCAGCGTCTATCAGGTTTTTAATTCATTTATGTCGGATATTCCATCAAGACTAACGCCAGCATCAAGCCACATTTCTCTGTAATTACCAGATTGTGATCTAAAACTTGAAAGGCCAAATGGCAGCAAGATGCCATCTTCAGCTCTGGATGGCAGCCTTTATGAGAGTTGTGCCTTTCATAGACGCAATTAGAGTAGGTGAGATTGTTACCAACACCCCCCTCTCTTCTATATACTGTCATTTGGATACTGCACATCATGATGGGCCTTTTTTCTGTTTTTTTCTGTATTCATAAATAAATGGTTTGCTGATGAAGATCTACTCTCTACCTCCTGTAAAGTACCTACAAATTCTAAGTATTCTATATGCTGCATACCAATACTAGTACATAGCAGATTAACACAAAAACCAGGAGTATGTAAGGCTAAAAATGTGATTGTTCTCAGTAAGAGAAACCAAGTAATCCTGTAGATATGGTACCTTTTAATGGCTAACTAAAATACATGATCTTATAGCAAACTTTCCAACTTACTTAGGGTTCTTCTTCAGGCGGTTGTCTGATTTCTTAGACTGTGAGAACTGATCTGTTAGTGCAAGAAAACAGCTAATACTCGTACCACAGCCACCCAACAGATTTATGGTATTAGTGTATCTTGACGCCACAGGAACGCCCCTGTCACACCCCTAGCTTCCGATAGGGTCAAGGCTCCAAGGTCCTAGAAGCAGTGTGTGCAGCGTAACGCTCAGGGTAACATTTCTTCTTAGCCTTACATTATGACCTGTAAATGGTGCCATGTGACCGGTGTAAGTTACCAGCATGTACAGGTCATAATGTAAGGCTAAAAAGAAATGTTACCCTGTCCCTAAGGTGCCGGGCTCACCTCTTGTTGTCCGCAGCCTGGATTGTCAGCTCCGTTTAAGCCGCTCACCTGCTCCCAGCCTGAGCGGTTCTGTTCCGCCGCCAGGACTGTCATCTCCGTGGTCGCAGGGACTCCCCCGCGGACAGATGCAGCCCTCACCGCCGCTGGGACTTCCCTGCTGACAGATGCCGCCCTCACCGCCACCGGGACTGTGATCTGTGTGCCGCCCCTTTCCCCACTGACAGCTGCCGGCGTCAGCAGTTCTTCAGGCGGTATGTTCCACTTAAATCTGGTGGGGGTGGCGATTGCGGAGCGCCGACAGCGTCGGTGTAAAAGCCGCAACAGGAGCATTTGGCCTCAGTGCTACTACAGCGACCGGGGTTGTGCCTTGTGCATCAATGGCCAGGCTCTGTGTTAGCACCACGGACCGCTGGATGTTTTTTGCCGGCTAATTTTAGTGCCCTTGCAGTACCTAGTTTTCAGGCTGCTCTCCAGCCAATCAGCATCAGGGGGCATCACACCCCTGTCAATCTTGACTCCACCAGGATATTTATTAACTGCTATGTGTGACACAGAGCCACAGCACTGGCGGTGAAGTTCAGGCAGCCTGTTCTAAGTAGGGGGTTGAGAGGCACCAGCTTTTAGCCAGAAATAGCCTAGCACAGTGAGGATGTTGCTGGGGGCGAAGCCAACAGTCTATAGGAATGCACACACTAAGTTTACTATGTCATATATGGGGATGTAGTGCTAGCCATTATAGGAAAACAAAATCTAATTTTGCGATTCTGTTATGCACAGGTGAGAAGCATCTAAGGGGTTAATTAATTACCCAGCTCTAGTTGTTTCATCCCATGAGGATAAAGAAGCAAAATGAGAGGAAGTCCAATGGCTTCTTTTTCAGTTGCGATTAGAGATGAGCGAGCACCAAAATGCTCGGGTGCTCGTTACTCGAGACGAACTTTTCGCGATGCTCGAGGGTTCGTTTCGAGTAACGAACCCCATTGAAGTCAATGGGCGACCCGAGCATTTTTGTATATCGCCGATGCTCGCTAAGGTTTTCATTTGTGAAAATCTGGGCAATTCAAGAAAGTGATGGGAACGACACAGCAACGGATAGGGCAGGCGAGGGGCTACATGTTGGGCTGCATCTCAAGTTCACAGGTCCCATTATTAAGCCACAATAGCGGCAAGAGTGGGCCCCCCCCCAACAACTTTTACTTCTGAAAAGCCCTCATTAGCAATGGATACCTTAGCTAAGCACCACACTACCTCCAACAAAGCACAATCACTGCCTGCATGACACTCCGCTACCACTTCTCCTGGGTTACATGCTGCCCAACCCCTCCTGCATGACCCAGTGTCCACAGCGCACACCAAATTGTCCCTGCGCAGCCTTCAGCTGCCTTCATGCCACGCCACACTCATGTCTATTTATAAGTGCGCCTGCCAGAGGAACCGCAGGCACACACTGCAGAGGGTTGGCACGGCTAGGCAGCGACCCTCTTTAAAAGGGGCGGGGCGATAGTCCACAATGCTGTACAGAAGCAATGAGAAATCCAATCCTGTGCCACCTCCATCTGGAGCTGCACACGTGGGCATAGCAATGGGGAACCTATGTGCCACACACTATTCATTCTGTCAAGGTGTCTGCATGCCCCAGTCAGATCGCGTTTTTTTTTTATAAATAGTCACAGGCAGGTATAACTCCGCAATGGGAATTAAGTGTGCACCCACAGCATGGGTGGCTCCCTGGAACCCACCGGCGGTACATAAATATATCCCATTGCATTGCCCATCACAGCTGAGGTAATAATGTCATGTTTAATGCAGGTGGGCTTCGGCCCACACTGCATGCCCCAGTCAGACTGGGGTTCTTTAGAAGTGGACACAGATGCATTTACAACTCCCTGTGGACCCACAGCATGGGTGGCTCCCTGAAACCCACCGGCGGTACATAAATATATCCCATTGCATTGCCCATCACAGCTGATGTTACGTCAGCTGTAATGCAGGTGGGCAAAAAATTAATTGAATTACACTGTAGGCGAGGGCCCACAAAAATTGGTGTACCAACAGTACTAATGTACCTGAGAAAAATTGCCCATGCCCAAGCGAGAGGGCAGGTGAAACCCATTAATCGCTTTGGTTTATGTGGCTTAATTGGTAACTAGGCCTGGAGGCAGCCCAGTTAAAATAAAAATTGGTTGAGGTGAAAGTTTCAACGCTTTAATGAGCATTGAAACGTATAAAAATTGTTTAGAAAAATTATATGACTGAGCCTTGTGGGCCTAAGAAAAATTGCACGTTCGGCGTGATTACGTCAGGTTTCAGGAGGAGGAGCAGGAGGAGGAGGATGAATATTATACACAGATTGATGAAGCAAAAAGGTCCCCGTTTTGGATGGTGATAGAGAACGATGCTTCCATCCGCGGGTGCAGCCTACGTATTGTTTATGTATCTCTGCTGTCCGCTGGTGGAGAAGAGAAGTCTGGGGAAATCCAGGCTTTGTTCATCTTGATGAGTGTAAGCCTGTCGGCACTGTCGGTTGACAGGCGGGTACGCTTATCCGTGATGATTCCCCCAGCCACACTAAACACACTCTCTGACAAGACGCTAGCCGCAGGACAAGCAAGCACCTCCAGGGCATACAGCGCGAGTTCAGGCCACGTGTCCAGCTTCAACACCCAGTAGTTGTAGGGGGCAGAGGCGTCACCGAGGACGGTCGTGCGATCGGCTACGTACTCCCTCACCATCCTTTTACAGTGCTCCCGCCAACTCAGCCTTGACTGGGGACCGGTGACACAGTCTTGCTGGGGAGCCATAAAGCTGTCAAAGGCCTTAGAGAGTGTTCCCCTGCCTGCGCTGTACATGCTGCCTGATCTCTGCGCCTCCCCTGCTACCTGGGCCGCGGAAATGCGCCTTCGGCCACTAGCGCTGTCGGATGGGAAGTTTACCATCAGTTTGTCCACCAGCGCCCTGTGGTATAGCATCATTCTCGAACCCCTTTCCTCTTCGGGAATGAGAGTGGAAAGGCTCTCCTTATACCGTGGGTCGAGCAGTGTGTACACCCAGTTTTCCGTAGTGGCCAGAATGCGTGTAACGCGAGGGTCACGAGAAAGGCATCCTAACATGAAGTCAGCCATGTGTGCCAGGGCACCTGTACGCAACACATGGCTGTCCTCACTAGGAAGATCACTTTCAGGATCCTCCTCCTCCTCTGGCCATACACGCTGAAAGGATGACAGGCAAGCTGCATCTGTACCCTCAGCAGTGGGCCAAGCTGTCTCTTCCCCCTCCTCCTCATGCTCCTCCCCCTCCTCCTCTGGCCATACACGCTGAAAGGATGACAGGCAAGCAGCATCTGTCCCCTCAGCAGTGGGCCAAGCTGTCTCTTCCCCCTCCTCCTCATGCTCCTCCCCCTCCTCCTCAAGGCGCTGAGATATAGACATCAGGTTGCTCTGACTATCCAGCGACATACTGTCTTCCCCCGCCTCTATTTCTGATTCCAAAGCGTCTGCCTTTATGCTTTGCAGGGAACTTCTCAAGAGGCATAGCAGAGGAATGGTGACGCTAATGATGCAGCATCCCCGCTCACCATCTGGGTAGACTCCTCAAAGTTTGCAAGGACCTGGCAGATGGCTGCCAACCAGGCCCACTCTTCTGTAAATAATTGAGGAGGCTGACTTCCACTGCGCCGCCCATGTTGGAGTTGGTATTCCACTATAGCTCTACGCTGCTCATAGAGTCTGGCCAACATGTGGAGCGTAGAGTTCCACTGTGTGGGCACGTCGCACAGCAGTCGGTTCACTTGCAGATTAAACCGATGTTGCAGTGTCCGCAGGGTGGCAGCGTGCGTGTGGGATTTGCGGAAATGTGCGCAGAGCTGGCGCACTTTTCCGAGCAGGTATGACAAGTGGGGGTAGCTTTTCAGAAAGCGCTGAACCACCAAATTAAAGACATGGGCCAGGCATGGCACGTGCGTGAGGCTGCCGAGCTGCAGAGCCGCCACCAGGTTACGGCCGTTGTCACACACGACCATGCCCGGTTGGAGGCTCAGCGGCGAAAGCCAGCGGTCGGTCTGCTCTGTCAGACCCTGCAGCAGTTCGTGGGCCGTGTGGCTCTTCTCTCCTAAGCTGAGTAGTTTCAGCACGGCCTGCTGACGCTTGCCCACCGCTGTGCTGCCACGCCGCGTGACACCGACTGCTGGCGACGTGCTGCTGCTGCTGCTGACACATCTTGATTGCGAGACAGAGGTTGCGTAGGAGGAGGAGGAGGGTGGTTTAGTGGAGGAAGCATACACCCCCGCAGATACCACCACCGAGCTGGGGCACGCAATTTGGGGGGTGGGTAGGACGTGAGCGGTCCCAGGCTCTGACTCTGTCCCAGCCTCCACTAAATTCACCCAATGTGCCGTCAGGGAGATATAGTGGCCCTGCCCGCCTGTGCTTGTCCACGTGTCTGTTGTTAAGTGGACCTTGGCAGTAACTGCGTTGGTGAGTGCGCGTACAATGTTGCGGGAGACGTGGTCGTGCAGGCCTGGGACGGCACATCGGGAAAAGTAGTGCCGACTGGGAACCGAGTAGCGCGGGGCCGCCGCCGCCATCATGCTTTTGAAAGCCTCCGTTTCCACAAGCCTATACGGCAGCATCTCTAGGCTGATCAATTTTGCAATGTGCACGTTTAACGCTTGAGCGTGCGGGTGCGTGGCGTCGTACTTGCGCTTGCGCTCAAACAGTGGCGCTAGCGACGTCTGGACGCTACGCTGAGAGACATTGCTGGATGGGGCCGAGGACAGCGGAGGTGAGGGTGTGGGTGCAGGCCAGGAGACGGTACTGCCTGTGTCCTCAGAGGGGGGTTGGATCTCAGTGGCAGGTTGGGGCACAGGGGGAGAGGCAGTGGTGCAAACCAGAGGCGGTGAACGGGCATCGTCCCACCTTGTGGGGTGCTTGGCCATCATATGCCTGCGCATGCTGGTGGTGGTGCCTCCCCAGCTGATCTTGGCGCGACAAAGGTTGCACACCACTGTTCGTCGGTCGTCAGGCGTCTCTGTGAAAAACTGCCACACCGTAGAGCACCTTGACCTCTGCAGGGTGGCATGGCGCGAGGGGGCGCTTTGGGAACCAGTTGGTGGATTATTCGGTCTGGCCCTGCCTCTACCCCTGGCCACCGCACTGGCTCGGCCTGTGCCCACACCCTGACTTGGGCCTCCGCGTCCTCGCCCGCGTACACGTCCTATAGGCCTACCCCTACCCCTCAGCATGGTGTATTAGCAGTAGTGCAGAAACAGAACGCTGTAATTAAATGTGCCGCTTATTGGTCTGTGGTTGGAGGCTGACTTCGTTTACGGAACGCCAGGAAATAATTTGGCACACGCCTGCTGTAACACTTAGCTGGCTGCGTATTTATTTGTAGAACTACTACACCCAGCACACACAGACCCAGAACACTGAGCACAGTGACAGGCAGGCCAAATAGATTTTTTGCCCAATATTATTTTGAAAAGGACCACTGCGTATATTCAATCAATAATATATGTCTTCTGGCCCTGCCTACACAATTCTGTCCCTGGAGTGTGTCACAGAACTGCAGAGTGTTGCACTGTTATTAACTGCAACAGAGCGGTGATTTCAGAGCCAGGAAATAATTTGGCGCACGCCTGCTGTAACACTTAGCTGGCTGCGTATTTATTTGTTGAAGTACTACACCCAGCACACACGGACCCAGAACACTGAGCACAGTGACAGGCAGGCCAAATAGATTTTTTGCCCAATATTTTTTTGAAAAGGACCACTGCGTATATTCAATCAATAATATATGTCTTCTGTCCCTGCCTCCACACTTCTGTCCCTGGACTATTACTGCAGGGCGCAATGCTCTGCACGGCCGATATACCAAAAAAAAAAAAAGTGCAACACTGCAAAAAGCAGCCTCCACACTACTGCACACGGTTAGATGTGGCCCTAAGAAGGACCGTTGGGGTTCTTGAAGCCTACAATAACTCCCAACGCTCTCCCTGCCTCCACACTTCTGTCCCTGGACTATTACTGCAGGGCGCAATGCTCTGCACGGCCGATATACCAAAAAAAAAAAAGTGCAACACTGCAAAAAGCAGCCTCCACACTACTGCACACGGTTAGATGTGGCCCTAAGAAGGACCGTTGGGGTTCTTGAAGCCTACACTAACTCCTAACACTCTCCCTATAGCAGCTCCGGCACCAACAGCACTGTCCCTCAGCTATATCACAACGCATCTGAGGCGAGCCGCGGGAGGGGCCAATTTTTATACTCGGGTGACACCTGATCTCGCCAGCCACTCACTGCAGGGGGGTGGTATAGGGCTTGAACGTCGCAGGGGGAAGTTGTAATGCCTTCCCTGTCTTTCTATTGGCCAGAAAAGCGCGCTAACGTCTCAGAGATGAAAGTGAAAGTAACCCGAACATCGCGTGGTGCTCGTTACGAGTAACGAGCATCTCGAACACGCTAATACTCGAACGAGTATCAAGCTCGGACGAGTACGTTCGCTCATCTCTAGTTGCGATCCATTTAAGGTCTATTTCATGGGCCACCAAAATTTAAGATGGGTCAGAACTGCTAAGATGGAAGGAATTCAGTGAGCTACCAAGAGACAGTTGTTTTAGTTTTCATCTTAGCCATCATAATGCTTAGCAAAAACTACTTCTACCTCCCAAAGCCCTGCAAAGATGGAGGGAGATATATACAGAAGTGGATTATGATGACCAAATGATAGGAGTTGTAGTGGATGGGTGGTATTTTTCTCTCAGACTCCTATCATTCTGTGAAGCAGTAAGAAGAAAAGGACCATTTACACGCAACAATTGTCGTTTGAACGAGCAACTAAAAGACTTTTTTGCTTTCAAATGAGTGTTTACAGGTAAAGTCATTTGAAATTCTTGCAATTGCCCTTGTTCACTGAGTGGTTTGGTATTGTTTACACAAAGATAAGTAGACCATTGTTTGCTCAGGTGGGCTTCTGTATATGCAAAGAAAAAACTTTGGTATTGTGCAAGTATGTGGATTGTCTTTTGACAGAATCTCTAACTAGGCCGTTTTGAATTAGTGCAAAGAAAAAGCCATTGTCTACTGTGCATTGGCTACTGTGGCAGTATGTGGATTGTCTACTGTGGCAGTATGTGGATTGTCTACTGTGACAGCATGTGGATTGTCTACTGTTACAGTATGTGGATTGTCTACTAAGGCAGTATGTAGATTGTCTACTGAGGTAGTATGTGGATTGTCTACTGTGACAGCATGTGGATTGTCTTATGTGGATTAGCTTTTGAATTAATAATTTTGTTTAGATAGGTGTGAATAAATTATTGCATAGAAAAAACCTTGTTGAAGTATGTGGATGACTATTGCAAAAAATGCTTCATCTATAAGCTATAGTGTATAAATAATCACTCACTATTGAGGCTTTTGAGTGAAAAACCGTAACAAGCATTACACAAATGCCCGTGAAAAACCAAATATAATCTGGTGAATGCAGCGAGAGACTGTTTTTATGCAGGCTAAAACTCAGTAGCCAATGGCAAGTGGACAAAAAGTGTACAATGGCTTTGCGTTTATATGTAACGATTATCGCTCCTTAGAACTAATTTTGAGCGACAATTGTTGCATGTAAATGGGCCATAAGCTCATCTGCTAATTAATTAATGGACAGTTCCGGTGGGTGGGTGTTAAAAGAGCAGATGCATTCTGCAGGCGCTTTCCACTTGGAGACAGACACCCAAAACTGTGGGGGCTGCTATACTGTGTCAAAAGCTGTGTGAGTACAGGACTTATATCCGGACTTGTTTTGCTTATACTGTCAGGCTGGAAGTGGGGTAGCCCAACAGTCAGTAGTGAGGGCTCAAGTTATGTAAAGTTAGTGCCGGACAGGCAAACTATTTTTTTTATCAATACCTGAAGTGGGTGATATCTGTAAAGCTGCATCTCAAGTTAAGAAAAATAAACAGCATTTTGAGTTTGGAAGATTTATGTCTAGGGTGCTTGCACTGAAGGTGTGACTTTGACCTGTGGTATGCATTCTGGGTGAGGATGCAGACACATACCCTTTAACCCCTTGAGTGGCACGCCCAGAAATTTTCCTGGACGAGCTCTACTGCCAATAGTGATATAGCTCGGAAGATTTCCGGGCCATGTTTCACTATGGGAGCTGCAGAGCACACTGCCATAAGCTGTGGCTGTGTGCTCTGCCTGCACAAACCCACACAGAACAGTGCAGGACTTTGAAAAACAGAAGCAGGATGATATTGCCGATTTGCCGGCAATCTCCACTTCTAAATTCAAAGTCCTGTACTGCTTTGTTTACAGGTTGCCATAGAGACAATCGGCTTGTCAGAAGCAAGCCAATGGTCTCTGTGGCAGGGACAGCTGGTGCTTGGCTGTCAGAGGACAGCCAGGCACCAGCTCTTACAGCAGAGATCAGAGAAAACCTCAGATCTCTGCTGTTTTAACCCTTTACATGCTGCAGTCTATGTGACTGCAGCATGTAAAGGGCTGTCACCATTGGACCCCTGGAATATGATCAGGGGGTCCTGATGGTTCTCTGTGGAAGTCCCCTAAAGGGACAAAAATTAAAAAAAAAGTTAAAAAAATTATTAAAAAAATAAAAACACTTGTCTCCCTTTATTTTGTAAAAAATAAAATTACACATGTGGTATCCCTGCGTCGTAATGACCCAGAGAAGGAAGTTAGTACATTATTTAACGCCTTAATGACACTGCCCCTTTTTTTCTTTTTTCCCCTTTTCTTTTTTTCCTCCCCCTGTTTAAAAAATCATAACTCCTTTATTTATTAATTGACATCCCTGCATGAGGGCTTGTTTTTTGCGGGACGAGTTGTATTTTTCAATGGTGCTATTTAAAGTGCCATAAAATGTACTGAAAAGCTTTTACAAAATTCTAAGTGGAGTAAAATGAAAAAAAAAATGACATTCCACCATCTTTCACTGCATTTTGTTTCTATGGCATACAAACTGCAACAAAAATCACATGATAACTTTATTCTATGGTCAGTACGATTACTACGATACCAAACTTGTATATTTTTTTTATGCTGTAGTACTTGTATTTTTTTTCAAAGACATTTAAATTTTAAAAATAATTTTCTGCTGCATCTTCTGCGCGCAATAACTTTTTTACTTTTCCGTCGACGTACTTGAGCAAGGGTGCATTTTTGCGGGATGTCCTGTAGTTTACGTTAGTGCTAATTTGGAATACATATGACTTTTTGATTGCTTTTTATTGCATTTTTCTGGGAGACAGGGTGACTGAAAAAGTGCATTTGTGGCGTTCTTTATTTTTTTTTCGGACTTCGTTCACCGTGCGGGGTAAATAATGCACTACTTTGATAGATCAGACTTTTACGGACGCGGCAATACCAAATATGTATTTTTCTTTTATGATTTAGATTTTTTAATAAAAATATG
The DNA here is from genome assembly GCF_035609145.1 of Eleutherodactylus coqui. Taxonomy (NCBI): domain Eukaryota; kingdom Metazoa; phylum Chordata; class Amphibia; order Anura; family Eleutherodactylidae; genus Eleutherodactylus; species Eleutherodactylus coqui. The sequence continues at coordinate 152,670,474 of NC_089840.1, forward strand.
GCAAAAGGAGGGTGATTTACACTTTTAGGCCTCGGTCAGATGGCGATTTTTGGTGCCATCTGCACATGCGAATGCGATCGCCGTTTTTATAGAACCATTGCTTTGCAATGGTATTGGACACATGAGCGCTTTTTATGCGCTCGTCTGATTTATCTGCGATGACGCGTAGAAGGGGGCGGGGCCAGAACGCCGCTGCTGCCGAACTGAGCCGAAAGCAGAAGACCCTTCTGCACAAGCGCATCTAATCGGGTGATTAGACGCTGAAGTTAGACGGAGCCATGGAGACGGGGACGCCAGCAACGGAGCAGGTAAGTGAATAACTTCTGTATGGCTCATATTTAATGCACGATGTATATTACAAAGTGCATTAATATGGCCATACAGAAATGTATAACCCCACTTGCTTTCGCGAGACAACCCCTTTAATACCCATTCATTAGCAGTAATGTTCCACCATTCGCTATGAAATTAGGTTAATCTCCCACCCACTTGTTAAGGGGCAGCAGGACTGGGGTTGTCTGATGGATCCTTACCTCTTCCTCCTTAGGGATAGGATCATCTTCCGTTTTTTCCTTTCCTCACATATCCAGAGAATGAGGGACGAGGTGTGAAGGGCCTCTTAGGGGGTCTATCTACTGGTAGCCCCTGACTTTTGTCTGCCGCCTTCTCCAAGAGGCGATCCAGATCTGGGCCGAAAATATGATGACCCTGAAAAGAAAGGGTGCAAAGTTTGTTTTTGGGTGAGACATCTCCCGACCAGGCCTTCACCCAGTGGCCATCTGTAGCAGAGGGAGACAGTTAGTCAATTAGTGTGAAAAGCTGGTCGAGCCATATAGACATTGACCTAGCTACAGAAGTGGCAGCGATATTGGACTTAATGGTAAGGACCAATGCAGTCCAGGCCTTATGCATGACAGCGTCGCCTTTGCTGTCCATGGGGTCCCTTAGGTGGGACACATAGTTAAAGGGTAACCTAAACTTCCTAGTGACCTTTTAGATGGCTGCATCTATTTTGGAAACTTCTTTGATAGAGATGAGCGAGCATACTCGTCCGAGCTTGATGCTCATTCGAGTATTAGGGTGCTCGAGATGCTTGTTACTCGAGACGAGCACCACGCGGTACTCGTCTCGATTAAACAAGCACTGACCATTCAATTTAATGGAGCCGGCAATACAGCCGGCTCCATTGAAAGCAATGGGCTGCCGGCGAGCGTGGGATGAATTTTCGGGAAGGGGTTGAAAATATAAGCCCTTACCTGAAAATCATCCTAAAATGTGTTCAAATAAAAATAAAAAATTATGTCAGCATTAAGATCGTTCTCCTCTGCCACAGCTGTAACAGCTGTGGCAGAGAAGAACGATGTTAGCCCATTGAATTCAATGGAGTCGGCAATACAGCCGGCTCCATTGAAAGCAATGGGCTGCCGGCGAGCGCGGGATGAATTTTCGGGAAGGGCTTAAAAATATAAGCCCTTACCTGAAAAAGAAAGATTTTAGTTTAAAAAAGAATAAAAATGCAGGCATTCTCTTCAATGGAGCCGCTGCTGCTGCCGGCGACTCCATTGAAGACAATGGTCTGCTGGCACACCTGAATTCTTTTTCAGGGAAGGGCTTTACATATAAGCCATTCCCTGGAAATTAATTAAAAGTGATTTAAAAAACAAAAAAAATAGATACTCGCCTCCCTTCAGCTGCCGGGGCACAGCCTCGTCTTCTGCTGTCCCCTGCACTGCGGTGCTGAACTGCTGACCTATCACCAGCTGGGGATTTAAAATCCATGCCTGCAGTGAGTGGCTGGGGAGATCAGATGACACCCGAGTATTTAAATCTGCCCCGCCCGCGGCTCGCCACAGATGCATGCTGACAGAGATCAGGGAAATTGCTGGTGATGCTGCTGCTGCTATAGGGAGAGTGTTAGGTGTTATTTTAGTCTTCAAGAACCCCAACGGTCCTTCTTAGGGCCACATCTGACCATGTGCAGTACTGTTGAGGCTGCTTTTAGCAGTGTTGCACAATTTATTTTTTTTTGTATATCGGGCGTGCAGACCATAGCGTCCTCAGTCTGCAGTCATTTTACTCAGTATAGGGGCAGTACTGGTGAGGCAGGGAAAGAGGTATACTGGCTATATAGGCAGTGGGCTTTTTCCCAAAAAGTTCAAAAATACAATATTAGGCCTGCCTGTCACTGTCTTCAGTTTACTGCGTCTCTGCTGGGGGTAGTAGTTGTTGAATTAATACCCAGCCTTGCGCATAATTGTTGCCTTCCTCTGCAGTGCGTTACGTGCAGCCTCCAACCACAGTCAGCCTCCAACCACAGGCCAATAAGCGGCACATTTAATTACAGCGTTCTGTTTCTGCTAATCTCGTAATACACCATGCTGAGGGGTAGGGCTAGAGGACGTGGACGGGGGCGAGGACGCGGAGGCCCAAGTCAGGGTGTGGGCACAGGCCGAGCTCCTGGTCCAGGTGTATCGCAGCCGACTGCTGCAGGATTAGGAGAGCGGCACGTTTCTGGCATCCTCAGATTCATCTCACAATTAATGGGTGCACGCGGTAGACCTTTATTAGAAAATGAGCAGTGTGAGCAGGTCCTGTCGTGGATGGCAGAAAGTGCATCCAGCAATCTATCAACCACACAGTCTTCTAGGCCGTCCACAGCTGCAATTCTGAATCCTCTGGCTGCTGCTCCTCCTTCCTCCCAGCCTCCTCACTCCATGAAAAGGACACATTCTGAGGAGTAGGCAGACTCCCAGCAACTGTTCTCGGGCCCCTGCCCAGATTAGGCAGCAATGGTTCCTCTCCCACCAGAGGAGTTTATCGTGACCGATGCCCAACCTTTGGAAAGTTCCCGGGGTCCGGGGGATGAGGCTGGGGACTTTCGGCAACTGTCTCAAGAGCTTTCAGTGGGTGAGGAGGACGATGACGATGAGACACAGTTGTCTATAAGTGAGGTAGTAGTAAGGGCAGTAAGTCCCAGGGAGGAGCGCAAAGAGGATTCGGAGGAAGAGCCGCTGGACGATGAGGTGACTGACCCCACCTGGTGTGATAAGCCAACTGAGGACCGGTCTTCAGAGAGGGAGGCAATTGTAGCCGCAGCACAGGTTGGAAGAGGCAGTGGGGTGGCCAGGGGTAGAGGCACGGCCAGACCGAATAATCCACCAACTGTTTCCCAAAGCGCCCCCTCGCGCCATGCCACCCTGCAGAGGCCGAGGTGCTCAAGCGTTAAACGTGCACATAGCCAAATGGATCAGCCCGGAGATGCTGCCGTATAGGCTTGTGGAAACGGAGGCTTTCAAAAACATGATGGCGGCCCCGCGCTACTCGGTTCCCAGTCGCCACTACTTTTCCCGATGTGCCGTCCCAGCCCTGCACGACCACGTCTCCCGCAACATTGTACGCGCCCTCACCAACGCAGTTACTGCCAAGGTCCACTTAACAACGGACACGTGGACAAGGACAGGCAGGCAGGGCCACTATATCTCCCTGACGGCACATTGGGTGAAGTTAGTGGAGGCTGGGACCGAGTCAGAGCCTGGGACCGCTCACGTCCTACCCACCCCCAGAATTGCGGTCCCCAGCTCGGTGCTGGTATCTGCGGCCGTGTATGCCACCTCCACTAAACCTTCCTCCTCCTCCTCCTACGCAACCTCTGTCTCGCAATCAAGATGTGTCAGGTGGCAGCACAGCGGTGGGCAAGCGCCAGCAGGCCATGCTGAAACTACTCAGCTAAGGAGAGAAGAGGCACACGGCCCACGAACTGCTGCAGGGTCTGACAGAGCAGACTGACCGCTGGCTTTCGCCGCTGAGCCTCCAACCGGGCATGGTCGTGTGTGACAACGACTGTAACCTGGTGGTGGCTCTGCAGCTCGGCAGCCTCACGCACGTGCCATGCCTGGCCCACGTCTTTAATTTGGTGGTTCAGCGGTTTCTGAAAAGCTACCCACGCTTGTCAGACCTGCTCGGAAAGCTGCGCCGGCTCAGCGCACATTTCCGCAAGTCCAAGACGGACGCTGCCACCCTGTGGACCCTGCAATATTGGTTTAATCTGCCAGTGCACCGACTGCTGTGCGACGTGCCCACACGGTGGAACTCTACACTCCACATGTTGGCCAGGCTCTATGAGCAGCGTAGAGCTATAGTGGAATACCAACTCCAACATGGGTGGCGTAGTGGGAGTCAGCCTCCTCAATTCTTTACAGAAGAGTGGGCCTGGTTGGCAGACATCTGCCAGGTCCTTGGAAACTTTGAGGAGTCTACCCAGATGGTGATCGGCAATGCTGCAATCATTAGCGCCACCATTCCTCTGCTATGCCTCTTGAGAAGTTCCCTGCAAAGCATAAAGGCAGACGCTTTGCGCTCGGAAACGGAGGCGGGGGAAGACAGTATGTTGCTGGATAGTCAGAGCACCCTCATGTCTATATCTCAGTGCATTGAGGAGGAGGAGGGGGAGGAGCATGAGGAGGAGGGGGAAGAAACAGCTTGGCCCACTGCTGAGGGTACCCATGCTGCTTGGCTGTCATCCTTTCAGCGTGTATGGCCTGAGGAGGAGGAGGATCCTGAAAGTGATCTTCCTAGTGAGGACAGCCATGTGTTGCGTACAGGTACCCTGGCACACATGGCTGACTTCATGTTAGGATGCCTTTCTCATGACCCTCGCGTTACACGCATTCTGGCCACTACGGATTACTGGGTGTACACACTGCTCGACCCACGGTATAAGGAGGACCTTTCCACTCTCATACCCGAAGAGGATAGGGGTTCGAGAGTGATGCTATACCACAGGACCCTGGCGGACAAACTGATGGTAAAATTCCCATCCGACAGCGCTAGTGGCAGAAGGCGCAGCTCCGAGGGCCAGGTAGCAGGGGAGGGTCGGAGATCAGGCAGCATGTACAGCGCAGGTAGGGGAACACTCTCCAAGGCCTTTGCCAGCTTTATGGCTCCCCAGCAAGACTGTGTCACCGCTCCCCAGTCAAGGCTGAGTCGGCGGGAGCACTGTAAAAGGATGGTGAGGGAGTACGTAGCCGATCGCACGACCGTCCTCTGTGACGCCTCTGCTCCCTATAACTACTGGGTGTCGAAGCTGGACACGTGGCCTGAACTCGCGCTGTATGCCCTGGAGGTGCTTGCTTGTCCTGCGGCTAGCGTCTTGTCAGAGAGGGTGTTTAGTGCGGCTGGGGGAATCATCACGGATAAGCGTAGTCGCCTGTCAACTGACAGTGCCGACAGGCTTACAATCATAAAGATGAACAAAGCCTGGATTTCCCCAGACTTCTCTTCTCCACCAGCGGACAGCAGCGGTACCTAAACAATACGTAGGCTGCACCCGCGGATGGAAGCATCGTTCTCTATCACCATAAAAAACGGGGACCTTTTAGCTTCATCAATCTGTGTATTATATTCATCCTCCTCCTCCTGCTCCTCCTCCTGAAACCTCCCGTAATCATGCCGAACAGGCAATTTTTCTTAGGCCCACAAGGCTCAGTCATATGACTTTTGTAAACAATGTTTATACGTTTCAATTCTCATTAAAGCGTTGAAACTTGCACCTGAACCAATTTTTATTTTAACTGGGCTGCCTCCAGGCCTAGTTACAAATTAAGCCACATAAACCAAAGCGATTAATGGGTTTCACCTGCCCTCTTGGTTGGGCATGGGCAATCTTTCTGAGGTACATTAGTACTGTTGGTACACCAATTTTTTTGGGCCATCGCCTACAGTGTAATCCTAGTAATTTTTATGGGCTTCGCCTGCACTCGTGCTGCAGCAAGGTGTGTGGGGTTGGCCTACACTTTTGCTACATAAATGTAACTGGGGCCTTGTCTATACTGCAACTACCGAAATGTGAAAGAGACTGTTATCTCCCTAAAGTGCTGCAACGGGAATGTTACTGTGGCCTGTCTTGACTGCTACTACTACTGAAATGGAACTAATACTGTGCTCCCCCTATACTGCTGCTTCGGAATTGTTACTGGGGCCTGTCTTGACTGCTACTACTACTGAAATGGAACTAATACTGTTCTCCCTATACTGCTGCTTCGGAAATGTTACTGGGGCCTGTCTTGACTGCTACTATTACTGAAATGAAACTAAGACTGTGCTCCCCCTATACTGCTGCTTCGGAATTGTTACTGGGGCCTGTCTTGACTGCTACTATTACTGAAATGGAACTAAGACTGTGCTCCCCCTATACTGCTGCTTCAGAATTGTTATTGGGGCCTGTCTTGACTGCTACTACTACTGAAATTGAACTAATACTGTGCTCCCCCTATACTGCTGCTTCGGAATTGTTACTGGGGCCTGTCTTGACTGCTACTACTACTGAAATGGAACTAATACTGTGCTCCCTATACTGCTGCTTCGGAAATGTTACTGGGGCCTGTCTTGACTGCTACTATTACTGAAATGAAACTAAGACTGTGCTCCCCCTATACTGCTGCTTCGGAATTGTTACTGGGGCCTGTCTTGACTGCTACTATTACTGAAATGGAACTAAGACTGTGCTCCCCCTATACTGCTGCTTCAGAATTGTTATTGGGGCCTGTCTTGACTGCTACTACTACTGAAATGGAACTAATACTGTTCTCCCCCTATACTGCTGCTTCGGAATTGTTACTGGGTCCTGTCTGGACTGCTACTACTACTGAAATGGAACTAATACTGTGCTCCCCCTATAATGCTGCTAGTTATATGTTACTGGGGCCTGTCCCTAATGCTACCACTGAAATGTTACTAATTCTGGGCTCTGCCTATATCGCTGCTAATGGTATGTCACTGGGGTATGGAAACGGAGGCTTCCCAAAGACATGATGGTGGCGAGGCCATTTCCCACCAACGCGGTTACTGTTAAGGTGCATATAACCACAGACACGTGGAGAGGACACGTAGTGCCTCAAAAACATCCCCTCCTCCTCCAACAATGAAAACATTCTTGGCGAATATCTTTGTATTGGTCCGTCTGGTGGCAGTCCAAGAATTTCACCTTTACCGACACAACAGGAGAGCCCCCCCACCATCCCCCCGCCACGGCCCACTTAATCCTGGCCACATTCCGAAAACCAACTAAATAAAACCGCGCTACTAGGTCCGCAGTTGCCACCACATTCCGACCAACGCGGTTACTGTTAAGGTACATAATACCAGTCTGACCGGGGCATGCACTGTGGGCCAAAGCACACCTGTATTGTATGTGACGTTAGCTCTGCTGAGCAGGGCACTGCAATAGGATGTATTTATGTACCACCGGTGGGTTCCAGGGAGCCACCCATGCTGTGGGTCCACAGGGACTTCACATTAGGGATTTGTACCTGCCCGTGTCTATGTATTAAAAACCCTGGTCAGACTGGGGCATGCAGTGTGGGCCGAAGACCACCTGCATTTCATCGGAGGTAACCTCAGCTGTGCTGGACAATGCAATGGGATATATTTATGTACCGCCGGTGGCTTCCTGGGACCCACCTATGCTGTCGGTCCACATGGAGTTGTAACTGCATGTGTCTACTTATAAAGATCCTCAGTCTGACTGGGGCAGGCAGTGTGGGCCGAAGCCCACCTGCATTAAACCTCACGTTACCTCAGCTGTGCTGGGCACTGCAATGGGATATATTTATGTACCGCCGGTGGCTTCCTGGGACCCACCCATGCTGTCGGTCCACACGGAGTTGTACCTGCCTGTGTCTACTTATAAAAAACCCCAGTCTGACTGGGGCATGCAGTGTGGGCCGAAGCCCACCTGTATTTAATCTGACGTTAGCTCTACTATCCGGGGCACTGCATTGGGACAAACTACAGGAGCAATACAGCGCTAATGAGACGTGCACAGCTACGCTAGCATAGGAGTCCGCTGTAGGCACGCGATTGCTGAGGGTTTGTGCAGAGGCCTATGTCCTTGGTGCAGAGAAAGTCCGCTTCCTGCCTAGGATTGCTGAAGCTGTGGGCCGAGGCCTATGTCGTGGGTGCGGTGCAAGTCTGCCATGTTTGGCCACTCAGATCAATTTTTGGTTCATGTCTTGGGCTTCCTAGGACCCCCCTATGCTGTTAGTGCAAACTTAGTTCCCATCGCGGTGTTTGACCTGTCTGGCACAAAGGTACTGACTTAGGAAGAGGGCAGAGCGCTGACGGATTTCCCCTTTCAGTGTGGATTGAGCTATGTGACACCTTGACAGAATGAATACTGTGTGGCACATGGATTCCCCATTGCTATGCCCACGTTTGCAGCTCCTGATGAAGGTGGCACAGGATTGGAGTTCTCATTTTTTCTGTACAGCATTGTGGGCTATCGCCCCGCCCCTTTTAAAGAGGGTCGCTGCCTGGCCCTGCCAACCCTCTGCAGTGTGTGCCTGCGGTTCCTCCTCATGGCAGACGCACTTATAAATATACATGAGGGTGGTGTGGCTGTGAGGCCAGCGTGTGGCATGAGGGCAGCTGAAGGCTGCGCAGGGACACTTTGGTGTGCGCTGTGGACACTTGGTCGTGCCGGGGGGGGGGGGGGGGTCAGGCAGCATGTAACTCAAGAGAAGAGGCAGGGGTGTGTCCCGCAGGCAGTGCTTGTGCTTTGTTGGAGGTAGTGTGGTGCTTAGCTAAGGTGTGCCTTGCTAATGAGGGTTTGTCCGAAGTAAAAATTGGTAGGGGCGGGGGGGGGGGGGCACTCTTGCCGCTATTGTGGCTGAATAGTGGGACCTGGGAACCTGAAATGCAGCCCAGCATGTTGCCCCTCGCCTGCCCTATCCGTTTCTGTGTCGTTTCCAGCACTTTCTTGGGTTTTGCAGATTTTCACAAATGAAAACCTTAGCGAGCATCGGCGATATACAAAAATGCTCGGGTCGCCCATTGACTTCAATGGGGTTTGTTACTTGAAATGAACCCTCGAGCATCGCGAAAAGTTCAACTCGAGTAATGAGCACCCGAGCATTTTGGTGCTCGCTCATCTCTATTTGTGATCAGTGTCTCTTGCTCCTCTACTTTCCTTCTGAATTCTTTGTCTTTGTTCTTTCTTTCCACTTCTAATAGCAAGGTTCTCAATTGTATTCATCAGCTGTATATTTTTGCCAGGCCTGTCATTTCTCTTACCATATTGTTCTAGTTTAAAGCTCTCCTGATGAGTGTAGCAAGGTGTCTGCCCAATATATGCTTTCCTATCTTTGTAAGGTGCAACTTGTCTCTAGCAAGGGGTCCATCATGTAGGTAATTCACTCCATGGTCTAGAATTCTAAATCTTTACACAATTGACATAGTCGGTTGTTCACCTTTAGAATCCTGTTCCATCTCCTAAGATTGTCTGTAACAGAGAGAATAGATAATCGCTCTGACAGGAATTAAAGTTCATGACAGTTAAGATTTGGATTCCTCATCAAATTCTCTGTCAGATACATATGTCACATGCATCACTTCCCATTTGAAAATATTGATTTGGTTCCAAGATGGATGCTTTCAAAATGGCCACTGTGTTGGACACCACCCCTTACAGATTTGCCCCCTTCGCCTTAGCCACATGCTACACAAAGGATGGAACAAGCATTTTCTATTTATTCAGGTATCTTCATACCTTTGGACCTCCTGTATATATTGTAAGGGTGTGCAGCTAGAGGGTGCAGGATAGTGACCTAAACCAGGGTTTTAAAGGTCTCTTACCATATTCTTAGTCAGCTAACCCCAGAGGCTGAGCTTACAACAAGGACTACTTTTCATGTGAAATTCTATTGGCAGATAGATGGGTGGTCCTTCCCAGGAAGCCTGGCATCCAGATGTGCTATACGTGTCCTGTGGGGAGCAGGGGAATCAAAGACCAATTGAAGACAGAATACATAGTAATATAGTATGTAAGGCCGAATGAAGACAATGTCCATCTAGTTCAGCCTGTTTATCCTCCTATGTTGTTGATCCAGAGGAAGGCAAAAACACCAAGAGGCAGGAGCCAATTAGCCCTTTTGGGGGAAAATTCCTTCCTTACTCCCTAATGGCAATTAGACTAATCCCTGGATCAACCCCTAATAGTTCCTACCTGCCTGTATACCCGGATTAACAATTGACCTAAGATTTATATCCTGTAATATCCTTCCCCTCTAGAAATACATCAAGTCCCCTTTTAAACTCCTCTATGGATTTTGCCATCACAACAGATGGATGGCTTGTTCCAAGAAGACTTGCATCCGGAAAGGATTTGATTGGGCTCAGCAAGAGACAGAGGAGTGACCTCAGTTTGTCAGAATCATAGAATCGTAGAGTTGAAAGGGACCTCCATGGTCTTCTGGTCCAACCGCCTGCTCAATGCAGGATTCATTAAATCATCCCAGACAGATGTTTGATAGAATCATAGAATCGTAGAGTTGGAAGGGATCAACAATTTCTATCCTTTTTGCATTGTTGGGAAACACTGTCAAGAATGAGGGAGATGTATGAGTGATTGTGTTGCATGTTCACCACCACTTGATAGTCCCTCGGCAATGCCAGTCTTTCTTCAGTTATTGAGGAAGGAGAGTTCTGCATTCAATAAACAAAGTAAAATTTCAGCAGATGCTTTTTTTGGAATTGCAATTTGTGGTAAACTACCACCTACCTCTTCAATTTCAGCAACTGACCTTCTATTGGGAGAGGAATCACTGGAAGACACCTGCAATAATAAATTTCAGCTACTTTAAAAATGGAATTGCACTCCATGCAATGTTGATCAACTTCATAATGCTATAGTGCTTACAATGAGTCTATGGGAATGCAATGGACTTCTCATTTTTGAAAGATGACAGTCCTGTAATTTAAGGACAAAAACAGTGCTACAGAAATACATTTCCTGAGGGACAAGTGATACACACACCAGACAGGAAAAAAGACCACAACCACAGCAATACACACATTGGTCCTTGCATGCAAATACCTTGTTTGGGGTAGAACGGCTGATGATTGGTCACGTTGCAGGCTGCATAAATTCTTCACTCTGGGATGTCTGCCAGAGCTTTTACTCCAACCAGCATGCAATGCCCTACACACTCCTGGGTGGAGGCTAGCTTCTCTCTCCCCCTCAGGCCACCTGATGCTTGCTTTCGAGAAGTGTCTGCTAAAATGGAGCCCCTCTGTTTTCTTCTATCTGTCATAGACTTTAGTGCAAAAAAATAAATAAATAAAAGATGCTTTCTGTTCAGTTTCCGTTTTTTGGACAGGAAAAAAAGTGCTGCAAGCTGTGCTTTTTTTCACAAAAAAAAATAAAAGGAACAGACTCAAACTGAACTCCATTGAGAGCAGAAAAATGTATTGCTCACTATGGGTTCTGTTCATGATCAGTTTGTTTTCTGTTTATTATATTAAAAAATGGAAAACAATAAGTGAGTGCCAGACACAGGTGTGAAAGCCTTAGGTCCCCTAATCTCAGCCGCGGGAGCTGCCGCCTGGGAGCAGGAGCCGGCAGACGGTTCTCCTCACGTCAGCCTATCTGACAGATGGGCTGATCGCAGAGAATCGCAATGATTCTCTGCTCATGGACACTGGGCCGGCGCTTTCCATAGTAACGCTATGGAAAGCTTCAGCCGACGTGATTCGAATTGCTGCGAATTGCCGGCCGCAAGCCGAGAAACGCAATGATTCTCTGCTCGTGGACACGGGGCCGGCGCTTTCCATAGCAATGCTATGGAAAGCTTCATACGGCGTGATTCGTCGGCAATTTACCGCCCGCGAAATCACTGTCATGGACAGGGGGCCTTAAGACACATTTACATGGGACGAATGTCGGACAAATAATGCCCGACAGTCGTCCCTGTGTGTACTCGCTCCCGTGCTGCTGCACAAGAGCAAGTATCGCTGTCTTACTCAGCAAGGGGGCCAGGAAGGCTGAAACAGATTTCACTCCTCGCTCTCCCCCGCCCCTCTCCATTAACTTAACACAGTGGACGTTCAGTACTGAACAGCTGCTGTTTACACTGAACTATCATTGTTAATGATTTTATGCAGTGCCATTTCAGCACTGAAACATGTTGCCTTCTTACTAAAAAAAAGTTGTTATCCTGAAGCCCTGAGATTCATGTCCAGGTATTTCCCTTTTTCTTCTTCCCAGGCAGTTTATCTGTACACGGAGACCACTGCTGTTCCATTAGTATTCCTACAATGCCATTATTGATTTGGTATCTTTGCCTGTCTACACCATGAAGCACTTATATTTTCTCTTTTAGTGGGTGCTAAACAGGATTGTTGGTTTAAAACTTTTCTGTCAGTGTTTGTAGGCTGACTAATCATAGCAGTCAGGGAGATGGCAGTGCCATGAATGCCCTCTTAGAATAGGAAAGTACTGTGATGGGTCCTGTGCTAATCAGCACCAATCGCTACCATCTTGCTGTGCCACAGTGCAGGATTTGACTACAAATGTTGCTGTTGGCAGGATTGCGAGCCTTCGCTGGAAGACTGTGAGGAATAGCAGCCATTTTCACTTGGTAACTCCTTCCTGCCATGACATACATATATGAGAGTTTGTGTGAAGCCTGTTCTGCCCCTGTTGAGCATGTTTGACAGAGGTTAATGATAATTTTATAACCTTTCTATAGCACCATTTTCCACAGCACTTCATAGTTCAGGGGTACACATACAAACAAACTAATAGTAACTGTAAACAATAGGAGTAAGGGGCCTCCTTAAAAGAGCTTCCAGCTATGAGGAGATTGTTTTGTGCAATAGTCCAATCATGTATTCTGAAAACTAAAACAAGATAACACATATAAAGCAGTCATCCAGCTAACATGTGCGTGCCCTGGACTATGTTCTAATTCCCTCCATTGGTAAGCACTGCAGACAACAACCTCCGCAGCGGATGGTACTGTAAGGTGTCCGGGGCTAATATGTTTGTGTACAATGCCTTGAAATGCTTATAGACATGTCACTGCACTGTTCTGACTGTTAATAATGCACTGTATGTGCCATTATATTACTACAGGTATATATCTTACATTGAATGCTGTTTTATATGTGGCCAGGTGGGAGCCTTCTTGGGTAAAAATAAAAGATGCAGTCAGTATTGGAAGACACAACTTGAGGGCAGAGACTGATGTAAGACACACGACTGTGTGCTGTTTGAGTAGAGACAAGTGGAGCCCAGCTATGTGTAGTACTTGAGAGAGATTGAGCTGGAGAGGAGAGTAGCTGCAGACCCCAGGGAGCAGAGGAGAGCGGCTGCAGACCCCAAGGAGCAGAGGGGAGCAGCTGCAGACCCCAAGGAGCAGAGGAGAGCAGCTGCAGACCCCAAGGAGCAGAGAAAAACAGGTGCAGACCCCAGGGAGCAGAGGAGAGCAGCTGCAGACCCCAAAGAGCCAAGGAGAGTGGCTGCAAACCCCAAAGAAAAGAGGAGAGTGTCTGCAAACCCCAGGGAGCAGAGGAGAGTGGCTGCAAACCTCAAGGTGCGGAGGAGAGCGGCTGCAGATCCCAAGGAGCAGAGGAAAACGGCTGCAGACAACAGGGAGCAGAGGAGAGCAGCTGCAGACACCAAATACGCTACATATGAACTCACTCTACAGGGGCTTTCCAATTACTTAATACATTGGTCGCAGTGGGGAGATTAATTACAACGAATTACAAAAACAAATACATTTCTGCCACCATAGTGCTGCCCCACTGCTGTTCTGGACCTTCAGTCTTCTGTTTACTTTTGCTGAAGTTGTTTTCACATATGGCCAATGCAGCCAATAGGTGGACCCGGCACAGGAGATCAGCAGTGACATCACCAAAAACATATCGGGGCTTCTACATTAGAAACTCACATGATGCTCACAGGATGTCAGCAGGCCAGAAGACCCAGTGACGTCACTGGTCAGATGCAATATCCACTTCACAAAAAATGCAATAAAAGGCAATCAAACAGTTGTATGTACTCCAAAAAGATATCAATGAAACTTACACCTCTTCCTTTAAAAAACAAGACCCAATGGCTGTATAGGTAGAAAAATAAAAGAGTTATGGCTCTTGGAATAGGGCAATGCAATTTTTTTTTCAAGAGTGGCTTCACACGCAAAATTTTTTGTAAAACACACTTGCAGTTTTTGATGCAGTTTTTTGCGCCAAAGCCAGAAGTGGATTAAAAAGGAAGGAGAGCTATAAAGGATGAACTTCTGCTGGATCCACTCAAAAGCTGCAAGTGTATTTTCCAAAAATACAATGTAGCAAACCACCCTTAAAAAGTGTTATAATTGTATAAAAGTAGTAAAAAATGTAAACTACAGAGATACCAAATTTATATAGTTTTTTTGTTGTTGCACTACATTGAAAAAATAAAATATCATTTTTAAAAGAAAAAACTGGCTTTTTGTCATCATCTTCTGACTGCCATACCATTTTTTTCTGTTACAAATCTTAGGAAAAGATTATCTGGTGCTCGTAGGGTAAAGTACAGACAGCTTTAGGAGAGTATTCTTACTGCTGTGGGAGGTCTCTCTCCTGGAGACTCCCCAAAAAGCTGTACTCAGTGTTCAGTCAGACAAGCAAATTTTTAACGCATGTATAAGTGCATTCTCAAAACGCATCTATTAGAACCAATGCTTTCCAATGAAAGCGGTCACATCTCCGTTTTTTACAAGTGTTTAAAATTCGCTCCAGCAAAAGACAGTCAGCATTTTTTGATTTGCACAAAAACGCGGTTTTCGTGCGAATCGATGCAACTTTGATAGTAGAAAATCCCTTAGATAAGCCATAGTTGCAGGGAAAAAATAAATAAAAATAATACATCACCTAGAAGCGCTGTCCGGCTCTGGCACGTGTTCTCCCCAAGTCCCCAGCACTTTTCTTCTTCATTTTCTTCTGGTTGGGGATTGAAAAATCCCCACCTCCTGGAAGCGCTGCCTCTAATTGGCTGAGCACTTTGACGAGCAAGTCAAAACGCTCAGCCAATTAGAGGCAGCGCTTCCAGGAGGCAGGGATGTTTCAATCCCCGGCCAGAAAAACATGAAGAAGTAGAGTCCCAGGGAACTGGGATGTGCTTCTAGGTGATGTATTTTTTTTCCTGCAGCTAGGGGTAGGGCTTACACTTTAAACCCTCCCCCCCAAAAAAAAATCCCTGTGGGGGTTGCCTTCATCCCATTGCTTTCAATGGGGCAGCAGAAGCGTTGGCTCCATTGAAAGCAATGGGATAGCATTGTGCTGTCACAGTGTTCAGTGATGAGGGGACTCCTTGTGAGGATAAAGCAGTCCCCTCCCAGTGCTGTGGCAGAGGAGGGCAATCTTCTCACTATGTTTTCAATGGGGCCGGCGCTACTGCCGCTGACCCTGTTGACAACAAGGTGAAACCCCTGGATGTGACAGCATCCAGGGGTTTTACATCCAAGGAATCCCTGCTGCAGCTGTCACAGCCACAGCAGGGGATAGCGATCCTCTGCCATTGCTTACAATGGGGGTGCACTATATGTGCAAATTTTACAATTGTGTGACCGCACAACAAGTGCGAATAAAAAATGCGCCTGAAGCTTCGGCCACGTGTTTTTACATGCGTTCTCGCCTGACTGAGCCCTCAAGCAAAAGAAAACTCCTTGTCTTAATAATACAAGAAACTTTTAATATTCCAAACAAACCACAAGCAACAAATGAAGGAGAGGGGTCCAAGCATGTAGCATGCAATGCGTTTCGGAGTTGGCAACGCTCCTTTATGAAGCAAATGTATTGACACTTCAGCACACTAAGGCCGCCTGCAGACAGGCCGAAATTCCGCAGCGGGATTTCCCGCGGAATTTCCGCCCTTGGAAGCTGCCATAGGATTGCGTTAACAAACGCAATCCTATGAAGACGGCTGGGATTTGGCCGCGCGAAATCTCGCGCAGCAAACAAATCGCGGCATGCTCTATTTCTGTGCGGGGCTCTGCGAGCCCTGTGCAGAAACATCACTTACAGGCTGCTGGCCCTGCTCTGCGCATGCGCCGCGGATCCGACCCGGCGTCTGCAGGAGGCCTAAAGCTTATTTTTTATGCCATCTGGTGTACACTGATCTGTACCCGCTTTGTGGTGGATTTGGGGAGTATTATACCTCGATATACACTAAACTATGCGTAGATAAAATACAAACATACATATATATATATATATATATATATATATATATATATATATATATACTCTTACGCATACAGTGTCAGAGCGCTGTCCCTAAATCATCTGTGAACCACTTTTTAAAACATTTTTTTTTCCTTGGAGACATATCAGAAAACCAAAATTCTGGCACAGTGAATTTTTTTTCTATGTGGAACAACTAATGTTATTTTACTATTTCAGACTTGCACAAATGTGGTGATACCAAATTTGTTTTTTATGTTAAAAATGGGTAAACTTTTTTTTAAATTATTTTCATAATTTTATTTTTTGTAGATTGAAGAAATGTAATGTGTTTTCTCTTTTTTTCAGTTCTCTTGGGGGACCTGAACTATTAATTTTTGATTGCTTATACAATATACTACAGTACTTTATTACTGCTTTTGCAGGCATTCATACAGACATGTATATCAGATGTCACCAAAGGGGCGTCTACCTTCATTGTTGAAACTACCTTTCAACTGTTGAGCTTCTTATCTGTGGGAGAGAGCAGCGCTGCAGCTGGAAAGCCCAGCTGGAGAGACCTGCAGCAGGTCCTGGCTGGATAGCAGAGGAGTGTCTAGAAGCTGGCCTCCAGTTGCCTCTCCTCAGCTCCAGCCAGGTGCATCACCTGACCAGCGATGGTGTCAGGACTACAATATTAGTGGTTTACCTACCAAAGCACCTACAGACTTGTTGCATTAACAGTAGATGTGGTGGGGAAAGAGGCAGCCGGGCTCCTCTCTGAGCAAGAAATAACTGGTGCCATTAATAAAGGTTCCTCTAGAGGTGTGTAAGCTTGTACAGGTCTGTGTGTGTATAAAATAGGTCTATGTATGTGTGTGTAAACCTGTGCCTATAGGTTTATGTGTGTATACACATACGTTCCACACTAAAATGCACAACATATTTTGTGCTGCTGATTAGGTGCAGATGTGCACCAAAATCCTTGTTAAAATCCACTCCCGTTTGGTGCAGATTTTGTTACAGATCCACAGTAAATTTCACCCCCTCAAGACTTTGGTGCTTGTTTTTGGTGCAGATTTTTTTCTGCAGAAAATCCGCACCAATTCCACTATGTGTAAACCTAACCTAAGGCCGGCTTCACACGAGCATAAGCGTATTTGCGTGATGGGTGTTGAATTTTTGCGCACACCTGTGCATGTTTTACTGTATTTTTTGGGCATCCATGTCAAGCTTATTTGTATATGCAAAATAACTACACAAACATACTGCTATTGATTTCAGTGGACAATTAAGTTAAATTAGTTTAACAAGTGCTATGTTCGTGCGCAGTACACGCAAAAATAAAACTTGCTGAGTATTTTTTTTGCACACACAAAATACGTTCATGTGAACAAACCTATTGAAATCAGTGGGTTCTATTCACTACACATTGCATGCACAATGTTCCACACATATCATTGTCAAAATAAGCCCCAATGAAGGCCCAGTCAAGGCCCATTTACATAAGCAGATGATCGCTCAAAGATCACTCAAACAACAGTTACAGGGTGCATTTAGACGACTGTATATCGGCTAGGTTTTCACGCCCAGCTGATATACGGCGTCTCTCTCTGCAGGAGGAGGAGGCTGGAAGAGGCAGAGGAGGCAGAGAGGGGACAGGAGCTCAGAACACTGCTCCCGGCTCTTCCAGCCTCCTCCACCTGCAGAGAGAGACGCTGTATATCGGCTGGGCGTGAAAACCCAACTGATATACGGACGTCTAAATGCACCCTGAGTGACAGCTTTGAGCGATCATTTTGCATAAAGTATTAAGTAGCTACTCAGCTACTTAAGTACCAATTAGGTGTGCAAATAAAACCTTCTCTGAATGCTGTTACTAGCTCAAAGGGCTATTGTCTGCTCTCAGATCCTTTGTTCTCCAATGCTATCAGCACTCCCTGTGGAGAACTTCTGATAAGAGTGAAGGACGATTTTTAGGTTAGCTTGAATTTAATGATCAGCTAGCAGTGCCCGAAAAGCACACAATGGGCGCACATTTACATGCACCGATTATCACAAAATTTTTCACAAATTTGTCACTTTCATAACAGTTTTCTTTGTTTCCAGCAGGGAAAACTTGGGAGATGCACCCCAAATTTTATAGCACTGTGTTCAGCAATACCCTCATTATAGCGCCAATCTGCATACAGATCACGTGGCTAGGCCTATAATTGAGGGAACACCCATTTGATTTCAGGGCGCAGCTGAATAAATTCTAGGCCTTTTTGACATTCCCTATATATTAAATAAAATGAATAATGTAAGACTGTGTGGTAGGTTTCAAAGCAGGGTTAATTACAGAGGCCTGGCTTGGATGGGCACATGGGGCAATAAAATCGGGTATCCCTCCACCTCCCTTGCTTGTTACAAATGCAACACTTTTTCGGGGGGTATTTTTTGCCAGCAGTTTCAGGGATGGGGTGCAGAAAGTGCTGCTCTGTGAGCCTTCGCACCTCCTCAGACTGTAATGCTTCCTGGGGGTGCGATGGTCTCACACAAAAGGTGCTCAACAAGCTGCTCTTGAAACTGCAGGAAGCTCAGCGTTAACCGGGATGTTTTATAAATTACGTACGCGTTATATGTAGCGATCTGAATCAGATAGATCGCTACCTTTTTATACCAGGCTCTGGTTTTGCGTTTAACGACATACAGCTGAAGCACCTGGTTCGACACATTTATGCACCCCCCCCCCCATAAATTTATTGTAATCCGTGACACAGACAGATTTTCTTTTCTGCGTTGCCCACCTCTCCCTTACTGCAACGTAGGTGTCTGTGTTCATGATGGAGAGCATATACACGTCTTTCTTGCCATGCTACTTTATGGCAAGCAGGGATCATTTGCCAGCATGGACGATGCCCTCCTTTATACATGCCTGGGCACCAGGGGTTGTGGGAATCCCACCCTGTTTCTGCGTACTGTTCCGCAGGCCCCTGTATTTGCATCGTATAGGGCTTTATAAAGTGGGACACTGGTATAATAATTATCGGTATACACATGGCACCCTTTATTTAAAAATGGGCCCATGAGCTCTGATACGATTTTTTCATTAGTGCCGATATTTTCGGGACAGTTAGGGGGATTTAGTTGGCGGTCCCTGCCCTCATAAATAAAAAAAATTTAAAATTGCATGTATACCCTGACGCGCTCTTGCAAACTTTGTATAGCTTAACTCCATACTTAGCGTGTTTTAAGGGTATAAATTGGTGGAAGCTCATAAGTGTCTTGTACACGGACAGATTTTTTCTGGGGTGTAAATATTTTTAAAGGAGTCTTTTAATAGGATAATTAGTGGCCTCAATTTGCATAATCTGTCGTACCCCGCGTCATTTTGGGGGGGCATTTGTGTATTATCGGCAAAATGAAAAAACTGCATTGTGTTTTCAAATTGCTGTTGGGGCATTACTGACGCAAACACAGGGGTCGCGTGAACAACACTAGAGGACTGGAGGACTTTTTTATGAGTCCCATTAATAGGACAATTTCCAAGAATTTTTTAGGTCTTGAACATTTATGGGGTTCCGCATGCTAGAATATACAGATATGGGGTGCTGTTACGGTATCCTTCATCACCAAAGGGACAAAAGGTTTCAATAAAGACTTATGGAAAACCCTGTGAACCCTTCATGTAGCTGGCAAACCCAGTTCACAGGCGAGAGGGTTCACTACACGTGTGATGATAAAGGGCCCCACTTAACGCGGCACCAGCTTCAAGGACCGGACCCTTAATTTGAGATTTTTAGAAGAGAGGTATACCTTCTGTCCCACCCTGTAAGGTTCAGATACTGACAGACTCCTTCCACTATGCAACTGCATACGAGCCCCCGTTGCTTCCAAGTTTTTCTGTACCTCTTTCCATACTCCCTGCAGCGCATCTGTGGCAACGTCAGCTGCAGGACAGACAGATAGAGTATGGATCGCTGTAAGGAAGCAAGGATGCTGACCGTATACACAAAAGAATGGAGATACCCCAGTGGAAGAACAAGTACGGTTGTTTAGCGCAAACTCTGCCGACGGCAGGAACTCTGCCCACTGATGAGCCTTTTTGCTAGCAAACAACCATAAATATTGCACTAAATCTTGGTTTTTCCGCTCAGTCTGACCATTGGTTTGCAGGTGGAATGCTGACGAGAAGGACAGCGACGTTCCCAGGTTTCTGCAGAAGTCTCGCCAAAACTGCATGACAAACTGAACCACCCGATCAAATACAATGTTTTGGGGAACCCCATGTAGGCGAATGATTTCTTTTACAAAAATCTTGGCAAATTCTATTGCCAAAGGTAGCTTCTTTAACGCCACAAAATGTGCCATCTTTGAGAACCGGTCGACAACCACTAAGATAGTGGTGAACTTCTGGGATTCCGGTAAATCAGGGATAAAATCTACCGATAACTGCGACCACAGACGAGAAGGTATCGGTCTCAGAGGACCCTCCGGAGGACACCGCCGACTTTTATTGCGTGCACAGACAGAGCATCCCTTAACAAAGTTGTGGATCTCCTGAGACATGCCTGGCCACCAGAAGTGTCTAGAACACAGATCCAGGGTCCCCTGAAACCCTGGATGGCCTGTGAAAACCGACAAATGAGATTCTTTAATGACTCTGAGACGTAAGGTCTCTGGCACAAACCATCTGTCCTCCGGCACCCCTGAAGGACCGTCCTGCTGACAGTTCTGTAGTTGAGGGATGAAGTTAGATTCTACAGCTGCCACCACCACCCCAGGTGCCAAGATATTCTTGGGAGTCATAGTCTCACTTTCCGGCGCCCTGAAACTCCGTGACAGGGTGTCCACCTTCACGGTCTTCTCTCCTAGGATATATATCACGACGAAATTAAACCTGGTGAAAAACAACGCCCACCTGGCTTGACGAGCTGTGAGTCTTTTAGCATTGGCAAGATATACCAAATTCTTGTATACACTGTAATGGGGTGTCTAGCCTTTTCAAGATGGTGTCGCCACTCTACTAAAACCCATTTGATCACCAGTAACTCACGGTTACCCACGTCGTAGTTGCGTTCTGCTGAACTAAACTTCCGCGAAAGGAACGCACATGGACTATACCTAGATCTCCCACTGACTTCCTGAGACAATACAGCTCCTGCCCGCACCTCAGACGCATCTACCTCAATGAAAAAGGGTCGTCACGCATCCGGCTGCACTAGCACCGGGGCAGTAGTAAACGCTCTTTTTAGATGACTAAAAGCCTCTAGGGCCACAGGCGACCATTTTACCAAGTCGGCCCCCTTCTTAGTCAGATTGGTCAAGGGTTGAGCGATAACCGAGTAATTCTTAATGAATTTACGGTAAAAATTTGCGAAACCCAAAAACCGCTGGAGAGCCTTAAGATTGTCTGGTCTGACCCATTGGCAGATTGCTGCTACTTTATCAGACTCCATCTGAATCTCCGTAGGTGAGACCACATAACCCAGGAAAGATACTTGTTTAGTACCAAATGTACATTTTTTCAACTTGACAAAAAGTTGATACACGCGCAAACGGGTCAGAACCATCCTCAGGCACTGCACATGTGAATCCCAGTCTGGAGAATACATCAGAATGTCATCAAGATATCTGACCAGATATACCCCCAGGAAGTCGTGGAAGACCACGTTCATAAAACCCTGGAACACAGCGGGGGCGTTAAAGAGTCCGAAGGGCATGACCAGACATTCAAAATGTCCTAACGGGGTGTTGAATGCCGTCTTCCATTCATCTCCCTCTCGAATGTGAATTAAATTGTAAGCCCCCCTTAAGTCCAGTTTGGAAAACCAGTGGGCCCATACCACCTGATTCAACAAGTCCGGAATCAGGGGCAAGGAGCACTGGTTCTTCACTGTGATTTTATTCAAAGCCCGATAATCCACACAAGGCCTCAATGTCCCATCCTTCTTCTCAACAAAGAAGAGACCTGCCCTGGCAGGGGACCTGGATGGCCAGATATGTCGCTTGGCCAGAGACTCCGAGATATAGGACTTAAGGGCTTCTTGCTCACGCCCCGACAAATTGAAATTGGCTTCCTTAGGGATGAGACTGTCGGGAATCATATCAATACAATAGTCCCACTCCCTATGGGGAGGCAAAGTCTCAGACAGTTTTTTGGAGAATACATCCTCAAAATCCGACAAATACTCCAGAACCAGTACGGTATCTGCTGAGCACATGGCTATAGTAGTTAAGTGATTATGACAGCACGACCCCCAATGTGTTAATTCCCAGTTGGACCAATCAAATTGGGGGTTGTGCAGTGCCAACCAGGGCATACCAAGTACCACATCAACAGACATCTTTCCCATAACCAGGAAAGACAGATTCTCAGAATAGAGAGCACCCACAGTGAACTGTAGAATGGAGTCCTCCATTGGACAACACCTGCGGAGAGAGGGGTCGATTCAATACTGATGAAGCGTATGGGGGGCTTCAGCATGGAAAATTCGGTCATCAGAGGTCTGACAAAATTTGAATTACTCAGATTGGCGGCAGCACCCCAATCAATAAAGGCTTGACCGGACTGAATAAAATTCCGGAAGCCAACCTGACAAGGCACCAACAACTTAGGGAATACCTGTGATCCTAGGCGATCCTCCCGACAATCGCCTAGGATCTGTAGTTTTTCTGCCGGTTCAGACTGATGTTGCCGTTGCTTCTGTGGACAGGTTGCTATCCGATGTTCGGGTTCCCCACAGCAGAGGCAAAGACGGTGAGTGATCCTGAACCGTTGCCATTCCCCGGGACTTAGCTGGTCGACTTCCATAGGCTCGGCCCCAGGAGTTGGCATGTGAGAAGTGGGAGCATGTCTGCAGGGCTCCCTAGTTTTACAGGCCTGACGTTCCTTTTCTCTAGATCTCTGTCTCCTGTTAGCCTTTACTGCCAATTCCATCGCCTCATTAAGTGTTGCGAGAGCAGGATGGTAAATAATTAGATCCTTGACAGCATCAGAAAGACCCAACAAAAACACATCTTTGAGGGCACCTTCATTCCAGGAGGTTTCACCGGCATATTGTCTAAACTTAGAGCAATAGTCTTCAGCACAGTGCTGCCCCTGACGCAAAGCCATGAGGTGAGACACTGCTAACCCCGCCCGGTCCAGTTCATCAAAAATACCTCCTAGTTCCCGAAAAAACGATACAACAGACTGCAGGCAAGCCGAACTCTCGGGTAAGGAGTAGACCCATGTCTGGGGGGGACCCCGCAGTAGGGACATAATCAATCTCACTTTCTGGGACTCTGAGCCGGAGGATCCAGGCTGCATCCGGAAATATAGTCTATATGCCTGCTGAAAAACAAAAAAATTGCTTCTTTTCCCCCGGAAAACACCTCAGGGAGAGGACACTTGGGCTCAGGGAAAGACGGGGCAGCAGGAACCTGCACCAACACCTGCTGCTCCTGGGCTACCATATGACCGGACAGGTCTTGGATCACACCCACAAGATCCTGCATCTGAATAGCAAGGACACTCATAGTCTCCATTGGAGAGCAAACAAAACCCACAGGGTAATTTTAAGGGCCAGTTATTATGTTACGGTATCCTACCCGATGTTACGCCAGCCTGGGTTGCCCTAGAACTTACCCGCAACCCCTGTCTGTGCCTACTTACCTCCACTCCTGGCTAACCCCAGGCGGGCAACTGGGCAGCGGTCCTCGCTGTCACTAGGGACCGAGAGGGGGGACTAGCATACCAAGATGGAACAGGGTAGAATACCGACAGGAAGGGGAGATGAAGAAAACCAACAGAAAATACATGCAGACCGAGGTAGATGGGATAACCTGGAAGATATAGCAAAAGCTGACAAACAGGAGACTGACAGAGGCAGGATGCTAGCACACTGAACAGAAACCAATAACTGGCACTGAATGGACCTCACTGCCAGCCTTATAAACAGAAGCCTCTGCCCAGGGGTGGAGAGAGGGAGGCGACAACCTCCCAGCAGAATTCCATAACCAGGGGCTCGTGCATAGAGCTGCACTCACAGGCGCGTGCGCCCACTTCGCCGTCCGGACCCACGAGCGCATGCACCGCCCAACCAGCCACCCGCGCCCCCGGCAGCCGCCGCATGGTAACAGGTGCTCTGTAATATATTGTCCGGCATAGATGTTAGTTTACTGGACAATAATTTCTAGGAAAACGAGGCTGTCAACATCCCTAGATGCTCACAAAGGAGTAACTTTGGAAAGCCTCCAATTCGCTTTGAGGATGAGCACTACTAATGAACCACAAGCCATGTAACAGACTTCTACCTTTATTATTATTTAGGTAATTTATTCAAGTGTAATTAAAATTTTAAAAAAAACACAACAAAACCTCTTTTTCATGTTTGTGCCTTAAGAGATGACTTAATGAAGTTTATAGTAATGTTTAAGTTTTAGTACCCTGAAGAACTATTCAGAGATTCGTTAACCACAGTTCGTAATTCTTGTTTTTTCATAAGACTATCTCCCACATCTCCTTGTATCTCATGATTTGTTACAGCCGGCACAAGAGACATGTTATGGACTGTGAGCCCCAAATTGTGCCTGGGAACAGTAACCTTAGCTAGTGGTAGCGTGGCTGTCTGCTAGGATTCTTAGATGGTCTGCCTGAACCCTAGTTAGGTTTTGTTGTTCCAACTACAACGAGAAGGACAAAGGGTCTAAAGAAGAAGCTCCATCTGAATCAAGTATAAAGATTGTAATGTTTGATTTACATGCCTCCATAACCCCAATTTTTGCTCTCACCAGGTGTATCTTGTTAAAAATGTCTAAAGCCTGGTTTAGACACAAGGATTATTGCTCAAAAAATCTTTTGAGCGATTTTTTTTTTCCAAATAATTTTTATTAGATTTTTTGGTAAAGCAAAAGCATATACAAAACATTACATATGCAGGTAGTAGTTGTATACATCGTTACAAAATTATTTTAGTGTGTCGATAAGTATTTCAAAATTTACATTTTAGGCATCGATATATGCTTTAAATGTGATAAATTTCTCTTTGTAATTAAGCAGTAGGAGAAAAGATCAAACAAAACATTTTTAAACATGTCAAAACTTGTTTTCCAGTTCGAATTGCTGCCATCTGTTCCAAGTGCTGTTAAATTTAGAGAGGCAGTTGTTGAATTTTGCATATATTTTTTCATAGCAATAGTAGTCTGAAACTGCGCCCAGTAGGTCCCTAATTGAGGGTGGGGAAGCCTCCCTCCACTTTTTGGCTATGGTGTTTTTGACGGTTAGTAGAAAATGGCATATCCATTTCGTTTTCTTTTTTGGAATTGTTTGGCAGTCGATGAGGAGGAGTGCTAGTTGAGGCGAACACTCCAGACGTATACCAGTTATGGATTGAATGGTATTGAATACTTCCTTCCAATAATTATGGATTTGAGGGCATTCCCAGAACAGGTGGTATAAAGTACCCTCTTGTCCGCAATTTCTCCAGCATGCGTTAGAGTAAGTCGGAAAGAATCTTGCCATTTTTGAGGGTGTGTAATACCAGTTGGTTAATACCTTGTAATGGGTTTGGAGAATGTTGGCCGAAAGAGTAGCCTTATTGGCCCACTCAAAGGCTTTCAGCCACTTTGGGAGTGGTATGCTTTCTTTTATTGTGTTCTCCCAATTTAGTAGGTGTATCTTCTTTAATCTATTTGTGTTTTGAATGATTGTGTTGTAAAAATCCTGATTTGGGAAGTTTGGGAGTTTCTACATCTAAGAAATATATCTTCCAAGGAGAAGTTATATATATTAGCGTGTTTGAGAAAGGAGAGAATTTTTATATATGAGAAAGCTTCTGCGTCAGATATACTGAATTTGTTTTGGATAATTTGGAAAGGAAGGAGTTTTCCTTTATTCAGTATGTCAGAGATAAATTTCACTCCCTTCGTCAACCATCTGTTTAGATTTAGATCCCGAATAAAGTATGAGAGAACTTCAAATGGAAGCTCAGCTGGAGGGCCTCTAGAGTCAGCGCTGTATCCAAGTGCCAGTTGGTTCCAGTAATGGAGGGTGTTTAACATTAATAAAGAGATATCTTGGAAATATATTAACGATGAGATATCTGGAGTCAGGGCACCAAGAATTGAGGCCTTGATTAGGGAGCTTAGGTGTCTATCACCATTTCTATTTTTCTCTATATGGCACCAAGATGAGGTTAGTTGGGCTTTCAGCCAGACACTAGATTGGCTTAGTAGAGAAGCCTTATAATAGATTTGGAGGTTGGGCACACCGAGGCCTCCCTGTTTCCTGTGTTGGTATAATATTGGCGCAGCCAGTCTAGGTTTTTTGTCGCTCCAAATAAAGCTGAGTAGTTGTTTCTGGAATTTTTGAATCGTGGATGGGGAAACTGGATAAGACAATGTACGAAAAAAATACAGGATTTTCGGGAGTATTAACATTTTATAAAGTGCTATTCTGCCGAACCAAGATGGTTCTTTTTTACTTAGTTCTTCCATCTCTTCTTTGAGGGAGGCATATAGGGGGTCGAAGTTTGCTGAGATTGTTTCAGATACGTTTTGGCATATTTTTGTACCTAAGTACGGTATCTCAGTTTTCCATTGAAAAGGAAACTCCCTCTGTATATCCAATTTTAGACCTGGTTCAACATTCATTCCCAGTATCTGGGATTTGTCAGAGTTTAACTTGTATAGAGAGGCATTGCTGTATTGAGTGATACATTTGTTTACACCCCTAAGGGAGTTTAGAGGATCTGTCATGGTAACAATGATGTCGTCGGTGAAAAGGCCGATTTTATGTTGTCTTAACCCCATTGACACGCCCCTTATCTCCGGAGAGGTTCTAATCATTTCCGCAAGGGGTTCTATCGTCATGACAAATAATAATGGGGATAGAGGACATCCCTGCCGGGTACCATTCGATATATAGAAAGACGAGGACAACACCCCGTCAACCAAGACCTTAGCTGAGGGTTTCGTGTAAAGAGCCCAGACCGCCCGTAGGAAGTTCTCGCCCACCCCAAACCTCCGGAGCACCTCAAATGCAAAGCCCCAATGTACTCTATCGAACGCCTTCTCTGCATCCAGGGAAAGGAGGAGAGAAGGCGTCGAACTTGAGGTGATTCGTTCCAGCAAGTTCTGGATCTTGCATGTGCCATCCATGGCGCTTCTTCCCTTCGTAAAACCTACTTGGTCATTATGTATGACCGTGGGCAGGACCTCCAGAAGTCTATAGGCCAATATTTTAGCGTATATTTTTAGATCAGAATTTAGGAGAGAAATAGGCCTAAAATTTGCTGGAGTTGGGGGCTTGCCTGGTTTGGGTATGGTGACGATAGTAGCCTGGAGTATTTCTACATGCATAGAGCCCTGGTTCATCGCCTCATTAAATAGCGAATTTAGGTGGGGAGATAGCAGGTGAGCAAAGTTCTTGTAATACTCATTTGAAAGACCATCAGGTCCAGGGGATTTGTGGTTTTTTAAATCTTATATGGCCTTGTGAACTTCTGCATTGGAAATTGGTTTGCTTAAGATATCTCTTTTTGTGTCTAGCGTGGGAAGAGCTTTTCCATCCAGGAAGTTGTTTATTAATTCTGGAGTGGGCTGAAAGGTGTTAGAGCTATTTTTAAGGTTATAAAGATTACTATAGTAATCTTTAAACTGCTCAGCTATCTGCTGGGGGTGGGAAATTTTTATTTGGGGGGTGCAGTTGTTGATAATGAATGGGATTTTGGCTTTTATTTGTTTTTTTTTCACCAGGTTGGCCGTCAATTTTGAAGGCTTATCCATATAAGAATAAAAGTTTGCCTTAGAGTACAGCAAACTCCAGTTAAAATTACACTACCGTTCAAAAGTTTGGGGTCACATTGAAATGTCCTTATTTTTGAAGGAAAAGCACTGTACTTTTCAATGAAGATAACTTTAAACTAGTCCTAACTTTAAACAAATGCACTCTATACATTGCTAATGTGGTAAATGACTATTCTAGCTGCAAATGCCTGGTTTTTTGTGCAAAATCTACAAAGGTGAATAGAGGCCCATTTCCAGCAACTATCACTCCAGTGTTCTAATGGTACAATGTGTTTGCTCATTGGCTCAGAAGGCTAATTGATGATTAGAAAACCCTTGTGCAATCATGTTCACACATCTGAAAACAGTCTAGCTCGTTACAGAAGCTACAAAACTGACCTTCCTGTGAGCAGATTGAGTTTCTGGAGCATCACATTTGTGGGGTCAATTAAACGCTCAAAATGGCCAGAAAAAGAGAACTTTCATCTGAAACTCGACAGTCTATTCTTGTTCTTAGAAATGAAGGCTATTCCATGCGAGAAATTGCTAAGAAATTGAAGATTTCCTACAACGGTGTGTACTACTCCCTTCAGAGGACAGCACAAACAGGCTCTAACCAGAGTAGAAAAAGAAGTGGGAGGCCGCGTTGCACAACTAAGCAAGAAGATAAGCACATTAGAGTCTCTAGTTTGAGAAACAGACGCCTCACAGGTATCCAACTGGCATCTTCATTAAATAGTACCCGCAAAACACCAGTGTCAACATCTACAGTGAAGAGGCGGCTGCGGGATTTTGGGCTTCAGGGCAGAGTGGCAAAGAAAAAGCCATATCTGAGACTGGCCAATAAAAGAAAAAGATTAAGATGGGCAAAAGAACACAGACATTGGACAGAGGAAGACTGGAAAAAAGGGTTGTGGACGGATGAATCCAAGTTTGAGGTGTTTGGATCACAAAGAAGAACGTTTGTGAGATGCAGAACAAATGAAAAGATGCTGGAAGAATGCCTGACGCCATCTGTTAAGCATGGTGGAGGTAATGTGATGGTCTGGGGTTGCTTTGGTGCTGGTAAGGTGGGAGATTTGTACAGGGTAAAAGGGATTCTGAATAAGGAAGGCTATCACTCCATTTTGCAACGCCATGCCATACCCAGTGGACAGCGCTTGATTGGAACCAATTTCATCCTACAACAGGACAATGACCCTAAACACACCTCCAAATTGTGCAAGAACTATTTACAGCAGAAGCAGGCAGCTGGTATTCTATTGGTAATGGAGTGGCCAGCGCAGTCACCAGATCTGAACCCCATTGAGCTGTTGTGGGAGCAGCTTGACCGTATGGTACGCCAGAAGTGCCCATCCAACCAATCCAACTTGTGGGAGATGCTTCTAGAAGCGTGGGGTGCAATTTCACAAGCTTACCTCAACAAATTAACAGCTAGAATGTCAAAGGTGTGCAATGCTGTAATTGCTGCAAAAGGAGGATTCTTTGACGAAAGCAAAGTTTGATGTAAAAACAATGTTATTTCAAATACAAATCATTATTTCTAACCTTGTCAATGTCTTGACTCTATTTTCTATTCATTTCACAACGCATGGTGGTGAATAAGTGTGACTTTTCACGGAAAACACAAAATTGTTTGGGTGACCCCAAACTTTTGAACGGTAGTGTATCTAGGAGCGTTTTTTTAAATTCCCTCCTCAATTAAGTTAACTCTAGTAGAAGTTTGTTTTGTGAAGATTCTCGGTGGAGTGATTCCAACTTTTTTATTTTTTCTAGTAAGAGGTCTATCTTTTCTCGCTTGTTTTTATTTTGTTGTATTTCGAGTTTTATTAGTACTCCTCTTATAACTGCCTTATGGGCATTCCACAGCGTAGCATTGCTTATATCAGGGGTGGAGTTAAAAAGAAAAATATTCCTCTAAAGCTTTATTGATAATTTTTTTGGTTCTCAGGGAAATTATACAGGTTTGTGTCGTTGCGCCAAATTTTTGCTAAGGTACAAGGGGCGCCTACGTTCATTGCCATATATATCGGCGCATGGTCTGACTAAGTGGAGACTCCAATCGTAGTGTCAGTAATTGAAGTGAGAGTCTCCCTGTCCACCAAGAACATGTCTATCCTTGAATATGTTTTGTGTCTTGGGGAGAAAAAGATAAATTCCCTTGAGGAGGAATTGAGACATCTAAATATGTCATATAGACCTTCTCTGTGTAACCAAGGGTGGAGGACCGACATATTCCTGGTGGATGCTGTGGAATCTATTTCTTTGTCTACTATTATGTTGAAATCTCCACATAATATCAATTTGCCCGTGAGGACTTTTTTGATCTTCTTTATTACTTTGTTCAGGAAGGAGATTTGGGATTTGTTAGGTGCGTAAATGTTCACCAGAGTAATCGGTGAATTATTAATGGTACCTTGCAGTATCAGATATCTGCCCTTGTCATCTGAAATTTGTTTATTAAGAGAAAAACGAACACCATCTCTCAGGGCAATCAGTACTCCAGCGTGTTTTTTATGGGCATTTAAGAAGAAACATGTGGATATTGTTTATTTGAAAATTTAGGGCAAGAGTGCTGAGCAAAATGCGTTTCTTGCAAACATAGAATGTCTATATTGGACGCTTTAGCATCCTTCCAGGCCATTGCGCGTTTGAATGGGGAGTTTAATCCCCTAACGTTTTGGGAGCAAATTTTTATATGCATTATAAGAGTAAGTTATGAGCGTATCTATTTGGAACACATTGGCAGCATAGCAGACATACAAACTTAAAACAGAAGTACAGGCGGAAACAGTAATAAGCCTGTTAACATTAAAAGATATACGAGTTGCATTATTCATGTTATTCAGGAGAGCAGACTTAAGATAGTCGTTTTTATTGCTTGAAAGCATAAAGATGAGCCCTCCCAGGAAAAAGCAAAGAACCTGTGAAACTAAACAGATTAAACCTTGGATAAGAACAGGTATAAAAACCTGAATCCTGCTGTGGGGGGGAAAGTTCGGCTTGCAGATCATCAGCCTGGTATTGAAGGTCAGCGAAGAGTGTGTCCAGCGTCATGTGAAGAAGAACACTTGGAGTGCTTATGATGTTCTCACAGAGGAGTGGTAGGAAGCGTGCGGCGGTGGGAGGATTTAAGAAATCTTTGAGGTTTACTTGGTTGCGGTTCCTCTGGAAGTAGGATATTCCATTTTGAAAGGACGTTGGCGCCATCTTCTGGAGAGTTTAGAGCGTGCACTGCATTATCTTTATGTACTATTATTTTAGCAGGAAAGCTCCATTTGTAGGGTATTTTTGCAGCTCTTAGGGATGAGGTGATTAAGGAAAAGGCCGTTCTTGCTTGGATTGTATTCTGTGACAAATCGGTGAAAAGGCTGACGCTTGTAAAAGGAGATGATAGGGTACCCTGCTTTCTTGAAGCTGTCATCAGGGCGTCTTTTATATGAAAGAAATGGAATTTAGCTATTACATCCCTTGGGACAGAGTCTGGTAGAAAGTTCGGCTTTAGCAATCTGTGCGCTCTATCAATTGTGCAATCTAATTCTGAAGCATCTGGGAGGATGCTTTTGATTAGCTTGGTGAGGAAGCTTTTTAAATCGTGCTGTGTGACACTCTCTGGGATGCCTCTGAACTTGACGTTACATCTCCTGCTCCTATCTTCCAGATCTGTGAGTTTTTTCTTTATGTCTTCTACTTCCTCCTCCAGGGAGTAGTGTGCATCTATAAGCTTATTGTGGGATGCAGTTACTTCTCCCATTTTGGTTTCAATATGATCAGTCCTCTCTTCTAGATCTTGTATAGAGGTGTTTAGGGTACTTGACAGAGATTTAATGTCCTTTTGCAAAGATCCCCTTAAAGCTAGGATTATTTGTTTTATAAAATCCTCCATTGCAGGCATATTAGATGATGGGACACTTATGATGGGATCAGAGGCTCAAGTGTGGGGTCCCCTTGATGTTGGTTGGTATGTGGGGAGAGTCGCGGGCGCTGTTTTTCAGGGCTTGATAAAGGAGTGGAGGGGGCAGATGGCGGCTAAGAGCCCGTCGGCACCATTTTGCGGCCATGTGGAGCGGCACTGTCACTCTCCCCAAAAGGAACACTCACCCTGCGCCTGGAAGTGATCATCGATGTCTCCTCTCCCTGCAGCTCTTGGTCAGCATTCTGGCTTCTGACACCAGGTGAATTAGAGGGAGAAACCTCCGCTCCTTCTCCGGAGCTTGAAGGTGAGGGGGAGCCATCTTTGCTCAGCGGTCCCCGTCTCCTCGGGCCGCGGGCAATGAAGAAGTCCGATACGTTATTTAGCGGAGTTTTGGTGCTCCTTCTCTTTGGCTTGATGTTGCAGAAGGTCTCCAGTCCGCTTTGGTAAGCTTTCTGTAAGGCTGGGAAAGCTTTTTAAGTCGCTTTACAGGCTGATGTGAGCAGAGCTCCGGGTTATGCGACTGTCCCTGTCTGCATCTAGGCCACGCCCCCTTTTGAGCGATTTTTTTGAGCGATAATCGTTGTGTGCTTTTTTACAGCGCAATGTGATCACTCAAATGTTGAGCGATCACCTTGCACTCCGAGCGGAGGATGCAGAAGACAAGCAGGGCCGCTTGTCTCCTGCATCCTGCTGTTCTCTGCTCAGAGCGCCCGGCTGTTATACAGTCGAGCGCTCCGAGCGGAGGATAAAGAAGACAAGCGGGTTGGCTTTGAGCGATTTTTGAGCGAAAATCATTGCGTATAAAAGGGCCTTGAGTATGCCAATTTTTGTTAAGCACAATGTTGTTGTATCTGAAACTTAGGAAATACACTATTTGTTGACGGTGGGGAAAATACGTGTAGGGGCCCCATAGCTCTTTTGAAGTAGGTGTTTTTGCCCCTCTTTAAATCCCTGGCTAGATTCTAGTCGACTTTAATATCCCAGACATTTTGTCATTTTCTCCAGCCATCCACCTGCTCTAAAAAAACAAAACAAGGGAGAGATGTAGTGGCCTGAAAAAAGGGCTGTTTAGCTGTGGGGATCAGTAATATAATAACGGCCCAATGGGTTTAATTTTGCACTGGTGATGTAGGTAACCTAGCAACAAGTTAGGTAATTTTTATTTAACTGCACAGGATAGAGAAAATGCCTAGAGACTCAGGTGATGCAGGTAGCCTAGCAACCAAATAAGTTGGAAGAAGGAGGAAGAAGAAGGGGAGAAGAAAGAGAAGCAGAAGAAAAAAAAGAGAGAAGGTGAGAAGGAGAGTCAACTGTGACAGTGAGTAGAGGGGAGTCTGCTGTCGCAGGGAGAGTGAGCTGTCACAGTGAGGAGAGCATTGATTATGTCATAAATAGGAAAAGCTAATGGGTCCCAACTCCATTATTCAATTCTATGCGCAAAAGAATTAGCGTCCAAATTTTACGTACGGAATGTAATTTTCTCACATAGAAACTTAAAATTTGGCACGAGCATTGATTATGTCATAAATAGGAAAAGCTAATGGGTCCCAACTCGATTATTCAATTCTATGCGCAAAAGAATTAGCGTCCAAATTTTATGTACCGAATGTAATTTTCTCACTGTCCGGTGTCATAGAAACGTGGAATTTGGCAAGAGCATTTATTATGTCATAAATAGGGAAAGCTAATTGGTCCTAACTCGAATATTCAATTCTAGCGCAAAACAATTAGCATCAAAATTTTACGTACGGAATGTAATTTTCTCACTTTCCGGTGTCATGGAAATGTGAAATTTGGCACGAGCATTGATTATGTCATAAATAGGAAAAGCTAATGGGTCCCACCTCGATTGTTCAATTCTAAGCGCAAAAGAATTAGCGTCCACATTTTACGTATGGAATCTAATTCTCTCACTTCCTGATGTCATTTTATATAAAGGAAACGTCGCATGGTTACCTCCCGTGGTGTTTCCTGGGTAACACAGAGAACTATGCAAAATGGTGAACATATGTTTTTCCGGTATCTCTAAAGTAACCACGACTTCATAAGATTTCCATGTGAACACCAGATAAACACCAGTACCAAATTACCAAATTAACTCGGGCGAAGCCGGGTATATCAGCTAATATATATATATATAATATGAATGAGATTCTCAGAATCCTGTGCAGAAATTAACATGCAATGCAGCATTTAGATCCACAGCATGTCACATAGCTGCAATGGATCTGCAGTGTGGAATCTACTTCTTCAAATGAGGGGGCAAATTCCGCACCAAAAGGTGCATTCAAATCTGCACCAAATGGACAAGGACTTTGCACTGCAGATCTGCTGCAGACACTCCACAACAAATTCTGTCGGGGCATACCCTTAATGAATTTTTTCTGACATAGGAGAATGTAAGCTTGTTTCTGGTAGCTTTTCTATGCCATAAGTTGGGCTCTGTTACTTTATCTATGTAATAAGCTTATTTTTGATATTGTAGTTGAACCAAGCTTCTGTGTAGTTACAATTCCCGTGTGATCACCTTCCGCTGATACTAAAGCGCGTTGCTGTTCCTGATATGGCGGATACATTTTGTTGGTCAGCTGTTTTGTTAACAACATATTTATACCCACAGGCTAATGTGCTAAAGTACAAAGTTGGGACGTGTCTCTACTATAAGTAGAAATCGCCTCATCTGTTTGAGTACCCATTTTCTTTGATGGATAGAGTACACTATATGGACAAAAGTATTTGGACACTATGTTTTTCAGAAAAAGTGCTTTATTATTCTATTTGGTAATGTGTCAGCCCTCCTTTTGCTTGTATTACAGTGGCAGCACGACGAGGCGTACTTTCCACAAGTTCTTTGTAAGCCATTCCTCGTGCAAGGCTGAGAGAAGATATTGTTGTGAAGATGGGTGTGGGTGGCGGTGTTGTACCTGTCAATCCAGTTCATCCCACAAGTGCTCGATCGGATGAATGAATAGTTATTACAAAATGAGCATCCTTTTATTTTACCCATGCCCTTCCTAGCATACCGTTCAGCAAACACAGTATTTGCATATTTGCTGATTTTCTGCAGTATCCAAATACATTTGTCCATATAGTGTATGCAGATTAATTTTTTGGTATTTTTGCTGCCTTTGTTTCCACAAAAACATTTGCTGTAAGTCTATGGGAAATCATTAAATGCTTTAACAGTCCATTTTTGTGCCACTACTTGCTCTAAATATGACTTTTTTTCAGCATTTTTAATAGACTTCTCCATAGGAAAAAATGCCCCCGAAAAACACCTGCCAAAAATGGTTGAAAAAAATAATTACCTGATTTATTTGGTTGCGTCTGGTACTAGGAGACTAAGAGATGAACTTTTCCGTTGACACAGTTGCAAAAGAACGTTTTCTTTCTTTGTAAAGAAATAGGCTAGCTATACTATTACGTTCAGAGATAGTAATGGCATCCTCAGTATATGACTGTATTTCATCATCTTTCTTCACAGACACCAGCCATTCCTACCACACCAGGAGCAGATGATTCCTCAAGGATCTCCATAACCTTTTTCCGATTATTTCGTGTCCTGCGTCTAGTAAAGCTATTAAGTCGCGGTGAGGGAATACGAAATCTGCTCTGGACCTTCATAAAATCATTTCAGGTAAAATTCCCCAAACGACAATCAGTTTCTATGCCAATAGGTAAAGAATAAATCACTGTAAGCCAACATTTAGACAAGCGTAACGTAATTTCAGCATGAAGTAATTTCTGTGTCCATATTATACTCACAACACCTGCACCTTCCTTGGTTCAAGTGAGCCAAACTTGCAGCGGATCACTAGTGGATTCTGTTGTTATAAGTTCACAAGAACTATAAGAAATGTGGGTCTTGCGGGGGTTTTATGGACACTAAATTGTGACCACTTATAGGGGTTGTCCAGGGTTAGAAAAACTTGGCTGCTTTGCAAACATAGTGCCACCCTTGTCTGTGGATTGTGTCTAGTATTGCAGCTCAGCATCTATTTACTTTAACGGTGCTGAGCTACAATACGAGATACAACCACACGGACAAGGGTGGTGCTGTGTTTGGAAGAAAGCAGCCATGTTTTCCTAACTCTGGACAATCCCTTTAACCCCTTCCCTCCCCATGACATAAGGGTATGTCATGGGAGCGGGATACTTCCCGTAAAATGATGTACCCTTTGTCATAGGGATAGCGCGAGATCAAAACACATGTCGCGCTATCCCGCAGCGGGAGCCGGCTGTCACTAGTAGCCAGCCTCCCGCTGCGACAGCGGGGGACACCGGAGATGCGCCCACCTGCCGTTAACCCCTTCCCTGCCATGATCTAAGTCGATTGCGTCAGGGAAAGGGTTCACAAAGGGAGCGCGCTCCCTCTGTGATTCCAGCCGGCTCTCGCGATAACATCGCGAGAGCTCGGCTGGTTGCTACGGCAACAAGATGCCAGATACCGGCGTCCTGTATTGCCATTGCCTAAGATCGCTATAGTAAGCGATAAGGCATGGCAGGAGAGAAGTCCTGCCATGCCTTATCGTAGCGATCTTCAGTCCTGCAGTGTAAGTCCCTCAGAGGGACACAGATTGTGTAAAAATAAGAGCAAATTAAAGTACAAAAAATAAAAATGTAAAAAAAAAGTTAAAAAATCCTTTGTTTATGCTTTTTCTTATATTAGCATAAAAAAAATAAGAAAAAAAATTCCCACATATTTGGTATCGAAGCGTCCGTACCGACGCGTACAATAAATTGAACATGCTTTTTATCCTGCATGGCAAAAAGCGTTTAAAAAAACGCTAAAAGACTGAGGCCAAATGCTAATAAAATGCTAATAATGCCCAGAGAAACGCAATAAAAGTGATTTAAAAAAAACATATGTACCCCAAAATGGTACTAATAAAAACTACAGCTCATCTCGCAAAAAATAGGCCCTCATAGAGCTCCGTCCATGGAAAAATAAAAAAGTTATAGGACTTTGAATGCAGTGAGTTTAGAAAAAAATAATAATTTACAAAAAAAGGGCTTTTATTGTGGAAAAGTTGAAAAACCTAAAAAAAAAAAAATAAGAATTTTGGTATCGTTGTAACCATACCGACTCGCAGAAAAAAATGTATTGTATCATTAATGCTGCATAATTACGCTCTAAAAAAAAACCAAAAATCTATGGCAGAATTGATGTGTTTTCTCTCCCTACGATCATAAAAAAAAATAATAAAAGTTTTGCAATATAGCCTATGTACCCACAAATGGTACCAATAAAAACTGCAGTGCACCACGCAAAAAACAAGCCCTTATACGGCCGCGTCAACGAAAAAATAAAAAAGTTATGGCTGTTGAAAAATGGAGATGAAAAAATACCAAAAATTGTTTGGTCCTCAACCCCCAAATAGGCCATGTCCTTAAGGGGTTAATGGTTGTTGGAGCAGGATGTAAGGTGACAATACCATGCCCAGTACAGAACATAGTAGGAGCTATTGGGTTGCAACAAAGATGAGACTGCAAAGAAAGTGTTGAATACATTAGATAATGTTTAGAAATTTTCAGATCCATGTTCAAGGGTGTTTTGCTGTACCGAATATGTTGGCATATGTCAAAGAAAATATAACAGAACAAAATGGGCTCTCCTTATTAGTGCTGAGTTTTGTCACCCAGAACACAAGAATCTAATGATTTTCCTCTTTTTCATGACCTTTGGGGGGCCAGGATACCATCTTGCGTATTGATATTGCAGTTCCAGAACGTGTTGTCCCCACCCAGTAGCGATTGGAATGGGTCCAATTTCAGCAGTTTTCCTCTCTCCAAAGGCTCCATAGCAGTTGCATACTTTGCCCCTCTATTATGTATGGCATTGGCTGTAAATACTACATGTTTCTAATTGGAATCTATACGAGTTGTAGTTCCAAAGTATTACAATCTTATGTTGTGGTCTTTGAAGAAGAGAAGGCCTTGCACCCTGTTTTGGTTATTCTGTATTAGTAAACAAGTTGTTAACATATGTTTGTACTTTTGCTATTAGATTTCATAATTAAAATTAGTAGCAAACGATCTAATCATTATATAATAAAGACTACGGTATTTTATAAAACTATAGGTTTTGTTAACTTTAATGTTTGTTATCTCTCTTCAGGCACTACCATACGTGGCTCTACTCATTGTAATGCTGTTTTTTATCTATGCTGTTATTGGTATGCAGGTAAGTATGCTACTTTTCAACACATTTTGTCAGAAGACCACATGCATGGAATTTGTGTACTCAATACCTACATGTCTTTACAGACGTTAGAGACTACCAAAAACTTCTGGCATTTGTTCTGAGTTTTTAGTTACTGAAAATCTCTATTGAAACAGAAATGGAACAACTCTCCAGTGAATCACAATGGTTCACATAGCCTTCATTAAGTTAATTAGAATAGGAATCCATAAGGTAATGTTGGTGACAGTGCATTAGTTGGTGTGTGGTTTTTGAATCATAGAATAGATTCAAATCATAGAAGTAAAGTTGGAAGGGACCTCCAGGGTCATCGGGTGGTAACCTGCTCTACTCATTGATCACCCTCACTGTCAGAAAGTTTTTCTAATATCTAATTTGTGTCTCCTCCCTATCAGTTTCATCCCATTGCTTCTAGTTAGTGATGAGCGAGCATACTCGCTAAGGGCAATTGCTCGAGCGAGCATTGCCCTTAGCGAGTACCTGCCCACTCGAGAGAAAAGGTTCGGGTGCCGGAGGAGGGCAGGGAGCTGCGGGGAAGAGCGGGGAGGAACGGAGGGGAGATCACTCTCTCCCTCTTGCCACCCGCTCCCCCTGCTCACTGCCGCAACTCACCTGTCACCCGTGCCGACACCCGAACCTTTTCTCTCGAGCGGGCAGGTACTCGCTAAGGGCAAAGCTCGCTCGAGCAAATGCCCTTAGCGAGTATGCTCGCTCATCACTACTTCTAGTCTTTCCTTGTGCAAATGAGAATAGGGCTGATTCCTCTTCACTGTGACATCCTCTCAGATATTTGTACACAGCTATTAAGTCTCCTCTCAGCCTTCTTTTTTTGCAAGCTAAACATTCCCAGATTCTTGAACCGTTCCTCATAATACTTGATTTGCAGACCGTTCACCATCTTGGTAACTCTTCTCTGAACTTGCTCCAGTTTGTCGATGTTTTTTTTTAAAGTGCGGTGCCCAGAACTGGACACAGTATTCCAGATGAGGTCTGACTAAGGAACAGTAGAGGGGGATAATTACCTCACGTGATCTAGACTCTATGCTTCTCTTAATACATCCCAGAATTGTGTTTGCCTTTTTGGCTGCTGCATCACATTGTTGACTCATGTTCAGTCTATGATCTATTAGTATACACAAGTCTTTTTCACATGTGCTGCTGCTTAGACCAATTCCTCCCCTTCTGTATGTGCTTTTTTCATTTTTCTTGCCCACATGTAGGACTTTGCATTTCTCCTTGTTAAATACCATTCTGTTAGTCAACCTCCCACTGTTCAAGCTTTTCTAGATCTTTTTGAATACTCTCTCTTCTCCCTAGTGTTATTTATCCCTCCTAGCTTTGTGTCGTCAGCAAATTTGATCAGTTTCCCATCATTTCCCTCCTCCGGATCATTTATAAAAATATTGAACAACACTGTGCCTAGCACAGAGCCTTGTGGTACCCCCACTTGATACATTCTTCCAGTTGGATGTGCAGCCATTTATAACCACTCTTTGAGTATGATCACTCAGCTAGTTGTGAATCCACTTAACAGTTGCCTTGTCAATCTCATGTTTGGTCATTTTTTCAATAAGTATGCTATGAGATACTTTGTCAAATGCTTCACAAAGTACTTTGTCAAATGCTTTACTAAAACATTTCTCCAAGCTAACACTGAACACATTCTTGATGGCAGATTGTCATTGCATTTGGAATGAGTACTGATTCACAGAGCGTTTAAAGTACTGCTACCTTCACACTATGGATAGGCTTTTGCCAATTCGCCACATCCAGTCCAGGGTTTCCAGAGTTTCACAAACTTGAAGATTTTTCTTATAGGATTTATAATAGATTAAAGGGGTTGTCCCGCAAAATAAAGTAAAGTTAAACACTTCTGTATGGCCATATACATGCACTTTGTAATATACATCGTGCATGAAATATGTGCCATACAGAAGTTATTTACTTACCTACCGGGGGTTGTTCCTCCCCCCCCCC
Source organism: Eleutherodactylus coqui (assembly GCF_035609145.1). Taxonomy (NCBI): domain Eukaryota; kingdom Metazoa; phylum Chordata; class Amphibia; order Anura; family Eleutherodactylidae; genus Eleutherodactylus; species Eleutherodactylus coqui. Next base: position 152,710,304 of record NC_089840.1, read on the forward strand.
GTGATGGCGTCCCCGTTGCCATGGCACCGACCAAAGTACTCCTCTGGTCGCTGGATCAGTCGCACTTGAGCAGAGACGATTCCTCTTCAGGATGGTCCGTGCTCACGAGCTGCGTCCTGAGTCCTCCCTCGGCCATCCTCTTCTCCGTGTCTTCGCATTGCTCCGCCTCCGCCACGTGGTGCCGATCAGCCAATGAGGTGGCTGGAATCGGCAGTGGAGCGCAGCCTGTAGAAGAAGACCCACGGTGCACCACGGGAGAAGACCCGCGGTGCACTGTGGGAGAAGTCCAGCGGCTCCATCTTGGACAGATTTTTAAAAGTTGCTGAACGGGGATCCAGGTAAGAGAATTTTTATTTTTTTTTACAAAACACATGGCTGCGGTATTCCTTTGGAGTAACTGGGGGACTGGGTAGAAAAAATTTTACTATTTGGGCGCGGGACAACCCCTTTAATATTCCCTCTGACAAATCACTCTTTTTTTCTCTCTACTTTATGGCATGCATACACTGATTGACTACATCTTTGGTATATTGCCAACTCAGCATCTTTTGTCAATTGCTGAGGTGATTATCGCTCTGTAAATTGGTCAGACCACTTCCTAGCCATGATCACTCTTACTCTTATTTCCTTCCCGACTTGGTGACTATCAAGTCAACCACCTGCATAGATATGTGTTAAAAGAATATGCTTATTTCCAGATTAACAATGGCTTAGTTTCTCTTGTGCAAGCCCTTGGTTCTAAATTTAAAAAGATGTCTCATTTAAAACAGGCAAACTGACTTCTAGGACTTCTAAGAACAAAGACAAAAAATTCTGAAGGAAGGTAAAACAATAAGAGACACTGATCACAAACTAAAATGTTTCTACACAAATGCACAGAGCATGGGAAACAAACAAGGGGAATTGGAGCTCTTAGCACAGAAAGAGAAACAGGATGTTGTAGGCATGTTGGTGGGATGATACATATGATTAGAATACAAGGTTTGTAGAAGACAACGTATTTATAAGAAACAGACCTAATAAAAGAGGAGGAGGTGTTGTATTGTATATTAGGAAAGCATCTTCTCCACAGAGATTCAAGCTTCAGAGAATGGTAATTCTGTAGAAACTGGGAAAGAATATAAGGAGAGAACAACAGAAAGGATACTATTGTAGGCATTTACTACAGCCTGCTTGGGCAAGCAGAAGATATCGATGAACTCTTTCTACAATAGATGGACAAGTTCTCTTTTGTATTGATTTTGGCTTATCTTGCAATCCTCAATTAATTATTAACTTCAGCTTTTCTGACACTTGCCTTGCAGTTTCTCCAACTCTCCTTGATTGTTTCTTATGCTCTGTAGAGATGAGCGAGCTCACTCGTCCGAGCTTGATGCTCGTTCGAGTATTAGGGTGTTCGAGATGCTCGTTACTTGAGACAAGCACCACGCGGCACTCGACTCCATTATATTTCCTTCCCTGAGAAATTTGCGCCCTTTTCTGGCCAATAGAAACACAGGGAAGGCATTACAACTTTCTCCTGTGACGTTCCAGCCCTATCCCACCCCCCTGCAGTGAGTGGCTGGCGAGATCAAGTGAAATACAGTATTTAGAAATATTTTTCTGTCCACACTTCGCATAGCCTCACTGCAGTGTGCCTCTAAGTGTACGCCAAGAAACCACACATTTTCTACAACGCTCTGTTATACGTGTGCTGTCTCAGACGTTCACGGTCTGCCCGACGCCCATACATTGAAAGTGCAATACACACTGCCTAGCCTGAGCCTGCATTGCAGAGTAAAATAAGGAAATTTAAAAAAAAAATCCTTTTTACGGCTAACGTGCCTGCGTGGCCTGTGGGACTTCACGTCCATCCAAACTGCATAGTTCACAGCCTTGCCTGCGTGCAGCCTTCCTTATAATTTATCTCTGGCTTCATTTAGCATTATATTACCGCTGGCAGCCAGCAACTGCGCGGCAATAATTCACAAACATTTTTACACCGCTCTGTCTCTGCTCGATTCTGAATCCAGCATGCTGAGGGGTAGGGGTAGGGGCAGAGGACGTGGACGCGGTCGCGGTCGAGGACGCGGAGTCCCAAGTGAGGGTGTGGGCATAGAACGAGTTCCTGGTCCAGGTGAATCGCAGCCGGCTGCTGCAGGAGTAGGAGAGAGGACAGTTTCTGGGGTCCTCAGCTTCATATCGCAATTTTTGGGTCCACGTCGTAGACCTTTATTAAAAACCGAGCAGTGTGAGCAGGTCCTGTCGTGGATGGCAGAACGTGCATCCAGCAATCTATCGACCACCCAGTCTTCTACGCCGTCCACTGCTGCAACTCTGAATCCTCTGGCTGCTGCCAGGAACTGTTCTCGGGCCCCTGCCCAGATTGGGCAGCAATGGTTCCTCTCCCACCGGAGGAGTTTTTCGTGACCGATGCCTAACCTTTGGAAAGTTCCCGAGGTCCGAGTGATGAGGCTGGGGACGTCCGGCAACTGTCTCAAGAGCTTTCAGTGGGTGAGGAGGACGATGACGATGAGACACAGTTGTCTATCAGTGAGGTAGTAGTAAGGGCAGTAAGTCCGAGGGAGGAGCGCACAGAGGATTCGGAGGAAGAGCCGCTGGACTATGAGGTGACTGACCCCACCTGGTGTGATAAGCCAACTGAGGACCGGTCTTCAGAGGGGTAGGCAATTGCAGCCGCAGGACAGGTTGGAAGAGGCAGTGGGGTGGCCAGGGGTAGAGGCAGGGCACGAGCGAATAATGCACCAGCTGTTTCCGAAAGCACCCCCTCATGCCAAGCCACCGTGCAGAGGCCAAGGTGCTCTAAGGTGTGGCAGTTTTTCACGGAGACGCCGGACGACCGACGAACAGTGGTGTGCAACCTTTGTTGCGCCAAGATCAGCCGGGGAGCCACCACCACCAGCCTCCCCACCACCAGCATGCGCAGGCATATGATAGCCAAGCACCCCACAAGGTGGGACGAAGGCCATTCACCGCCTCAAGCTTGCGCCACTGCCTCTCCCCCTGGGCCCCAACCTGCCACTGAGATCCAACCCCCCTCTCAGGACACAGGCACGACCGTCTCCTGGCCTGGACCCACACCCTCACCTCCGCTGTCCTCGGCCACATCCAGCAATGTCTCTCAACGCAGCATCCAGCTGTCGCTAAGAGAATCGTTGGAGCGAAAGCGCAAATACACCGCCACGCACCCGCACGCTCAAGCTTTAAATGTCCACATAGCCAAATTGATCAGCCTGGAGATGCTCCCCAACAGGCTGGTGGAAACTGAGGCATTCAAAAACATAATGGCGGCGGCAGCCCCGCGCTACCCTGTCCTCAGTCGCCATTATTTTTCACGGTGTGTCATCCCAGCCCTGCACGACCTCATCTCACGCAACATCGTACGCGCCCTCACCAACTCGGTTACTGCCAAGGTTCACTTTACAACGGACACGTGGACAAGCACAGGCGGGCATGGCCACTATATCTCCCTGACGGCACATTGGGTGAATTTAGTGGAGGCTGGGACCGAGTCAGAGCCTGGGACCGCTCATGTACTACCCACCCCCAGAATTGCGGGCCCCAGATCGGTGCTGATATCTGCGGCGGTGTATGCCACCTCCACTAAACCTTCCTCCTCCTCCAACGCAACCTCTACCTCGCAATCAAGACTTGTCACCAGCAGCACGTTGCCAGCAGTCGGTGTCGCACGGCAGCACAGCAGTGGGCAAGCGTCAGCAGGCTGTGCTGAAACTACTCAGCTTAGGAGAGAAGAGGCACACGGCCCACGAACTGTTGCACTGTCTGACAGAGCTTTTGCCGCTGAGCCGCCAACCGGGCATGGTCATGTGTGACAATGGCCGTAACCTTGTGGCGGCTCTGCAGCTCGGCAGCCTCACGCACGTGCCATGCCTGGCCCACATCTCTAATTTGGTGGTTCAGCGGTTTCTGAAAGGCGACCCACACTTGTCAGACCTCCTCAGCAAGGTGCACCGGGTCAGTGCACATTTCCGCAAGTCCAACATGGACGCTGCCACCCTGCGCACCCTGCAACATCGGTTTAATCTGCCAGTGCACCGACTGCTTTGCGACGTGCCCACACGGTGGAACTCTATGCTTCACATGTTGTCCCGATTGTATGAGCAGCGTAGAGCTATAGTGGAATACCAACTCCAACATGGGCGGCGCAGTGGGAGTCAGCCTCCTCAATTCTTTACAGAAGAGTGGGCCTGGTTGGCAGACATCTGCCAGGTCCTTGGAAACTTTGAGGAGTCTACCCAGATGGTGAGCGGCGATGCTGCAATCATTAGCGTCACCATTCCCCTGCTATGCCTCTTGAGAAGTTCCCTGCAAAGCATAAAGGCTGATGCTTTGCAGGCGGAAACGGAGGCAGGGGAAGACAGTAAGTCGTTGGATAGTCAGAGCACCCTCATGTCTATATCTCAGCGTGTGGAGGAGGAGGAGGAGGAGGAGGAGGGGGAGGAGCCTGAGGAGGAAGAGACAGCTGGACCCACTACAGAGGGTACCCATGCTGCTTGCCTATCATCCATTCAGCGTGTATGGCCTGAGGAGGAGGAGGATCCTGAAAGTGATCTTCCTAGTGAGGACAGCCATGTGTTGCATACAAGTACCCTGGCACACATGGCTGACTTTATGTTAGCATGCCTTTCTCGTGACCCTTGTGTTAGACACATTCTGGCCACTATGGATTACTGGGTGTACACACTGCTTGACCCACGGTATAAGGAGAACCTTTCCACTCTCATTCCCGAAGAGGAAAGGGGTTTGAGAGTGATGCAATACCACAGGGCCCTGGTGGACAAACTGATGGTAAACTTCCCATCTGAGAGCGCTAGTGGCAGAAGGCGAAGTTCCGAGGGCCACGTAGAAGGGGAGGCGCAGAGATCAGGCAGCATGTTCAGCGCAGGCAGGGGAACACTCTCCAAGGCCTTTGCCAGCTTTATGGCTCCCCAGCAAGACTGTCTCTCACCTCCCCAGTCCAGGGTGAGTCGGAGGGAGCACTGTAAGAAGATGGTGAGGGAGTACGCAGCCGATCATACTACCGTCCTCCGTGACGCCTCTGCTCCGTACAACTACTGGGTGTCAAAGCTGGACACGTGGCCCGAACTCGCGCTGTATGCCCTGGAGGTGTTGGCGTGCCCTACGGCTGGCGTTTTGTCAGAGAGGGTGTTTAGTGCAGCTGGGGGAATCATCACGGACAAGCGTACCCGCCTGTCAACTGACAAAGCCGACAGGCTTACACTCATAAAGATGAACAATGCCTGGATTTCCCCAGACTTCTCTTCTCCACCAGCGGACAGCAGCGCTACCTAAATAACTTTGTCAATCTGTGTATGGTATTCGTCCTCCTCCTCCGGCTCCTCCTCCTGAAACTTCTCGTAATCACCGCGAATGGGCAATTTTTCTGTGGGCCAAAAGGCTCATATAACTTTTCTAAATAATATTTATCTGTTTCAATTCTCATTAAAGCATTGAAACTTCCACCTGAACCAATTGTTTTTTAGACTGGGCTGCCTCCAGGCCTAGTTAAAAATTAAGCCACACTACGCTAAGCGATTAATGGGTTTCACCTGCCCTCTGTGTTGGGCATGGGCAATTTTTCTGGGGTACATTTGTACTGTCGGTACAACAATTTTTCGGGCCCTCGCCTACAATGTAATCAAAGTAATTTTTATGGGCTTCGCCTGCACTCATGGTACACCACTGTGTCTGGGGTTGGCCAACACTTTTGCTACAGAAATGTAACTCTGTTCTGCCTACCTATACTTCTTCCACAGTAATGCGTCAGGGGTCTGACTATACTTCAGCAACAGAAATGTTACTTCGTTCTGCCGATACTTCTACTCCTGAAATGTTACCTTGGTTGGTGTATACTGTTACTACTGTAATTTTACTAATACTGGGCTCTGCCCATAATGCTTCAACGGAAATGTTACTGGGGCAGGTCTATACTGCTATAACAGAAAGGTAACTAATAGTGAGCTTTGTCCCTACTGCTTCTATGTTACTGTTGCTGGGGCCTGTCTATACTCCTACTACTGAAATCTTACCAATACTATGCTCTCCCTACACTGCTGCCAGGGAAATGTGAATCTCCTGCTTTGTCCCTACTGCTTCTACGTTACTGTTGCTGGGCCTGACTATACTCCTACTACTGAAATCTTACCAATAATATGCTCTCCCTACACTGCTGCCAGGGAAATGTGAATCTGCTGCTTTGTCCCTACTGCTTCTACGTTACTGTTACTGGGGTCTGTCTATACTGATACTACTGAAATGTTGCTGGGGTCTGTGTATACTGCTGCAAATGAAATGTTAGTGGGGTCTGTCCTCACTGCTGCCAATGAAATGTTACAGGGGTTTGTGCATACTCTTACCGCTGAAATGTAACTAATTCTGGGCTCTGCCTATACTGCTGCTACTGCAATGTTACAGGGTAGTGGAAACGGAGGCTTCCCAAAGACATGATGGTGGCGAGGCCACGCTACTAGGTTCCACAGGCGCGACAACTTTTCAGCGATGCGGTCACTGGGAAGGTGCATATAACCACGGACACGGGGACAGGACACGTACTGCCTCAAAAACTTTCCCGTCCTCCTCCTCCAACAATGAAAACATTCTTGGCTGAAGCCCACCTGCATTTAATCTGACGTTTGCTCTGTAGTCCAGGGCACAGCAATGGGATATATTTATGTACCGCCGGTGGCTTTCTGGGACCCACCCATGCTGTCGGTCCACACAGAGTTGTAACTGCATGTGTCTACTTATAAAGAACCCCAGTCTGACTGGGGCATGCAGTGTGGGTGAAGCCCACCTGCATTTAATCTGACGTTAGCTCTGCTGTCCAGGGCACTGCAATGGGATATATTTATGTACCGCCGGTGGGTTCCAGGGAGCCACCCATGCTGTGGGTCCACAGGGACTTCACATAGGGGATTTGTACCTGCCTGTGTCTATGAATTAAAAACCCCGGTCAGGTTGGGGCATGCAGTGTGGGCCGAAGCCCACCTGCATTTAATCTGACGTTACCTCAGCTGTGCTGGGCAATGCAATAGGATTTATTTATGTACCGCCGGTGGCTTCCTGGGACCCACCCATGCTGTCGGTGCACACGGACTTCAGAATAGGGAGTTATACCTGCCTGTGTCTACTTAAAAAAACCCCAGTCTGACTGGGGCATGCAGTGTGGGCCAAAGCCCACCTGTATTTAATGTGATGTTAGCTCAGCTGTGCAGTGCACTAAAATGGGATATATTTATGTACCGCCGGTGGGTTCCAGGGAGCCACCCATGCTGTGGGTGCACACGGAATTCCCATTGCGGAGTTGTACCTGCCTGTGACTATTTATAAAAAACCCCGGTCAGACTGGGGCATGCAGTGTGGGCCGAAGCCCACCTGTATTTAATCTGACGTTAGCTCTACTATCCGTGGCACTGCATCGGGACAAACTACAGGAGCAATACAGCGCTAATGAGATGTGCACAGCTACGCTAGCATAGAAGTCCTCTGTAGGCCCGCGATTGCTGAGGGTTTGTGCAGAGGCCTATGTCCTGGGTGCAGTGAAAGTCCACTTCCTGCCTAGGATTGCTGAAGCTGTGGGCCGAGGCCTATGTCGTGGGCGCGGTGCAAGTCTGCTATGTTTGGCCACTCAGATCAATTTTTTGTTCATGTCTTGGGCTTCCTAGGACCCCCCTATGCTGTTGGTGCAAACTTAGTTCCCATCGCGGTGTTTGACCTGTCTGGCACAAAGACACTGACTGACTTGGGTAGAGGGCAGAGCGCTGACGGCTTTCCCTTTGCAGTGTGGATTGAGCTATGCGACACCTTGACAGAATAAATACTGTGTGGCACATGGATTCCCCATTGCTATGCCCACGTTTGCAGCTCCCGACGGAGGTGGCACAGGATTGGATGTCTCATTGCTTCTGTACAGCATTGTGGGCTATCGCCCCGCCCCTTTTAAAGAGGGTCGCTGCCTGGCCCTGCCAACCCTCTGCAGTGTGTGCCTCCGGTTCCTCCTCATGGCTGACGCACTTATACATAGACATGAGGGTGGTGTGGCTGTGAGGCCAGCGTGTGACATGAGGGCAGCTGAAGGCTGCACAGGGACACTTTGGTGTGCGCTGTGGACACTGGGTCGTGCGGGGGGGGGGGGGGTTGGGCAGCATGTAACCCAGGAGAAGAGGCAGGGGTGTGTCCCGCAGGCAGTGCTTGTGCTTAGTTGGAGGTAGTGTGGTGCTTCGCTAAGGTGTGGCTTACTAATGAGGGTTTGTCCAAAGTAAAAATTGTTAGGGGGCGGGCCCACTCTTGCCGCTATTGTGGCTGAACAGTGGGACCTGGGAACCTGAAATGCAGCCTAGCATGTTGCCCCTCGCCTGACCTATCCGTTTCTGTGTCGTTTCCATCACTTTCTTGGGTTTTGCAGATTTTCACCAATGAAAACCTTAGCGGAGCATTTTGGTGCTCGCTCATCTCTAATGCTCTGTGCATTTGTGTAGTTTCTGATCGGTGTCTCTTGCTCCTCTACTTTCCTTCTAAATTTTTTCTCTTCGTTCTTTCTTTCCACTTCTACTAGCAAGGATATTAATTGTATTCATTAGCTGTATATTTTTACCTGGCCTTTCACTTCCCATATTGTACTAGTTTAAAGGTCTCCTGATGAGTGTAGCAATGCGCCTGCAAATATATGCTTTTCTGCCTTTGTAAGATGCAACCCGTCTCTAACAAGGAATCCATCATATAGGTAATTCACTCCATGGTCTAGAAATCCAAATTTTTGCTGAGGGCATCATCGACATAGCCAGTTGTTCACCTCTAGAATCCTATTCCATCCCCTTATTCTATAACCATCCACTGGGGGGATGGATGAGAAGACCAACTGTGCTCCTAATTCCTTCACTTTCCTACCAAGATCTTCAAAGTCTCTGCAGATAGTTGCAAGGTTCTTTTTTCATGTTGCACATAGTCAGTAGATGTCCACTTCTGGACTTTTAATAGTTAAAAAATTTTTGAACTGATATTTAAACTATAGGATGTTACTTAAGTGTTAGCAGCATTCGGTCTAGCGATGTCCTCCTAACAGTTACATACGGCTAAACCCAGCAATTATCCCACTCACATCAACTCTTCACTCTTCCCTAAATACTGCTGGATTATGCAAGGGACCCTGGAGGTCCCTTCTAACTTGATACAATTCTATCATAGTGTAAATAAAAAAGAACCCATGCTTATAAGATAGTGTAAAGGAAAATTAGTAATACTCATTGGGAGAGGGGAGTCTAGTATGGAAATTAGAACCCCTCTCTGGGTCGTATAGCAGAATTCAGTATAGCCGGATGGTAATGGAAAACAGGTATTTTAATAACACAAAAATAAACACAGGCCTTCAAATGTTGCAACGTATTTCAGTGTCTCTAAAGCACTTTTTTTAAGCATAACTCCAAGTATCGATGGAAAGAACGCTCGCGTAAATATTTGAGGTCCATGAACACGAAATATGTTCAAAATTATTATGCAGAATTCAGTTTTTGAAAGCATGACATTTATTTCATTTCCAACATAAATCTGTTTTACTGCAAGCACAGATAATTTAGCAAAAAAAAAAAACACGCATTAAAACCTAAAGCTTATATTTTTAAAATGACACCCATTCTCATATATCTTCCTTTTGAAGAGTGCATTGTGCATAACAGGTGGAGTCTCAGCCATAGGCGTACCTTGAGGTGAAGCAGGGGTCGCCGTTGCGACCCAGCCCGTGCTCTGCGGGGGCCCAGATGCCCTGCCATATTCAAAATTCACACTTGTACACTCTATAGAAAGCAGAGCAGTGCAACCTGCATTACACTGACAACGGCATGATTGGTACGGCCAGGGGGTGTGGCTGCCAGAGGGGAGGCGGGGCTGACATACCGACAGAGAACACTGCAGCTGTGGCTCCTCTCGGGTTACTTCTCTTCTCGCAGCGTGTCGGCATCCACCAGTGATACGTCCCGGGAACCAAGAAGCTGCTATCTGCTTCCAGCAAAAAGTATACTCCCGATTGGCTCCTGCCACAGGCTGGTCAAATGACTTGCTACATGAGTGTGACATAATCAGAGGTCCTTGACAGACAGCAGACACACCCGGCACCCGATTCAGGTAGTTTACCATGCGCTGCTGGCTCCCGGGAGGAGGACCCCTCCATCTGCTGGGAGTCCCACAAACTAGTAGAGTTACTGAGGTGAGGAGATTTACATGAAGTTCATCCAATAACAGCAGTGAATGCCGGCCATTAACTCTTTCATGACTGGCCTGTTTTAAGCACTAATGAGCAACCAATTCTTAAGACTTTATTTTTGTTGCATTCCTAGGGTCAGAACTTTCTTTTTTCTCATTGACATCTTTGTTTTGAGGACTTGTTTTTGCGTGGCAAGTTGTATATTTAATGGCATAATTTTTGGGCACGTATAACGCATTCTTGAACTTTTATCAATTTTTTTTGCAGGAGAATTGTGATTTTTTTTGTTTTTTAGACCCTTTCCGATTGCTGAATAAATTACTAGTATTATTCTCCGGCTCAGCTAATTTCCAGCGATATTAACCCCTTTCTGCCACAGGGCGTAACTGTACGTCCTGGCAGGGAGGTACTTAGCGCAACGGGACGAACACTTACACCCTGGGGATAGTGCCAGATCAGAAGAGATCCCGTGCTATCCAGCAGCAAGAGTCCGGCCTCCCCTTGCAACAACGGTAGTGCATCTGGACAGCAACCCCCGCTGTTAACACCTTCCCTACCGCAATCTACGTAGATTTCGGCATGTAAAGGGCTCACAGAGGGAGCGCGCTCCCGCTGTGATGTCATCACACTCTCGCGATGTAATCGCAGAGAGCCCGATGGGTTGCCATGGCAACAAGACACAAAATACAGGCGTCCTGCTTTGCTATTGCCTGTGATCGCTATAACAAGCGATAGGGCATTTTAGAACAGAAGTCCTGCAATGCATTATCATAGTGATCAAAGCTGCTATTGTACAAGTCCCCTACAGGGACATAAAAGTGTTTAAAGAGAATTGTAAAACAAAAATGTAAAAAGAAAATTTTGTGCTTTTTCCAATACTAGCATAAAAAAATTAAAATCCCACATATTTGCTATCGCCGTATCCGTAACAACACGTACAATAAGTTGAACACACTTTTTATCCTGCATGACAAAAAGCCTAAAAAAACAGGCAAAATGCTAATTGTTTTCATTTTGCCTCCCAAAAAACGCAATAAAAGTGATCAAAAAATCCGTATGTACCCCAAAATGGTACCAGTAAAAACTACTGCTCGTCTCGCAAAAAATAAGCCCTCACAGAGCTCTGTCCGTGGAAAAATAAAAACATGGAAAATATAGAACATGGAATGCAGCGATTTAGTAAAAGTAAATAATTTCCAAAAAAGGGTTTTTATTACGGAAAAGTGGAAAAACCTAAAAAAAAGAGTTTTGGTATCATTGTAATCGTACCGACCCACAGAAAAAATGTATTGTTTAATTTATGCTGCATGATTAGAACCTCCCGCCTAAAAAAAAAATCTATGGCAGAATTGATGTGATTTCTCTCCCTGCTATCATAAAACAAATAATAAAAATTTTACAATATAGTCTATGTATCCAAAAATTGCACTATTAAAAACTACAGTTCGCCACGCAAAAAAGCCCTTATAGGGCTGTGTCGACGAGAAAATAAAGTTATAGATTTTGAAAAATGGAGATGAAAATCTGCCAAAAATCGTTGCCCAAAATAGTCCATGTCCTTAAGGGGTTAAGTTTATACAGTATTTATTTATTTATTTTCACTTTTTTTTTTATACACTAAACACCCTTTTTTTTTGGATTTTTTATAGATTTGCTTTTCAGTCGCTGCATTCCAGGAGACATTTTGTTTTTTTATTTTTCCATCAATGGATCCTCTGAGTGCTTATTTTTCTTTTTTGTTTTTTTGTGGGATGAACTCTAGTACCCTGTTATACCACCTCTAGCTTGGATAAAAGATGTGATACAGGTGGGCATGGAGGCTCTAGTACCCTGTTGTATATATATGTTCTATTCGTGATGAATCTGGTGACTGGGCAACCACGGAAGTGTGACAATGTTATGGAGGCATCCCTGTAAACCCCTTGTGTATGCGGCCAACACTGGCGTACCATGAGAGGTTGCAATGGCGACCGGGCCCCATAGCAAATGTGGGGTGGGGTGGGGTCAGTCACCTCATCGTCCACCAGCTCTTCCTCTTTATCCTGTGTCTGCTCCTCCCTCAGACTTACTGCCCTAACAACAACCTCCCTGACAGACAACTGTGTCTCATCATCATCATCCACAAAAAGCTCTTGAGACACTACTTGGAAGTCGCCAGCCTCATCACCCTGACACTTTGAAAGTTCCAAATTTTGGGCATCGGTCACAACAAACTCCTCAGGTGGCTGATGAACCATTTTTTCTGACTCAGGGCAGGGACCCGAGAACAGTTCCTAGGAGTATGCCTGTTCAGAATCTCGCCTTTTTCTGGAGTGACCAGGCTGGGAGAAAGGAGGAGCAGCTTAAGGAGTCAGAGGTGCAGTCCCTTGGCCAGCACGAGTGGACTACGTGGAAGAGTGGGTGTTGGATAAATTACTGGACGCTATCCATGTCAGCACCTGATCGCGCTGTTGTGCTTGTAATAATGGTCTACCACGTGGACCTGCAAAATGTGAGATGAAGCTGGGGAGCAGAGATATGCGGCGCTCTACTAATCCCTCAGCAGTAGGCACTGTTTCACCCCGCGTAGTGTTGTTAGATAGCAGAAATTCACAGCCATCCAGAGACTGGTATATAGTGTACACTCTCAACAGGCCCAGAAAAATTTAAAAGTGTATACTGCTGTTGCATAACGCCAATTCAGAGACCCCCAGAGACTGGTGTAAACTGTATGCTCTCTACAGGCACAGAAGAAATTTAAGAGTCTATACTGCTGTTGAATAGCGCCAATTCACAGGCCCCCAGAGACTGGTATATAGTGTGCTTGAAAAAAAAAATCTGTGTGCACTACTGGTCCCAGCTAGGCAAAATGCTGATGCACACAATGAGAGTAGTAGTAGTCCTAAAAAGGACTGTTGGGTTCTGGTAGTTAGGATCCCTGCCTAACCTCAACCTAATCCCTACACTAACACTTTCCCTGCCTAGCACTGCTAGCAGCAGCTCTATCCCTAATCTCATGCAGCATGCGTCTGAGGCGAGCCGCGGGCGGCAACAGTTTAAATACTCGTCGGTCACCTGATCCGGCCAGCCACTCACTGCTGTAGACATGCAGAGGGTTGGCACGTCATAGCAGGAAGTGGTAAAGCCTTCCCTGCATGTTTAGTGGCTAAAAAATGTCACTAAACATGCGGGGAGGGGACATTAAAGTTTCTCGAGTACCGCGTGGTGCTCGCTAGAGTAACGAGTACCATCAAGTATGCTACTACTCGAACAAGCATCAAGCTCGGACGAGTATGCTCGCTCATCTCTAGTTATAACATTTTTTTGTGGAAGATTTCTGGGTTGTAGGAGCTCTAGATAAGAAAGGGATTGATTTATTTGGGAATGTATATTCCAGTATTTGAGGTTTGTTCAAAAAAGACTGGATCTGACACCATGGGTAGAAATCTTTTGTGGATATGTTGAATTTCTCTCTAAGAGCTTGAAAAGGAATGTTCTTTTTATCATCTGCAAAGTCAGAAATTAGTTTAATACCCTGCCTGATCCAATTCCTAATAGGCAGGTTAGGGATAAATGTCTCTATGGGTAGTTCTAAGGGCTTTCTTTCAGGGGCATTTTTGTATTTGTAGGCATAAAGATTCCAAGCCTGAAGGGATGTCAGCATGGGAGGTGATATGGTATATATGTCTCAGGACATAGGGAGGTTTGGATAGATGATACTAAGATTTGAAGCTTTAAGGAGGGAGTCCAATAATTTGTTCCCATTTAGCTGTCTTTCCATAGAGCTCCATGGCGGCATCTGAGGACCTTCTAACCATAGTGTTGATTGATTTACATTTAGTGCTTGATAGTAGGACCACAGATTGGGTACACTCCCAGTCCCTCCTGTCTAAGGTGGAGATATAGGATACCTGCTGCAACTCTGGGTCTCTTCCGCCCCCACAGAAATTGTAACAGTTGTTTTTAGAATTTTTCTATGGTGTTGTGAGGTATCGGGATAACCAGGGTACGAAAGTGGTATAGAATCTTCGGTAATATTAGCATCTTATACCAAACTATTCTGCCAAAGCACAATGGTTCCTTTTTTTCAAGTGACCTCAATTCTAGTTCGATTGAAGAAAATAGTGGGTTAAAATTTAGGGGAATAATGTCTTTTAGTGGGTGACAGAGCTTTATACCTAGGTAGGAAATCATGAGAGGCCATTGAAAGGAGAACTCCTTCTGTATGTTTGTCTTTAGACATGTATGTGCCAATATCTATGTCCACAATTTGGGATTTGCTTATATTTGGATTATAGTATGAAGCCTTACCAAATGAGGTCACAATATTCTCCACTGCTCTCAAGGATCCCAGGGGGTTCGTCATCGTCAGAGAGCACATGATCTGCGAACAGTCCGATTTTTTTTTTTTTTTTATAAACTCGTTTTTATTGACTTTTCCATAGTGTACAACAAAAGTTATCCCAACTATGTCATAACGTACATTTGAAATACATTATACAAGTATAATGTCAAACTTTCACGAACAATTTTGGTTTTTATAAAGAATGTTCATGTATTGTCATCTCTGCTTATTACTAATATTCATATGCATATTAAGAACCCAATGCTTATTATTACCAAAATAAGATGCAAAAGTAGAACAAACATTTTACATACAGTATTTTCTAAAATATATATATATATATTTTGTATTGTATATACCAGATTGTTTATGCATATACATAATTATATATATATATATCTTGACATATATAACTTATTAACTTTTAACCCCCCCAAAAAAGGCAACGATATTCAGCTAAATAAATGAATCGATGAATAAAGTTGAAAATTATTGGCAAGTCAGCATGTGTCTTCCCTTGGTTTTCTGTTTACTATTTTGGGGCTATTCTAAATCGAAATCCAAAGTTATAATTAGCCCTTGGCTTAACACTTCTCCTGTACTGTCAAGACTTATCCCTTTCCATTATTTTTAGGTTATTTTTAGTTTCTCCAAACGATTTACGTCATCTTGGATATAATACCAGGTTGTGTTGACAAACAGGCGCATGCATTCAATGATCTCGTTTAAGTCAAGAAATCTTTCGATAAAAACTGGCTAGTTTTTAAAAAAATTTGAGGCTTGGGATTTTGCGCATTTTTCTAATTCCAGTCTTTCCATTCTCAAAAGATATTTCAATTGCTGTAGTATATCTGATATTGTCAGGGATTGGGCTCGTAGCCAATTTGTCAGCAAACACCTTTTGCTTATTAAAAAAATAGTATGTATCATACCAGAGTTTCTAGTGTGGCTAGGGAAAGAGTGAAATACACAAACTTGTGGTGTTAACTGTATAGTCAATCCCCCAAGGTTACATAATAGTGTTTGTGTCTCCATCCAAAATGTTTTAATTTTAGGACAGTGCCAGATACCATGCATAAAATTGGATTTTGGTAGGGAGCATCTCGGGCATGCCTGCAATCTGGCAGGGCCTTTGGGGCACAGGGGAATGTCGAAGCCATATATTGCTCCATGCATAATTTTAAAGTAAGTTTTCCGCCATCTTTCATTTGTTATGGCTTTTCTTATGGCAATCCATCCTTCAAGTATCCCTTGAGATATATCAGGATCCTGGAGCTCCCGCACCCATCTCTTAAACAGTGAAGGATTGTCTAACACTGCCCACCCGTCCCTGAATCTAGCGTATAGATCAGAAATAGAGTGTCTCTGTGAGGACATTTGTTAGCCTATTGCGTAAGAAGCTCCGTAATTGTGCATATGGCAAAAAGTGAGATGCAGGCAAATCATATATTTCACACATCTCCCTGAACACTCTGTATCTAACTTTTTCCTGGTGGAGAAGGTGTTGAACCATCATAATACCTTTGCTACGCCACAATTCAAACATTTTATTGTCTTGACCCTCCCTGAACTCTGGATGTCCCCATAGATCCATATGTTTTGACAATTTGAAAGGAAGTCTGTAGGCTTTACGAATTATTTTCCAAGTGGCAATAGTATCTCTTGCCATAGTGGAGTGTTTAACTTCCGGTGGGAGGTTAGAGAATCCTACGTGGAGGAGGGCATTTGGGTTCCAGGGATATAGCATTTCCGTTTCTAGTTCATAGTTTGAAAAATAATTGGTCCTCTGCAGCCAATCCAGCGAATGGCGCATAAGGCTGGCTACATTATATGCACGTATGTCTGGAAAATTGAGCCCCCCCTGTTTTTGGGAAGCATAAGCTTTTTTAAAGAAATACATGGGCGATTTCTTGACCATATAAATGTGGAAAATGCGGTATATAGTTTCCCCAAATCCTGACGTTTAAGTAAGAGTGGGATAGTTTATAGAGGGTAAAGAAGCTTTGGGAAGCTAATCATTTTGATCAATTGGCATCGCCCCAAAAGTGATAGCGGGTGGTTTTTCCACCTATCAAGTTCACTTGTAATTTTGTGAATTATTGGGAGATAGTTTAGCCTATATAGGCTTTCTGGAACTCTGCCTATGTTTATCCCTAGGTATTTAATAGAAGTCTTTACTATCATGACTTGGATCATTTTATTGTGCATATTGTGCACACTGCCCCTGGGAGAAATATCCAGTAGTTCGTATTTTGTAGTGTTGACTTTGAATCCTGATTGTTTCCCAAACTCAGCAAGCAAGGCTAAAACCCGCGGCAGGTCCCTGCACGGGTGTGCAAGTGCCAACAAAATATCACCTGCGAACAACATATATTTAACTTGTTTATTGCAGATTTTGATCCCCTCTATATCTCTGCTTCCCTCCAGCATACGCGCCAAT
Source organism: Eleutherodactylus coqui (assembly GCF_035609145.1). Classification (NCBI taxonomy): domain Eukaryota; kingdom Metazoa; phylum Chordata; class Amphibia; order Anura; family Eleutherodactylidae; genus Eleutherodactylus; species Eleutherodactylus coqui. Next base: position 152,727,284 of record NC_089840.1, read on the forward strand.
GGTTCTATTGTGATATTAAAAAGCAATGGGGAGAGAGGGCAACCTTGTCTGGTACCCTTCTGCAATGGGAACCTTGCACAAAGGAATTCAGGGGTGTATATTTGTGCCTGTGGGGAGGCATATAGGTTCCATATATAGGAGCAAAAGGGCCCCCCAAAGCCCATCTTGTCCATCACCACTCCCAGCCATTTCCATGAGACATTATCAAACGCCTTTTCTGCATCTATTGTTAAAAGTGCTGAATGGGTGCGCCGATGGATTAGTCTTAACATCGTCAAGAATTGTCAGGATTTTTCGAATGTTTGTGATAGCAGATCTGCCCTTCACAAAACCAGATTGTAAGGGAGAGATCAACTGTGGCATCACATTGGCTAGGCGGTCAGCCATAATTTTCACAATCAATTTCAGGTCAGTATTAATTAGAGAGATTGGTCAATAAGCTGTTGCATCAGTGGGGGCCTTGCCCGGCTTAGGGAGCAATTTAATATGGGCTGTATTCATTTCTAATGGGATGAGTTGCATCTGCATGTACCCATTAAATAGAGTCTCCAGTAATGGGGTCGCCTTGTCTTTGAGAACTCGCTTGTATATCCGTCCGACCCTGGGGCCTTGTTGTTTTTTAAGTTTGATATGGCTTCTTTTATCTCTATTTGCGATATGGGTGAATTTAAAAGGTCACACTGTTCTTCAGACAAGGATGGTAATGATATGCAGGAGGGAATATCTGTTGCGTAAAAATTAAAGAAAATATCATTTATTTTTTTGGGTGGGACTGCATTTTACCGAAATGGTCTTTCAGGCCTAGAATATTTGATATACCAAAGGGTCCTCTTGCCAGATTGGCCATGAGTTTGCCTGCTTAAGGCCTCATGTCCACGGGCAAAATAGGATTTTGAATCCGCAGCGGATCACCCGCATGCGGATCCGCACCCCATAGGGATGCATTGACCACCCGCGGGTAGATAAATACCCGCGGATGGTCAATAAAAGTGATTTTTTTAAAAATGGAGCATGAAAAAATCCGGACCATGCTCCATTTTCGTGCGGGTCTCCCTCGGGGACGGCTCCCGCAGGCTTCTATTAGAGCCTATGGAAGCCGTCTGAATCCGCGGGAGACCAAAATCAGAATATACTCACCTGCTCCGGATCTTCCCTTCTTCGCAGCTTCATCTTCTCTCCATCGCGGCCGGATCTTTTTTCTTCTGGCCAGCGCATGCGCGCGGCACGCAACCGACGTGCCGTGCACATCCGCCGAGCCGAAGAAAGAAGATCCGGCCGCGACTGAGAGAAGATGAAGCTGCGACGAAGGGAAGATCCGGAGCGTGCAAGAGGTGAGTTAATTCTTATTTTCAGCGCTCATGTCCGCGGGGCAGGAGGGACCCGCTACGGATTCTCCATGGAGAATCCGTAGCGGGCCTGATTTTCCCCGTGGACATGAGGCCTTAGTCCCAAATTTAAATAAACGTGCCTCGCTATGTGAATGTGTTAATTGCTCATGTTTTTGTAGCCATAGTTCATAAGATTCCTTAGTCTCCATCCATTTCTGTTTATTATTCATGGTTGGGCTAGATTGGAAAGAAGTATATGCCCCACGCAAGAGGGAACTGAAATGTTCTATTTTGTCTTTGATATTTCGTTTTAGTGAAATTATGTATGCAATCAATCTGCCTCTAAGAACAGTTTTAGCCGTGTCACATAACAATTGGGGGTTATCCGAGTGAACCCTAATTGTCCGACATATATTCAAGCCACCATCCCCGCAGCATCAATCCAAAATTCTCGTCTTCAGCTAAGTATGTAGGGAATCGCCATATATAATCTGTACCCCTAGGAACTTTGTCATGTCATGTTAGTATCACCGGAGCATGATCTGAGATCACTAATTGCCCAATATCGGTTTTAATAACTCTGGAGAGCAAGTTAGGTGATAATAGTACATAATCTATTCTGGACCAGGAATCATGTGCATGAGAATAGTGTGTGAACTCTCGTCCTTCAGGGTTAAGTTCTCGCCATATATCTCTAAGTTGTTGTGCACTAGTAAAATTTTGGAAGGTGGCATCATAATACCTAGTGCTATTCTCACTTGGGGTATGACTACGACGGTCTTCTGTAACATTAAGTACTGAATTAAAGTCTCCTCCCACCAGTTTAAGATCCAGTGTGTCTGTCATGAGCCGATCCAACAGGTCTGTGAAGAATTGTTTATTGCTGGTATTAGGGCCATAGATATTGTAAATGCTAAATTCCTCTAGACTACTCTTAACACGTATGTGCAGGATTCTGCCATTAGAGTCATGACAATGTTCGTGTACCGTTACTCCCAATCCTTTTTTTAATAAGTATTATCACTCCTGCCTTTGAATGAACTGCAGGTGACCCGTAAACTTCCCCCACCCATAGCCTCCGCATACGAAAATAATCCACCACAGGCAAATGTGTTTCTTGAAGCAGAGCAATGTCTACGTTTAACCGCTTTAGATGACGCAATATTAGCGTTCGCTTTTGCAGTCCCTTCACATTCCAGGAGATGACTTTCATAATAAAATTACCGTGTAAATCTGTATTTTGCCAACAAATCTACCACCTTATAACTTTAACTGAAACAAAAACCAGTATAGTACCAGAAACGAAGTTCTCCCACTTCGCGTCAAGTGCGATGCAGAGAATCAAATAAATAAAAGATGCCGTCTCTTTTACGGAAAAATGTCTTCCCCGAAGAGAGAATGCATGAATTAACTTCCTCTAATTCCGCTTTGTGGGCAACTTCAGGAGTAACTTTGTCTATCACAACACTGTTGCGACAATAAGAAAATAGCATAAATTATTTGCTCCTATATAATTTGCTGAAGTGGAAAGCCCACCATTAGATTTAAATCAATAACCCCACTCCAGACTTTTTCTTAGATCTCTCCTCCCCCCAATAATAGTAAGAGTTAGCCCATATCCAAAAAGATTGTCCATAACAATATCAATACTTCATCTAGTGTCCATTGTCTGCCCTTGTCTTAGATAATGCCCTTTGCTGTTGCATACTCATTACTAGAGATGAGCGAACGTACTCGTCCGAGCTTGATACTCGTTCGAGTATTAGCGTGTTCGAGATGCTCGTTACTCGTAACGAGTACCACGCGATGTTCGGGTTACTTTCACTTTCATCTCTGAGACGTTAGCGCGCTTTTCTGGCCAATTGAAAGACAGGGAAGGCATTACAACTTCCCCCTGTGACGTTCAAGCCCTATACCACCCCCTGCAGTGAGTGGCTGGCGAGATCAGGTGTCACCGGAGTATAAAAATCGCCCCCTTCCGCGGCTCGCCACAGATGCATTCTGACATAGCTGAGGGAAAGTGCTATCGTGTTGGAGCTGCTATAGGGAGAGTGTTAGGAGTTATTGTAGGCTTCAAGAACCCCAACGGTCCTTCTTAGGGCCACATCTAACCGTGTGCAGTACTGTGGAGGCTGCTTTTTGCAGTGTTGCACATTTTTTATTTTTTTTGGTATATCGGCCGTGCAGAGCATTGCGCCCTGCAGTAATACTCCAGGGACAGAAGTGCTTAGGCAGGGAGAGCGTTAGGAGTATTTTAGGCTTCAAGAACCCCAACGGTCCTTCTTAGGGCCACATCTAACTGTGTGCAGTACTGTGGAGGCTGCTTTTTGCAGTGTTGCACTTTTTTTTTTTTTGGTATATCGGCCGTGCAGAGCATTGCGCCCTGCAGTAATACTCCAGGGACAGAAGTGTGGAGGTAGGGACAGAAGACATATTATTGATTGAATATAGGCAGTGGGCCTTTGCTAAAAAAATTTGGACAAAAAATCTATTTGGCCTGCCTGTCACTGTGCTCAGTGTTCTGGGTCTGTGTGTGCTGGGTGTAGTAGTTCTACAAAATCATACGCAGCCAGCTAAGTATTACAGCAAACTTGCGCCAAATTATTTCCTGGCTCTGTCTGGGCTCTGAAATCACCGCTGTGTTGCAGTTGACAGTGCAACACTCTGCAGTTCTGTGACATAGTCCAGGGACAGAAGTGTGGAGGCAGGGACAGAAGACATATCATTGATTGAATATACGCTGTGGGCCTTTGCAAAAAAATTTGTGGGAAAAAATCTATTTGGCCTGCCTGTCACTGTGATCAGTGTTCTGGGTCTGTGTGTGCTGGGTGTAGTAGTTCTACAAAATCATACGCAGCCAGCTAAGTGTTACAGCAGGCTTGCGCCAAATTATTTCCTGGCGTTCCGTAAACGAAGTCAGCCTCCAACCACAGGCCAATAAGCGGCACATTTAATTACAGCGTTCTGTTTCTGCACTACTGGTAATACACCATGCTGAGGGGTAGGGGTAGGCCTATAGGACGTTGACGCGGGCGAGGACGCGGAGGCCCAAGTCAGGGTGTGGGCACAGGCCGAGCCAGTGCGGTGGCCAGGGGTAGAGGCAGGGCCAGACAGAATAATCCACCAACTGGTTCCCAAAGCGCCCCCTCGTGCCATGCCACCCTGCAGAGGTCAAGGTGCTCTACGGTGTGGCAGTTTTTCACAGAGACGCCTGACGACCGACGAACAGTGGTGTGCAACCTTTGTCGCGCCAAGATCAGCTGGGGAGGCACCACCACCAGCATGCGCAGGCATATGATGGCCAAGCACCCCACAAGGTGGGACGATGCCCGTTCACCGCCTCCGGTTTGCACCACTGCCTCTCCCCCTGTGCCCCAACCTGCCACTGAGATCCAACCCCGCTCTGAGGACACAGGCACTACCGTCTCCTGGCCAGCACCCACACCCTCACCTCCGCTGTCCTCGGCCCCATCCAGCAATGTCTCTCAGCGCAGCGTCCAGACGTCAGTAGCGCCACTGTTTGAGCGCAAGCGCAAGTACGCCGCCACGCACCCGCACGCTCAAGCGTTAAACGTGCACATTGCCAAATTGATCAGCCTGGAGATGCTGCCGTATAGGCTTGTGGAAACGGAGGCTTTCAAAAGCATGATGGCGGCGGCGGCCCCGCGCTACTCGGTTCCCAGTCGCCACTACTTTTCCCGATGTGCCGTCCCAGGCCTGCACGACCACGTCTCCCGCAACATTGTACGTGCCCTCAACAACGCGGTTACTGCCAAGGTCCACTTAACAACAGACACGTGGACAAGCACAGGCGGGCAGGGCCACTATATCTCCCTGACGGCACATTGGGTGAATTTAGTGGAGGCTGGGACAGAGTCAGAGCCTGGGACCGCTCACGTCCTACCCACCCCCCGAATTGCGTGCCCCAGCTCGGTGGTGGTATCTGCGGCGGTGTATGCTTCCTCCACTAAACCACCCTCCTCCTCCTATGCAACCTCTGTCTCGCAATCAAGATGTGTCAGCAGCAGCACGTCGCCAGAAGTCGGTGTCACGCGGCGTGGCAGCACAGCGGTGGGCAAGCGTCAGCAGGCCGTGCTGAAACTACTCAGCTTAGGAGAGAAGAGGCACACGGCCCACGAACTGCTGCAGGGTCTGACAGAGCAGACCGACCGCTGGCTTGCGCCACTGAGCCTCCAACCGGGCATGGTCGTGTGTGACAACGGCCGTAACCTGGTGGCGGCTCTGCAGCTCGGCAGCCTCACGCATGTGCCATGCCTGGCCCATGTCTTTAATTTGGTGGTTCAGCGCTTTCTGAAAAGCTACCCACACTTGTCATACCTGCTCGGAAAGGTGCGCCAGCTCTGCGCACATTTCCGCAAGTCCCACGCGCACGCAGCCACCCTGCGCACACTGCAACATCGGTTTAATCTGCCAGTGCACCGACTGCTGTGCGACGTGCCCACACAGTGGAACTCTACGCTCCATATGTTGGCCAGGCTCTATGAGCAGCGTAGAGCTATTGCGGAATACCAACTCCAACATGGGCGGCGTAGTGGGAGTCAGCCTCCTCAATTATTTACAGAAGAGTGGGCCTGGTTGGCAGCCATCTGCCAGGTCCTTGGAAACTTTGAGGAGTCTACCCAGATGCTGAGCGGGGATGCTGCAATCATTAGCGTCACCATTCCTCTGCTATGCCTCTTGAGAAGTTCCCTGCAAAGCATAAAGGCAGACGCTTTGGAATCGGAAACGGAGGCGGGGGAAGACAGTATGTTGCTGGATAGTCAGAGCAACCTCATGTCTATATCTCAGCGCGTTGAGGAGGAGGGGGAGGAGCATGAGGAGGAGGGGGAAGAGACAGCTTGGCCCACTGCTGAGGGGACAGATGCTGCTTGCCTGTCATCCTTTCAGCGTGTATGGCCAGAGGAGGAAGAGGAGGAGGAGGAGGAGGGGGAGGAGCATGAGGAGGAGGGGGAAGAGACAGCTTGGCCCACTGCTGAGGGTACAGATGCAGCATGCCTGTCATCCTTTCAGCGTGTATGGCCAGAGGAGGAGGAGGAGGAGGATCCTGAAAGTGATCTTCCTAGTGAGGACAGCCATGTGTTGCGTACAGGTACCCTGGCACACATGGCTGACTTCATGTTAGGATGCCTTTCTCTTGACCCTCGCGTTACACGCATTCTGGCCACTACGGATTACTGGGTGTACACACTGCTCGACCCACGGTATAAGGAGAACCTTTCCACTCTCATACCCGAAGAGGAAAGGGGTTCGAGGGTGATGCTATACCACAGGACCCTGGCGGACAAACTGATGGTAAAATTCCCATCCGACAGCGCTAGTGGCCGAAGGCGCAGTTCCGAGGGCCAGGTAGCAGGGGAGGCACAGAGATCAGGCAGCATGTACAGCACAGGCAGGGGAACACTCTCTAAGGCCTTTGACAGCTTTCTGGCTCCCCAGCAAGACTGTGTCACCGGTCCCCAGTCACGGCTGAGTTGGCGGGAGCACTGTAAAAGGATGGTGAGGGAGTACGTAGCCGATCGCACGACCGTCCTCCGTGACGCCCCTACAACTACTGGGTGTCGAAGCTGGACACGTGGCCTGAACTCGCGCTGTATGCCCTGGAGGTGCTTGCTTGTCCTGCGGCTAGCGTCTTGTCAGACAGTGTGTTTAGTGTGGCTGGGGGAATCATCACGGATAAGCATACCCACCTGTCAACCGACAGTGCCAACAGGCTTACACTCATCAAGATGAACAAAGCGTGGATTTCCCCAGACTTCTCTTCTCCACCAGCGGACAGCAGCGATACCTAAACAATATGTAGGCTGCACCCGCGGATGGAAGCATCGTTCTCTATCACCATCCAAAACGGGGACCTTTTTGCTTCATCTATCTGTGTATAATATTCCTCCTCCTCCTCCGCCTGCTCCTCCTCCTGAAACCTCACATAATCTCGCCGAGTGGGCAATTTTTCTTAGGCCCACAAGGCTCAGTCATATAATTTTTGTAAACAATTTTTATACGTTTCAATGCTCATTAAAGCGTTGAAACTTTCACCTCAACCAATTTTTATTTTCACTGGGCTGCCTCCAGGCCTAGTTACCAATTAAGCCACATTAACCAAAGCGATTAATGGGTTTCACCTGCCCTCTCGGTTGGGCATGGGCAATTTTTCTCAGGTACATTAGTACTGTTGGTACACCAATTTTTGTGGGCCCTCGCCTACAGTGTAATCCAATTAATTTTTAGCCCACCTGCATTACAGCTGACGTAACATCAGCTGTGTTGGGCACTGCAATGGGATATATTTATGTACCGCCGGTGGGTTCCAGGGAGCCACCCATGCTGTGGGTCCTCAGGGAGTTGTAACTGCATCTGTCCACTTCTAAAGAACCCCAGTCTGACTGGGGCATGCAGTGTGGGCCGAAGCCCACCTGCATTAAACATGACATTACCTCAGCTGTGATGGGCAATGCAATGGGATATATTTATTTACCGCCGGTGGCTTCCTGGCACCCACCCATGCTGTGGGTCCACAGGGACTTCACAATAGGGAGTTGTACCTGCCTGTGTCTATGAATTAAAAACCCCGGTCAGGTTGGGGCATGCAGTGTGGGCCGATCCACCTGCATTTAATCTGACGTTAGCTCTGCTGTCCAGGGCACTGCAATGGGATACATTTATGTACAGCCGGTGGGTTCCAGGGAGCCACCCATGCTTTGGGTGCACACGGAATTCCCATTGCGGAGTTGTACCTGCCTGTGACTATTTATAAAAAAATGCGGTCTGACTGGGGCATGCAGACACCTTGACAGAATGAATAGTGTGTGGCACATAGGTTCCCCATTGCTATGCCCCCGTCTGCAGCTCCAGATGGAGGTGGCTGTCAGGATTGGCTGCTATCATGGTCGCCGTGGTCGCACGGCAGACGCTGTCGCCCCTGCTGCTATTGCGAGACGCAGGGGGACTCCCACGCTAGTCATCACTCCTGCTCGCCCGGCTCCTACACGGCGCAGAGGTGCTAGGAGCATAGCTGCTGCTGCCCGGCGCCGTGTTCCTGTTTCCATGGCAGCCTGCTGCATCTCCACTGACCTAGTCTGGTCTGCTAGTGCTGACGGATGGTCTCCCAGCATTTCTGATTCTCCTGCTGCTGTCAGGTGCTCCGCCCCAATCAGCTGCTGGGGCGGGAGCTCTGACAGCATTTAACCCCCTCAGTTGCTTCCTGACACTGCCAGTGTTTGTATAGGCTTCCTTGCACTCACCAGCGTTTCCTTGTATTCCTGTTTATTAGTGTATTGACCTTGGCTTTTCCCCTGACCTGACTTTGTCTCCTCCTTCTGTACTGCCTTTCTCCGGACTGACTTTAGTACTTGACCCTGGCTTGCTCCTGGACTGGTTTGCGGTTTTTCCTTTGTGCTTCGCTCTGGTTGTCTGTCTGTCCGTTTGTTTTCTGTTTCCAGGGATTGTGGATTTCCCCAGCATTCCCCTAGCCAGTGTAGGGACCGTCGCCCAGTTGCCCGCCTGGGGTTAGCCAGGAGTGGAGGCAAGTAGGCAGGGACAGGGGTTGTGGGCTACGTTGCAGGGACCCCCAACTCCTGCTTTCCCTGGTATCCTGACAGAAACACTGGCCCAAAAGACGTTCTTTGGTCCCTACGTCCGCCCAGCCAAACTAAGTCCACCTATGGAGGCTGTTTCAGCCCTAGCTAATCAGGTGCAGAGCCTGACAGATAGGGTGCAAGATTTAACTACACGGTTCCTCCAGCAGGAACAGGCTGCGGCTAGCGCACCAGCGGTGCTGCCGCCTGCTTATTCTGATAAGCTTGAGCCCAAGGCTACCCTCCCTGGTTTCTTTTCTGGGAACCGGAGACAGTTTTTCTCCTTCCGGGAGGGGTGAAGCTGTATTTCAGTTTCTGTCTGTACTCCTCTGGAACTGAGTTCCAAAGAGTGGGAGTTGTCATATCCCGCTTGAGAGGTGACCCGCAGAATTGGGCTTTTTCCTTGCCCGCCGACTCGCCCATCAGGCAGTCCCTAGACTCTTTCTTTACAGCGTTAGGCCAGATCTATGACGAACCAGATAGGGCCGGCTATGCAGTTTCCAGGTTATTAGAACTGCGACAGGGTAGACGGGCAGGGGAGGGATATTGCTCTCAGTTTCGACAGTATTGCGCTGAGTCTGGTTGGAATGACCGAGCCCTTAAGGACTTATTTCTGACGGGTCTCTCGGATGCTCTGAGAGACCTCCTTGTCTCGTATCCTGAGCCTGACAGTTTGGAGCAAGCCATGACGCTAGCCATTAGAGCTGACTGCCGCCTTAGGGCAAGATGCTTCCCCAGGACCAGTTCTGGGTTATCAGCCTGTGAGACCGACGTCCAGGTTTCGCCAGCTGTTCCCTCTGAACCCATTGAACTGGGATCCATGTCTCCCACTCAACGCAAGGAGTTTCGTCTCAAGAACCGACTGTGCTTGTACTGTGGAGAACCTGGACACCGGATTGCATCCTGCGTGAAGAGGCCGCAATTGGGAAGACTTCCGCTCCTAAGTGCTGTCCAGGAGGATCACTTAGGAGCCCAGGTAGCCCCAGAATGTTCCAAGTTGTTGTTACCATGCTCTATTGGGTTTGATTCCTTCCATGTTTCGGGCCAAGCCTTCATAGATTCTGGGGCTGCCGCCAATTTCATTAATTCTGATTTCATTGCTCCCATAGCCAAGGTGTTAAGAAACCTTGATCCTCCCGTCCAGGTGTCTGGACTTGATTCTACACCCTTAGTAGCTGGACATGTCAGTCGGGTCACCCCAGAGCTGAAGTTTTCTGTAGGGACCTTCCACACAGAACTTTGTACCTTTTTGGTTATGGAAGATTTGTCGGTGGACGTGGTGCTCGGCCTGCCGTGGTTAAAGGTCCATAACCCAGTCATCAACTGGGAGACTCTGGAGTTAGTCCAATGGGGGGCAGGGTGCAGTGACCACATGCCTGCCGTTCAGCTCCATACCACTGAATGCAGGGAACTGACCCGGCCACATTATTTGACCAAATTTGCTGATGTATTTTCTAAGCCTGCCGCGTTGTCGCGTAACTTCGATGTGCCTGAACCCGTGGATTCTCAGCCAGAGGGGATCCCCTCTCCTGGAGTGGTTCTAGCGGCCTTAACCCCCAATATCTCATCTCTGCTATATGCCGCCCAGCAAGCTGCCCCAGAGGCCCTTCCGGAAGGCAAACTGTTTGTTCCCCTACCAGCTCCATGTAAACCTTGGCCGCATATATCCATGGATTTCATTACAGATTTACCCCCATCACAGGGTCATACCGTCATCTGGGTAGTGGTCGATAGGGTTTCTAAGATGGCCCATTTTGTCCCATTAAGTAGATTACCCTCAGCTAGGGACCTAGCTGACCTGTTTATTAAGGAAATAGTCCGGTTACACGGTGTTCCAGAATATATTGTTTCTGATCGGGGGGTACAGTTCGTGGCACGGTTCAGGCAGGCGTTCTGTAAGCGTATTGATATTGACCTATCGTTCTCATCCGCCTTTCGCCCTGAGTCCAACGGACAGACGGAGCGTATGAATCAGGAACTCATTCAGTACCTTCGTCTGTTTGTCGCGGACAACCAGGACCAATGGGTGAAGTTTTTGCCGTGGGCGGAATTCGCTATAAATAACCATACCAGCTCATCATCTCAGTTTTCCCCTTTTTTCTGCAACTACGGGTTTCATCCCCACTTTGCCGTATCCATCTCCTTGCCGTCGGATAACCCGTCGGCTGACTCCTTTACTGGGGAGCTGGACGCAGTCTGGGTCCAGGTTCGCAAGAACTTACTGGAATCGCAGGAGAAGTTGCGGAAACAAGGTGCTGGTAAACTCACTCCGTCTGACCTCTTTGTAATTGGTGACCTAGTCTATCTGTCCACAAGAAATTTAAAGTTAAAGGTACCATCTCTCAAGTTAGCTCCTCGTTTTGTCGGACCATTCCCTATTTCCAAGGTTATTAACCCGGTGGCCTATGAACTAACCTTACCTGACTCCTGGAAGGTGCATAACGTCTTCCACAAGTCGCTCTTGAAGAGGTTCGTTCCCTCGGTATTACCCACCCGCAAACCCCCTCCTCCCACCCTTGTCCAAGGAGAGATGGAATTCAAGATAGAACGAATTCTGGACTCCAGGCAGGTACGGGGTGCTTACCAGTATTTAGTGCACTGGAAGGGGTGTGGACCCGAGGAGCGGTCATGGGTTCCGGCCAAGGATGTCCATGCTCTGTGGCTAGTCCGTCACTTTCATAGGACCTACCCCGTCAAGCCAGCGCCGGGTCATGGGGGTCCGGTGTCCCCCCGTAAGAGGGGGGGTACTGTCAGGATTGGCTGCTATCATGGTCGCCGTGGTCGCACGGCAGACGCTGTCGCCCCTGCTGCTATTGCGAGACGCAGGGGGACTCCCACGCTGGTCATCACTCCTGCTCGCCCGGCTCCTACACGGCGCAGAGGTGCTAGGAGCATAGCTGCTGCTGCCCGGCGCCGTGTTCCTGTTTCCATGGCAGCCTGCTGCATCTCCACTGACCTAGTCTGGTCTGCTAGTGCTGACGGATGGTCTCCCAGCATTTCTGATTATCCTGCTGCTGTCAGGTGCTCCGCCCCAATCAGCTGCTGGGGCGGGAGCTCTGACAGCATTTAAACCCCTCAGTTGCTTCCTGACACTGCCAGTGTTTGTATAGGCTTCCTTGCACTCACCAGCGTTTCCTTGTATTCCTGTTTATTAGTGTATTGACCTTGGCTTTTCCCCTGACCTGACTTTGTCTCCTCCTTCTGTACTGCATTTCTCCAGACTGACTTTAGTACTTGACCCTGGCTTGCTCCTGGACTGGTTTGCGGTTTTTCATTTGTGCTTCGCTCTGGTTGTCTGTCTGTCCGTTTGTTTTCTGTTTCCAGGGATTGTGGATTTCCCCAGCATTCCCCTAGCCAGTGTAGGGACCGTCGCCCAGTTGCCCGCCTGGGGTTAGCCAGGAGTGGAGGCAAGTAGGCAGGGACAGGGGTTGTGGGCTACGTTGCAGGGACCCCCGACTCCTGCTTTCCCTGGTATCCTGACTGTGGCACAGGATTGGATTTCTCATTGCTTATGTACAGCATTGTGGACTATCGCCCCGCCCCTTTTAAAGAGGGTCGCTGCCTAGCCGTGCCAACCCTCTGCAGTGTGTGCCTGCGGTTCCTCTGGCAGACGCACTTATAAATAGACATGAGGGTGGCGTGGCATGAGGGCAGCTGAAGGCTGGGCAGGGACAGTTTGGTGTGCGCTGTGGACACTGGGTCTTGGGGGGGGGGGGTGGGCAGCATGTAACCCAGGAGAAGTGGCAGCAGAGTGTCATGCAGGCAGTGATTGTGCTTTGTTGGAGGTAGTGTGGTGCTTAGCTAAGGTATGCATTGCTAATGAGGGCTTTTCAGAAGTAAAAGTTGTTGGGAGGGGGGGGGGCACTCTTGCCGCTAGTGTGGCTTAATAGTGGGATCTGGGAACTTGAGAACGGGGTCCGGGGGATGAAGCTGGGGACTTCCGGCAACTGTCTCGAGAGCTTTCAGTGGGTGAGGAGGACGATGACGATGAGACACAGTTGTCTATCACTCAGGTAGTAGTAATTGGAGTAAGTCCGAGGGAGGAGCGCACAGAGGATTCGGAGGAAGAGCAGCAGGACGATGAGGTGACTGACCCCACCTGATTTGCTAAGCCTACTGAGGACAGGTCTTCAGAGGGGGAGGCAAGTGCAGCATTAGGGCAGGTTGGAAGAGGCAGTGCGGTGGCCAGGGGTAGAGGCAGGGCCAGACCGAATAATCCACCAACTGTTTCCCAAAGCGCCCCCTCGCGCCATGCCACCCTGCAGAGGCCGAGGTGCTCAAAGGTCTGGCAGTTTTTCACTGAGAGTGCAGACGACCGACGAACAGTGGTGTGCAACCTTTGTCACGCCAAGATCAGCCGGGGAGCCACCACCACCAGCATGCGCAGACATATGATGGCCAAGCACCCCACAAGGTGGGACGAAGGCCGTTCACCGCCTCCGGTTTGCACCGCTGCCTCTCCCCCTGTGCCCCAACCTGCCACTGAGATCCAACCCCCCTCTCAGGACACAGGCACTACCGTCTCCTGGCCTGCACCCACACCCTCACCTCCGCTGTGCTCGGCCCCATCCACCAATGTCTCTCAGCGCACCGTCAAGCCGTCGCTAGCGCAAGTACGCCGCCACGCACCCGCACGCTCAAGCGTTAAACGTGCACATAGCCAAATTTATCAGCCTGGAGATGCTGCCGTATAGGGTTGTGGAAACGGAGGCTTTCAAAGGTATGATGGCGGCGGCGGCCCGGAGCTACTCAGTTCCCAGTCGCCACTACTTTTCCCGATGTGCCGTCCCAGCCCTGCATGACCACGTCTCCTGCAACATTGTACGCGCCCTCACCAACGCGGTTACTGGCAAGGTCCACTTAACAACGGACATGTGGACAAGCACAGGCGGGCAGGGCCACTATATCTCCCTGACGGCACATTGGGTGAATTTAGTGGAGGCTGGGACAGAGTCAGAGCCTGGGACCGCTCACGTCCTACCCACGCCCAAAATTGCGGGCCCCAGCTCGGTGCTGGTATCTGCGGCGGTGTATGCTTCCTCCACTCAACCACCCTCCTCCTCCTCCTCCTACGCAACCTCTGTCTCACAATCAAGATGTGTCAGCAGCAGCACGTCGCCAGCAGTCGGTGTCGCGCGTCGTGGCAGCACAGCGGTGGGCAAGCGTCAGCAGGCCGTGCTGAAACTACTCAGCTTAGGAGAGAAGAGGCCCATGGCCCACGAACTGCTGCAGGGTCTGACAGAGCAGACCGACCGCTGGCTTGCGCCGCTGAGCCTCCAACCGGGCATGGTCGTGTGTGACAACGGCCGTAACCTGGTGGCGGCTCTGCAGCTCGGCAGCCTCACGCACGTGCCATGCCTGGCCCACGTCTTTAATTTGGTTGTTCAGCGCTTTCTGAAAAGCTACCCACACTTGTCAGACCTGCTCGGAAAGGTGCGCCGGCTTTGCGCACATTTCCGCAAGTCCCACACGGACGCTGCCACCCTGCGCACCCTGCAACATCGGTTTCATCTGCCAGTGCACCGACTGCTGTGCGACATGCCCACACGGTGGAACTCTACGCTCCACATGTTGGCCCGGCTCTATGAGCAGCGTAGAGCTATAGTGGAATACCAACTCCAACATGGGCGGCGCAGTGGGAGTCAGCCTCCTCAATTCTTTACAGAAGAGTGGGCCTGGTTGGCAGCCATCTGCCAGGTCCTTGGAAACTTTGAGGAGTCTACCCAGATGGTGAGCGGCGATGCTGCAATCATTAGGGGCGTCACCATTCCTCTGCTATGCCTCTTGAGAAGTTCCCTGCAAGGCATAAAGGCAGACGCTTTGCGCTCGGAAACAGAGGCGGGGGAAAACAGTATGTCGCTGGATAGTCAGAGCACCCTCCTGTTTATATCTCAGCGCGTTGAGGAGGAGGAGTATGAGGAGGATGAGGAGGAGGGGGAAGAGACAGCTTGGCCCACTTCTGAGGGTACCCATGCTGCTTGCCTGTCATCCTTTCAGCGTGCATGGCCTGAGGAGGAGGAGGAGGAGGAGGATCCTGAAAGTGATCTTCCTAGTGAGGACAGCCATGTGTTGCGTACAGGTACCCTGGCACACATGGCTGACTTCATGTTAGGATGCCTTTCTCGTGACCCTTGCTTTACACGCATTCTGGCCACTACGGGTTACTGGGTGTACACACTGCTCGACCCACGGTATAAGGAGAACCTTTCTACTCTCACACCCGAAGAGGAAAGGGGTTCGAGAGTGATGCTATACCACAGGACCCTGGCGGACAAACTGATGGTAAAATTCCCATCCGACAGCGCTAGTGGCCGAAGGCGCAGTTCCGAGGGCCAGGTAGCAGGGGAGGCACAGAGATCAGGCAGCATGTACAGCACAGGCAGGGGAACACTCTCTAAGGCCTTTGACAGCTTTCTGGCTCCCCAGCAAGACTGTGTCACCGGTCCCCAGTCACGGCTGAGTTGGCAGGAGCACTGTAAAGGGATGGTGAGGGAGTACGTAGCCGATCGCACGACCGTCCTCCGTGACACCTCTGCCCCCTACAACTACTGGGTGTCGAAGCTGGACACGTGGCCTGAACTCGCGCTGTATGCCCTGGAGGTGCTTGCTTGTCCTGCGGCTAGCGTCTTGTCAGAGAGGGTGTTTAGTGCGGCTGGGGGAATCATCACAGATAAGCGTACCCGCCTGTCAACCGACAGTGCCGACAGGCTTACACTCATCAAGATGAACAAAGCCTGGATTTCCCCAGACTTCTCTTCTCCACCAGCGGACAGCAGCGATACCTAAACAATACGTAGGCTGCACCCGCGGATGGAAGCATTGTTCTCTATCACCATCAAAAACGTGGACCTTTTAGCTTCATCAATCTGTGTATAATATTCATCCTCCTCCTCCTGCTCCTCCTCCTGAAACCTGACGTAATCACGCCGAACGGGCAATTTTTCTTAGGCCCACTGTCAGGACAGTGTCCGGGATATGGGGGTCCCTGAGATATCCCGCAACCCCTGTCCCTGCCTACTTGCCCCCCTGGGCTAACCCCCAGGGCGACAACTGGGCGGCGGTCCCTACCCTCACTAGGGAAGCGGGACACGGGAAGACAAACAGACACTGAAGACAAACAACGGTAGAATGGTCAGACAATCCGGGTCGGCAACAGGAGGGTACGCAGTACAGGGGGGTCAGGCAAAACGTAGTCAAGGTCCAAAAGCAGAGGTCAGGAAAGCCGGGGTCACAAACAGGAGTCAAAAGAATACGCGGGTGCAGCTGGAAGACCAAACTAACACTGGCAAGGCCTGAGAGGAAAACACACCTATTTAAATGCTGTCAGCGCTCCCGCCCCAGAAGCTGATTGGGGCGGAGAGCCTGACAGCAGCAGGGCTAATCAGGGCGGTGCTGGGGGCACGCCCCCAGTCTAGCTGCACAGACAGTTACTAGGGAAGCCAGCCTGGTAGTCGAGCGACTAGAAGCACCAGCTGCCTCCCTAGCAACCCGGCGGCGACCAGTCTTACAGCGGCCCGGGGAGATCACCAGAACCGGGGTACCTCTGCGCCGCGCTCCTGTACCCCGGGTGGCCGGACCGGTGGTGCGGGCACGGCGGCCCCGAGAGTTGCCGGTTCTGACAGTACCCCCCCTTCTACGGGGGGACACCGGACCCCCATGGCCAGGTGCGGGCTTAAGCGGGAAAGCCCTGTGGAATGCCTGGACTAGGCGTGGCGCATGAACGTCCCTGGCAGGGACCCACGTCCTATCCTCAGGGCCAAATCCTCTCCAGTGGACCAGGTATTGCAGCACACCTCTAACCCGTCGGGCATCCACCAGCCTTTCTACTTCATACTCCAGTTCCCCCTGTACCAGAGAAGGAGGAGGCGGGTTCTGGGTGGGTAGAACTGGAGTCACATACTTCTTAAGTAAGCTTTTGTGAAAAACCTTGTGGACCTTCCAGGGGTCAGGAAGTGCCAACTTATATGACACCGGGTTGATAACCTGAGAAACAGTAAATGGGCCAATGAACCGAGGAGCAAGTTTCAGGGAGGGAACCTTGAGTCTCAGATTCTTGGATGACAACAAAACTTGCTCCCCGACTACAAAAGGTGCAGAGATGGTACATCTTTTATTTGCGTATTTACGCAGTTTCTCTTGGGAACCCTGAAGGTTCTTACGAACCTGGGCCCAAACTGTGCACAGTTCCTCAGAGGATATGTCGGCGGCCGGATTGTTCGAGACCACAGGAGTGGAAAGCGAGAACCGGGGATGAAACCCATAGTTACAAAAAAAAGGTGACAATTGGGTCGACGAGTTAACATGGTTGTTGATAGCAAATTCGGCGAGAGGTAAGTAGTTGGCCCACTGATACTGGTTATCAGAGACAAACAGTCGCAGATACTGGATAAGTTCTTGGTTCATTCGTTCCGTTTGTCCGTTACTCTCGGGATGGAAAGCGGAGGAGAAGGACAAATTTACGTTTAGATTTTTACAGAAGGCTCGCCAGAAGCGAGCGACGAACTGAACCCCTCTATCTGACACAATGTCCTCGGGGATCCCATGTAACCGAACAATCTCCTTGATGAACATTTCAGACAGAAGTTTGGCGTTAGGCAACTTGCAAAGCGGAACAAAATGTGACATTTTAGAGAAACGGTCTACTATTACCCAGATGACCGTATTCCCCAGCGAGGATGGCAGATCAGTAATAAAATCCATGGACAAATGGGACCATGGCCTGGACGGAATGGGCAAGGGAAGAAGAGGACCCTCAGGACGTCTCCTGAGATTCTTCCCCCTTGCGCAAACCGGGCACGCGGACACAAATACCCGTACCTCCTTGGCCATGTGCGGCCACCAATAGAGTCTGGACACTAACTCCAGCGTACCCCTGATGCCGGGGTGTCCAGCTAGGACTGAAGCATGTGTCTCCTCTAACACTTTCAATCTCAGTGATAACGGGACAAATAATTTGCCTTCCGGAAGGGCTTCAGGAGCAGATTGTTGAGCGGCGTGAATGAGAGGTGAAAGGTCGGAGGAGACAGCAGCGAGGACCACCCCAGGGGAGAGAATGCTCTCAGGCTCCGGCTCGGCAGGTTCCGGAGAACCAAAGCTCCTAGACAGGGCATCAGCCTTGACATTCTTAGAACCGGGTCTATAGGTAACAACAAAATTGAACCGAGAGAAGAACAAGGCCCAGCGGGCTTGCCGAGCATTTAACCTCTTAGCGGAATCTAGATAGGTGAGGTTTTTATGGTCTGTGAGTACCGTGATCTGGTGGTGGGCTCCTTCCAAAAAATGCCTCCACTCTTCGAAAGCCCACTTAATCGCCAGCAATTCCCGGTTGCCTATATCATAGTTCCGTTCGGTGGAAGAAAACTTCCTAGAAAAATAGGCACACGGTCTAAGGTTGGTGAGAGTGGAGGGACCTTGGGACAGTACCGCTCCCACACCAAACTCAGAGGCATCTACCTCCACCACAAAAGGGCTGGACAGATCCGGTTGTACTAGGACCGGTGCAGAAGAGAACGCCGCCTTTAGGGTATCGAAGGCCCTCAGAGCCTCAGAAGACCAGGTCCTCACATCTGCCCCCTTTCTGGTGAGGTCCGTTAGAGGTTTAGCCACCACGGAGAAGTCTTTGATGAATTTGCGATAGTAGTTGGCGAAGCCGAGGAAGCGTTGAAGGGCTTTCAACGACCCTGGCTGGGCCCACTCCGTGATGGCTTTCACCTTTTCAGGATCCATCTGGAAGTCGCATGGCGTGATGATATACCCCAAAAATGATATCTTTTGTACCCCGAAAACACATTTCTCGAGTTTAGCAAACAGCTTGTTATGTCTGAGTCGAGCTAGTACAGTCTGAACGTGAGTATGGTGACTCGGCAAGTCGGAGGAAAAAATCAAAATGTCGTCTAGATATACAACCACGAACACCCCCATGATATCCTGAAACACTGAGTTCATGTACCCCTGAAAAATGGCGGGGGCGTTACACAATCCAAAAGGCATAACTAGGTATTCAAAATGCCCGAGGGGCGTATTGAAGGCGGTTTTCCACTCATCCCCCTCTCGAATGCGGATGAGGTTGTATGCTCCCCTGAGATCAAGTTTAGAAAACCATCGGGCACCAGCGACCTGGTTGAGGAGGTCAGGAATGAGTGGAAGAGCATACTGGTTTCGGACTGTGATTTTGTTTAGCTCTCTATAGTCAATACAGGGCCGGAGACCCCCATCCTTCTTCTCAACGAAGAAAAACCCGGCACCCACCGGGGATTCTGAGGGCCGGATGTGCCCCTTGGCCAGGCTGTCCTGGATATAGTCCCTCATGGATTCTCTCTCAGGAACCGTAACGTTATAAATGCGGCCCTTGGGAAGTTTGGCCCCAGGAATCAAGTCTATTTTACAGTCCCATTCCCTATGAGGGGGCAGAGCTTCGGATAATTGTTTGGAGAACACGTCAGAAAACTCGGAGAGGTATTCTGGTAGGGGGGTCCCCTCGCAGGTGGAGATTCCCACCTTCACCGCACAAAGGTGGTTGGCACAGCGGGGACCCCACTTTACCAGTTCCAACGTGTCCCAATTTACTACCGGGTTGTGTTCCCGGAGCCAGGGGAGGCCTAGGACGACGTCTACAGACAAATCTCTCATCACTAGAAAGGTGCAGGTTTCCACGTGTAAGGCTCCTATGGTAAACCTTACTTCAGGGGTAACCAGATTAACCACCCCTGCTTGCAATGGGGTGGAGTCCACTCCTGAAACCAGAATCGGGGTCTCTAAACGTAAAAAAACCCCGGACAGTTGAGCAACGAAATTAAAGTTAACGAAATTCGCCGCAGCCCCAGAATCAACAAAGGCTTGCCCAGTACGGTGGAAAGCATGAAATTCTAGGGTGCAAGGCAATAACATTTTGGACAACACAGGGGGTACCTTGGCTCCTAGACAGTCCTCCGGACAACTGCCTAGGAGCGGACGTTTTCCCTGCCATGGCTTCTTGGCGCAGGTTGCAATGCGGTGACCCGGCTCCCCACAGTAGAAGCAGAGGTTCTTCTTCAGGCGATTTTCCCGTCGTTGCTTGGGGTTCATGGCTCCCAGCTCCATGGCCTCGGTGGTGGGAGGTGGAAAAGTCGGGTCAGTAGAAGAAGTGGGCGTGGGGAGTGGAGTGGTCCGAGCGGCGTGTCTGGCCCTCAAACGTCGGTCAGCCCGAATAGCCAGCGACATGGCTTGCTCCAGGGTTCTTGGCTCCGGGTGGGCCACGAGTAGGTCCTTAAGACCCTCAGACAGACCGGTCAAAAATAGGTCTTTTAGGGCGGCATCATTCCACCCGGATTCTGTACAGTGCTGGCGGAATTGGGAACAGTAGTCCTCCGCCATCTTGCAACCCTGGCGCAGGGCCAGAAGCTTGGAGACTGCGTAGCCGGCACGGTCGGGTTCGTCATAAATTTGACCCAAGGCGGAAAAAAAGGCGTCAAGGGATAGTCGGGCGGGAGAGCCAGCAGGTAATGAGAAAGCCCAATTTTGGGGCTCTCCCCTCAGGCGGGTAATTACAATTCCCACTTTCTGGTATTCAGTACCAGAGGAGTGGGGGCGGAGATCAAAGTAGAGCTTGCAGCTCTCTCTAAATGCGAAAAACTGACTTCTCTCTCCGGAGAAACAATCCGGAAGCGTGGCTCGAGGTTCTGTCATTGTTCCTGGAGCGGAAGGGGGCTGCATGGGACCTGCAGCTGCCGCTTGTTCCTGTCGCTGCAAGCGGGCTGTTAGGTCCTGGGCAAGGTTCGTAAGGAACTGGACCTGGTTCGCTAAAGCTGCCATGGCCTCCATCGAGGGGTTCAGAGTTGCCGGGCGGATGCAAGGGTCTGACCTTCGTTCGGCCAGTGTTACTGTCAGGACAGTGTCCGGGATATGGGGGTCCCTGAGATATCCCGCAACCCCTGTCCCTGCCTACTTGCCCCCCTGGGCTAACCCCCAGGGCGACAACTGGGCGGCGGTCCCTACCCTCACTAGGGAAGCGGGACACGGGAAGACAAACAGACACTGAAGACAAACAACGGTAGAATGGTCAGACAATCCGGGTCGGCAACAGGAGGGTACGCAGTACAGGGGGGTCAGGCAAAACGTAGTCAAGGTCCAAAAGCAGAGGTCAGGAAAGCCGGGGTCACAAACAGGAGTCAAAAGAATACGCGGGTGCAGCTGGAAGACCAAACTAACACTGGCAAGGCCTGAGAGGAAAACACACCTATTTAAATGCTGTCAGCGCTCCCGCCCCAGAAGCTGATTGGGGCGGAGAGCCTGACAGCAGCAGGGCTAATCAGGGCGGTGCTGGGGGCACGCCCCCAGTCTAGCTGCACAGACAGTTACTAGGGAAGCCAGCCTGGTAGTCGAGCGACTAGAAGCACCAGCTGCCTCCCTAGCAACCCGGCGGCGACCAGTCTTACAGCGGCCCGGGGAGATCACCAGAACCGGGGTACCTCTGCGCCGCGCTCCTGTACCCCGGGTGGCCGGACCGGTGGTGCGGGCACGGCGGCCCCGAGAGTTGCCGGTTCTGACACCCACAAGGCTCAGTCATATAATTTTTGTAAACAATTTTTATACGTTTCAATGCTCATTAAAGCGGTGAAACTTGCACCTGAACCAATTTTTATTTTAACTGGGCTGCCTCCAGGCCTAGTTACAAATTAAGCCACATTAACCAAAGCGATTAATGGGTTTCACCTGCCCTCTTTGTTGGGCAAGGGCAATTTTTCTGACGTACATTAGTACTGTTGGTACACCAATTTTTTGGGGCCCTCGCCTACAGTGTAATCCAATTAATTTTTTGCCCACCTGCATTAAAGCTGACGTTACATCAGCTGTGCTGGGCACTGCAATGGGATATATTTATGTACCGCCAGTGGGTTCCAGGGAGCCACCCATGCTGTCGGTCCACAGGGAGTTGTAACTGCATGTGTCCACTTCTAAAGTACCCCAGTCTAACTGGGGCATGCAGTGTGGGCCGAAGCCCACCTGCATTAAACATGACATTACCTCAGCTGTGATGGGCAATGCAATGGGATATATTTATGTACCGCCGGTGGCTTCCTGGCACCCACCCATGCTGTCGGTCCACACGGAGTTGTAACTGCATGTGTCCACTTCTAAAGAACCCCAGTCTGGCTGGGGCATGCAGTGTGGGCCGAAGCCCACCTGCATTTAATCGGACATTACCTTAGCTGTGATGGGCACTGCAATGGGATACATTTATGTACAGCCGGTGGGTTCCAGGGAGCCACCCATGCTGTGGATGCACACGGAATTCCCATTGCGGAGTTGTACCTGCCTGTGACTATTTATAAAAAACCGTGGTCTGACCAGGGCATGCAGACACCTTGACAGAATGAATAGTGTGTGGCACATAGGTTCCCTATTGCTATGCCCACGTGTGCAGCTCCTTATGGCGGTGGCACAGGATTATATTTCTCATTGCACAGCATTGTGGGCTATCGCCCCGCCCCACCCCTTTTAAAGAGGGTCGCTGCCTGGCCGTGCCAACCCTCTGCAGTGTGTGCCTGCGGTTCCTCCGCATGGCAGACGCACTTATAAATAGACATGAGGGTGGTGTGGCTATGATGCAGCCCAACATGTAGCCCCTCGCCTGCCCTATCCGTTGCTGTGTCGTTCCCATCACTTTCTTGAATTGCCCAGATTTTCACAAATGGAAACCTTAGCGAGCATCGGCGATATACAAAAATGCTCGGGTCGCCCATTGACTTCAATGGGGTTCGTTATTCGAAACGAACCCTCGAGCATCGCGAAAAGTTCGTCTCGAGTAACGAGCACCCGAGCATTTTGGTGCTCGCTCATCTCTACTCACTACGCGTCCCATAATTTTACGTATTTGGTGCCAAAGCCATCGTGAGTCTGCGATTCTGCTCCCTTGGTGCCGTGGATGAACCTGCGGTGGCTCCCTGTCGCCTTCCTCTGTCATTTGTCGTGTAGGAGGAGGCCTCTCCTCCCCGATCCGGTGAGGCCCGAGGTGGTAACAATCGAAGTTCTCTCTCCGCCTGCTCCGGATCATGGAAAGTGAGATCAGTGCCATCTGTATGATATACTCTTAGAATTGCCGGATATAGGAGTGCACACTTTTGTTGTTTCTTATATAATGCGGAACATGTCGGTGAAAACGCCTTTCTTTTACTCTGAACCTCTGCAGAAAAGTCTGTCCTCCAATGTCCAATATATTCTGACGATTTTTGAAGTTTCTCAAAATTAGGGACTTGTCTGTATAGTCCAGATATTTCACTATGACTAGTCTGGGACACATCTTTGTGGTTGAGGGTGTATTATGCATTGAGGATTGAGTATCTGGCCCCAGTCGGTGTGCACGCTCAGTTTTGCAGGTACGTGAAATCCTGAGTGCGTTACGAATTGTGAGTTTGCACAGCTGACGTAGGTCTTTCTGTAGGTATGATTCCGGTACACCTATGATGCGTAAATTGTTTCGCCTTGATCTATTTTCTAAGTCCTTCAGACGATCCCAGAGTATTTTGTTGTTGACAGGAGCTCAATTTTATGTTCTATACTCTCAATACGATCACCATGTTGTGTCACCACCTCCTGGAGTTGATGCAAAGACCCCACCACTGTAGTCGCCAGAGTTTCCTGGTTGTCAGGAGAGATCAGCTTAGCCACCTCCATGGCTAGCATTTTGTAATCCATCACGGTTTGCGGTTTTTCCTTTGTGCTTCGCTCTGGTTGTCTGTCTGTCCGTTTGTTTTCTGTTTCCAGGGATTGTGGATTTCCCCAGCATTCCCCTAGCCAGTGTAGGGACCGTCGCCCAGTTGCCTGCCTGGGGTTAGCCAGGAGTGGAGGCAAATAGGCAGGGACAGGGGTTGTGGGCTACGTTGCAGGGACCCCCGACTCCTGCTTTCCCTGGTATCCTGACTGTGGCACAGGATTGGATTTCTCATTGCTTATGTACAGCATTGTGGACTATCGCCCTGCCCCTTTTAAAGAGGGTCGCTGCCTAGCCGTGCCAACCCTCTGCAGTGTGTGCCTGTGGTTCCTCTGGCAGACGCACTTATAAATAGACATGAAACTACAGAAAAAAGCTATGGACCTGCGCTGCTTAAAATGCCAAATCAATAGTACATGTCTCAATAATTAGTGTTTCCAAAAGAGACAAACAAAACACTTTTTATTTTATACGAGTAAAAGAAATGAGGTAACAACCTCCTCAATTTGATATATAAAAATATACTTGCGGGATCCTAATACATGCGACGCGTTTCGGCGCAATATGCGCCTTTATCAAGCATACAAAAACATTAACAAACATGGGTATAAATAGGACTAAGCAAATTACATACCTATTGCAAGGTATCATTCATCAAATGTGGGTAGATTGCATGTCTTGGCGCCGTTTTGGCCAGGAAGGATGCAATCCTTCCTGGCCAAAACGGCGCCAAGACATGCAATCTACCCACATTTGATGAATGATACCTTGCAATAGGTATGTAATTTGCTTAGTCCTATTTATACCCATGTTTGTTAATGTTTTTGTATGCTTGATAAAGGCGCATATTGCGCCGAAACGCGTCGCATGTATTAGGATCCCGCAAGTATATTTTTATATATCAAATTGAGGAGGTTGTTACCTCATTTCTTTTACTCGTATAAAATAAAAAGTGTTTTGTTTGTCTCTTTTGGAAACACTAATTATTGAGACATGTACTATTGATTTGGCATTTTAAGCAGCGCAGGTCCATAGCTTTTTTCTGTAGTTTCTTTGAATTCATCCGACCTCCTAGGAGGAACGGAGTTACATTGTGACCCGCAGCTCTCCAGAAATTCTGGATTTTCCTGTTTATCTGTCTTTGGTATACCCTGGATAAAGTAACCTTTACAAGTACACCAGGATGTCAGGTGCAGGCATAATCACCTGAGGGTGATATGCCTTGCACCAGGTGAGTTACCACACGAGCACCTTTGTGGTACATTTACATAGTGTGTTGGCGCTCTCCGTGACCCCTATTTTCTATAAATAGACATGAGGGTGGCGTGGCATGAGGGCAGCTGAAGGCTGGGCAGGGACAGTTTGGTGTGCGCTGTGGACACTGGGTCCTGGGGGGGGGGTTGGGCAGCATGTAACCCAGGAGAAGTGGCAGCAGAGTGTCATGCAGGCAGTGATTGTGCTTTGTTGGAGGTAGTGTGGTGCTTAGCTAAGGTATGCATTGCTAATGAGGGCTTTTCAGAAGTAAAAGTTGTTGGGAGGGGGGGGGCACTCTTGCCGCTATTGTGGCTTAATAGTGGGATCTGGGAACTTGAGATGCAGCCCAACATTTAGCCCCTCGCCTGCCCTATCTTTTGCTGTGTCGTTCCCATCACTTTCTTGAATTGCCCAGATTTTCACAAATGAAAACCTTAGCGAGCATCGGCGATATACAAAAATGCTCGGGTCGCCCATTGACTTCAATGGGGTTCGTTACTCAAAACGAACCCTCGAGCATCGCGAAAATTTCGTCCCGAGTAACGAGCACCCGAGCATTTTGGTGCTCGCTCATCTCTAGTTATCAGTCTTTGGTGTTATAGGAGAAGAAGGGGCATAGTAGGCAAGGATTCTTCCTTATTTGTAGCGCTATGTACTGGCGTTGATTTTGGTGTCAGTTTTGGGTTGGTGTCCGATTGCTTTGCCTTAGATTGACCCATTCCAAGGATGAAATCCTCCATGCAGTGCTGTATTACTGGAGTGGTATCTAGGGTTGAAGCTTTGATTCTTGCTGTATTATATCAGGGATTATCTCTCAGCATGTCAATATATAGATTATTAGGTTCATAACTCTCTAGGCGAAGCTGTGCCCCTCACGTTGTCATGGTAGTCAGTTGCATATATTTAATGCAGGATGTTTCTGTAGCATCCTAACCAAGGCTGTAGCCTCTTCTTATTCACTCCCCTGCTGCTTTCTTATCCTATCTGATCTGATGTAGCAGAGTTGGTTCTGTTGCAGTGTGTTAGAGAGTTAACCCTTATGCTCTGCAGCTTGCTGTTTCACCACCAGTAAGGCCTCCCTCACACAGGGTGTTTTGTACAGCGTTTAGCGCTGCCTTTTCAGCCCAGCGCTAAACACTGTACAAGGCTCCCATTCATTTCAATGGGGCTGTTCACACAGGGCTGAAAACGCAGGGCCTTCCAACGCTGCGCTTTGACAGCGATGCATGTTCTATTTGGGGGCGTTTTCAGGCCTGCTTCGCCCATGGAAATTAATGGGCAGCGGTTTCAGCACTTGCCGGCGCTGATTGGCTAAGACAGTCAATGAAGGGCTGTGATTGGGCATCGAGTCAGCGCCGACAACCAATCACAGCACTCTAATGCTGGAGGCGGGGTTCTCAAACCTGGCCTACGGCAATAGACTTGGGAGTGCAGGGGAAGCCCGGATCAGTGGCAGAGACCAGTGGCTGCAACCCGGACCGCAGCGGCTAGGTGAGTATTGCTTTTTTCTTTCTTCTCAGCATCCTTAAAGTAAAGTATGCCAGCGCTGCTGAAACCGGGCGGAATCTGCATTAAACGCAGCGTTGAAAAATGCTGCGTTTCTGCAAACGCCCTGTGTGAGGAGGCCTAAGTGTCACACCTGCTAACAGGCTTTAGACTGGATCCTGCAGCTCTCCCCCTGTAATTCTGCTTTCACCTGGGGAACTGACTTTATTATAGCCTATTTTTGGGCTTTATGAGTAAGTCTCTTCTGCAGGGACTCTGCTGTTTCCGGTTGCTTGTACTGTTCTTCTGCACCACGTGCACTGTGATATGGCTGCGGTCAGCCTGAGGGAGATAGCATTGGGGGTGGGGGAGCTCTCCCACGGCACTTCAGCTCTTCTGACAGGCAGCTAATAACAGAGCAGTAGAAGCAGGGGTGAGGGAGAGCTCCGGTGCCCTGTCCTGTCAGGCTGTCACTGTATCTCCTGCACTCAGTGGCCGGTAGCCTGGAAAATACTGTGTGCCTTCTATGGAGGTTAGCGCCGCTTAGCTGTTCCTCTCTCCTCACCGCTGGGACCCGGCAGGGCTGGTAGTATGCCAGGGGGGAGCGCAGAACGCTCAGCGGCTATGTTAGGGTTTGTTTTCTGGAGTGGTGGGATGGGAGCTGTTACTCACTGCTCCTCACTCCATGGCGCTGGAAACGGAAGTCCAGTACGATTTAGTGTTGCTTGTACCCCATTGAGAAACACCTGATCTCCGGAGACACTCTTATCAGCCCCGCCAAGGGTTCCATGATTAATATAAATATTAGTGGGGAGGGAGAATATTTATTGGTTATATGAAAAGATTACGATAAGGCTCCATCATTTAAGACTCTGGCAGATGGGGTTGTGTACAGTGCTTGGGTTGCTTTAAGGAAACTTCCCTTTATCCAAAGCTTTTGGAGAGTTGCAAAAGCAAACTTCCAGTGGAGTCTATCGAACACCTTCTCTGCATCCAAGGGCAAGGAGGAGAGAAGGCGTGCGACTTGAACCCACTTTTGCTATCAAATTTAAAGCTCTTCTTGTACCATCTGCAGCCTTCTTCCCCTAAGAAACCCGACCTGATCGCTGTATATAATATTAGGCAAAACCTCTAAGAATCTTGCGGCAAGAATTTTTGAGTATATTTTAGCATCTGTGTTCAGTAGCTAAATTGGTCTGAAATTTGACAGGGAGTCTGTTTCACCAGGTTTAGGGATGGCTACTATAATAGCTTGTAACATTTCCTGCGGAAAATCGCCTGTGGACATAGCTTTGTTGAAAGTCATGGTGAGGTGAGGGGATAGTATATTTGAAAATATTTTATAATATTTGCTTGAGAAACCATCCTGTCCTGGGGATTTAACATTTTTTAGAATTTTAATAGTGTTGATTACTTCTGTCTCAGAGATGGGCTTATTTACATAGTAACATAGTATGTAAGGCCGAATGAAGACAATGTCCATCTAGTCGAGCCTGTCTATCCTACTGTGTTGATCCAGAGGAAGGCAAAAAACCCCAAGGCCAGAAGCCAATTAGCCCTTTTGGGGGAAAAATTCCTTCCCGACTCCCTAATGGCAATCGGACTGTTCCCTGGATCAACCCCTAATAGTTCCTACCTGCCTATATACCAGGATTGACACTTAACCTAATATTTATATCCTGTAATATCCTTCTTCTCCAGAAAGACATCAAGTCCCCTTTTAAACTCCTCTATGGATTTTGCCATCACCACTTCCTCCGGTAGAGAGTTCCACAGTCTAACTGCTCTTACAGTAAAGAATCCCCTTCTATGTTGGTGATGAAACCTACTTTCCTCTAATCGTAGCGGATGTCCTCTTGTTACCGTCATGGTCCTGGGTGTAAACAGATCGTGGGAGAGATCCATGTGTTGTCCCCTCATGTACTTATACATGGTTATTTGGTCGCCTCTTAACCTTCTTTTTTCTAGAGTAAATAGTCCCAATTTGGATAGCCTCTCTGGGTATTCCAGTCCCGTCATTCCATGTATTAGTTTAGTTGCCCTTCTTTGAACCCCTTCAAGCACTGTGACATCTTTCCTGAGCACCAGTGTCCAGAATTGTACGCAGTATTCCATGTGAGGCCTGACAAGTGCCTTATATAATGGAAGGATAACGTTCTCGTCCTTCGCCCCTATACCTCTTTTATTGCACCCCAAGACTTTATTTGCCTTTGCAGCAGCTGACTGGCATTGGTTACTCCAGTTTAGTCTACTATCCACTAATACCCCCAGATCCTTTTCCATATCACTTTTCCCTAGTGGTACCCCATTAAGTGAATATTGGTGACATCCGTTCCTCCTGCCCATGTGCATAGTCTTACATTTTTCAACATTGAACTTCATTTGCCATTTTCCTGCCCAAGCCCCCAGCTTATCCAGGTCTGTTTGTAGCCGCACATTGTCCTCCATTGCATTAATTATATTGTATAATTTTGTGTCATCTGCAAATATTGATATTTTGCTGTGCAGCCCCTCTATCAGGTCATTGATAAATATGTTGAACAGAGTGGGGCCTAATACTGAACCCTGTGGCACTCCGCTAGCGACTGTGGTCCAATCAGAGTATGAGCCATTTATTACCACCCTCTGCTTTATATCATTGAGCCAATTTTTTACCCACTTACACACGCTTTCGCCCAGTCCGAGCTGCCTCATTTTGTATATTAGCCTATTATGTGGCACGGTGTCAAAGGCTTTAGAGAAGTCCAGATATACGAGATCAATAGATTCTCCCTGGTCCAGCTTAGAGCTTACTTCATCGTAGAAACTGATCAGATTTGTTTGACATGAGCGACCCTTCATGAATCCATGCTGGTGAGGAGTTATTCCCTTAATCTCCTTGAGGTACTCATCGATGGCGTCTCTCAGAATCCCCTCGAAAATTTTTCCCATTACTGAAGTGAGACTTACTGGCCTGTAGTTACCAGGCTCACTTTTGCTCCCTTTTTTGTAAATTGGAACCACGTTGGCAATGCGCCAGTCCAATGGTACTACTCCGGTCTTGATAGTGTCTAGAAATATTAGGTATAGCGGCCTAGCTATCTCGTCACTTAGTTCCTTTAGTATCCTTGGGTGTAATCCATCTGGGCCCGGCGATTTATCAATTTTAGTTTTCTTTAGACGCTTCCGCACCTCCTCCTGCGTTAAGTATGAGATATTTTGTGAGGGGTTCGTTTTATTCCCCTGCATCTCGTGTGGCATTTCCTTTTCTTTGGTGAATACACTTAAGAAGAAACTGTTTAGTAGATTTGCTTTCCCTTCGTCATCATCAATGATTTCTCCTGCATTGTTTTTTAAAGGGCCAGCGCTCTCCCTGCAAATCCTTTTGCTGTTAATGTAGTTGAAAAATAGCTTCGGGTTGTTTTTGCTCTCTTTTGCGATCCGTCTTTCTGCTTCCTCCTTGGCAGTTTTGATCGTATCTTTGCATATTTTGTTTTTTTCCCTGTACGATTTTAGCGCTTCTTCGCTGCCTTGTTGCTTTAGTAGTTTGAACGCTTTCTTCTTTTCGTTTATTGCCCCTCGTACCGTCTTGTCGAGCCACATTGGTTTCCTTTTAGCTGAGTTTCTTTTATTTTTAAAGGGAATGAACTGCTCACATAAGGCGATTAGGATCCTTTTGAACTTTTCCCATTTGTCCTCCGTACTGATATTTTTGAGGATGTTGTCCCAATTAATGTTACCGATAGTAGTTCTAAGCTCATCAAATTTTGCTTTACTAAAGTTTAGTTTCTTTGCCACTCCCTGATAAGGCTTCCTATTGATTGACAGCTGGAAGTTGATTATATTGTGGTCGCTGTTCCCCAAGTGCCCCTCAACCTGCACCCCCTTTATACGTTCCGGTTTGTTGGTTAGTACTAGGTCCAGAATGGCCCTCCCTCTTGTTGGTTCCTGCACAAGTTGGTTCAGGTAATTGTCTTTAATTACTCTCAAGAACTTATCACCCCTGTGAGATTTGCAGGTTTCGTTCTCCCATGTTATATCTGGGTAATTAAAGTCCCCCATGATAATTACGTCATTTTGCTTTGACACCTCTTCTATCTGCCTTAGTAGTAAGTTTTCAGTTTCTTCTGTTGCTTTTGGTGGTCGATAGAAGACCCCTATCAGGATTTTGTTATTTTTTCCTCCCTGTATTTCTACCCACAGAGATTCCACCTGTTCGTCTCCTACCCCTATATCCTCCCGTAGCCTCGGCTTCAAGTTTGATTTGACGTACAGACATACCCCTCCCCCTTTCTGGTTCCTTCGGTCTCTTCTGAAGAGATTGTACCCCTGCAAATTCACTGCCCAATCGCACTTATCAAGCCATGTTTCAGTAATTCCGACTATATCATAGTTTTCATCAGTCATTCTCGCTTCAAGCTCACCTACTTTACCGATCAGACTTCGTGCATTCGTGGTCATACAATTTATATCATTTTTTTTGTTTTTTAAATTTGTTTTGTTGCTATTCGTACTTATGGCTGATCTATCAGTTCTAACTGTACTAACCCCACCCCCTGCTCGACCCCCATTCCCTTTGCTTGGACCCGGATCGCTAGTTACACTGGCTACCCCACTATTTCTTATTTTACCCTCCCCCCCAGTCCCTAGTTTAAACACTCCTCCAGCCTTCTAGCCATCTTTTCCCCCAGCACAGCTGCACCCTCCCCATTAAGATGCAGCCCGTCCCTACGGTAGAGCCTGTAGCCGACAGCAAAGTCAGCCCAGTTCTCCAGGAACCCAAATCCCTCCTTCTTACACCAAGTCCAGAGCCACTTGTTTACCTCCCTAAGATCCTGCTGCCTTTCTAGTGTGGCTTTAGGTACAGGTAGTATTTCCGAGAAAACTACCCTGGAGGTCCTTGCCCTGAGCTTGGACCCTAAGTCCCTGAAATCATTTTTGAGGGCCCTCCATTGACCTCTAACTTGTTCATTGGTGCCAACGTGCACCATGACTGCTGGATCCTCACCAGCCCCTCCCAGTAATCTGTCAATCCGATCCGCGATGTGTCGAACTCGAGCGCCAGGAAGACAACACACCGTTCGACGATCCTGGTCTTTATGGCAGATTGCCCTCTCTGTCCCCCTAATAATTGAGTCCCCCACCACTAGAACCTGTCTAGCCTGCCCTGCGCTCCCCGTCCCCGTCTCACTGGAGCAGTCATTCCCCTGGTGTTCAGAGGGCGTGTCGTGCTGCAGCGGTGCTGGCTCTGTCATGGCATTGCCCTCATCTGCCAACGTTGCAGACATGTTGGGTTGTGCCAGTTCAGGACCAGCCTCCCTGAATCTATTCCCTCTACGCCTCCTTCTATCTGACACCCAGCTGACTGCCTGCTCCCCCTGCTCTTCCGTACTACCATCCGCAACCGCCTCTACCCCAGCGAGTGTCTGCTCAGTGAGCACCAAACTCCTCAATTCTTGTATTTTGTCTTCTACTGTGGGGAGATTCATTTTTTAGCAGAAATTTATTTATTATGGTAGAATTCGGTTGGGCTACAGATGGATCATTTTTTAAATTATAGAGCTTGGCATAGAATTTGCTGAATTTCTGCGCTATATCTTGAGGGTGGGAAAGTTTTATTTTGCAGCTGTCCAATATTAGAATAAACGGTATTTTAGTTTGGCTGTGTTTCGTTTATGCAATACTAGCCATGAATTTCGAGCTTGTTTAAAGAAGAGTAATAGTTTGCCCGCATAAAATCTGTGTTTTTATTGTACTCTTCTAATAAAATAGTTTTTAATTCTCATCTCAATGACATTAATGTTGATTGGCCATCATCCGGGGATGACTTTGTAAGGTTCTCTCTTGTGCTTGTATTTGGGTTAGAAGATCATTTACTTGTGCTTGTTTGATTTTCTTATGTTGGGTGCTTATTTTGATCAAGACTCCTCTGATGAAAGCCTTGTGGGCGTTCCATATTGAGAAGATATTAGTTTCTGGATTTAGGTTTAGTTCAAAGTATTCTCTCAAGGAGTTGCTGATTAGGGAATTACATGTTGGGATTCTGAGCAGGGCTACGTTATTTCGCCAAATACTTGCATTTCCCAGTCTTTCTCCCAAATTTTTTTTTGGAAGATAGGGGAATGATCTGACCAGGTAATCAATCTCTGAGGCAGTAATCTTAGGCAGTGTCCATCTGTCAACCAGAAACATATTTAATCGCAAAAATGAATTATGGCAGGAGAAAAAGGTGTATTCTCTAGAAAAGGCATTAAGGGATCTAAAAGAGTCATGTAGTGACTCTCTGTGAAGCCACAGTAGTAAGATGGGAGCTGTTCTATGTTTGGTTGTGGAGTCTATTGTTCCATTTGAAATTAAGTTAAAGTCTCTACATATGACCAAATTGCCCTTTTGTATTCTTTTTACTTTTTTTGTGACTTTATTTGAGGAAATTTGGCCATTATCGGGTCATAAATATTTGCTAAGGTGACGGGATAGCCATCTACAGCAACTACCACGACTAGGTACCTACCTTTAAGGCCTATAATTTGTTCAGTCATTGTAAGGGCTTATTCATACGAGCGTATATCGGCCGGCTGTGAAAACGACCGGACGATATACGCTACGTGTGATGCACGGGGCGGCGTATATGCCGTCGGGCAGGTGGAGACAGCCCCTCCCTCCCTCTCGCCGACTCTCTGCAAGGGGAGGAGATGGGGCAGGGCAGGAGCTAGTGTGCTGAGCTTAACTCCGCCCCATTCCACCCCTCCAATTGCAAACAGCGGCAAGGGGCAGAGAGGAGAAGAGAAGGGCGACAGACTTTAACAGTCATGCTGCTAAACTCCCTCCCACCTCCCTTCTCCTGCAGCTGTCATTGGCTTCCATGGGAGTCATTGCTGCTGCTGCCACCGATGTAAACCAATGCATCAGAGGGGCAGCGTATATCAGTCATGGCGTGAAAACCTGACCGATATATGCCCATGTGAGTAAGCCCTAAAGTTGATGTTTGCTCTAAAAGCAATTAAAACCCCAGCGTGTTTTTTCTTTGGAGCATTTGCCATGTATATCTGGGGGTATTGTTTGTTGGAGGGTTTTGGGCATGCATTGTGTATGCATAGCACATCAGATTTATACTGAATGGTGTTCTCTTCACATCTGTGAACTCTTAAAGAGAGAGTTTAACCCTCTAGCATTTTGTGACAAAATTTTAGGCAGCATGACACCTAGAGTCATAGCATATTATTGTGGAGGTCTGGTATCTTACTGCACCTGTAAACAAACTGGTTCGATTCATAACACAAACATTAATGTCAGAACTAGCGCCGCTCAGTCCTGTATTTAGGATCTCTTGATCGTAGATGGCAAAGTCCTGAAAAGTAGAACAGATAAACAAAACAAATATTAGAACAGGAATTGTTGCCTGCATATCTTGGCGGAGCAGCTTCAGGATGTAAAAACACTATAGGGTGGTCACTAAGGGATTAACATTAAATTCAATATGGCTGTCGCTCGAGTCGGGTCCTTAATAAGTTGGAAAAGGTAGTGACACACTTGAGTTTTTGGACTCCTAGGAGCTCAGAGTGACTTAAAAGCCAAGACTCTGATTTGGCCATTCCAGAACCCAAGTAATCTTGTTCTGCCATTCTTTAGTTGACTTATTTATTCACTTTGGGTCATTGCTTTGTTGAATTACCTCTTCAGCGTACGGTCAAGGACTGCTGTAAAATGTTTTAATGCAGCTTAAAATTAATTGATTCCTCAGTGGTCACAAGGTGTCCAGGCCATGAAATACCGAAGCAGCTCCTATGGTCTTTTTGTACAGCAGTGGCTTTCTTCTTGATGCCCTCCAATAAACACCACTCCTGCTCAATGTTTTTCTAATAATGGACACAACAGCAGAGGTTTTTGCTGTTTGTCTTGTCATCTGTCGGTCCTGTTTCTTTTTCCCACCTCTATCAGGATTGGCCGTTGTGCTCTTGGAGTGATCTTAACAGGACAACCACTCCAAGGAAGAGTAGCAACAGTCTTGAATTTTGTCCATTTGTATATAATTTATCTCACCATGGATTTATCTACACCCAGGTTGTTAGCCTTTTCTATTGTCATGTGTCTCTATTAGAGATGAGCGAGTGTACTCGTCCGAGCTTGATGCTCGTTCGAGTATTAGAGTACTCGAGATGCTCGTTACTCGAGACGAGCACCACGCGGTGTTCGAGTCACTTCCATTTTCTTCCCAGAAAAATTTGCGCCGTTTTTCTGGCCAATAGAAACACGGGGAAGGCATTACAACTTCCTCCTGTGAAGTTCCAGCCCTATCCCACCCCCCCTGCAGTGAGTGGCTGGGGAGATCAGGTGACACCCGAGTATGTAAACTGGGGCCGGCCGCGGCTCGCCACAGATGCACGCTGAGAGACATTAGGGAAAGTGCCGTCCTGCTGTACTGTTGAGGCTGCTTTTAGCAGTTTTGCACAATTTTTTTTTTTTGTATATCGGGCGTGCAGACCATAGCGTCCTCAGTCTGCAGTCATTTTACAGAGTATAGGGGCAGTACTGCTAAGGCAGGGACAGTGGTACAGGGAAAGAGATATACTGGCTATATAGGCAATGGGCTTTTTCAAAAAAATTGGAAAAAAAAATCTTTGGGCTGCCTGTGACCGTGTTCAGTTTACTGCGTGTCTGCTGGGGGTAGTAGTCGCTCACTATTACCCAGCTAGGTGTTACTGCAGCCTTGCGCATAATTTTTTCTGGCTGCACTGTGCTTTCAATAACCACAGTCATCCTCCAACAGGGAAATCCATATACAGGCTATATAGGCAGTGGGCTTTTTCCCAAAAATTGGAAAAAAATACTATATTTGGGCTGCCTGTGACCGTCCTTAGTTTACTGCGTGTCTGCTGGGGGTAGTAGTCGCTCATTATTACCCAGCTAAGCGTTACAGCAGGCTTGCGCATAATTGTTTCCTGGCTCTGCTGTGTCCGTTACGTGATCGCTGTCATCCCGCCAGAGGGAAAGAGTATACATATGTACGCTGCATACGGTGTCTGTCTGGTTTTTCACCTCACCATTTTAAAAAATTGAAGCAAAATACTTAAGGCCTACCACTGGCCTTTGGCCACTTGACTGGTTCTGCCCTGTGAATTCCAGTAACTCAGTCATACGCACCTAGGTCTGACGACAGGCTTGCGCATAATTGTTTCCTGGCTCTGCTGTGCGTTCCGTAAGCGAAGTCAGCCTCCAACCACAGGCCAATAAGCGGCACATTTAATTACAGCGTTCTGTTTCTGCTCTACTCGTAATACACCATGCTGAGGGGTAGGGGTAGGCCTAGAGGACTTGGACGTGGACGCGGGCGAGGACGCGGAGGCCCAAGTCAGGGTGTGGGCACAGGCCGAGCTCCTGGTCCAGGTGTATCACAGCCGACTGCTGCGGGATTAGGAGAGAGGCAAGTTTCTGGGGTCCCCAGATTCATCTCACAATTAATGGGTCCACGCGGTAGACCTTTATTAGAAACTGAGCAGTGTGAGCAGGTCCTGTCGTGGATGACAGAAAGTGCATCCAGCAAACTATCCACCGTCACCACCCAGTCTTCTACGCCGTCCACTGCTGCATCCCTGAATCCTCTTGCTGCTGCTCCTCCCTTCTCCCAGCCTCCTCCCTCCCAGCAAATGACACATTCAGAAGAGCAGGCAGGCTCCCAGGAACTGTTCTCGGGTCCCGGCCTTGAGTGTGAAAAAATGGATCCTCCATCACCTAAGGAGATTCTTATAACTAGAGATGAGCGAACGTACTCGTCCGAGCTTGATACTCGTTCGAGTATTAGCGTGTTCGAGATGCTCGTTACTCGTAACGAGTACCACGCGATGTTCGGGTTACTTTCACTTTCCTCT
Organism: Eleutherodactylus coqui; assembly: GCF_035609145.1. Lineage (NCBI taxonomy): Eukaryota > Metazoa > Chordata > Amphibia > Anura > Eleutherodactylidae > Eleutherodactylus > Eleutherodactylus coqui. The sequence continues at coordinate 152,763,477 of NC_089840.1, forward strand.
CTGAGACGTTAGCGTGCTTTTCTGGCCAATTGAAAGACAGGGAAGGCATTACAACTTCCCCCTGCGACGTTCAAGCCCTATACCACCCCCCTGCAGTGAGTGGCTGGGGAGATCAGGTGTCACCCGAGTATAAAAATCGTCCCCTCCCGCGGCTCACCTCAGATGCGTTGTGAGATAGCTGAGGGACAGTGGTATCGTGTTGGAGCTGCTGTAGGGAGAGTGTTAGGAGTTAGTGTAGGCTTCAAGAACCCCAATGGTCCTCCTTAGGGCCACATCTAACAGTGTGCAGTAGTGTGGAGGCTGCTTTTAGCAGTGTTGCACATTTTTTTTTTTTTGGTATATCGGTCGTGCAGAGCATTGCGCCCTGCAGTAATACTCCAGGGAGAGAATTGTGTAGGCAGGGCCAGAAGACATATATTATAGATTGAATATACGCAGTGGTCCTTTGGAAAAAAATCTTGAAAAAAAATCTATTTGGGCTGCCTGTCACTGTGCTCAGTGTTCTGGGTCTGTGTCTGCTGGGGGTAGTAGTTCTCCAGATAAATACGCAGCCAGCTAAGTGTTACAGCAGGCTTGCGCCAAATTATTTCCTGGCTCTGAAATCACCGGTCTGTTGCAGTTAATAACAGTGCAACACTGCAGTTCCGTCACACAGTCTAGGGAGAGAATTGTGTAGGCAGGGCCAGAAGACATATATTATAGATTGAATATACGCAGTGGTCCTTTGGAAAAAAATCTTGAAAAAAAATCTTTTTGGGCTGCCTGTCACTCTGCTCAGTGTTCTGGGTCTGTGTCTGCTGGGTGTAGTAGTTCTACAGATAAATACGCAGCCAGATAAATACAGCAGGCTTGCGGCAAATTATTTCCTGGCGTTCCGTAAGCGAACTCAGCCTCCAACCACAGGCCAATAAGCGGCACATTTAATTACAGTGTTGTGTTTCTGCACTCCTGGTAATACAGCATGCTGAGGGGTAGGGGTAGGCCTAGAAGACGTGGGCGCGGCCGAGGACGCGGAGGCCCTAGTCCGGGTGTGGGCACAGGCCGAGCTCCTGATCCAGGTGTATCGCAGCCGACTGCTGCGGGATTAGGAGAGAGGCACGTTTCTGGCGTCCCCACATTCATAGCACATTTAATGGGTCCACACGGTAGACCTTTATTAGAAAATGAGCAGTGTGAGCAGGTCCTGTCGTAGATGGCAGAAAGTGCTTCCAGCAACCTATCGTCCACCCAGAGTTCTGCGCCGTCCACTGCTGCAACTCAGAATCCTCTGGCTGCTGCTCCTCCTTCCTCCCAGCCTCCTCACTCCATGAAAATGAGACATTCTGAGGAGCGGGCAGACTCCCAGGAACTGTTCTCGGGCCCCTGCTCAGATTGGGCAGCAGTGGTTCCTCTCCCACCAGAGGAGTTTATCGTGACTGATGCCCAACCATTGCAAAGTTCCCGGGGTCCGGGGGATGAGGCTGGGGACTTCCGGCAACTGTCTCAAGACCTTTCAGTGGGTGAGGAGGCCGATGACGATGAGACACAGTTGTCTATCAGTGAGGTAGTAGTAAGGGCATTAAGTCCGAGGGAGGAGCGCACCGAGGATTCTGAGGAAGAGCAGCAGGACAATGAGGTGACTGACCCCACCTGGTTTGCTACGCCTACTGAGGACCGATCTTCAGAGGGGGAGGCAAGGGCAGCAGCAGGGCAGGTTGGAAGAGGCAGTGCGGTGGCCAGGGGTAGAGGCAGGGCCAGGCCGAATAATCCACCAACTGTTTCCCAAAGCGCCCCCTCGCGCCATGCCACCCTGCAGAGGCCGAGGTGCTCAAAGGTCTGGCAGTTTTTCACTGAGATTGCAGACGACCGACGAACAGTGGTGTGCAACCTTTGTCGCGCCAAGATCAGCCGGGGAGCCACCACCACCAGCCTCACCACCACTAGCATGCGCAGACATATGATGGCCAAGCACCCCACAAGGTGGGACGAAGGCCGTTCACCGCCTCCGGTTTGCACCGCTGCCTCTCCCCCTGTGCCCCAACCTGCCACTGAGATCCAACCCCGCTCTGAGGACACAGGCACTACCGTCTCCTGGCCTGCACCCACACCCTCACCTCCGCTGTCCTCGGCCCCATCCAGCAATGTCTGTCAGCGCAGCGTCCAGCCGTCGCTAGCGCAAGTGTTGGAGCGCAAGTACGCCGCCACGCACCCGCACGCTCAAGCGTTAAACGTGCACGTAGCCAAATTTATCAGCCTGGAGATGCTGCCGTATAGGGTTGTGGATACGGAGTCCTTCAAAAGTATGATGGCGGCGGCGGCCCCGCGCTACTCAGTTCCCAGTCGCCACTACTTTTCCCGATGTGCCGTCCCAGCCCTGCACGACCACGTCTCCTGCAACATTGTACGCGCCCTCACCAACGCGGTTACTGCCAAGGTCCACTTAACAACGGACACGTGGACAAGCACAGGCGGGCAGGGCCACTATATCTCCCTGACGGCACATTGGGTGAATTTAGTGGAGGCTGGGACAGAGTCAGAGCCTGGGACCGCTCACGTCCTACCCACCCCCAGAATTGCGGGCCACAGCTCGGTGGTGGTATCTGCGGCGGTGTATGCTTCCTCCACTAAAGCACCCTCCTCCTCCTCCTCCAACGCAACCTCTGTCTCGCAATCAAGATGTGTCAGCAGCAGAAGCACGTCGCCAGCAGTCGGTGTCGCGCGTCGTGGCAGCACAGCGGTGGGCAAGCGTCAGCAGGCCGTGCTGAAACTACTCAGCTTAGGAGAGGAGAGGCACACGGCCCACGAACTGCTGCAGGGTCTGACAGAGCAGACCGACCGCTGGCTGGCGCCGCTGAGCCTCCAACCGGGCATGGTCGTGTGTGACAACGGCCGTAACCTGGTGGCGGCTCTGCAGCTCGGCAGCCTCACGCACGTGCCATGCCTGGCCCACGTCTTTAATTTGGTGGTTCAGCGCTTTCTGAAAAGCTACCCACGCTTGTCAGACCAGCTCGGAAAGGTGCGCCGGCTCTGTGCACATTTCCGCAAGTCCAACACGGACGCTGCCACCCTGCGCACCCTGCAACATCGGTTTAATCTGCCAGTGCACCGACTGCTGTGCGACGTGCCCACACGGTGGAACTCTACGCTCCACATGTTGGCCAGGCTCTATGAGCAGCGTAGAGCTATAGTAGAATACCAACTCCAACATGGGCGGCGCAGTGGGAGTCAGCCTCCTCAATTATTTTCAGAAGAGTGGGCTTGGTTGGCAGACATCTGCCAGGTCCTTCGAAACTTTGAGGAGTCTACCCAGGTGGTGAGCGGCGATGCTGCAATCATTAGCGTCACCATTCCTCTGCTATGCCTCTTGAGAAGTTCCCTGCAAAGCATAAAGGCAGACGCTTTGCACTCGGAAACAGAGCCGGGGGAAGACAGTATGTCGCTGGATAGTCAGAGCACCCTCCTGTCTATATCTCAGCGCGGTGAGGAGGAGGAGGATGAGGAGGAGGGGGAAGACACAGCTTGGCCCACTGGTGAGGGTACACATGCTGCTGGCCTGTCATCCTTTCAGCGTGTATGGCCTGAGGAGGAGGAGGAGGAGGAGGAGGAGGATCCTGAAAGTGATCTTCCTAGTGAGGACAGCCATGTGTTGCGTACAGGTACCCTGGCACACATGGCTGACTTCATGTTAGGATGCCTTTCTCGTGACCCTCGCGTTACACGCATTCTGGCCACTACGGATTACTGGGTGTACACACTGCTCGACCCACGGTATAAGGAGAACCTTTCCACTCTCATACCCGAAGAGGAAAGGGGTTCGAGAGTGTTGCTATACCACAGGACCTTGGCGGACAAACTGATGGTAAATTCCCATACGACAGCGCTAGTGGCCGAAGCCGCAGTTCCGAGGGCCAGGTAGCAGGGGAGGCGCGGAGATCAGGCAGCATGTACAGCACAGGCAGGCCAACACTCTTTAAGGCCCTTTACAGCTTTATGGCTCCCCAGCAAGACCGTGTCACCGCTCCCCAGTCACGGCTGAGTCGGCGGGAGCATTGTAAAAGGATGGTGAGGGAGTACGTAGCCGATCGCACGACCGTCCTCCGTGACGCCTCTGCCCCCTACAACTACTGGGTGTCGAAGCTGGACACGTGGCCTGAACTCGCGCTGTATGCCCTGGAGGTGCTTGCTTGTCCTGCGGCTAGCGTCTTGTCAGAGAGGGTGTTTAGTGCGGCTGGGGGAATCATCACAGATAAGCGTACCCGCCTGTCAACCGTCAGTGCCGACAGGCTAACACTCATCAAGATGAACAAAGCCTGGTTTTCCCCAGACTTCTCTTCTCCACCAGCGGACAGCAGCGATACCTAAGCAATACGTAGGCTGCACCCGCGGATGGAAGCATCGTTCTGTATCCCCATCAAAAACGGGGACCTTTTCGCTTCATCAATCTGTGTATAATATTCCTCCTCCTCCTCCTGCTCCTCCTCCTGAAACCTCACATAATCACGCCGAACGGGCAATTTTTCTTAGGCCCACAAGGCTCAGTCATATAATTTTTCTAAACAATTTTTATACGTTTCAAAGCTCATTAAAGCGTTGAAACTTTCACCTCCACCAATTTTTATTTTAACTGGGCTGCCTCCTGGCCTAGTTACCAATTAAGCCACATTAACCAAGGCGATTAATGGGTTTCACCTACCCTCTTGGTTGGCCATGGCCAATTTTTCTGACGTACATTAGTACTGTTGATACAGCAATTTTTGTGGGCCCTCGCCTACAGTGTAATCAAATTAATTTTTAGCCCACCTGCATTACAGCTGACGTTACATCCGCTGTGTTGGGCAATGCAATGAGATATTTTTATGTACCGCCGGTGGGTTCCAGGGAGCCACCCATGCTGTGGGTCCACAGGGAGTTGTAAATGCATCTGTGTCCACTTCTAAAGAACCCCAGTCTGACTGGGGCATGCAGTGTGGGCCGAAGCCCACCTGCATTTCATCTGACGTTAGCTCTGCTGTCCAGGGCACTGCAATGGGATACATTTATGTACAGCGGGTGGGTTCCAGGGAGCCACCCATGCTGTGGGTGCACACGGAATTCCCATTGCGGAGTTGTACCTGCCTGTGACTATTTATAAAAAACCGCGGTCTGACTGGGGCATGCAGACACCTTGACAGAATGAATAGTGTGTGGCACATAGGTTCCCCATTGCTATGCCCACGTCTGCAGCTCCAGATGGAGGTGGCACAGGATTGGATTTCTCATTGCTTCTGTACAGCATTGTGGACTACCGCCCCGCCACTTTTAAAGAGGGTCGCTGCCTTGCCGTGCCAACCCTCTGCAGTGTGTGCCTGCGGTTCCTCTGGCAGACGCACTTATAAATAGACATGAGTGTGGCGTGGCATGAGGGCAGCTGAAGGCTGCGCAGGGACAGTTTGGTGTGCGCTGTGGACACTGGGTCGTGCAGGGGGGGTTGGTAAGCATGTAACCCAGGAGAAGTGGCAGCGGAGTGTCATGCAGGCAGTGATTGTGCTTTGTTGGAGGTAGTGTGGTGCTTAGCTAAGGTATGCATTGCTAATGAGGGCTTTTCAGAAGTAAAAGTTGTTGGGGGGGGGGGGGGGGGCACTCTTGCCGCTATTGTGGCTTAATAGTGGGACCTGTGAACTTGAGATGCAGCCCAACATGTTGCCCCTCGCCCCTCGCCTGCCCTATCTGTTGCTGTGTCGTTCCCATCACTTTCTTGAATTGCCCCGATTTTCACAAATGAAAACCTTAGCGAGCATCGGCGATATACAAAAATGCTCGGGTCGCCCATTGACTTCAATGGGGTTCGAAATTCGAAACGAACCCTCGAGCATCGCGAAAAGTTCGTCTCGAGTAACGAGCACCCGAGCATTTTGGTGCTCGCTCAACTCTACCTATGACCGATGCCCAACCTTTGGAAAGTTCCCGGGATCCGGGTGGTGAGACTGGGGACTTCCGGCAACTGTCTCAAGAGCTTTCAGTGGGTGAGGAGGACAATGACGATGAGACACAGTTGTCTATCAGTGAGGTAGTAGTAAGGGCAGTAAGTCCAAAGGACGGCGCGCAGAGAGGATTCGGAGGAAGAGCAGTTGGACGATGAGGTGACTGACCCCACCTGGTTTGCTAAGCCTACTGACGACAGGTCTTCAGAGGGGGAGGCAAGTGCAGCAGCAGGGCAGGTTGGAAGAGGCAGTGCGGTGGCCAGGGATAGAGGCAGGGCCAGATCGAATAATCCACCAACTGTTTCCCAAGGTGCCCCCTCGCGCCATGCCACCCTGCAGAGGCCGAGGTGCTCAAAGGTGTGGAAGTTTTCACTGAGAGTGCAGACGACTGACGAACTGTGGTGTGCAAGGTTTGTCGCGCCAAGATCAGCCGGGGAGCCACGACCACCAGCCTCACCGCCACCAGCATGCGCAGGCATATGATGGCCAAGCACCCCACAAGGTGGGACGAAGGCCGTTCACCGCCTCCGGTTTGCACCACTGCCTCTCCCCCTGTGCCCCAACCTGCCACTGATATCCAACTCCCCCTCTCAGGACACAGGCACGACCGTCTCCCGGCCTGCACCCACACCCTCACCTCCGCTGTCCTTGGCCCCATCCAGCAATGTCTCTCAGCGCAGCGTCCAGCCATCACTAGCGCAACTGTTTGAGCGCAAGCGCAAGTACGCCGCCACGCACCCGCACGCTCAAGCGTTAAATGTGCACATAGCCAAATTCATCAGCCTGGAGATGCTGCTGTATAGGCTTGTGGAAACGGAGGCCCCGCACTACTCGGTTCCCAGTCGCCACTACTTTTCCCGATGTGCCGTCCCAGCCCTGCATGACCACGTCTCCCGCAACATTGTACGCGCCCTCACCAACGAGGTTACTGGCAAGGTCCACTTAACAACGGACACGTGGACAAGCACAGGCAGGCAAGGCCACTATATATCCCTGACGGCACATTGGGTGAATTTAGTGGAGGCTGGGACCGAGTCAGAGTCTGGGTCAGCTCACGTCCTACCCACCCCCAGAATTGCGGGCCCAGCTCGGTGGTGGTATCTGCGGCAGGGTATGCTTCCTCCACTAAACCACCCTCCTCCTATGCAACCTCTGTCTCGCAATCAAGATGTGTCAGCAGCAGCACGTCGCCAGCAGTCGGTGTCGCGCAGCGTGGCAGCACAGCGGTGGGCAAGCGTCAGCAGGCCGTGCTGAAACTACTCAGCTTAGGAGAGAAGAGGCCCACGGCCCACGAACTGCTGCAGGGTCTGACAGAGCAGACCGACCGCTGGCTTTCGCCGCTGAGCTTCCAACCGGGCATGGTCGTGTGTGACAACGGCCGCAACCTGGTGGCGGCTCTGCAGCTCGGCAGCCTCACGCACGTCCCATGCCTGGCCCACGTCTTTAATTTGGTGGTTCAGCGGTTTCTGAAAAGCTACCCACACTTGTCAGACCTGCTCGGAAAGGTGCGCCGGCTCTGCACACATTTCCGCAAGTCCAACACGGATGCTGCCACCCTGCGGACCCTGCAGCATCGGTTTAATCTGCCAGTGCACCGACTGCTGTGCAACGTGCCCACACGGTGGAACTCTACGCTCCACATGTTGGCCAGGCTCTATGAGCAGCGTAGAGCTATAGTGGAATACCAACTCCAACATGGGCGGCGTAGTGGGAGTCAGCCTCCTCAATTCTTTACAGAGGAGTGGGCCTGGATGGCAGATATCTGCCAGGTCCTTGAAAAGTTTGAGGAGTCCACCCTGATGGTGAGCAGCGATGCTGCAATCATTAGCGTCACCATTCCCCTGCTATGCCTCTTGAGAAGTTCCCTGCAAAGCATAAAGGCTGATGCTTTGCGGGCGGAAACGGAGGCGGGGGAAGACAGTATGGTATGTCGCTGGATAGTCAGAGCACCCTCATGTCTATATCTCAGCGCGTGGAGGAGGAGGAGGGGGCGGAGCCTGAGGAGGAAGAGACAGCTGGGCCCACTGCAGAGGGTGCCCATGCAGCTTGCCTCTCATCCATTCAGCGTGTATGGCCTGAGGAGGAGGAGGAGGTGGATACTCAAAGTGATCGTCCTAGTGAGGACAGCCATATGTTGCGTCCAGGTACCCTGGCACACATAGCTGACCTAATGTTAGGATGCCTTTCTCGTGACCCTCGTGTTAGACGCATTCTGGCCACTACGGATTACTGGGTGTACACACTGCTTGACCCGCGGTATAAGGAGAACCTTTCCACTCTCATTCCCGAGGAGGAAAGGGGTTCGAGAGTGATGCAATACCACTGGGCCCTGGTGGACAAACTGATGGTAAACTTCCTATCTGACAGTGCTAGTGGCAGAAGGCGCAGTTCCGAGGGCCACGTAGAAGGGGAGGCGAGGAGATCAGGCAGCATGTTCAGCGCAGGCAGGGGAACACTCTCCAAGGCCTTTGCCAGCTTTATGGCTCCCCAGCAAGACTGTCTCACACCACCCCAGTCCAGGCTTAGTCGGAGGGAGCACTGTAAGAAGATGGTGAGGGAGTACGCAGCCGATCGTACCACCGTCCTCCATGACGCCTCTGTTCCGTACAACTACTGGGTGTCAAAGCTGGACACGTGGCCTGAACTCGCGCTGTATGCCCTGGAGGTGTTGGCGTGCCCTACGGCTGGCGTTTTGTCAGAGAGGGTGTTTAGTGCAGCTGGGGGAATCATCACGGACAAGCGTACCCGCCTGTCAACTGACAGAGCCGACAGGCTTACACTCATAAAGATCAACAAAGCCTGGATTTCCCCAGACTTCTCTTCTCCACCAGCAGACAGCAGCGCTACCTAAAGAACTTTGTCAATCTGTGTATGGTATTCGTCCTCCTCCTCCGGCTCCTCCTCCTGAAACCTCTCGTAATCACCGCGAATGGCCAATTTTTCTGTGGGCCAAAAGGCTCATATAACTTTTCTAAATAATATTTGTGTTTCAATTCTCATTAAAGCATTGAAACTTCCACCTGAACCAATTGTTTTTTAGACTAGGCTGCCTCCAGGCCTAGTTAAAAATTAAGCCACAGTACACTAAGCGACTAATGGGTTTCACCTGCCCTCTGGGTTGGGCATGGGCAATTTTTCTGGGATACATTTGTACTGTCGGTACAACAATTTTTCGGGCCCTCGCCTACAATGTAATCGAAGTAATTTTTATGGGCTTCGCCTGCACTCATGGTACACCACTGTGTCTGGGGTTGGCCTACACATTTGCTACAGAAATGTTACTCTGTTCTGCCTACCTATACTTCTGCCACAGCAATGCTACAGGGGTCTGACTATACTTCAGCAACAGAAATGTTACTTCGTTCTGCCGATACTTCTACTCCTGAAATGTTACCTTGGTTGGTGTATACTGTTACTACTGTAATTTTACTAATACTGGGCTCTGCCCATAATGCTTCAACGAAAATGTTACTGGGGCAGGTCTATACTGCTATAACAGAAATGTAACTAATAGTGGGCTTTGCCCATACTGCTTCTACGTTGCTGTTGCTGGGGCCTGACTATACTCCTACTACTGAAATCTTACCAATACTACGCTCTCCCTACACTGCTGCCAGGGAAATGTGAATCTGCTGCTTTGTCTCTACTGCTTCTACGTTACTGTTGCTGGGGCCTGTCTATACTCCTACTACTAAAATCTTACCAATACTATGCTCTCCCTACACTGCTGCCAGGGAAATGTGAATCTGCTGCTTTGCCCATACTGCTTCTACGTTACTGTTACTGGGGTCTGTCTATACTGATACTACTGAAATGTTACTGGGGTCTGTGTATACTGCTGCAAATGAAATGTTAGTGGGGTCTGTCTTCACTGCTGCCAATGAAATGTTACAGGGGTTTGTGCATACTCTTACCGCTGAAATGTTACTAATTCTGGGCTCTGCCTATACTGCTGCTACTGCAATGTTACAGGGTTGTGGAAACGGAGGCTTCCCAAAGACATGATGGTGGCGAGGCCACGCTACTAGGTTCCACAGGTGCGACAAATTTTCAGCGACGCGGTCACTGGGAAGGTGCATATAACCACGGACACGGGGACAGGACACGTACTGCCTCAAAAACTTTCCCGTCCTCCTCCAACTATGAAAACATTCTTGGCTGAAGCCCACCTGCATGTAATCTGACGTTGGCTTTGCTGTCCAGGGCACTGCAATGGGATATATTTATGTACCGCCGGTGGCTTCCTGGGACCCACCCATGCTGTCGGTCCACACGGAGTTGTAACTGCATGTGTCTACTTATAAAGAACCCCAGTCTGACTGGGGCATGTAGTGTGGGCCGAAGCCCACCTGCATTAAACCTGACGTTATCTCAGCTGTGCTGGGCACTGCAATGGGATATATTTATGTATCGCCGGTGGGTTCCAGGGAGCCACCCATGCTGTCGGTCCACACGGACTTCACATTAGTGAGTTGTACCTGCCTGTGTCTCTGTGTTAAAAACCCCAGTCTGACTGGGGCATGCAGTGTGGGCCGAAGACCACCTGCATTAAATCTGAAGTTACCTCAGCTGTGCTGGGCACTGCAATGGGATATATTTATGTACCGCCGGTGGGTTCCAGGGAGCCACCCATGCTGTGAGTGCACACGGAATTCCCATTGCGGAGTTGTACCTGCCTGTGACTATTTATAAAAAACCCCGGTCAGACTGGGGCATGCAGTGTGGGCCGAAGCCCACCTGTATTTAATCTGACGTTAGCTCTACTATCCAGGGCACTGCATTGGGACAAACTACAGGAGCAAAATGTCGTGGGCGCGGTGCAAGTCTGCCATGTTTGGCCGCTCAGATCAATTTTTTGTTCATGTCTTGGGCTTCCTAGGACCCCCCTATGCTGTTGGTGCAAACTTAGTTCCCATCGCGGTGTTTGACCTGTCTGGCACAAAGACACTGACTGACTTGGGTAGAGGGCAGAGCGCTGACGGCTTTCCCCTTGCAGTGTGGATTGAGCTATGCGACACCTTGACAGAATGAATACTGTGTGGCACATGGATTCCCCATTGCTATGCCCATGTTTGCAGCTCCTGATGGAGGTGGCACAGGATTGGATGTCTCATTGCTTCTGTACAGCATTGTGGGCTATCGCCCCGCCCCTTTTAAAGAGGGTCGCTGCCTGGCCCTGCCAACCCTCTGCAGTGTGTGCCTCTGGTTCCTCATGACAGGCGCACTTATAAATAGACATGAGGGTGGTGTGGCTATGAGGCCAGCGTGTGGCATGAGGGCAGCTGAAGGCTGCGCAGGGACACTTTGGTGTGCGCTGTGGACACTGGGTCGTGCGGGGGGGTTGGGCAGCATGTAACCCAGGAGAAGAGGCAGGGGTGTGTCCCGCAGACAGTGCTTGTGCTTAGTTGGAGGTAGTGTAGTGCTTAGCTAAGGTGTGGCTTACTAATGAGGGTTTGTCCAAAGTAAAAATTGTTGGGGGGGGCCCACTCTTGCCGCTATTGTGGCTGAATAGTGGGACCTGGGAACCTGAAATGCAGCCCAGCATGTTGCCCATCGCCTGCCCTATCCGTTTCTGTGTCGTTTCCAGCACTTTCTTGGGTTTTGCAGATTTTCACCAATGAAAACCTTACAGAGCATCGGCGATATACAAAAATGCTCGAGTCGCCCATTGACTTCAATGGGGTTCGTTACTCGAAACCAACCCTCGAGCATCGCGGAAAGTTCGACTCGAGCAACGAGCACCCAAACATTTTGGTGCTCGCTCATCTCTAGTCTCTATAGTACATCTTCTGAGGCCCTGGGAGCATTGTGTGCTTTGCGGCATGGTTCATACTAACATATGTTTTTATGAAGAGGAACAGATTTGTTCTAGCACTATTACACAGCGCTTCTAACACTAGTGATTTGGAGCTAACTAGTAATTATTAGGAGATTATAGCACCAGTGTTTCTGGTGGCACACAGTTCTGCTACATGCAAGTGTCACACACACAGCTCTGCTACATGTGCATGCCACACACACATTCAGCTCTACTACATGCGTGTGTCACACACACAGCTTAACTACATGCATACGTCACACACATACAGAGCTCTGATTCATGCGCATGTCACACAAACACAGCTCTGCTACATGCGTGTCACAGGCACACACAGCTCTGCTACATGCTTGTTACAGACACACACAGTTCTGCTACATATATTCATCACACAAAGACACAGCTCTGCTACTTTACATGCACATGTCACAGACACACACAGCTCTGCTGCATTACATGAGCATGTTAGACACACACAGCTCTGCTACATGCATGTTGCAGACACACACAGCTCTTCTACATTACAAAGACATGTTAGACACACACAGCTCTGCTACATGCATGTTACAGATACCCAAAGCTCTGCTACATTACATGGGCATGTTACAGATACACAAAGCTCTGCTACATTACATGGGCATGTCACAGACACACACAGCACTTCTACATGCATTTCACAGACACACACAGCTCTGCTGCATTACATGATCATGTCACAGACACACACAGCTGTGCTACACACTACATACATTTCGTCGGCCTGTGCTTGTGTCACCTCCGTGCAGCACATGAGCACCAAGCTCAGCACGGACACAGGGTGATGATAACCATGACTGTAGTAGATCGACAATTGCACTGACGAACAGTGCGCACCACACAATGCGGGACAGTAGCACCACTCCAGGGAGAAAAAAGGAAGCCTGGCCCTAACCTAGCAGGGAGGGTCCCTGCCTAAAGCGAGGACATCGCCTCTATAAAGGCGGCCCAGTGGACTTTTTGGGCCCTGATTGTCCCTATAGGAACCCCTCGAGAGATGAACCGACACGCAAAGCAAAACCAGAAATGAAAAGCCACAAAACAAACTGGAAAGGAACCAGCAGCTACTTATCTGCAAATTGTGAAACACCCAGCAGAGCTTCAAACTCCAAGTTCTCCACTATGGAACAGAATAACCAGCACTGGTCACCAACATGGGTGAGAATATATAGCTCCTCTGCACCTGAACACTGGTAGAATGAATAGAAAATGACACCTCCAGCCTACTCCCAGTCATGGCTAATCCAGCATGCATCCATGTCGCAAAGGCAGACAGCACTAGCAGAACTCTGCACATGTTGCATTAACCCTTAACCTGCTTAACAAGACACCGGTCTTTGGCCTGTGTTGATGCCACCATGCCACGACGTTGTCGCAACCCATAGGCCGCAACAGCTGGTTTAGGATCCTGGACTCCTTCCACACAGGTGCCTGATCACATGACGGGGACATCATCACAGGTCCTGTGAGCACACGGCTGCTGTCACGTTCTGCATGTTTTATGCTATAGGACCTGCGATGAAGTCACCATCATGTGTTCAGGGGCAGAGCATGAGAAGCACTCACACACACACTAATGGACAAGTGGTCATTAGCACTTTAATTGCTGGGCTGCATCTGCACTTAGAAGTTTAGTCTGGCAATTATCTGTATAACTGCCAGCCACCTAGTGGTGGCTGCTAAGGCTTATGTACTGGTGCCTTAAGCCTGTATCGCCACTGCCTTTGGCTGAAACTTTGAATATCCATGACAGGCAGTGGGCTCACTATCTTGCTGGCATTATCAGAAAGTGCGTGACTGTTGACTACCGTAGCTGGGTGTTCCGCAGCGTTTTACTGGTCTGTGTGAGCCAGCAGAGACCGCCTATAGCAATGAGTCATGTGCAGTGTGATGCTGTCTTTTTTTGTTTAATTCCTGCGCTATTTCATAGCGGAGTTCTCTATGTATCGCCACCCAGACGCAATACATTGTGTATGAACAGCATTGCATACGCTGCCCATACAAAGGTATAAGGTTCACGCTGCATGATAAGCGGAGACATAGAGTGTGATGTGATCAATGAAAGTCCATTTACTTTCATTGACTCCATTTACCAAATATCACATGTATATGCATTGCACGTATAATACGCGCTGACATCACGGTCGTGTGAATAAGCCCTTAGCAAATAGTCATTTATGTAATAGGCAAAGCACCTATGAAACCCACAATTTTGATCTTATCTCTTTAACGGAAACACCTTTTGCCAATTAGCTATTGGAGAAGTCATTTAACACAGAGGTTCATTTACTTTTTCTCCCTGAACTATCGGTGTGTGCTCAATAAGACAAGAAATGTACAACTGTCTGTGTATTATGTTTAGTTAGACAGCTGTAAGGCACAATTATAGACAAATGCACATTTTTTGTCTCATTTTACAAGTAATCAGTGTAAAAATCTAGGTAATTCTAAAGACGTCACTATTTGCAGCTATAGAGTTTTGGACATTGATAGAGGTCTAAGACCACAGGGGTAATATGCTATTGCTTGACATGACATGTCAACAGATCACATGTGTGGGGATATCCCTTTGAAATATTTTTGAAAAAGTTCATGGTTATTTTCACATTATGCTTCTTTCTCATTTCATGCGGTTTCATACGAACATGATTTCCTCCTGTTATGCAGTTGTGATACTCACGTTCGCATAACAGGACAACTCGAAACCACTGATCTCAATGGATTTCAGTGATTTCATTAATACTACGGCCGATAAAAGATAGGACCTGCCCTATCTTTCCTGTACGTAGTGAATACATCATTCGGGGAAGATCGTGCGGCGCGGGCACCTATATACCCATGGTCTTTTACAAACTCCTGCCCTCGTTCAGGCGCAACTGCGCTCTGTGCTGGTGAGAATAGTTGCGTCTATAGCCATCTGAGGCCGCCCTAAAACTGCTTTCTGCCAAGTGTATTACGGACGAATTTCTGGGTCTGTAATAAGAACGTGTGTCCTGGCCTGACCGCAGGATTTACTGACTCTAGGAAGTAGTTTACTGAACTAGGAACATCGTAGGTCCCTATGCTGCTCCGTAAACCCCGCAATCGGGTCGGGACACACGTCCTATTATGGACGCAGAAATTTGACCGTAATACACTTCTCAGAATGCAATTATTGTTGCCTGCAGCTGACAGACATCATTACTGTCAATGACAAGCAGTGTGGCTTTTACGTCGTTCTTATCAAATTATTAGTTTTTATTTGTATCTGACTTTTTTGTCCAATAATTAAATAACTTTGTCATATCCTCAAATGCATACTGGATAGATTCTGGCACAAAAATCTTGCCCCATGCTGACTCCTGAACTGGTCTGAGCTGTGCCCAAACATTTGTTTATGAGACCTGTCTATGGATGAGTGCTGCATATTCTTTAAAGCACAGGTACAGAAAGTGCGGTGCAATGCGTTCTGTGTGTCCCCCATCTCAAGAACTCCCATATTTGAAGTCACTTTTCTGTTTGACACTCCAAGAGGCAAAACTGAGGGGGAGAAGTGGTTACTTGAGTGCTTCTCTCTACTTTAGGGCGGCTTCAGATGACCGTATATTGGCTGGGTTTTCACGCCCAGCCGATATACATTATCCCTATGTGCAGAGGGAGGAGGCTGGAAGTGCCAGGAGCAGTGCACTGAGCTCCAGCCCCCTCTCCGCCTCCTGCCACAATTTGCAATGGGAGGGGGCGGGACGGGGCGGAGATAAGTCCCGGAACTTAGCTCCGCACCCTCCCATTGCAAATAGTGCTGAGGGGCGGAGAGGGGGCTGGAGCTCAGTGCACTGCTCCCGGCTCTTCCAGCCTCCTCCCCCTGCACAGAGGGACACCGTATATCGGCTGTGTGTGAAAACCCAGCCGATATACGGTCGTCTGAATAAGCCCTGATTTTGAGACTTTGAAAATACTTAGCAGTTTCTGAAATTCCCTCAAAGTACAATATAAATAGCAAACAGAAAAAAGAAAACTGGAATCAGTACTTATGGAAATATATATATATATATATATATATATATATATATATATATATATATATATATATATATATATATATATATATATATATATATAAAATATTACATATAGAAAATTCATCTAAAGAAAAAACACAAAAATACACACAAGTTTAAAAACAAATAAAATCTAAAAAATCCCCGCATAACGATATGACTCCCAGAGAGCGCAATACAAATCAAAATAGATATAAATTACTAAATATGGCCAGGGCAATATCCATCAATATCTACAATGGTGTCACAGTGTCCAGTGACAATGGGACTGCCCGTGGAGATGAAGAAATCCTATCCCACAGCTGCTACAGCTGTAGCAGAGGATCGCGATGTTCTCTGTATGTCAATGGTCGGCCCCATTGACCTCAGGTGAAACCCCTGGATGTGACAGCATCCAGGGGTTTCACATCCAAGGAATCCCCTGCTGCAGCAGTCCCAGCCGCAGCAGGGGATAGCGGGCAGCACTCTTTTTGAGCAGATAAACGCTGCTAGCAGTGTTTTTTCCACCATGACGCCCGCTTTGGTCAGACGAATTTTTGAACGCATAACTGATGCGTTCAAAAATTCGTGTGTCAAAACGCCCGTGTGACTGAGGCCTTAGGGAAGAGTGGGAAAGCTGGGTTATAGCTCAGTGATGATACATTCAGTTATTTCAGGTCCTCTTAAATCAGAAGGCCCTGTAAGAAGAATGTATTGTCACTGAGCTGCTTGTAAACCAGGTTTCCCATAGATTCTGGTTGCAGTTGTCCTTCAAGACCCTTTAACTTTCCTTTTCAGTTTTGGGTCATTTTTGACAACACAGTACATCATTCTGATGTTGAGCTGATGGTATACTACTTTAGTTATAAGCTTGTTATAATTCTGTATGACGGTGATCCTCTATATTTCAGGTCTTTGGTAAGATTGCCATGGTTGATGGAACACAAATAAACCGAAACAATAACTTCCAGACCTTTCCACAGGCAGTACTGTTGCTCTTCAGGTAATTTTCAGTTTCCTATATATATGTAAATGAGACTGATATGCTGCATTAATTTGCATATATTGTTTGTACAGTTAGGCCCCCTGTCCACAGCCGAGGCGGAATATCGCTAGCGATATTCCGCCGTGGGGGATGAGGAGAGAGAGCTGTCAGGTCTCCAAGGTGAGCCTATCTGATAGATAAGCTCACCGTGGAGAATCATGGCAAATCGCGATTTAAGTCCCGCGAGCGGAAAATTGCTATGATTCTCCACTCGTGGATGCCGGCGCTGCGCTTTCCATAGCAACGCTATGGAAAGCTTCATACAGCGTGATTTGCCAGCAATTTATTGCCGCCGAATCATCGCCATGGACAGACAGCCTTATGCAGGAAATATTGAAGTTCTTCCATGAGATGTCCATTAAAGTTTAAAGTGCACCTTATAGGCAACTTGCCATAAATCAACAGTACAAGAAAATGTAATAAACTTTGTATTAAAATGCCTCTTTCTCAGCTTGTCTGGCTCCTTTCCTTCTTCACCCAACTTTACTTTTCACACACTCTGAATCCACTGATAAAATCTGTCTCCTGAGAGGATATAGCATTTTAGCTTCACTGAGAGTTCAGGTTACAGTTGTCCATAAAAGTCTATGGAGAAGGGAGTGGGGTTGCAGAAACTTCAGCAGTACAGTGAAAAAACAAAGCAACAAAATAGATATATTGTGTTTGGCATAACGGGCCAACTCTTAACCATTTAGGCCCCCTGCACACGGGTGGAAATTCCGCTGCGGGATTTCCTGCAGAATTTCCGCCCATGCCCGCCTGCATAGGATTGCATTACAAAATGCAATCCCATGCACACAGCCGCGATTTGTCCGCGTGAAAACACGCGCGGAAAAACAAATTGCGGCATGTTCTCTTTCTGTGCGGGTCTCGCGGAGGCCCGCACAGAAATGTCAGTAGTGACGGGCCGACTCCGCTCTGCGCATGTGCCGGCTGCTGGCGTATAGCAGAGATGGAAGATGCTGAGAGCGGGTGAGCCGCAGGTCTCTGCAGGGACACAGGTCCGCATCAGTGCTGAGAACTACTTGGGGTTCATTCAGGCAGCACCAAAAATGCTGACACTACTCTGGACACTGTTAAGGCTTTTTGAAGTACAGTGTATTAAGACTTTGTACCTTGGTACATAAGTAGGATTTTAGTAATATCAGCAGCAAGCCTACTGAGCAGATAACTCTTTCTGCTCTCAGTAGGTTTATTAAAGGGATATTACCATAAAATGACAGTGATTTTATTATCATTGATCTTTTATTTTCATTAACTATCAACAAATATTGTTACAGTTTACCATTGATTTTCTTAAGCCTAAGGCCTCATGTCCACAGGGAAAATTAGGCCCGCCACGGATTCTTTATACAGAATCCTGCAGCTGGTCCCTACTTTCCCGCGGACATGAGGCCTAAAAATAAGCATTACTTACCTGTCCGGACGCTGTGGATCTGCCCTTCGTCACGGCCGGATCTTCTTTCTTCGGCCCGGCGGATGTGCTCGGCACTCGGCGGATCTGTCCCCGTGGACATGAGGCCTAAGGCTACACAGTGACTTCGGGTGGGACAGATAGTAATTTTTTAAAAGTTTTTTTTATTTCTCAAAGGGCCACCCCAGTGATTTTTTTTAATCATTCATTATGTAGCTCCCCCCAGTATATGTAGGTGAGCTAGTGTTACCTTGGTTAGTTATTTTAGTCTGAATCTCCCAGCCTTTTTCATCGGATGGTCATATGATCTCAATTCTGACCAGCTCAAATCTACTTGGGGTTAGGGATTTTTCAAGTCAATTTCTCAGCTTCTGTGATACTGTTACCTGGACCTACCACAAAAACTACCTAGAGGGGGATACAGACACTCCTATCAGATACTGATGATTACACATCCTGTCATACAGTTATAATACAGGAGATCACAGATCACCCTCCTAAGTGTATACTTATAGTGTATAGATTATTTAGGTGAATATAGAAGATAATGATTATTAAACTGGCCCCCCAGCAGGCAACAATGGTACAGCCTCTTGCTAATCCTGTGCTGATGCATTATGGGATGGATTTGAAAGTGAAAGTTAGGAATAATCTCACACTCAAAATGATGCCTGTGCCATCTATTTATTAGAAAATGTTTTATTATGTCTTGAACTGATTTAATGTTAAATTACTTTAAGGTGGTGGCCATATTTGCTTTTTTGCTGAGCAGGAACATACTCTATCAGGTTGGAAATGTAAGATGTTAATCCTATTGATATACTTGTCTATACATGGTTAAACGTCCCATCTCAGGAATTCCATTTCAATGTGTTTGAAATTGCAAAACAATGCCCTCACCCATAGGGCTTATTCACACGAGTGTATATCGGCCGCCGTTTTCACGGTTGGCCAATATACGCTACCATCGGATGCATTGGATTCCAATGCATCAGATCACACAGACGTATTCTCACGGCGTAAAAGCACCTGGACGGCCAATTTAGCTCCGGGTGCTGTTACTCCAGGCAGCAAGGATAGTTCTGAAACTATCTTTCTGCCCAGAATACGTAGGCCGCTGCATAGACTCCTATGGGAGCCATTGACAGCGGCTGGAGAAGAAAGGTGGGGGGGAGTTTAGCAGCGTGACTGCTAAATTCCCTAGCGCTTTCCCCCTCAGGCTGTTTGCATTGAGAGAGGGTGGGCGGGGCGGAGTGTAGCTCCCTTTGCTGGCTGCGGACAAGGGGCGGGAGTTTAGCCCTGCCCCGCCACCTCCCAGTGCAAACATCCGGCGGGGAGGAGAGAGGAGGTGAGCCTCCCAACGGCACTGCTGACTGGGCCGTCTGAACGGGCGCACAAATGTTAGATTTGTGCGCCCGTTCACGCGTTTTTACGGCGGGCGCATGTAAAAACGCCTACGGCCGTGTGGGAGAGCCTATAGGATGTTTATTTACAAACTGCTCTGTTCTCCAAAATATTGCAGATATTAATTCCTCTGTTCTCTGATTGCTCATTGCCAGGGAAACAGACCACCTCTTCTATGTAAAGAAATAGCAGAGGAGGTCACTGCATGCATATTTCTTCCATCTAAATCTGGTGGCTGGGATCTCAGAAGCGCATGCACACTAGCTTTCAGCCTGGACACCAGCTACTATTGTGCTCTGCTATTTCTTTCCATAGAAAATATTGTCTGTTTCCCTGGCAACAAACTGCAAACTACCAGAGCACAGAGGAATCAATATCTAGAGAACGGAGCATTTTGGAAAGAGACATTTTATGGGTAAGGGCATTGCTTTGAAATTTTGGAATACAAGACATTGGAATAGAATTCCTGAGATGACAATACTCTTTTAAGGTCAGGTGATTTAGCTATAAATATAGTGCTATAAAAGGGTGGGCATTCAGATGCTGCCTTGCAACTGATTGGAGCAGGATTATGCAAGGCGGTATATGAAAAGCATATTCATCATTGCACTCTGAGCATGCTCAGAGTGCAGAAAACATGCTCTGCCTGTTCATCATTGCCAGGAGCATCTCTAGAGCACACACTCTGGCTTTTCATCATTATTAGAGTGTGCTGGCTGTGCTCCATCCAAAAGCAGGGTTGAAAGCAGAGCATCAAAATGGTGACATACAGTGCACTAGCTCTGAGGGCCACTGTGGGGGTCAATATTACCCACAGCTGATCCGTTGTTGTCACTGTCTCTATTACATGTGCGCACTAACTGTCCTGTTTGACCGGTCTTACACCATTCCTGCAGCTATTGCCATTCCCAGGTCCGTGGTGCTGTCGGTGGCTTTCAGGGACTGAGTCCCCTGTGGGATGGGATGACTGCATCTCCTTCCACACGGTCATCAGGGCAATTCCAGTAATCTCTTGCAAGCTGTCCTTCCCCAGCATGGGGAGCAGCGCCATGCTGTCTCTTGTTTCTCACTGCTTCCCCTCCAGGCGGGCACTGGACCAGACGTGGTGGGGTTTGAACCGGCAGCCACGCTGACACAGTGGCTGCTTGCTGCATTTGTGCAAGGGAGGGTGTTGAGCACCCCCATAACTCCTACCCCTTCTTCGAAAGGCCTAAGGAGTCTGTCAGGAGATGGGGGAAGGGATTGAAGAAAACGTTTGATGCCTAGTGGCAAATTCAGCCCTGGAGAGAGATTTTTTACATAGGGAAAAATATAATGCAATATTATAGTGGTCACAAAGTTGTGATACAGAGGGTCCGGTTCACAGAGCTGTAATGCAGAGAGTTCAGGCAACCTTCCTTATGTGTGTTGTGAGTCATAGCAATCACATACCCAAAGACCAATCAGCGTGGTCTCTGATCATGTGATCACTAGCTGTCACAGCAAGCATAAGGAGATTCACCCTCTGCAAAGCTCTGTGATGCCAGCTGTCCGGGGACAGGGAGATCATGGAGCTGTGATGGCGCAGCGAGCTGTCAGATGCAATACTTGCAGACCACCTAAACACTTAAGGTCTATTTACTTTCATTTGTAGCTTTTTATCGCTGTTTAACTATATATGTTTTATCATCTTTTGTATATAGCAGCCAATGTACTACTCTATATCACTGATTCTAAAACTGATGCCCTTAAGTGTTCTAACAAATGTTTGCTCTTAATTCTACATTATTCTGATTGCTACGTTATATTTCATTTTATCAGACCTGCACAGATGTAAATGGACTCTCCCCTTATTTTTCAGCTTCATTTCATAGTCCAGTGAGGATGAATGCCATGCGTTGTGTAGACTTCTTCCCCTCTAAAACTCTCATATTTAATACATAATTGTCAGATCACTAGTCGGTTACAAATCCTGCTTCCACAACATCAATGCTTATTGTAAAGGGGTTAAAGGGGCTTTCCAGGCTATTTTTATTGATGTCGTATCCTCAGGATAGTTCATCAATAGTTGATCGGCCGGGGTCCGCCGCTCAGAACCCCGACATATCAGCTGTCAGGCCTGCTGTCACCGACAAAACACACTAATTACAGAGCAAAAGCAGATAGCTCCACCTCCCTGTGTAGTGGCCGATGATGTTAACTGCAGACGCAGCTCTCACTGACTTGATTAGGAGCTGTGCCTGCAATTACCAGCGTCAGCCACTGCACAAGAGATGGAGCGATCTGCTTTTGCCCTGTATCCAGTGTGTTTTTTCAGTGCCAGCAGGCCTGAGCAGCTGATAGGTCGTGGTTCTGAGCAGCTTTGTACCGTGTGTTTTGTTGGCAACAGGTGGTGCTGAAACTGCTGATCAGTCAGGCCGCTAGCCGATCAGCTATTGAACAGCTAAATGGGAATGGGGGTGGGTCATCATCACCAATAAAAAAAATCCTGGAAAACTCTTTTAACTTACGGGATCACCATCTTTTCATTAATTGTTTGATAGTCAAAGGAAATTAACACAGTGGAACCTGGTACAAAATGAATATTGGCCATGAATGAATAGCTAAGGGCTATCTGTCATTGGCTGAGCGCTCAGCCAATAGCTAAGCACTAGCTGCTATTTATTGGCTGAGCCCTCAGTCAATCAGCACAGCCCTTAAATCCCCGCCTGTTGAGAGAGCTTAACAGCAGTGCAGGGGAGCCAGACAGAGGACGCGTCTGAGCAGCGGAGAGGTGAGTAATTAAAAAAAAAAAATTTTAACCACTCATTGATGATTATCGGGGAAGGGCTTATATTTCAAGCCCTTTCCCGATAATCATACTGCGGGGCTTTCCAGAAAGCAGTGCTTTCAATGGGATAGCATGCCGCGGACTTCTGTCACAGCTGTGACAGCTGTGCCAGAGGATTCCTTCATCCCTGCAGTCCCCGCGGAGATGAAGGAAGCTCCTGCCACAGCTGTCACAGCTGTGGCAGTAGTCTGCGGCATTCTCCATCTCTTTTCAATGGGGCTAGCGCTGCTGCCGCTGGCCCCATTGAAAAGACTGGCGATATCCCGGCATGATGCCAGTTTGTTTCTTGCACTGTACTGCGAGACTTTTCCTTTACTCTCGCAGCGCAGTGGAGAAAAAAACGCCAGTGGGTGTGAGCCCTAAAACATTTTTTTTCTTAAAGGTTTGCTTTTGTGTTGTCAATTCCAAGAGCAGTATTAATTTTTTGCGAAATGAACTTTAGTCTTCATTTATCTAATTTTTTGGAACATGTCAAATTTTGATCGCTTTTTATTCCATTTTTTCTAGTGGCAAGAATAACAAAATCTGTAATTCTGGCATGTTTTTTATTTTTATTTTTCACTGCATTCTCTGAGCATTATAAATAATATAATAAAGTAATTCTATAGGCCAGTATGATTATGCCAATACCAAATTGAAATAGCTTTTTGGTTTTTTGCAACTTTCTCACAGTTTAAAAAAAGTAATAAAAGTTTAAATCACCCTTCTTTTGCCATATCTATAATAAAAAAATCTAAATCATAAAAGAAAAATACATATTTGGTATCACCGCGTCCGTAAAAGTCCAATCTATCAAAGTAGTGCATTATTTACCCCGCACGGTGAATGTGGCTCAAACACATGCAGAATCCCCAAAAGCTATCCGATTGTGTGAGACCGGGCTAAGGTAGTTCGCTACCTTTTTATCACATGACTGGGGGCAGCTCAACGAGGCCATCGGTCACTGCTCCAGGCTCTCGGAGACCATTGGTAACCGGGACCAAGGAGATTTAAAATTTCCCGGGCTCCCCGACTCCTGCGCATGTGTTCGACATTTTGCCTGTGGCGCAGGAGACAGTTACGGTCCATGGAGGATGATCGCGTTGGGGCTCAAATGTGGAAGCCCCCGGTAAGAATTTTTTATCTCCTCTCACCGATCGCATCAGTGAGAGGAGATGAAACTTCAGCTTTTTAAAAAAAAAACTTTTATGTGATTGCCATTATCCATTGGAAAACGGCTATCACGTGACCAGTAACCGCACACCGCGGCCCCCTGTGACATCCATATATATATATATATATAGATAGATAGATAGATAGATAGATAGATAGAGAAATATATACCAAAGATATTAAACTACTGTTTTATATTAAAACTTGTGTTTCAGGTGTGCAACTGGCGAGGCGTGGCAGGAGATCCTATTAGCCTGTTCTTTTGGTAAACTCTGTGACCCGGAGTCAGATTTCCTGCCTGGTGAAGAGTATACATGTGGAACAGGTTTTGCATATTTTTATTTTATAAGTTTCTACATGCTCTGTGCATTTTTGGTAAGTACTTTGAAAAAAAAATCAGCTTTTCCATACTACCACTATTTCTTTTTAGGATTGATTCAGATTTTTAAAAAATGTATCTGTTTTGCAGATTATTAATCTCTTTGTTGCTGTGATCATGGATAATTTTGACTACCTGACTCGTGATTGGTCAATCCTTGGTCCACATCACTTGGATGAATTTAAAAGGATATGGGCGGAGTATGACCCAGAGGCAAAGTACGTAGTTAGAATTATATGTCTATACATAAAAGTAGCCTGTGCTCAATGCTGAATTCATGAATGGGTGAGTGCTGCCTCTGATTGGCTGAGCGCAGAGAGCAATCAGAGGTAGCTTTCAGCTGCCATTTAATAGCTGAGAGCTCCCTCTGATTGGTCACAGTGCTCATCCAATCAGAGGCAGCCCTTTCAGCAGGCAGGGATTTTAAATCCCCGCCTGCTGATTACTCCTCAGAGCAGTGCAGGAGAAGACTGGACCCAACTTAGCCCCAGCAGCTGAAGAAAGGTATTTTTTTTTCAATTATTTTTATCACCATGTTTCTAGTTTTTCAGGGAAGGGCTTATATTTAAAGCCCTTCCCTGAAAAACAATTACAAGATGCTGGCAGCTGGATCCCCTACCGCATCTGTCATCTGTGACAGCTGTGGTAGGGAATTCTTCATTCCCAGCAGGGATGAAGAATTCCTTTGCTGCATCTGTCACAGATGTGGCAGGTGCAGCAGGGAATTCTTTTTCCTCGGGGGATGAAGGAAACATCTTCCGCATGCTGCAGATGTGTTATTCATCCCCCACGGGGACACAGCAACGGCGGACAGGTAAGTATTTTTATTTATTTATTTATTTTACACTAAAATTCTTGTTTTTCAGGGAAGGGCTTATATGTAAAGCCCTTCCCTGAAAAACAATTCAGGGGTGCCGGCAGACCATTGCCTTCAATGGAGCTGTCATCAGCAGCCGCAGCTCCATTGAAGGCAATGCGCGGACCTTCATACACGTGTGTTTTTGTGCGTACATAGGTGCACACCTATGTACGCACAAAAACATGCTCGTGTGAAGCCACCCTAAAACTGCGTCCATTAATAGGAGCCTTCCTTAAAAATTTCTGCCTGGAGTTCATCTTTTCACTGCATAAGCCACAGTGAAAAGCAGATAGGTTCCATGGAGAGATTGTCTTCTCCTTTCAGGTACAAGATGCTTTTGCATTACAATTTGTCTACTGTTTTATACATTATAACTGCTTAATCATATGCCTTATGCTCCAAGCTTTGCATCCAAGATGTTATCAATCTGACACCCCTCACCATCTGAAGTAGCCAGCTTCATTGATGAAAGGTTCAGAATCAACAAGCCTCAATTCCCTAGACAATGATGATGGTATCACAGGATTAACAAGTCTCAACAGATTAATGGCAATACAATGCATATGGACAGAGTTTAAACAAACCTATACAAACTGAATTGTAGTTAATACAATTAACATTGTTCTGGTAATTGTAGTTGATTGAATTAACATTTTAACTGTAGTTAATTTAATTAACATTTAAACTTCACAGTGAAGTATCTCACCTTGCCTCTGGTCTCTGCTTGTATATGTCCTGTGTGAGTTGACAGGGAAATACTCATGTACTACCACTCGGTCACTGTGGTTTACACTTGGTTTCAAGAAAATATACTGGTAGAGGAATGTGGATGCGTCCAAATTCCTCTACCAGTATATTTAATTTAATTAACATTGTTTTGGATAACTAAACCTACACCAAACAGGTTTAATGTCCGCATGAGTGTTCATAGCGTTTCGTATTTAAGATACAAAATGGAGGATAAGGGAACATAAATAGCCATTTATATAGGCTTGCATTACAAAATGGAGGGCTACAAATAGCCAACTACATTTGCACCACAATCCACCCTTTGGCTATTTGTAGCCATCATACAACTATTTCATAATGTGATCAAGATACATAAAATCAACATACAATTTAGGGCTGGAATATACATTTTGACAAATGGTTTGATCTTCAAGTTCTATTAATGAATGATTAGCAACTTCCAATTGTTTCATTCCTCTTTATTACACTATTCTCTATCTTTTCATTTGCTAGCAACATAAAACAAATCTTGTCAAGTCTGGGCTCAAGGAAAAACAAAAATGGAAAAATCTAAACATTTATATGTTGAATACAAATGTCTCTTTATCTCAAGGTCTTCCTTCTCTTGATCTTCTTTGGACCCTAAATTTACAGGGTCGCTGATGCAGGGAAGCATTGAGGATTATTGTGCCGTTACTGATTTCCCTGGTTAGCCAAAGAACAGACCCTAAGCAGGAATCTGTCCCCGCCCATTACATTGGTGTCAATCAATCTTCTCCATACTCCATGTGCATGACTATAGAGCCGCTTTATTCTTAATAAATTCCACTGTTGCAGATGCCCTTTGTACACCATTTTGTTGCCCAAGGTCTTCAGGGACGAGCTATGATGCTTCGCCCTCCTTTGCAGCTAGTGGTTGGCATTCTGCAGAAGATCTGAGGTTCACTCCGGTGACAGTGTAGCAGCAATCAGGCACACTTGTCAGTTCTTCAGGCTCAGTTGCATAGTCACAGCATACGGACAAATGTGGTATGCACTTAGAGAAGATGAAATTTCAAATCACAATTGAAAAAGTCTTGGTGAAAATAACTAAGTTCATAAATTTACTCAGTCCCAAATAAACTTGATCCAGAATAAATCAGTCCATGGCAAATCAAACAAAACAAAATCACAATCTGGGGTCTTGTGGTACTTTTCTTAACCCCTTCATAAAAATAGATAAAACAAAAATCTGTAGGTCAAATTTATCTATAAAACAATCTCTGCCCAGAGTGACCTGATAAGTTTTCTGCTGTAGCAAATGAATATTTATAATATTCCTAATCCATCTTTATTACAGCATAAATAACATATGTACAGTATGTTAGGCTGTCCAGTGCAGATGGACCGGGAATCCCTATGCCAACCCTCTCCCGTGTCCCTACCTACTTGCCCCCCCTGGGCTAAGCCCCAGGGCGACAACTGGGCGACGGTGTCAGGGACCCCAGGAAGGAGAGACAGGGAAACAGACTAGCGGGAACCTGAATAGCTGACAGAACGCAACAGCAACCAAGGAATAGTCAAAACAGGCCGGGTCAGAACCAGAAAGCACGTGCGCAGTACAGAGGGATGAACCAGAGGCGAAGTCACAGTCAAGCAGAAGTCAGAACACTAAAAGTCAGGTCAATGATAGCGGGTGTGAGCAGAAGGAATCAAAAACTTTTGCTGTCTTCACGAATGCATCTATTCAATATGCAGTAGTTTTTTATCTACACAAATAACCATACATATGCTAAACCCCACATTTGTATTGTGTTCTGCATTGTCTCAGATGTGTAGGCACAAACCTGTTACCAGGATCCACAAACATTTAACATTTTACCTGTACACAGACAGACATTAGACATTGAACATGGATCCTACTTCAGCTAATATTCATAATAAAGACTGGGTTTTTTTTAACACACATGGGTTCTTCTGAACTCCATATGCACTGGAGCTCCAAAAAATGAAAATTCAAAAGAAAACCTTGTCTAAATTTAGGTTGTTCTTTTACAAAGGATAGTGAAGCAATGCTAAAACTGTCTATTCTATCTATTGTTTGGTGATATCATGTGTCAATGAATGACCAATGTTCTGCTCTTGTATTCCTGCAAACAAAAAAGTTATTAGCATTCCCTCCCCCAAACAAACAGTCTTAACATCTGCTCTGCAAAATAAAACCTATCATTAGAAAGAGAAAAAACATACAAAACATTTATTTTTCAAAACCAAGGATCTCAGCAAGCACATCCTTGCTGGAATATTTCTCCTGTTACCTTAAAAGGGAAAAGGAAAAACATAATGAGACAAACATCACATTAAACAAAAGATAATAGCAATCATTATACTCTTTCCACATTGGAGGACTTGGAGTTCTTTCAGGTACTTTTTTCCTGAATTCTTCCCTTGGGTCATAAAATCCCCTTTTCTCATACATTCTCCACGTCATCTGTACGGATCCCATCTATTTTCTCCCATGGGACTCCATCTTTTAATAAAACTGGGAACATATCTTTCCTTCTTACTCTATCTTGATTCTCTTGTGTTCTATTAGGATTGGGATTTTGATATTGTTGTGACTCCTCCTCTTTTTGTTTTAAATCTTTCGCCAATGATCTTACCTCTAAATATAAATCCTCTAACCTCGGTGCAGTGGCTTCTTCCGGCGACATGGAAGGAGGGACGTCTCTCTTGCCAAGTGACTCACTCCCCACTGTGGAATTTCTGAATCTTTAATCATTACCTTTTTATTTTGGGACCCCTGTTTCTTATTAAGCCCCCTTTCCTGGTACATCCTCCACATGTCTCCTGTGCTTATACAATTTATTGTGTCTCTCATGGCCCCATCTTTCAATAATGCAACAAACATTTCTTTCCCGGAAACCCGATTCTTACCATTAATACTATGTTCCTCATATCCTCTGTCCCTGTTAGAAAATTGCTGGGGGCCCCATTCTCCCAAATCTCCCAATTGTCTGACAGCCTCCAGGACGGCTCCTGTTTCCTGCGCAGTCTGATTCATCATAAAGCCATAATAAGAGATTTGTATTTCTAATAATTTTATTCCTCACACCCACCGGAAAGAGCAACTGTATCATTTCATCTGCATGTCCCACAACAATAGCTGTTTTCATCATCTATTCCTTAATACGCTAAATACAATCTCTTACCGTAAGCCACTGTCTATAATCAAAAGGCCAATCAGCTTCACTGGGATATTTCTCACTACACCCCCTGGCTGCTACAGCTAACACATTTGTTAACCCTCCTTGCTCAGTATAATCTCAGAATGCTGTTTGAATATTTGGCTCTTGACTAAGGGTGACAAACTTTTTCACATCCTGTGCATCCAAATTAACCTCTGACGCTCCCTGATCATACAGATATACGATCCAAGCTATTAAACTTTCTCCTGACTTCTGCTGAGATCTACAAATAAGATCAGTTATTTTTTGTTGGGAAAAATCTTCTATTGTGTTATTAAATTTAGTAGCTATTTGACCATTATCATATTTACCCGTTTTCTCCTAACAGCTGGTTTAGCCTCAACAGATAAGGAATCTACTTCTCTTTGTTCATCACAACACTCATCACTCATCAACCTCTTCACTACTGCTAGAATTCCAGATATTTCCATCCCATTTATCAGGGTCCCATTTAACCCATGCTTCAGCTATGGCCAAAGCAACTTTCCTTTTATTTACTCTTCGTCTTTTCTTACACTTATACTGAGCCACTTGTACTGCTGCCTTCTCAGCCACATTCTGATACCCCTCACATTTATCCATAATCAACTTGTTCTAACATTGTGCGATATTCAGTGCCCTCTCTGCATTACACAACTGCTTCTCTAATTCTTGCACTTGCACCAACAATCTCTCATTCTCTTCTCATTGCATACGGTAAGCTTTTAACAACATCAATCCACGTCTGGACACATTCATAAATTCTTTTTCTTTCCTCAATTTGACTTTTTGCAAACACGCTACCACATTCACTGGTTCTGCATCCTTCAAACACTTTTCCCATGATTCATTTAAACCCACACATTGTGACCACTCAGTAGTTAAAGTATTATAGGGAGCCTGCTCCCAACCTGGAATATCACACAATATTTTTATGGATTCCTAAAATTCCAGATTATCAGAATTTTGCTAACTATCAACCACTGAACCTTTTGCGTATCCTGTTCACAGCGCCAAATAATGTTTTGCCAACTAGAAAACAACAAGTTCGGATACGGCTTTAAAGAAGGACAAGTGGGTTGACACAACATAATTTATTAATACAAATGAATAAATGATAAAAATAAAGCAAAGTTACATAAAAATAGGTGATATTGTGTAAATGTTTACACTGATTCTCGACAGGTAAAATACATACATCAAATGATAAAACATACACACTTTACAATACAAAAGACTTACAAAGACATACTTACAACATAAAACTGCATCCGCTAATAGGAGCCTTCCTTAAACACTTCTGCCTGGAGTTAATCTTTTCACTGGAGAAGCCACAGTGAACAGCAGACAGGTTCCATGAAGAGATTGTATTTGCACCACAATTGGTTACTTGTTTAAAAATGCAAAATCAAGTGATTTTCGAAAATGTCATTATTTTTTTAAAAGTGCATTGCAAAGTGTGTACAGCTCCGGTACACAGAGCATATGAATATCATAGAGCAGGGTTTCCCACTCAAGACCCCCTCTATGAGCTGGAATAGACAGTCACTTTGTAAGAGTTGCACCCATTCTGGTGAATTTTAGGCTATCTTTGTATTACAGGATGGTCATTTATCTGAATGGTCTTCCCCTGCAAAATCAGCTGGTTCCAGAATGGGATGTGGGATGATTAATTGATTGCCCCATGCACTGCATACTGAAAGGGTGTTGTCTTTGACAGGATAACCCCTTTAGGGTGGATTCAGACGACCGTATATCGGCTCGGTTTTCACGCCGAGCCGATATACGGTGTCCTCATCTGCGGGGGGGAGGATGGAAGAGCCAGGAGCAGGAACTGAGCTCCCACCCCCTCTCTCCCTCCTCTCCACCCCTTTGCACTATTTGCAATGAAAGGAGGCGGGACGGGGGCAGGGCTAAGTTACAGGAATTAGCCCCGTCCCTGTCCCGCCTCTCCCCATTGCAAATAGGGCAGAGGGGCGGAGAGGAGGCAGAGAGGGGGCGGGAGCTCAGTTCCTGCTCCTGGCTCTTCCATTCCCCCCCCCCCCCCATCCCCTGCAGAGAGAGACGACGTATATCGGCTCGGCGTGAAAACCCGGCCGATATACGTTCGTCTGAATCCAGCCTTACATAGAGCCACCATTTCCTGCACAGAACAATGCACATATAAATAGTTGCATTTATCACATTGCAATAACAATTAAAGGGTTGTGCAAAAGCAGCAAAAATAGCACAGTCATTTAAAGTGCCAGTCTTCACTTTACCCACTTTTACCCTAAATTAACTGAGGAGGGCATCTTCTTTCCTTACAAAAAAATGTATCCTCCCTTATCTTAGATCTAATTTGGTTAAACACTACACTTTCTCATGAAATCCAATACAGTATTACAATCTGCTAGCAAAAAAAGCTGATCACATCAGTCACTGTGTATTCCACTAATCACTTATGACTATCAGTGACCTCCCCAACTGATTTTTTTTTTTTCACATCATGTGTGGACATCCCCTAATGTGCTAATTTTTATGGGCTTGCCTGCACAAGAGCAAAAATTAGTCTGCCACACATGTGCAAGAGAATCAGGGAGGTGAGATTGAGCTATTGGGTATACTGGGAGTCATCAGATTGCAACAGATACTATCTCCTTGAAGACAGTCAGTATAAAATATTAGAGCTGAATTTAATATTCAGACCTTTTTTTCTTTTCTTCTAATACTTCCCTGATAATGTGCAGCAGGGGATACAAGTGAGGTATATATTAATTTCAACCAATGAAACCCATATTGCATAATGCACAACGGTGATATATTTTTCAATCCTTTACTCAGGGGCCGAATCAAGCATTTAGATGTTGTTACTCTTCTGAGAAGAATTCAACCCCCTTTAGGTTTTGGAAAATTTTGCCCTCATCGTGTGGCATGTAAGGTAAGCAAGAAACACTTTTTAAAATTGCAGAATTGATCCATGATTGATTTAGCTGCATCGTGTGATCAGCATTTTTAAACAATATACAAAGTAACATTTATTTGCTGCAGTAATTACAGTAGCAACCAAAAGATAGAACTGTAGTATGTTAGAATGTTAAAGGGCCACTCTGATTAAGGCACATTTTTAGAACCCTGTCCCTCTTGTTAGATTGCCTGTCACACTCTAGAGGTCTTTGCTGTGATTTGCAATCACTTCCTTGTAGTGCAGCCCCCTGTCTGATGCTTAGCAGGCATCTCTCAAAAATCTCTTGAGAGTGAGATTTTTTACTTACACTTACAAATCAATTCCTTGATGCATCAACATGGCATTACCATTTTTGCCTGCTGGGGCATGGGCAGTTTAATTATCATTACTTTCTTTATTCTTCTGAATAAGCTACAGACCATACCTATATAGTCTGGAGGGTGAGCTGTGATCTCCTTCATTATAACTGTGCTAAGACACAATACCTGTTTTGCTTAATCAGTACTGTGCACATGAGCAGTGCTGGCCAGTCAGATCAGCATGTGTTGTCTTAGACTAGCGATACATACTATGCACAGTATGCATAGGATAGTTAGAGAAACGGTTCGCCCATGTTTGTTTCTGCAGGCCTGGAGGGTCACTGTTGCTGTGCTAAATGCAGAATGCACAAGAGAATAAGAAAAAGATCTTCCTTAAAAAGAATGACTTATGTATATTCTTTTCCTTATTAAAACCAGATAGAGACACATATTCCATTCTTCTAATGCTTTTTTATTGTGATTGTTTTTTTTTTAAATTCTGTAGTCTATACATGACTCAGTATATACACATAGAGGCGAGGTAGATTCTCCTCAGTATATACACATAGAGGTGAGGTAGATTCTCCTCAGTATATACACATAGAGGTAAGGTAGATTGTCCTCAGTGTATACACATAGAGGTGAGGTAGATTCTCCTCAGTATATACACATAGAGGTGAGGTAGATTCTCCTCAGTATATACACAGAGAGGTGAGGTAGATTCTCCTCAGTATATACACATAGAGGTAAGGTAGATTCTCCTCAGTATATACACATAGAGGTAAGGTAGATTCTCCTCAGTATATATACATAGAGGTGAAATAGATTCTCCTCAGTATATATACATAGAGGTGAGGTAGATTCCCCTCAATATATACACATAGAGGTGAGGGAGATTCTTCTCAGTATATACACACAGAGGTCAGTTATATTCTCTTTAGTATATACACACAGTGGTGAGGTTGATTATTCTCAGTATATACACGCAGAGATGAGGTAGATTTTCCTTAGTATATACACACAGAGGTGCGGTAGATTCTGCTTAGTATATACAGATAGTCAGGGTGGTCACAAAAAAAATCAATGTTCAAATTTTTTATGGGGGAACCTCCCAAAAGTTGCCATTTGGTAAGATAGTTTCTGGTCAATTGGATAACGTTAACCTGTGCCACATCAACCTTGAAGTTACGATTTTAGACAGGTTTTGTTAAAAAAAAAATCACAGTTCTACCCAGAAAACAAAAACTATTTGTCCTAGAAACCTGATTATGGTCTCATCTATATATATAAAATTGAATGTATGCGTGCGTGTCTGCGTGTCTGTTTGTCCTTTATGCGCTACTACAACATTCATCCGATCGCCATGAAACTTTGGGAAGTTGTTGAGTACACTCCTGGGAAGATTATAGGCATAGTACATTTATGCTACAATAAATCGTGCGCGTGCGTGCGTCGTCGACAGTTACGCCCCCCCCCCCCACATAGATCGTTCGATTTCCATCATTGCCACTAATTCTCTCCCTTCCCGATGTTGTAGAAACATGAAATTTGGCACGAGCATTGATCATGTCATAAATAGGAAAAGCTAATGGGTTCCAGCTTGATTATTCAATTCTAAGCGCCAAAGAATTAGCGTCCAAATTTTACATACGGAATCTAATTTTCTCGCTTCCCAATGTCATGGAAACTTGAAATTTGGCACAAGCATTGATTATGTCATAAATAGGAAAAGTTAATGGGTCCCAACTCGATTATTCAATTCTATGCGCCAAAGAATTAGCGTCCAAATTTTACGTACGGAATGTAATTTTCTTACATAGACACTTGAAATTTGGCACGGGCATTGAATATGTCATAAATAGGAAAAGCTAATGGGTCCCAACTCGATTATTCAATTCTATGCGCCAAAGAATTAGCGTCCAAATTTTACGTACGGAATGTAATTTTCTCACTTCCTGATGTCATATATATATATATATATATATATATATATATATATATATATATATATATATATAAATGAATGTATGTCTGTCTGTCTGTCCTTTATGCATTACTACACCATTCATCCAATTGCCATGAGACTTTGGGAAGTTGCTGAGTACACTCCTGGGAAGATTATAGGCATAGTACAACTACCCTACGATAGGTGGCGCGCGTGCGAGCATCGTCGACAGTTATGCCCCCCAGACAAAGATCTTTGATTTCCATCACAAGCACGAAAGCAAAAGGCATTACGAGCAACGGGAGGCGTGTTCAACCACAAAATGATGCATCCGCCGAACGTTTCGCAAGACAATTGCTGGATATTGAGAATGCTGAGGTAAAATGAAAGCTGTGCTGTGATTGGTTGCTATTTCTTATACTGCTGAGGTAACATGAAAGCTGTGCTGTGATTGGTTGCTACTTCTTATACTACTGAGGTTGCATGAAAGCTGTGCTGCGATTCATTGTTATATATTATACCACTGAGGTAACATGAAAGCTGCGCTGTGATTGGTTGCTATTTTTTATATTGCTGAGGCAAAATGAAAGTTGCGCTGTGATTGGTTGTTATTTCTCTTACTGCTGAGGTAACATGAAAGCTGCGCTGTGATTGGTTGTTATATTTTATACTGCTAAGGTAACATGAAAGCTGCGCTGTGATTGGTTGTTATATATTATACCACTGAGGTAACATGAAAGCTGCGCTGTGATTGGTTGTTATATATTATACCACTGAGGTAACATGAAAGCTGCGCTGTGATTGGTTGTTATCTAGATATATAAAAACGAATGAATGTATGTCTGTTTGTCTTCGCAGCAATGCGCGACGGGTAAGCTAGTCTATATATAAAAATGAATGTATGTCTGTCTGTTTGTCCTTTATGCATTACTACACCATTCATCCAATCGCCATGAAACGTAAAGTTTTTGAGTACACTCCTGAGAAGATTACTGGCATAGTACAACTATCCTACGATAGGTGGCGCGCATGCGAGCATCGTCGACAGCTATGCCCCCCCCCCGATGTAGATCGTTCGATTTCCGTCTCCAGCACGAAAGAAAAAGGCATTACGAGCATCGGGATGCGTGTCCAACTACAAAATGATGCATCCGCCGAATGTTTCTCAAAACAATTGCTGGATATGTGTAATGCTGAGGAAAAATGAAAGCTGCGCTGTGATTGGTTGCTATTTCTTCTACTGCTAAGGTAACATGAAAGCTGCGCTGTGATTTGTTGCTATTCCTTATACTGCTGAGGTAACATGAAAGCTGCGCTGTGATTGGTTGCTATTCCTTATACTGCTGAGGTAACATGAAAGCTGCGCTGTGATTGGTTGCTATTTCTTACACTTCTGAGGTAACATGAAAGCTGCGATGTGATTGGTTGCTATTAGAGATGAGTAAACGTACTCGTTTAGGGCAATTTCGCAATCGAGCATCGCTTTTTTTGAGTAACTGACTACTCGGGCGAAAAGATTTGGGGGGCGCCGGGGGGCGGGGGCGGCATGGTGGAGCAGGGGCTAGCAGTGGGGAACAGGGGGGAGCTCTCTCTCTCTCTCCCCCCACTCCCCTCTGCAACCCCCCGCTCACCCCCAGCGCCCCCCGAATCTTTTCGCCCGAGTAGGCAGTTACTCGAAAAAAGCGATGCTCGATTGCTAAATCGCCCTAAACGAGTACGTTCGCTCATCTCTAGTTGCTATTTATTATACTACTGAGGTATAATGAAAGCAGTGTTGTGATTGGTTGCTATTTCCTATAGAGCTGAGGTAACATGAAATCTGCGCTGTGATTGGTTGCTATTCTTTATACTGCTGAGGTAACATGAAAGCTGCGCTGTTATTGGTTGTTATTTCTTATACTGCTGAGGTAACATGAAAGCTGCGCTGTGATTGGTTGCTACTTATACTAATGTGGTTACATGAAAGCTGTGCTTTGATTGGTTGCTATTTCTTATACTGCTGAGATAACATGAAAGCTGCGCTGTGATTGGTTGTTATATATTATACTGCTGTGGGAACATAAAAGCTGTGATGTGATTGGTTGCTCTTTCTTATACTGCTGAGGTAACAAGAAAGCTGCACTGTGATTGGTTGCTGCTACTTATACTACTGAGGTTACATGAAAGCTGTGCTGTGATTGGTTGCTATATATTATACTGCTGAGGTAACATGAGAGCTGCGCTCTGATTGGTTGATATTTCTTATACTGCTGAGGTAAAATGAAAGCTGCACTGTGATTGGTTGCTATTTCTTATACTGCTGATGTAAAATGAAAGCTGCTCTGTGATTGGTTGCTATTCCTTATACTGCTGAGGTAATATGAAAGCTGCACTGTGATTAGTTGCTATTTTTAATACTGCTGAGGTAACATAAAAGCTGCGCTGTGATTGGTTGCTATTTGTTATACTGCTGAGGTAAAATGAAAGCTGTGCTGTGATTGGTTGCTCTTTCTTATACTGTTGAGGTAACATGAAAGCTGCGCCGTGATTTTTTGCTATTTCTTATACTGCTGGAGTAACATGAAAGCTGCGCTGTGATTGGTTGCTATTTCTTATACTGCTCAGGTCATATAAAAGCTGCGCTGTCATTGCTTGCTATTTCTTATACTGCTGAGGTAACATGAAAGTTGCGCTGTGATTGGTTGTTATTTCTTATACCACTGAGGTAACATGAAAGCTGCACTATGATTGGTTGGTATTTCTTATACTGCTGAGGTAACATGAAAGCTGCGCTGTGATTGGTTGCTATTTCTTATACTGCTGAGGTATACTGAAACCTGTGATGTGATTCATTGCTATTTTCTATAGTGCTGAGGTAACATGAAAGCTGCGCTATCGCTGAAAGTGCTGCCAGGAAAGATCACATGGGGACCTCATCAATAACCAATCTGCTGCAGCAAGATGAATGTCATCATATAGCACATATGCAGAAGATACATAAGGATAATATAGCCTGCTTCTAGCACCCATGTATCTCAGTGATCGCTGCATTCTTTGCTAGGGGGCGTGACCAGCCAACCCTAGCTGTCACATGACATGTCACATGACATACTATGACAACCCTGTAAACCGGCTGTCAGGCTTACCGCATAATATAACAGTGCGAGCACAGCGGGCGCGCTAGGGTACTGCTGTTTCTTGACTGCAGTAGCAACGCTGGAGGGGCGCCATTGGTGGGCCAATGCTATCGTTCGAAGTGCCGCTGGGATGGATCACATGGGGACCTCATGAATAACCAGTCTGCTGCAGCAAGATAATTGTCATTATATAGTGCATATTCAGAGTGTCAGGGGGCTAGGGTCCGGGCACCTGGAAGCCCCGGAAAATTACCCGCAACCCCTGTCCCTACCTACCTGCCTCCCTAGGCTAGGCCCTAGGGCGACAGTCCCTAACCTCACTAGGGATTTGGGGCAGGAGTCAGACTTAACAGACAAACAAGGTACACACAAAACACAGGGCAGGTCTGGCAATCCGGGTCGTCAACAGAGAATAACGCAGTACAAGGGGTCAGGTGAAGACAAGGTCAGGTCCAAAGCAAGTGGGTCAAAAGCCAGGAATGCAATCCAATAACACTGGTGTAGCTTGGAGACAAACATACACGGGCACTTGCTGGAGGAAACTGCGATGTTTAAAAGCTGTTAGAACTCCCGCATCGGCAGCTGATTGGGGCGGAGAGCCTGACAGCAGGAGGAACCAATAACAGGCTGCAGGAAGGAAACACCCCCAGGCACTTGTACAACAAATGGAGATAGAGCAGCGCACCCGGGTGTCATGGCAACAGGACGTGGCACGGACAGCACCTGCCGCTTCCCTAGCAACCCGGCTGGCAATCGAAGCACGTGGCCAGGGGTGGAAACCAAGACCGGGGCTCCCCTGCGCCTCACCCCCACAGCCTGTATATTAGGACCGGTGGTGCGGAAATGGAGACTCCGATAGGCGGTGGTCTTGAAACAGAGGATACATAAGGATAATGCAGCCTACTGTTTCTAGCACCCATATATCTCGGTAATCGCTGCATTCTTTGCTAGGGGGCGTGACTGGCCAAACCTAATGGTCACATGTCATATGTTGCGTGATAGGTGGTTTCACTATTACTACTCAGTATTACTACTGGAGGCAGTGTCGTCACTATTACTACTGGGGGCAGGGTCAGTAGACAGGTGGTGTCAATATTACTACTGGGGCAGCTATTGGGTATCCCTATTACTGCTGGGCAGATATTGGGGGGGTTACTATTACTGATGGAGAAATTATTGGGCGTCACTCCTACTGCTGGGGCAATTATTGGGGGTCACTCCTACTGCTGGGGCACTTATTGGGGGTCACTATTACTGCTAGGGAAATTATTGGGGTCACTATTACTGCTAGGGCAATTATTGAGGGTCACTCTTACTGCTGGGGCAATTATTGGTGGTCACTATTACTGCTGGGGCAATTATTGGGAGTCACTATTACTGCTGCGGCAATTATTGGGGGTCAATATTACTGCTGGGGAAACTATTGGGGGTCACTATTTCTGCTGTGGCAACTATTGGGGGTCACTTTTACTGCTGTGGCAACTATTGGGGGTCACTATTACTGCTGGAGCAATTATTGGGGGTCAGTATCGCTGCTAGAGCAATTATTGGGGGTCACTATTTGCTGGGGCAACTATTGGGGTCACTATTACTGCTGGGCAGTTATTGGGGGGTCACTATTACCCATGGGGCAATTATTGGGTGTCACTTTTACTGCTGGGGCAATTATTGGGGGTCACTCCTACTGCTGGGGCACTTATTGGGGGTCACTATTACTGCTAGGGCAATTATTGGTGGTCACTATTACTGCTAGGGTAATTATTGGGGGTCACTATTACTGCTGGGGCAATTATTGAGGTCAATATCTCTTTTAGGGAAACTATTAAGGGTCACTCTTACTGCTGGGGCAATTATTGGGGGTCACTTTTGCTGCTGGGGCATTTATTGGGAGTCACTATTACTGCTGGGGCAACCATTGGGGGTCACTCTTACTCCTGGGGCAATTTTGGGGGGTCACTCTTACCGGTGGGGCAATTATTGGGGGTCACTTTCTTTGCTGGAGCAATTATTGGGGGTCACTATGTCTGTTGGGGCAACTATTAGGGGTCACTATTACTGCTGGGGCAATAATTGAGGGTCACTATTACTGCTGGGGCAATAATTAGGGGTCACTATTACTGCTGGGGATATTATTGTGGGTCCCTCTTACTGATGGGGATATTATTGTGGGTCCCTCTTACTGCTGGGGCAATTATTGGTAGTCCTTATTACTGCTAGGGGAAAAAATAGTCAGTCACTATTACTGCTGGGGCAATTATTGGGGGTCGCTATTACAGCTGTGTTATTTATTGGGGGTCACTACTACTGCCGGGGCAACCATTGGGGGTCACTCTTACTCCTGGGGCAATTTTTTGGGGTCACTCTTACCGTTTGGGCAATTATTGGGGGTCACTATCTTTGCTGGAGCAATTATTGGGGGGCACTGTCTGCTGGGGCAACTATTGGGGGTCACTCTTACTGCTGGAGCAATAATTGAGGGTCACTTTTACTGCTGGGGCAATAGTTATGGGTCACTATTACTGCTGGGGATATTATTGTGGGTCCCTCTTACTGCTGGGGATATTATTGTGGGTCCCTCTTACTGCTAGGGCAATTATTGGTAGTCCTTATCACTGCTGAAAGAAAAAAATTGTCGGTCACTATTACTGCTGGGGCAATTATTGGGGGTCGCTATTACAGCTGTGTTAATTATTGGGGGGCACAATTACTGCTGGGGCTACTACTGGGGGTCACTTTTACTGCTGGGGCAATTATTGGGGGGCACTATTACTGGTGGGGCAATTATTGGGAGTCACTAATACTACTGTGTTATTTATTGGGGGTCACTATTTCTGCTGGGACAATTATTGTGGGTCCCTTTTACTGCTGGGACAATAATTGGGGGTCACTTACTGCTGGTGCAACTATTTGGGGTAATTCTTACTACTAGGGCAATTATTGGGGGTCACTTTTACTGCTGGGGCAATTATTTGGAGTCCCTATTACTGCTGTTTTAATTATTGGGGATCACTATTACTGCTGGGGCAATTATTGGGGTCACTCTTACTGTTGGGGCAATTATTGGGGATCACTATGTCTGCTGGGGCAACTATTGAGGGTCTCTATTAATGCTGGGGCAATTATTGGGGGTCACTATTACTGCTGGGACAACTACTGGAGGTCACTATATCTGCTGGGGCAATTATTGGGTATCACTCTTACTGCTGGGGCAATTATTGGGGGTCACTTTTACTGCTAGGGCAATTATTGGGGGTCACTATTACTGCTGGGGCAATTATTGAGGTCAATATCTCTTTTGGGGAAACTATTGGGGGTCACTCTTACTGCTGGGGCAATTATTGGGGGTCACTATTACTGCTGGGGCAATTATTGGGAGTCACTATTACTGCTGGGGCAACCATTGGGGGTCACTCTTACTCCTGGGGCAATTTTTGGGGGTCACTCCTACCGGTGGGGCAATTATTGGCGGTCACTTTCTTTGCTGGAGCAATTACTGGGGGTCACTGTCTGCTGGGGCAACCATTGTGGGTCCCTCTTACTGCTGGGGATATTATTGTGGGTCCCTCTTACTGCTGGGGCAATTATTCGTAGTCCTTATTACTGCTAGGGGAAAAAAATTGTCAGTCACTATTACTGCTAGGGGAAAAAAATTGTCAGTCACTATTACTGCTGGGGCAATTATTGGGGGTCGCTATTACAGCTGTGTTAATTATTGGGGGGTCACAATTACTGCTGGGGCTACTACTGGGGGTCACTTTTACTGCTGGGTCAATTATTGGGGGTCACTATTACTACTGTGTTATTTATTGCGGGTCACTATTACTGCTGGGACAATTATTGTGGGTCCCTTTTACTGCTGGGGCAATTATTGGGAGTCACTATTACTGCTGGGGCAACTATAAGGGGTCACTATTACTGCTGGGGCAACCATTGGGGGCCACTCTTACTCCTGGGGCAATTTTATGGGGTCACTCTTACCTTTGGGGCAATTATTGGGGGGCACTATGTCTGCTGGGGCAACTATTGGGGGGCACTATGTCTGCTGGGGCAACTATTGGGGGTCGCTCTTACTGCTGGGGCAATAATTGAGGGTCACTTTTACTGCTGGGGCAATAGTTATGGGTCACTTTTACTGCTAGGGCAATTATTGGTAGTCCTTATCACTGCTAGAAGAAAAAAATGTTGGTCACTATTACTGCTGGGGCAATTATTTGGGGTCTCTATTACAGCTGTGTTAATTATTGGGGGTCACAATTACTGCTGGGGCTACCACTGGGGGTCACTTTTACTGCTGGGGCAATTATTGGGGGGCACTATTACTGGTGGGGCAATTATTGGGAGTCACTAATACTACTGTGTTATTTATTGGGGGTCACTATTACTGCTGGGACAATTATTGTGGGTCTCTTTTACTGCTGGGATAATTGGGGGTCACTTACTGCTGGTGCAACTATTTGGGGTAATTTTTACTGCTAGGGCAATTATTGGGGGTCACACTTACTGCTGGGGCAATTATTTGGAGTCCCTATTACTGCTGTTTTAATTATTGGGGATCACTATTACTGCTGGGGCAAAAATTAAGGGTCACTCTTACTGCTGGGGCAATTATTGGGGTCACTCTTACTGCTGGGGCAATAACTGGGTGTCACTCTTACTGCCGATGCAACTATTGGGGGCCACTATCTCTTCTCAGGCAACTATTGGGGGTAACACTGCTGGGGCAATTATTGGGGGTCACTATTACTGCTGGGGCAATTATTGGGGGTCACTATGTTTGCTGGGGCAACTATTGGGGGTCAGTTACTGCTGGGGCAATTATTGTAAGTCCCTCTTACTGCTCGGGAAATTATTGGCGGTCACTCTTACTGCTGGGGCAATTATTGTGGGTCACTATTACTGCAGGTACAACTATTGGGGGTCATTCTTACTGCTGGGACAATTATTGTGGGTCACTTACTTTTACTGAGGCAACTATTGTGGGTCACTCTTACTGCGTGGGCAATTATTGGGAGTCACTATTACTGCTGTGTTAATTATTGGGGGTCACTATTACTGCTGTTAATTATTGGGGGTCTCTATTACTG
Organism: Eleutherodactylus coqui; assembly: GCF_035609145.1. Classification (NCBI taxonomy): domain Eukaryota; kingdom Metazoa; phylum Chordata; class Amphibia; order Anura; family Eleutherodactylidae; genus Eleutherodactylus; species Eleutherodactylus coqui. The sequence goes on from NC_089840.1 coordinate 152,805,674, forward strand.
CTGTTAATTATTGGGGGTCACTATTACTGCTGGGGCAATTATTGGGTGTCACTCTTCCTGCTGGGGAAGTATTGAGTGTCACTCTTACTGCTGGGGCAATTATTGGGGGTCACTATTACTGCTGGTGCAACTATTTGGGGTAATTCTTACTACTGGGGCAATTATTGAGGTTCACTATTACTGCTGGGGTAATTATTGTGGGTCCCTATCTCTGCTGGGGCAATTATTGGGAGTCACTATGTTAATTATTGGGGGTCACTATTATTGCTGAGGCAACAATTGGGGGTCACTCTTACTGCTGGGGCAATTATTAAAGTTCTGTCACTAAAAAAGAAAAATGCTATACTTATCTATTCCTCCTCCATCAGTCTACTTACCAGATCTTCACCTCCCTTATCTTCTCCTGTCTCCTGCAGTCCAGGGGGTCACTTCACCTCCAGCTGCCTGATTATTCTCCTTCCTGTGAGGTTACGTACATTTGGTTGGCAGTCTTCCGACCTGACAGGCAAATCAAGGGGCGATTACTCCCTACTGATCCTCCTCGACCTCTCAGCAGCATTTTACACTGTTGACCACAAGCTCCTCCTCAGTATGCTTCGCTCCATCGGCCTAAAGGACACTGCTCTCTCCTGGTTCTCCTTCTACCTATCTGACCGCTCCTTCAGCATCTCCTTTGCTGGCTCTACCTCCCCTCCTCTTCCCCTTGCTGTTGGTGTCCCCCAGGGCTCAGTCCTCGGCCCCCTCCTTTCCCCCATCTACGCAGCCCCTATTAGACAAACCATAAGGAGATTTGGCCTCCAATACCACCTCTACGTTGATGACACCCAGCTATACACCTCTTTCCGTGACATCTCTTCACCTTTCATCCAAAACATCACCAACTATCTGTCCACTGTCTCTAACACTATGTCCTTTCTCTACCTAAAACTAAACCTCTCTAAAACTGACCTTCTGCTGTTTCCACCCTCTACTTACCGACCTCATCCTGACATGTCCATCTCAGTGTGTGGCGCCACCATAACTCCCAGACAGCATGGCCGCTGTCTTGGGGTCATATTCGACCCTGATCTCTCCTTTGCCCCCTACATCAAATCTCTGGCCCGAACATGTCAGCTGCACCTCAAGAACATCGCAAGAATCCGCTCTTTTCTCACCGTGGACATGCTAAAAACGCTCACTGTTGCCCTCATCCACTCCCGCCTCAGTTATTGCAGCTCGTTGCTGTTCGGCCTCCCCCACGCTAGACTCTACCCTCTCCAATCCATCCTGAATGTGACAGCCAGGCTTATTTTCCTGTTCAGCCGCTACTCAAATGCCTCAGCCTTGTGCCAGTTACTGCACTGGCTGCCCGTTAAATACAGAATTCAATTTAAACTCACTACCTTCATACAGAAAAGCCCTCCACAGGGCAGTGCCACCCTACATTGCCTCCCTCATCTCAATCTATCATCCAGCCTGGGCTCTCCGCTCTGCTAACGAAACCAGACTAAGCGCCGCTTTAATTTAAACCTCTCATTCCTGCCTCCAAGACTTCTCCAGAGCAGCACCAGTCCTCTTGAACGCACTACCAAAGGCTATCCGGGCAATCCAGGACTCACAAAACTTCAGGCATGCTCTAAAAACGTACCTCTTCAGGGAGGCATACCACATCCCCTATACCGAACCCGTCTGTACTCCGCCTGATTATATGCTCCCTGACCTATTGACTGCAATCCCTGCTAGCCGCCATCAACTGCCCCTGCAGTCATACCGATTCTGCTGCCACACAGCTTAACGTCTGACCATTGTTTATGTGTATAGCATCCCTCACTCTCCACCTCGCCATACCATGCACATCTCCAGCCCCTTTACCTTCTGTATCACCCCATTATTTGTAGTATGTAAGCTCGTTGGAGCGGGACCCCCACCTCTACTGTTTCCATTAACCCCTTAGTGACCAAGCCTGTTTACGCCTTAATGACCAGGCCAAATTTTGCAAATCTGACACGTGTCACTTTAGCATGGAAAAAGACCAGAAAGGTTTTGCATATCCAAGCGATTCTGACATTGTTTTATCGCCACATGTTGTACTTTATTTAGGTGGAAAAAAAACACCGATAGAATTTGTGTTTATTTATTAAAAGCGCCAAAATTGGGAAAATTTTGAAAAAATCGTCATTTTTTCACATTTCCAACTGCAATATCTCAAATATGTGCAAACATAATATAGAAATTTTTGCTAAGATTTATATTTCCATCCGTTTACTTTATTTTGGGTGCACATTGGAAAAACTTTCGTTTTTTTTTTAACCATTTAGGAGACGTACAAATGTAACATTACTTTTCAGCAAATTGGGAAAATTTTGAAAAAATCGTCATTTTTTCACATTTCCAACTGCAATATCTCAAATATGTGCAAACATAATATAGAAATTTTTGCTAAGATTTATATTTCCATCCGTTTACTTTATTTTGGGCGCACATTGGAAAAACTTTCGTTTTTTTTTAACCATTTAGGAGACGTACAAATGTAACATTACTTTTCAGCATTTTGAGGAACACTTTGTTTTCCTACACCAATCCAAGATTGGAAAGGCTCATAGGAGTCAAAATGATAGATACCCCCACAAGTGACCCCATTTTAAAAACTACACCCTTTAACGTATTCACTGAGGGGTGTCATGAGTATTTTAACCCCACAGTTTTTTTTCAGGAGTCAATGCAATCTAGAAGAGAAAAACAAAAATTTCATATTTTTGCAAATGTCATTTTAAAGACAGGACTTTTTTCTATAGTACACATGAAAATTAGGATTTGCACCCCAGAATGGATACCCCTGTTTGTCCCGTGCTCAGAAACATACCCATTGTGGCCCTAATCTTACGTTTGGATGCACAATGGGGCCCAAAATGAAAGGAGCAATCGGTGGCTTTCGGAACAGAAATTTTGCTTGAAGGAGATTTAGGCCCCATTGCCCACTTGTAGAGCCCTTGAGTGACCAAAACAATGGAGATCCCCCACAAGTTACCCCATTTTGAAAAGTAGACCCCTTAACGAATTTATCTAGGGGTACGATGACTTTTTTGACTTCACAGTTTTTGAATGAATCTAAGCCAAGCCGAAGGAAAAAAATTACAATTTTCATTTTTTTGGTAATTCTGTCATTTTAAAAGCAGTTTTTTTGTACAGCACATATATGAATGAAGACTTGCACCCCAAAATGGATACCCCTGTTTCTCCGGTGCTCAGAAACATACCCATTGTGGCCCTAATCATATGTCTGGATGCACAATGGGGCCCAAAATGAAAGGAGCAATCGGTGGCTTTCGGAACAGAAATTTTGCTTGAAGGAGATTTAGTCCCCATTGCCCACTTGTAGAGCCCTTGAGTGACCAAAACAATGGAGATCCCCCACAAGTTACCCCATTTTGAAAAGTAGACCCCTTAACGAATTTATCTAGGGGTACGATGACTTTTTTGACTTCACAGTTTTTGAATGAATCTAAGCCAAGCAGAAGGAAAAAATTACAATTTTCATTTTTTTGGCAATTGTGTCAATTTAAAAACTGTTTTTTTTGGAAAGTGTACATAGGAATGAAGACTTTCACCCCAAAATGGATACCCCTGTTTGTCCCGTGTTCAGAAACATACCCATTGTGGCCCTAATCTACTTAAAGGAAACATAGGTAGGCCTATAATGGAAGGAGCACCCGTTGGATTTCAGGGTACAACGGAATAAATTCCAGTCCCCATTGCCCACATGTAGAGCCATTGAGCGTCCAAAACGATAGAGAACCCCCACAAATGACCCCATTTTAAAAACTAGACCCCTTAACAAATTCATCTAGGGGTGTACTACATATTTTGACCCCAAAGTATTTGAATGAATCTAAGCAAAGCAAAAGGAAAAAATTACGATTTTCATTTGTTTGGCAATTTTGTCAATTTAAAAACTGTTTTTTTTGTACAGTGTACATAGGAATAAAGACTTTCACCCCAAAATGGATACCCCTGTTTGTCCCGTGTTCAGAAACATACCCATTGTGGCCCTAATCTACTTACAGGACACATGGCTAGGCCCATAATGGAGGGAATGCCCGCTGGATTTCAGGGCAGAACTGAATAAATTCCAGGCCCCATTGCCCACTTATACGGAAAAAAATTTGTCTTCCTAAAAATAATACCCCCCCCCCCCCCCCCCCCGCCATCCCCATTTTTTGGCATTCCCTAAATATTAGATAAAGGTAATAATATAAACTGCGTTTTATGTCCAAAGACAGGGGTAATTACGGAGGCTGGGTGGGCTGGGCACATGGGGCAAGAAAACCGTGTATCCCCCCTCCTCTCATGTATTTTGGGGGGTATTTCGTAACCTCAGCGGCGGGGATGGGGTGTAGAAAGTGGCGCTGTGAGGCTTTGTAATCTTGCTGCGGTGCAGCGGTCTCACAGAGAAGGCGCTCAACAAGCTGCTCCTGGAACTGCAGGAAGACGAACGTTCCCGGGGCTTCTTGTAAATTACGGATTACTGGTAGCGGTCTGAATAACGCCGTGCTCACGTAACCGTAGGCGGAATCCGCTTGCCGAGACCTGCAGCGGATTCCAGCTGTGAGCCCGGCTGTGACCCTGCGTACGGTTGCGTAATGTACTGCGCATAACTGCCTACTCACACAGGCGGTTTTTTGTTTGCATTTCCCGCGCCGTCGCTTAGAGATGACTCGGGTGCCCGTACACAATGTGTTTGCATATGGGGTGCGAGTATATCCGCGGTCATAGAGCACAAAGGGCTCTAGGTCGCAGATATTCGTGGTAAAATATAGCATGCTGTGTTCTGTTTCTGCGAGTGGATTACGTAATTCCGACCCGCTAATTGGGGGGAATTGTGTAATCCAATGCATGCGATTGATCCGTGGATTACCGCTGATCACCGCATGCAGAACCTGTAATTCCTCTCCGGTCATGTGTGACCGGCCTAATGTTAGATCGCTACTTTATCACGTGACCGGGGACCGCTCAGCGAGGCCACTGGTCACTGCTCCAAGCACTCAGCGACCGTTAGTCGCTGGGAGCAAGGAGATTTAAAATTTCCTGGGCTTCCCGGCTCCTGCGAATGTGTCCGGCATTTTGCCGGCGGGCGCATGCGCAGCAGCCGGAAGGGTCCATGGAGGATAATCGCATCTGGATTCAAATGCGGAAGCCTCCGAGAAGATGTTTCATCTCCTCTCACCGATCGCATCGGTGAGGGGAAATGAAACTGCCACTTTTTAAAGAACTTTTACGTGATCGCCATTATGCATTGGATAACGGCGATCACGTGACCAGTAACCGCATACCGCGGCTCCCCGTGACATCTCCAGGCTCTTGGCTACCTTTTGTAGCCAGCAGCAGGGAGATTTTATATTTCTTGGGCAATCTTTCACTTTTGCGCATGCGTCCGCCATCATGCTGACGGGCGCATGCGCCGATGCTGGGGTAAGATCCGCGGATCAACATCCCACCAGGGAACAAATCCGGGACCTTGGGTACGTAATTTCATCCCCCCTTACGGATACGATCCATAAGGGGAGATGAAACTAACTTTTTAAACTTTTTTTTACTTTTAACTTTTTTTTTTTTACTTTTTAACTTTATATGATCACCGTTATCTCATGGATAACGGTGATCATATGACTGGAAACCGCATACAGCGGTCCCCAGTCATATCTCCCTGCACTCGGCTATCTGTGACAGCCGGGTGCAGGGAGATTTTGAATTTGCCGGGCTCGTCGGCTTCTGCGCATGCGCGCCGCATCGGCACGTCGCAGAAGCCAGCGGGGGGTCCCGACACCGGCCGGAGGACATCGGCGGACCTGAGGTGAGTATTTTCACCTCCCCTCATGGATCCGATCCATGAGGGGAGGTGAAACTTTTCTTTTTTTACACTTTTTTTCACTTTTCCGCGATCGTCGTTATCCGTTGTATAACGGCGATCGCGGTACCGGGGACCGCTCACCGTGGTCCCCGCTGACATCTCCTGCCTCCCGGCTACCTACAGGAGCCGGGAGCCAGGAGATTTTAAGTCTCCCACGCCGCCGGGCCTTCTGCGCATGGGGCTGACGTAATGCCGCCTGGCGCGCATGCGCAGAAGGACGGCTACGGCGCCCGGAGCATCGGGACAGCTGGGAGTCGTGCGGCGGACATCAGTGAGTAATTTCAGCTGCTCCGATGGATCCGATCCATCAGAGCAGCTGAATCTTTAACTTTTATTGCACTTTTATTTACTTTTTTGCGATCGGCGCTATCCAGTGCATAGCGCCGATCGCAATGCCGGGGGGGGGGGGCTCCGAACAGCTACCTGCGGACACCAACAGCATGGAGCTGTCACGTCCACAGCCCGAGGGGCATTATTCTCTGCAGGAAGCATGTTTTTACGTCCTCAGAGAATAAAGCCCACTTCGGGAGGACGTAAAAACACTATGGGCTGGTCGTTAAGGGGTTAATTGATTACTATATATAACCATGGTTCTGTAATTTTTGTACTTTTGTCTTTCTGTTTTCCCCCTGTCTTTGTAAGCGCTGCGGAATATGTTGGTGCTATACAAATAAAGATTATTATTGGGGGTCATTATTACTGCTGGAGTAATTATTGGGGGTCACTCTTACTGCTGGGGCAATTATTGGGGGTCACTATTACTACTGGAGCAACTATTGGAGTCACTCTTACTGCCTAGGCAATTATTGGGGATCACTATCTCTGCCGGGGCAACTATTGGGGTCACTCTTACTGCTGTGGCAATTATTGGGGGTCACTCTTACTGCTGGGGCAATTATTGGGGGCTTCTATTACTGCTGTGTTAATTATTGGGGGTCACTATTACTGCTGGAGCAATTATTGGGGGTCACTAGTACTGTTGGGCCAGTATTGGGGGTCACTTTTACTGCTGCGGCAATTATTAGAAGTCATTCTTACTTCTGGAGCAACTATTGGAGGTCACTCTTACTACTGGAACAATTATTGGGGGTCACTCTTACTGCTTGGGTAATTATTAGGGATCACTATTACTGCTGGAGCAATCATTGGGTGTCACTATTATTGCTGGAGCAATTAGTGAGTCTCACTCTTACTGCTGGGGCAACTTTTGGGGTCACTATCTCTGCTGGGGCAACTATTGGGGGTCACTTTTATGGCTGGGGCAATAATTGGGGGGTCACTCTTACTGCTGGGGCAATTATTGAGGGTCAGTATTACTGCTGGAGCAAATGGTGGGGGTCACTCTTACTGCTGGAGCAGGGATCACTATCTCCGCTGGGGCAACTATTAGAGGTCACTCTTACTGCTGGGGCAATTTTTTGGGGTCATTTTTACTGCTGTGTTAATTATTGGATGTCTCTATTACTGCTGGAGCAATAATTGGGGGTCACTATTACTGCTGGGGCAACTATTGGGGGTCACTCTTACTGCTGGGCTAATAATTAGGGGGCACTCTTACTGCCGGGGCAAATATTGGGGGTCACTATTACTTCTGGGGCAACTATTGGGGGTCACTTTTACTGCTGGGGCAATTATTGGGAGTCACTATTACTGCTGGAGCAATCATTAAAGATCACTCTTACTACTGTGGCAATAATTAAGGATTACTCTTACTGCTGGGGCAGTTTTTGGGGATTACTTTTACTGCTGGGGCAATTATTGGGGATCACTATTACTGTTGGTCAATAATTGGGTGTCACTCTTACTGCTGGGGCAATTATTGGGGGTCACTCTTACTTGAGCTGCACTTGAAGTTCTGCCAGCTTTTTTCTGCAGTTTTCTTCACTGTTCATAAAGTTTTTCAAACTTTGCAACACAATCTTTTAAGTGTCTTCTTGGAATCTTAGATTTCTCTCAGAAAATTAATACTTCTTGGGTAGTAAGTCTTAAAGCTTCTTTGATGCTTAGTTTGACTTGGCGCGTATTATAAAACAAACTTAGCAACACTAGAAAATTTGATAGTAACTTGCTACCAGTAATTTGATGAGATGCATACCTGATCAAAAAAATCTTGTGTTTATGCCTTAAACTCATGCTAGCTGCTGCTTTGGAAGACTATGGTTGTTAATCCGTTTTCACTCAAAGTCAAAACTGAAAAAAAAGCAGTACAAAGTTTACCACTTGAAAATCAAATATTGACTACGCTTCCTTCCATTCGCCACACAACTGTCCACCCCAAGAGCAGTAGGTTAGATATCTGGTAGGGTTGCTTCCTTTGTCCTTTTAGAAAGGGTAGCTTCCCTAAGAACAACAAGTAGTATGTGAAAAGGAAAGTAAGGCCTCAACTCCCATTCTACATAGCATTCATTTGGAGACCTGGAACACGCAAGGCCCTGAAAATTGCCTAATATCTTCAAATCTATGAGTCACACCCAAAAAGTGGTTGAAGTAATATTTGTAAGCAAGAACATCTATATGTATGAAATAGGATGTATGCATGTGTGTGTGTATGTGCCACAATAACTCATGAATGCCTGGAGCAATTTTAACCAAACTTGGTACATATATAACTCATCCTATGGGGACACATTTCGGGGGGATAACACAGCCCCACTCCCCCTGTGGGATGAGGGGGAATGCCGGAATTGCACTTAAGCAGATGGTTTTTATTTCACAGTCCCACACAGACGACCTCCTCCTCATCTTACACTAATCTATTACACAGACGACCTCCTCTTCCTCAAATACTAATATATTACACAGACCTCCTGCTTCTCAGATAATAATATCTTACACAGACGACCTCCTCCTCCTCAAATACTAATATATTACATAGACCTTCTGCCCCTCAGATAATATTTTACACAGACAACCACTTCCTCTGCTCCAACTTCCACACAGCTTCCCACCAGCACTAAGCCACCATGTACCACACAGAAATGAGCCCAGCATCCACTCTTATGAAAGCTGTCCAAAAGGAAATCTGTGTTGCCCATAGCAACCAATCACAGCACAACTTTCATTTTACCTCAGCAGTATAACAAGTGAAAGCTGAGCTGTGATTGGTTGTTATTGCCAACAAAAATTACAAGGGAAGTTGGTGAGTTTTTGATTTTTAATTACGTCAGTATTACACACACCTCCTGCTCCTCAGATAATATCTAACACAGACAACTTCCTCCTCCTCATCTACCAATATATTACACAGACGACCTCCTCCTCATGCAGTAAGATATTACACAGACGACCTTCTCCTCATATACTAATATATTACACAGATGACCTCTTTCTCCTCATATATTAATATATTAAATCAGTACAACCATATACATATACACACACATATTTAAATTCTTTTCATGTCTAAAAATAAAATACACAGGCAACACCGGGTAATCAGCTAGTTATCAATAAAATGAGACCATGATCAGGTTTCTAGGACAAATAGTTTTCGTTTTATAGAATAACTTTGATTTTTTTAAACAAAAATGCACTAAAATCATAACTTCAAGGTTGATCAGGCATGGGTTAAAGTTATCCAACTGCTCTGAAACTTGGGTAACCTCATTTTCTTACCAATTTGCAACTTTTAGGAGGGTCCCTCAAAAGACATCGCAAGAAAAAAATTTCCCTGAATACCCTGTAACCACCCTAAATAGAGGTGAGGTAGATTCTCCTCAGTATATACACATAGAGGTGAGGTAGATTCTCCTCAGTATATACACGTACAAGTAAGGTAGAATCTCCTCATTAGATACACATAGAGGTGAGGTAGATTCTCCTCAATAGATACACATAGGGGTTAGGTAGATTCTCCTTAGTATATACACATAGAGGTGAGGTAGATTCTCCTCAGTATATACACAGAGAGGTGAGGTACATTCTCCTCCGTATATACACAGAGAGGTGAGGTACATTCTCCTTAGTATATACACATAGAGATAGGGTAGATTCTTCTCAGTATATACACATTGCAATACAGTTATATTCTTCATGGTATATACTCACAGAGGTGAGGTAGATTCTCCTCAGCATATACACAAAAACTTGGGTATACTAATAGATCATAGACTGAACATGAGTCAACAATGTGATGCAGCAGCCAAAAAGGCAAACATAATTCTGTGATGTATTAAGAGAAGCATAGAGTCTAGATCAAGGAAGGTAATTATCCGTTTCTACTCTTCCTTAGGGCGGACACCCACTGGCGTTTTTTTTCTCCACTGCGCTGCGAGAGTAAGTGAAAACTCTTGCAGCGCAGTGCGAGAAAAAAAACGGGATCATGCCGGGATATCGACAGTCTTTTTAATGGGGCCAGCGGCAGCAGCGCTAGCCACATTGAAAAGATATGGGGAATACCGCAGACTTCTGCCACAGCTGTCACAGCTCTGACAGCTGTGGCAGAAGTGCAGCATGGTATCCCATTGCTTTCAATGGTATTGGCGCTGCTGCCGGTCCCATTGAAAGCAGTGGTTTGTAGCAAACCCTGCAGTATGATTTTCGGGGAAGGGCTTAAAATATAAGCCCTTCCCTGAAAAATCATCAATAAGTGGTAAAAAAAAAAATAAAAAAAATTACTCACCTCTCTGCCGCTCAGACACTTCCTCCGGCTGGCTCCCCGACACTGCTGTCCAGCACTTTCAGCAGGTGGGGCTTTAAAAATCCCCCGCCTCCTGAAAGGGCTGTGATGATTGGCTGAGGGCTCAGCCAATAGCAGCTAGTGCTTAGCTGTTGGCTGAGCGCTCAGCCAATTATGGATAGTGTTTAGCTATTCATTCATGAATAGCACTATCTTAGCTATTCACTGCTGCGTTCTGGCATCCGCCGCAGCCTCGCAGCTGCCTGATGGGCGCTTTCCAACTCAGCGCTCCCAATCTTTCCGCTGGCCTGCATGTGCTCTGGCATCGGGACATGCTGCCGGCCGCCGCCTCCTCTCTGCTATTTCTCGGCTGTCAGCTGCCTACCGCCCGCTGCCTCTGTGATGATGGGTGCTTACCGCTCCTAATGCTGCGGCACTCTGCACTTGTGGTCTGGAGCTGTGAATCCTTAGTGGGCTTCCAGGACCTACAGGCCAACCAGATGTGCAGCCAATCACGTTCAGGGGGTGTCACCCCCTGTCAATCTTGGCTCCACTAGGACTTCCTGGTGGCTTCAAGATACAATAATACCATACACATAGAGGTGATGTAGATTCTTAGTATTTGCACATAGAGGTGAGGTAGATTCTCCTCAGTATATACACATAGACATGAGGTAGATTCTCCTCGGTATATACACTCAGAAGTCAGTTATATTCTCCATAGTATATACACTGATAGGTCAGTTATATTCTCCATAGTATATACACACAGAGGTGAGGTAGATTCTCCTCAACATATACAAACAAAGGTGAGGTAGATTCTCCACAGTATACACACAAAGAGGTGAGGTAGATTCTCCACAGTATACACACAGAGGTGAGGTAGAGTCTCCTCAGTACATAGACATAGAGCTCAGTTATATTTTCCATAGTACATACACATAGAGGTGAGGTAGATTCTTTTCAGTATATACACATAGAAGTAGGGTAGATTTTGCTTTCTACATACACATAGAGGTGAGGTAGATTCTTTTCAGTAAATACACAAAGAGGTGAGGTAAATTCTCCTCTCTATATACATGTGGAGGCAAGGTAGATTCTCCTCAGTAGATACACATAGAGCTAAAGTAGATTCTTCTCAGTATGTGTGTATATATATATATATATATATATATATATATATATATATATATATATATATAATGTATATATATATGGAGGGGGGAGAGAGGGGGGGAGGGGGGAGAGAGGGGGAGAGAGGGAGGGGGGAGGGGAGAGAGAGGGAGGGGGGAGGGGGAGAGAGAGAGAGGGGGGGAGAGGGGGAGAGGGAGAGGGGGGGGAGAGGGGGAGAGGGAGAGAGGGGGGAGAGGGGGAGAGAGAGAGAGGGGGGGAGAGGGGGAGAGGGAGAGAGGGGGGAGAGGGGGAGAGGGAGAGAGGGGGAGAGAGGGGGGGAGAGGGGGGGAGAGGGGGAGAGTGAGAGAGGGGGGGAGAGGGGGAGAGTGAGAGAGGGGGGGAGAGGGGGAGAGTGAGAGAGGGGTGAGTTAGATTCTCCTCAGTATGTACATACAGACATGAGGTAGATTCTCCTCAGTATATACACTCATGAATCAGTTAAATTTTCCATAGTATATACATACTAGAGGTGAGGTAGATTCTTTTCAGTATACAGACATAGAGGTGAGGTGGTTTCCCCTCTCTATTTACACATGGACGTGAGGTAGATTCTCTTAGAGGTGAGGTAGATTCTCCTCGGTATATACACTTAGAGGTGAGGTAGCATCTCCTCATTATATGCACAGAGAGATGAAGTGGATTATCCTCAGTTTATACACATAGAGCTGAGGTTGATTCTCCTCAGTATATACACACGCAGGTGAGGTAGATTCTCAGTATAAATACATGAAGGTGAGGTAGATTCTCCTTGGTATATACACATACATGTGAGATTGATTCTCCTCAGTATATACACAAAGAGGTGAGCTTGATTCTGCTTCATATATACACATAGAAGTAAGGTAGATTCTCCTCAAGTATATACACATAGAGGTGAGGTAGATTCTCCTCATTATATAGACTTAAAAGTCAGTTATATTCTCTAGAGTATATACACTTAGACGTCAATTATATTTTCTATAGTATATACACATAGAGGTGAGGTAGAGTCTACTCAGTATATACACTAAAAGGTGAAGTAGATTCTCCTCAGTATACACACAGAGAGGTGAGGTAGATTCTCCTTAGTATATACACATAGAGGTGAGGTAGATTCCCCTTAGTATATACACACAGAGGTGAGATAGATTTTCATAGGTAAACATTTCTATAGGCTTTATGGTGTGAGAAAACAACTCTCATGTATCACGTTTTTTTGCGGATTTTCGCTCTTCGAATTGTGACCCCTTTGCTTTTCCTATTTTGGACCTAAAGAATGTTTGTACCAAATTCCAAGTTTGTGTGACTGCAGGAAGTTATAGAAGTAGTCAGTTAGTGAGGGCTTTAGCATTTATATATAAACATATATTATGGTGAATTTGTCAAATATATGTTGAAAAGATGTGTTAGGCTCTATGCTCTGGAGCTGAGGTCGCAAGGTCCTTAGCGGGAGCTAAATATATTTTGTGTTTGGGCTTCTACTGTAACATAATAATATACTGTGTAAAGCTGAAAAAAGACATGTCTCTCTAGTTCAACCTATTATGTTGATCCAGAGAAAGGCAAAAGACCCTACTAAGGTAGAAGCCAATTTCCCTCATTTTAGGGGAAAACTATTCTTCCCAACTCCAAATCTGTCAATCAGAATCAATGCCTGAATCGTTCCCTTCTGAAGAAAGCTAATGGCTGTAATATGTAATATTTTTACAATGAAGAAAGGCGTCCGAGCCCCTCTTAACCTGTTACAGATAGTCCCCGACTTGCGAACATTCGAGTTACGAATTTCGCTAGATACGAACTATCTGTAGAGCACAGTATGATGTAATGCTATGGCATTACATCATACTGTGCAGGGGCCGGAGAGGCTTCTATCAAGCCTGATAGAAGCCTGTCCGGTCACATCGCGGTTGCTAGGCAGCCGGGGGCCTTCTGAAAGGCCCTAGGGCTGTCTATGCAGAGCGCCTAGCAAGCCGTGCGCTTGATGGGCACTCTGCATAGGCAGCCCTGGGGCCTTTCAGGAGGTCCCCGGCTGCCTAGCAACCACACAGCGTCCCGCGATCTCATCGTGGGACGCTGTACGGGCCCCCTGAACGTCGGGTGCAGGCTGTTTCTTACAGTGGGCACCCGGCGGCAGCAGTTCCAACGAGCCGCGCCGCTCGTCAGAACTGTTAACACTTTAAATACCGCTGTCAGAGCGGTATTTAAAGTGTTAACAGTTCCGACAAGCGCCACGGCTCGTCGGAACTGCTGCCGCCGGGTGCCCGCTGTAAGAACAGCCTGCACCCGACGTTGTATGGAGCGGGATCCACCCGCGATCCCCTCCATACTACCGTTTGTTCGACTTGCGAACAAAACGGACTTGCGAACGGGCTCCCGGAACGGAACCCGTTCGCAAGTCGGGGACTATCTGTATAGTGAGTTCACAATCACTGCATCGTCAGACCTCTGATATATCCATACATATTTATTAGAGCGCCCCCTTGTTGCAGTTCTGGGTATAACTAGATGATGGGATAGATCTCTTTACTGACTCCTCATATATTTATACATAGTTATTAGAGCGCTACATAGTTATTAGAGCGCCCCCTTGTTACAGTCCTTGGTTTAAATAGTCAAAGAATAAAAGTTTCTTCCACAGCAGGTCGTGCTTGCTCCCGTTTTGTTTCATCTATGTATCCTTTCTGTTAGCAGAGAAAAACACTTTCCTTCCCATGCCATTCGATCCTGGTGGCTTCTTGTATCATAAGCAAAGCATAAGATAGGAGCTTGGATTTATGAAAGTAAAATCTTCTGCGTTATGTAGATTGTGCTTAATACAACCAGGTTACTACATATCCCCGGAGGACGCATTTCGATCTCCTCCCAGATCTTGATCACCTCACTCCCATAATGCAGTTCCTTTCCTTAAAAACAACTATCATCAGGATTTCACCTGTTGATTAACCCTTTCTTGATCACAAGAATGTGTTTGTGGCTCGGACCTCCTGCTTCCAAAGAAAATCCCTGCCCAACACACATTCCCACACATTTTAATAGAATACTGAAATCAGCATATGCAAATAATTGTTCAATACACATAAAGCATTCCATCAACATTTCAGAACTTCTTCATATTATTTTTGATGTCATATATTGCTCCTAATGAACAGATGTCAGAAAAAAGTTGGCATTTTCTGTAAGCATATTATTCATTGGTATTATCTCTAAGTTCTTTTATACATTATCATATTTTCGATGTTAAATCCACATCCCCCAAATTTTTTCACAGATCTTTATAGATATGAACAAAACCAACCATTTATTCGTTCTTTTGATATAAATCTTCTCACTCAGGAAACAAATGCATGGAAAAATTTAAATGTATTCTTTTTTTCATCTAAATATGAGTATATTTAATATTAGATCATATTACACCATAATAGCGAAAAAAAACAAAACACTATCATGTTTGATGTGTTCTATATATTTAAACTGTGTTAATATACTAATGGCATAGACCAAGCATGCCATGTATTAATTGTTTAAATATGCACTATTCCAAATAGTGAAAGAAAGTCCCCTTCCTCCAGCATTGTGATGACTGAGATGATGCTCTCTATTTTGAAATTCTTTTTGTGAATGAATTTTTTGAGGCAGGGGAGGGCTATGGCCCGCCTTTACTTGCCTCCTCACTTTGGGACCAGTAGTAATTTGGAATTGATTCCTTGCCTTCCTTCCAAGCAAACTTGTTTTTGAATTCTTGAAGGAGTGGAAAAAAAATAAATGGATTCTTGCTGGTGTTGAGACAGAAATTATCTGGAGAAAGCCAGAGAATCCTTTTTTTTAACTCTTTATTGGCTCATGCTCTGTGCACAAAGTCGAAACTTCATTAGTTCTTCATACAATAAAAAATAATCAGACTAACAAACAAAAAAAAATAGGATACAGGAGCAAGAAACTGTGGGTTTAAATAGTCAAGTGCTCACTGTGGTAGGCCACAAGTCTGGTGATGCCATTATTATTAGAGATGAGCAAGCACCAAAATGCTTGGGTACTCGTTACTCGAGTCAAACTTTTGGTAATGCTCGAGAGCTCGTTTCGAGTAACGACCCCATTGAAGTCAATGGGAGACTAGAGCATTTTTCAAGGTGACCAATGCTCCGCATAGGGGAGGTTGTGTGAATCACCTGAAAACATCAGAAAGTAATGGAAACACCACAGAAACGGATAGGGAACAGCAGGGGCAACATGCATGGATGCATCTGAGGCTCCCAGGTCACACTATTAAGCCTAATTGTGGGCAAGAGCCTGGTGGTCACCCCCCCCTAACAATTTAGTTGGGACAGACCACAATCAGCAAGGCACACGCGCTGGCACATCTTAGCTAAGCACCACACTAGGTGCAACAAAGGCCAATCACTGCCTGCGGGTGACACCACTGCCTCTTCTCCTGTGTTACATGCTGGCATTTCAGTGCAATCCTCCACATGAGCCTGCGTCCACAGTGTACTGAAAAATTTTCCCAGCGCAGCGTTCAGCTGTCCCCATCCCAAATGGGGTAAGGTGCACCCCTTCACCTAATTCACCAACGGGAGCTCCGCCACACCGTAGGCCAGTCCTTCCGGCTCCTGACGTCCGATGCCGCCCCTGCGCGGAGTGGCACATGAAAGAGGAGCGGCCCTCTCCTCTCGTCCCGGGGGTTTGGGTCAACCCGCCTTTGTCCGGGAGTACTGGCGGAGAGCTGACAGTCTTTGACCTATTTTCTCAAAGCGCTGAGAAGGAGTGGGGACGTGCACACTGGAGTCAACGCACCGCAGCCGCCCCTCTGCCGCCTCCCTTTGTGACAGAGCCACGGAGTCCCCAAGTCCCCCCTCTGCCTGTTTGTCCGCGGTAGCTGGCAGGCGGACGTCCTCCCCGGGCACCCCCTCCCAGCGGCTGGGCACACGATGACGCCTCTGCCGGTTGAGGAAGTGTGCAAAGAGAAAAAGAAAAAAATATCTCCCCGCGGGACTTGTTAACCAGTGCCCCAGGGAAAGACAGCTTGAACTGTAAATAAATTAGTGGCCAAAGATTGTTACCACGCTGGGATACGTTTCCGTACGCTGTGTGACCCTTTTAAAATTGTGCTTCATAGCTGACAAATCGCAGACAAATTAATGTATGATTGTAAGTGCCATCCCATGCCACCTCCGTCGCAGCATATACTATGAAAAAAATTAGAGTGTCCAAACCAGGACAATTCATTCTGTCTCAGTGTCAGATAGCTGGACAATGCACTGGGATACATTTATGGACTCTGTGGGCTTATGAAGCTGGAACCAGCACGTTTGCTGAACTGTAGTGGTGAACCTCTTCAAAATTGGGGGCGAGAACCTGGAGGTGGCCCTCAGAAAAAAATGTTTTGACAGAGCCTGGAGGCAGCCCTCTGAAAAAAATAGTTTTTGCAGAGCCTTTTGGCCCCCTGAAGAATTGGCTGTTCAGCGTGCTGACATGCTGGTTTAGGAGGAGGAGGAGGCAGATCAGAGAAGGATAGATCAAGCTACTTCTACCCTTTTTTAGGCTGATAGAGGGTGCATGGTTCTCCAGTTTCAGTTTAAAGATACTTTATGTTAAGCTTCTTTCCACCGGTACGCTTTAAGCCAAAAGTAGACAGTGTGAAATTTGTACAGTCTTGTTATATAGTGCAGATCGAGAGGACACAGACTAAGGGTACTTTGTCTACGCTTTAAGCCAAAAATAGACAGTGTAAAATTTGTACAGTCTTGTTATATAGTGCAGATCGACAGGACACAGATGGGTATTTTGCATACGCTTTAAGGCAAAAATAGACAGTGTAAAATGCGTACAGTCTTGTCATATAGTGCGGATCGACAACACACACACAGGGGTATTTTGCGTACGCTTTAAGCCAGAAATAGACAGTGTAAAATGTGTATGGTCTTGTTATATATTGCGGATCGACAGAACACTCAGGCGGATTTTGCATACGCTTTAAGCCAAAAATAGACAGTGTAAAATGTGTACAGTCTTGCTATATGGTGTGGCTCGACAGGACACACACGGGTATATAGCATAAGCTTTAAGCCAAAATTAGACAGTGTAAAATGCATACAGTCTTGTTATATAGTGTGGATAAACAGGACACACACTTGGGCCTATTATGCAAATGCTTTCAGCCAAAACAAAAACAAAAAAGAAAAATGAGAGGAGGTCTGTTAGTTCCTATATAGTCTGTGTACACCAGTAGCAATAAACTGTATAGAACCGGTAACAGTATGCAATATACAGCCGGGATGCTTGTGAATGCTTTGTGCCCACTACTGGTCCCAGGCAGCCAATCTGATGATGCACAAAAGTGGAGTTGTAGTCCTAAAAAGGACTGTTGGGTTCCAAAAATTTTATTCCCATGCCACCTCCATCACAAAATTTCATGAGCCTCAAACATGGGCATAAAGGGGACTCAGATGCCAGTACTTCTACACATCTCCGCAATTCAACCCATTCTACAACAAAAGATTTTTTTTACCCATAGTGCAGGTGAAAGATTTGTTTATTAAGAGTATAGGCCACCCCTGAAACAGTTGTGTATCAAGACTATATAGGCGAACCCCTGAAAAATGTGTTTACCAAAAGTATAGCCGAAACCCAAAAACAATTGCTTTACAAAGAGTATAGGTGGACCCCTGAAATATTTCTGTACCAAGAGTATAGGCGAACCCTTGAAAAATTTGTGTACCACGAGTATAGGCTTAACCCCTGAAACATTTGTTTACCAAGATTATAGGCGAACCACCTGAAACATTTGTGTACCAAGAGTATAGACGAACCCCTGAAATATTTGTGTACCAAGAGTATTTGTGAAGCACTGAAAAATTTTGTACCACGAGCATAGGTGAACCCCTGAAACATTTGTGTACCAAGAGTATAGGTGAACTCCAAAAACATTTGTGTACCAAGAGTATAGGCGAACCCAAGAAAAATTTGTTTACCAAGAGTATAGGTGAACCCATGAAATATTTGTGTACCAACAGTATAGGTGAACCCCTGAAAAAGTTGTGTACCAAGAGTGTAGGCGAACCCCAGAAAAATTTGTTTACCAAGAGTATAGGCAAACCCCTGAAATATATGTGTACCAAGAGTATAGGTGAACCCCTGAAAAATTTGTGTGCCAAGAGTATAGGTGAACTGCTGAAAAATTTGTGTACCATGAGTATAGGCGAGCCCCTGAAACATTTGTGTATGAAGGGTATAATAAAAAAATTTGTTTACCAAGAGTATAGGCGAACCCCTGAAACATTTGTGTAACAAGAGTATAGACGAACCCCAGGAAAATTTGTTTACCAAGGCTATAGTCTAACCCCTAAAACATTTGTGTAAGAAGGGTATAGGCGAACCTCTGAAACATTTGTGTACCAAGAGTATCGGCGAACCCCAGGAAAGTTTGTTTACCAAGAGTATAGGCGAATTCCAAAAAAAAAAATGGCTTTACCAAGAGTATAGGCGAACCCCTGAAACATTTGTTTACCAAGAAAATAGGCGAACCACTGAAACATTTGTGTACCAAGAGTATAGGCGAATTCCAGAAACAATTGCTTTACCAAGTGTATAGGCGAACCCCTGAAACATTTGTGTACCAAGAGTATAGGTGAACCCCAGAAACAATTGCTTTACCAAGAGTATAGTCGAACCCCAGTAAAATTTCTGTACCAAGAGTATAGGTGAACCCCTGAAAAATTTGTGTACCACGAGTATAAGCGAACCCTTGAAACATTTGTGTACCAAGAGTATAGGTGAACCCCAAAAACATTTGTGTACCAAGAGTATAAGTGAACCCCAGAAACAATTGCTTTACCAAGAGTATAGATGAACTACTAAAACATTTGTGTACCAAGAGTGTAGGCGAACCACAGAAGAATTTATTTACTAAGAGTATAGGGAAAACCCTGAAATATTTGTGTACCAAGAGTATAGGCGAACCCCTGAAAATCTGTGTACCACGAGTATAGGCGAACCTCTAAAACATTTGTGTACCAAGAGTGTAGGTGAACCCCAGAAACAATTGCTTTACTAAGAGTATATGCAAACCCCTGTAAAATTTGTGTACCAAGAGTATAGACGAACCCCTGAAACATTTGTGTACCAAGAGTATAGGCGATACCCTGAAAAATTTGTGTACCACGAGTATAGCGAACCCCTGAAACATTTGTGTACCAAGAGTATAGGTTAACTTCAGAAACAATTGCTTTACCAAGAGTATAGGTGAACCCCAGAAAAATTTGTTTACCAAGAGTATAGGCGAACCCCTGAAACTAGTGGTTACCAAGAGTACAGGCGAACTCCAGAAACATTTGTGCACCAAGAGTACAGGTGAGCCCCTGAAACATTTTTGTACGAAAAGTAAAGGCGAACCCCTGAAATATTTGTGTACCAAGAGTATAGGTGAATCGCTGAAAAATTTGTTTACCAAGAGTATAGGTGAACCCCTGAAACATTTGTGTACCAAGAGTATAGGTGAACCCCTGAAAAATTTGTTTACCAAGAGTATAGGCGACCCCCTGAAATATTTGTGTACCAGGAGTATAGGCGAACCCATGAAACATTTGTGTAGCAAGAGTATAGGTGAACCCCAGAAACAATTGCTTCACCAAGAGTATAGGTGAACCCCTGAAACATTTGTGTACCAAAAGTGTAGCCGAAACCCAAAAACAATTGAGTTACCAAGAGTATAGGTGGACCCCTGAAATATTTGTGTACCAAGAGTATAGGCGAACCCCTGAAAAATTTGTGTACCATGAGTATAGACGGACTCCAGAAACATTTGTGTACCAAAAGTATAGGCAAGCCCCAGGAAAAATTTTTTTACCAAGAGTATAGGCAAACCCCTGAAACATTTGTGTACCAAGAGTATAGGTAATCCCCTGAAAAATTTTTGTACCACGAGTATAGGCGAACCCCAGAAAAATTTGTTCACCAAGAGTATAGGCGAACCTCTGAAATATTTGTGTACCAAGAGTATAGGTGAACCCCTGAAAAATTTGTGTACCACGAATCTAGGTGAACCCCTGAAACATTTGTGTACCACGAATCTAGGTGAACCCCTGAAACATTTGTGTACCACGAGTCTAGGCGAACCCGTGAAACATTTGTTTACCAAAAGTATAGCCGAACCCCAAAAACAATTGCTTTACCAAGAGTATAGGTGGACCCCTGAAATATTTGTGTACCAAAAGTATAGGTGAACCCCTGAAAAATTTGTGTACCAAGAGTATAGGTGAACCCCAGACACATTTGTGTACGAAGAGGATAGGCGAACCCCAGAAACATTTGTGTACCAAGAGTACAGGTGAACCCCTGAAACATTTTTGTATCAAAAGTATAAGCAAATCACTGAAATATTTGTGTATCAAGAGTATAGGTCAACCGCTGAAAAATTTGTGTACCACGAATACAAGCGAACCCCTGAAACATTTGTGTACCAGGAGTATAGGTGAACCCCAGAAAAATTTGTTTACCAAGGCTATAGGTGAACCCCAGAAAAAATTGTTTACCAAGACTATAGGTGAACCCCAGAAAAATTTGTTTACGAAGGCTATAGGTGAACACCTGGAACATTTGTGTACCAAGAGTATAGGTGAACCCCTGAAACATTTGTTTACCAAAAGTATAGCCGAAACCCAAAAACAATTGCTTTACCAAGAGTATCGGTGGACCCCTGAAATATTTGTGTACCAAGACTATAGGAGAACCCCTGAAAAATATGTGTACCAAGAGTATAGGTGAACCCCAGAAACATTTGTGTACCAAAAGTATAGGCGAACTACAGAAACAATTGCTTTACCAAAAGTATAGACAAACTACTAAAACATTTGTGTACCAAGAGTATAGGCAAACCCCAGGAAAATTTGTTTACAAAGAGTATAGGTGGACCCCTGAAATATTTGTGTACCAAGAGTATAGGTAAACCCCTGAAAAATTTGTGTACCGCGAGTCTAGGTGAACCCCAGAAACAATTGCTTTACAAAGTGTATAGGCGAACCCCTGAAACATTTGTTTACCAAAAGTATAGCCGAAACCCAAAAACAATTGCTTTTACCAAGAGTATAGGTGGACCGCTGAAATATTTGTGTAACAAGAGTATAGGTGTACCCCTGAAAAATTTGTGTACCAGGAGTATAGGTGAACCCCAGAAACATTTGTGTACGAAGAGTATAGGCGAACCCCAGAAACATTTGTGTACCAAGAGTACAGGTGAACCCCAGAAACATTTTTGTATCAAAAGTATAGGCAAATCCCTGAAATATTTGTGTATCAAAGGTATAGGTGAACAGCTGAAAAATTTGTGTACCACGAATATAAGCGAACCCCTGAAACATTTGTGTACCAAGAGTATAGGTGAACCCCAGAAAAATGTGTTTACCAAGGCTATAGGTGGACCCCTGGAACATTTGTGAACCAACAGTATAGGTGAACCCCTGAAAAACTTGAGTACCACAAGTATAGGCGAACCCCAGAAAAATTTGTTTACCAAGAGTATAGACGAACCCCTGAAATATTTGTGTACCAAGAGTATAGGTGACCCTCTGAAAAATTTGTGTACCACGAGTATAGACGAACCCCAGAAACAATTCCTTTACCAAGAGTATAGGTGGACCCCTGAAATATTTGTGTACCAAGAGTATAGGCAAACCCCTGACACATTTGTGTACCAAGAGTATAGACGAACCCCAGAAACAATTGCTTTACCAAGAGTATAGACAAACCCCTGAAACATTTGTTTACCAAAAGTATAGCCGAAACCCAAAAACAATTGCTTTATCAAGAGTATAGGTGGACCTCTGAAATATTTGTGTACCAAGACTATAGGAGAACCCCTGAAAAATATGTGTACCAAGAGTATAGGTGAACCCCTGAAACATTTGTGTACCAAAAGCATAGGCAAACTAGTAAAACATTTGTGTACCAAGAGTATAGGCAAACCCCAGGAAAATTTGTTTACCATGGATATAGGCGAACGCCTGAAGCATTTGTGTATGAAGGGTATAGGCGAAACCCAGAAATATTTGTGTACCAAGAGTATAGGCAAACCCCAGAAACATTTGTTTACAAAGAGTATAGGTGGACCCCTGAAACATTTGTGTACCAAGACTATAGGCGAACCCCTAAAATATTTGTGTACCAAGAGTATAGGTAAACCCCTGAAAAATTTGTGTACCGCGAGTCTAGGTGAACCCTTGAAACATTTGTGTACCAAGAGTATAGGTGAACCCCAGAAACAATTGCTTTACAAAGTGTATAGGTGAACCCCTGAAACATTTGTTTACCAAAAGTATAGCCGAAACCCAAAAACAATTGCTTTACCAAGAGTATAGGTGGACCCCTGAAATATTTGTGTACCAAGAGTATAGGTGAACCCCAGAAACATTTGTGTACGAAGAGTATAGGTGAACCCCAGACACATTTGTGTACCAAGAGTACAGGTGAACCCCAGAAACATTTTTGTATCAAAAGTATAGGCAAATCCCTGAAATATTTGTGTATCAAAGGTATAGGTGAACCGCTGAAAAATTTGTGTACCACGAATATAAGCGAACCCCTGAAACATTTGTGTACCAAGAGTATAGTTGAACCCCAGAAACAATTGCTTTTCCAAGAGTACAGGTGAACCCCAGATACATTTGTGTACCAAGAGTATAGGTGAACCCCAGAAACAGTAGCTTTACAAAGAGTATAGGTGGACCCCTGAAATATTTGTGCACCAAGAGTATAGGTGAACCCCTGAAAAATGTGTGTACCAAGAGTATAGGTGAACCCCAGAAACATTTGTGTACCAAGAGTACAGGTGAACCCCTGAAACATTTTTATATCAAAAGTATAGGCAAATCCCTGAAATATTTGTGTATCAAGAGTATAGGTGAATTGCTGAAAAATTTGTGTACCACGAATATAAGCGAACCCCTGTAACATTTGTGTACCAAGGCTATAGGTGAACCCCTGAAAAATTTGTGTACCAAGAGTATAGGTGAACCCCAGAAACATTTGTGTACGAAGAGTGTAGGCGAAACCCAGAAACATTTGTGTATCAAAAGTATAGGCAAATCCCTAAAATATTTGTGCATCAAAAGTATAGGTGAACCGCTGAAAAATTTGTGTACCACGAATATAAGCGAACCCCTGAAACATTTGTTTACAAAGAGTATAGGTGGACCCCTGAAACATTTGTGTACCAAGAGTATAGGTGAACCCCAGAAAAATTTGTTTACCAAGGCTATAGGTGGACCCCTGGAACATTTGTGTACCAAGAGTATAGGTGAACCCCTGAAAAACTTGTGAACCACAAGTATAGGCGAACACCAGGAAAATTTGTGTACCAAGAGTATAGGCAAACCCCAGAAACATTTGTTTACAAAGAGTATAGGTGGACCCCTGAAACATTTGTGTACCAAGAGTATAGATAAACCCTTGAAAAATTTGTGTACCGCGAGTCTAGGTGAACCCTTGAAACATTTGTGTACCAAGAGTATAGGTGAACCCCAGAAACAATTGCTTTACAAAGTATATAGGCGAACCCCTGAAACATTTGTTTACCAAAAGTATAGCCAAAACCCAAAAACAATTGCTTTACCAAGAGTATAGGTGGACCCCTGAAATATTTGTGTACCAGGAGTATAGGTGAACCCCTGAAAAATTTGTGTACCAAGAGTATAGGTGAACCCCAGAAACATTTGTGTACCAAGAGTACAGGTGAACCCCAGAAACA
This sequence comes from Eleutherodactylus coqui, assembly GCF_035609145.1. Classification (NCBI taxonomy): domain Eukaryota; kingdom Metazoa; phylum Chordata; class Amphibia; order Anura; family Eleutherodactylidae; genus Eleutherodactylus; species Eleutherodactylus coqui. The sequence goes on from NC_089840.1 coordinate 152,830,067, forward strand.
TTTTTGTATCAAAAGTATAGGCAAATCCCTAAAATATTTGTGCATCAAAAGTATAGGTGAACCGCTGAAAAATTTGTGTACCACGAATATAGGCGAACCCCTGAAACATTTGTTTACAAAGACTATAGGTGGACCCCTGAAACATTTGTGTACCAAGAGTATAGGTGAACCCCAGAAACATTTTTGTATCAAAAGTATAGGCAAATCCCTAAAATATTTGTGCATCAAAAGTATAGGTGAACCGCTGAAAAATTTGTGTACCACGAATATAGGCGAACCCCTGAAACATTTGTTTACCAAGGCTATAGGTGGACCGCTGGAACATTTGTGTACCAAGAGTATAGGTGAACCCCTGAAAAATTTGTTTACCAAGAGTATAGGCGAACCCCTGAAATATTTGTGTACCAAGAGTATAGGTGAACCTCTGAAAAATGTGTGTACCACGAGTATAGACGAACCCCAGAAACAATTGCTTTACCAAGAGTATAGACGAACTCCTGAAACATTTGTTTACCAAAAGTATAGCCGAAACCCAAAAACAATTCCTTTACCAAGAGTATAGGTGGACCCCTGAAATATTTGTGTACCAAGACTATAGGAGAACCCCTGAAAAATATGTGTACCAAGAGTATAGGTGAACCCCTGAAACATTTGTGTACCACAAGTATAGGCGAACTACAGAAACAATTGTTTTACCAAAAGTATAGACAAACTACTAAAACATTTGTGTACCAAGAGTGTAGGCAAACCCCAGGAAAATTTGTTTATTAAGGCTATAGTCGAACGCCTGAAGCATTTGTGTACGAAGGGTATAGGCGAAACCCGGAAATATTTGTGTACCAAGAGTATAGGCAAACCCCAGAAACATTTGTTTACAAAGAGTATAGGTGGACCCCTGAAACATTTGTGTACCAAGACTATAGGTGAACCCCTGAAAAATATGTGTACTAAGAGTATAGGCGAACCCCTGAAATATTTGTATACCAAGAGTATCGGTGAATCCCTGAAAAATTTGTGTACCAAGAGTATAGGCAAGCCCCTGAAACATTTGTGTACCAAGAGTATAGGTAAACCCCAGAAACAATAGCTTTACCGAGAGTATAGACGAACTACTAAAATATTTGTGTACCAAGAGTATAGGCGAACCCTTGAAAAATTTGTGTACCAAAAGTATAGGCAAACCCCTGGAAAAGTTGTTTACCAACAGTATAGGTGAACCCCAGAAAAATTGCTCTACCAAGAGTATAGAACCCCTGAAAAATTTGTTTACCAAAATTATAGCTGAAACCCAAAAACAATTGCTTTACCAAGAGTATAGGTGGACCCCTGAAATATTTGTGTACCAAGACTATAGGAGAACCCCTGAAAAATATGTGTACCAAGAGTATATGTGAACTCTAGAAACATTTGTGTACCAAAAGTACAGGCGAACTACAGAAACAATTGCTTTACCAAGAGCATAGACGAACTACTAAAACATTTGTGTACCAAAAGTATAGGCAAACCACAGAAAAATTTGTTTACCAAGGGTATAGGCGAACCCCTGAAGCATTTTGTTTACGAAGAGTATAGGCAAACCCCAGGAAAATTTGTTTACAAAGAGTATATGTGGACCCTTAAAACATTTGTGTACCAAGAGTATAGGCGAACCCCTGAAATATTTGTGTACCAAGAGTATAGGTGAACCCCTGAAAAATTTGTGTACCAAGAGTTTAGGCAAACCCAAGGAAAATTTGTTTACAAAGAGTATAGATGGATCCCTGAAACATTTGTGTACCAAGAGTATAGGTGAACCCCAGAAAAATTTCTTTACCTAGAGTATAGGCAAACCCCTGAAACATTTGTGTACCAAGAGTATAGGTGAACCCCAGAAAAATTTGTTTAGCAAGAGTATACTTGAACCCCAGAAACAATTGCTTTAGCAAGAGTATAGGCGAACCCCAGAAAAATTTGTTTACCTAGAGTATAGGCGAACCCCTGAAACATTTGTGTACCGGGAGGATAGGCAAACCCCAGAAAAATTTGTTTTCCTAGAGTATAGGCGAACCCCTGAAACATTTGTAAACCAAGAGTATAGGTGAACTCCAGAAACAATTGCTTTACCAAGAGTATAGGCGAACCCCTAAAACATTTGTGTACGAAGGGTATATGCAAACCTCTAAAACATTTGTGTACCAAGAGTACAGGCGAACCCCTGAAAAATTTGTGTACTACGAGTATAGGCGAACCCCTGAAACATTTGTGTACCAGGAGTATAGGCGAACCCCTGAAACATTTGTGTATCAAGAGTATAGGTGAACCCCAGAAACAATTGCTTTACCAAGGGTATAGGTGAACACCAGAAAAATTTGTTTACCAAGAGTATAGGCGAACCCCTGAAACATTTGTGTACCAAGAGTATAGGCGAACCCCAAAAACATTTGTGTACCAAGAGTACAGGTGAACCCCTGAAACATTTGTGTACCAAGACTATAGGTCAAGTCCAGAAAGAATTGCTTTACAAAGAGTATAGGCGAACCCCTGAAACATTTGTTTACCAAAAGTATAACCGAAACCAAAAAATAATTGCTTTAACAAGAGTATAGGTGGACCTCTAAATATTTGTGTACCAAGAGTATAGGTGAACCCCAGAAGCATTTGTGTACCAAGAGTATAGGCGAACCCCTGAAAAATTTGTTTACCAAGAGTATAGGTGAACCCCTGAAACATTTGTGTACCAAAAGTATAGGCAAACCCCAGGAAAATTTGTTTACCAAGGCTATAGGTGAACCTCTGAAACATTTTTGTACAAAGGGTATGGGCGAACCCCTGAAACATATGTGAACTAAGAGTATAGGCAAACCCCAGGAAAATTTGTGTACCAAGAGTATAGGTGGAACCCAGAAACAATTGCTTTACCGAGAGTATAGGTGAACCCCAGAAAAATTTGTTTACCAAAATTATAGGCGAACCCCTGAAACATTTGTGTACCACGAGTATAGGCGAACCCCTGAAACATTTCTGTACCAAGAGTATAGGTGAACCCCAAAAGCATTTGTGTACGAAGAGTATAGGTAAACCCCAGAAACAATTGCTTTACCAAGAGTATAGATGAACTACAAAAATATTTGTGTACCAAGAGTGTAGGCGAACCCCAGAAAAATTTGTTTACCAAGAGTATAGGCAAACCCCGGAAATATTTGTGTACCAAGAGTATAGGTGAACCCCTGAAAAATTTGTGTACCATGAGTATTGGCAAACCCCTGAAACATTTGTGTACCAAGAGCATAGGCAAACCCCAGGAAAATTTATTTACAAAGATTATAGGCGAACCCCTGAAACATTTGTGTACCAAGAGTATAGGTGAACCCCAGAAACAATTGCTTTACCAAGAGTATAGGTGAACCCCTGAAACATTTGTTTACCAAAAGTATAGCCGAAACCCTGAAACATTTGTGTACCGAGAGGATAGGCGAACCCCAGAAAAATTTGTTTACCTAGAGTATAGGCGAACCCCTGAAGCATTTGTGTACCAAGAGTATAGTTGAACCCCAGAAACAATTACTTTACTAAGAGTACAGGTGAACCCCAGAAAAATTTGTTTACCAAGATTATAGGCAAACCCCTGAAACATTTGTGTACCAAGAGTATAGGTGAACCAAAGAAACAATTGCTTTACCAAGAGTATAGGTGAACCCCTGTATTTGTGTACCAAGAGTATAGGTGAACCCCAGAAAAAAATTGCTTTACCAAGAGTATAGGCGAACCCCTGAAGCATTTGTGTACCAAGAGTATAGGTGAACCCCAGAAACAATTGCTTTACCAAGAGTATAGGTGGACCCCTGTAACATTTGTGTACCAACAGTATAGGTGAACCCCAGAAACAATTGCTTTACCAAGAGTATAGGCGAACCTCTGTAACATTTGTGTACCAAGAGTATTGGTGAAAACCAAAAACAATTGCTTTACCGAGAGTATAGGTGAACCCCAGGAAAATTTGTGTACCACGAGTCTAGGTGAACCCCCAAAACATTTGTGTATGAAGAGTATAGGTAAACCCCAGAAACAATTGCTTTACCAAGAGTATAGACGAATTACTAAAATATTTGTGTACCAAGAGTGTAGGCGAACCCCAGAAAAATTTGTTTACCAAGAGTATAGGCAAACCCCTGAAATATTTGTGTACCAAGAGTATAGGTGAACCCCTGAAACATTTGTGTACCAAGAGTATAGGCGAACCCCAGAAAATTTGATTACCAAGACTATAGGCGAACCTCGGAAACATTTGTGTACCAAGAGCATAGGCAAACCCCAGGAAAATGTATTTACAAAGAGCATAGGCGAACCCCTGAAACATTTGTGTACCAAGAGTAAAGGTGAACCCCAGAAACAATTGCTTTACCAAGATTATGGGCAAACCCCAGGAAAATTTATTTACAAAGAGCATAGGCGAACCCCTGAAACATTTGTGTACCAAGAGTAAAGGTGAACCCCAGAAACAATTGCTTTACCAAGAGTATAGGCGAACCCCTGAAACATTTGTTTACCAAAAGTATAGCCGAAACCCAGAAACAATTGCTTTACCAAGAGTACAGGTGAACCCCAGAAAAATATGTTTACCAAAGATTATAGGCGAACCCCTGAAACATTTGTGTACCAAGAGTATAGGTGAACCCCTGAAAAATTTGTGTACCAGGAGTATAAGTGAACCCCTGAAAAATTTGTGTACCAAAAGTATAGGTGAACCACAGAAACAATAGCTTTACCAAGAGTATAGACGAACTACTAAAATATTTGTGTACCAAGGGTATAGGTGAACCCCAGAAACATTTGTGTACCAAGAGTATAGGCGAACCCCTGAAAAATTTGTGTACCACGAGTATAGGCGGACCCCAGAAACATTTGTGTACCAAAAGTATAGGCAAGCCCCTGGAAAATTTGTTTACCAAGGCTATAGGTGAACCCCTGAAACATTTGTGAACCAAGAGTATAGGTGAACCCCTGAAAAACTTGTGTACCACGAGTATAGACGAACCCCTGAAACATTTGTGTACCAAGAGTATAGGTGAACCCCAGAAACAATTGCTTTACCAAGAGTATAGGTGGACCCCTGAAATATTTGTGTACCAAGAGTATAGGTGAACCCCTGAAAAATTTGTGTACCAAGAGTATAGGTGAACCCCAGAAACATTTGTGTACCAAAAGTATAGACGAACTACAGAAACAATTGCTTTACCAAGAGTATAGAAGAATTACTAAAACATTTGTGTACCAAAAGTATAGGCGAACCCCAGAAACAATTGCTTTACCAAGAGTATAGGTGAACCCCAGAAACAATTGCTTTACTAAGAGTATAGGTGAACCCCGGAAACATTTGTGTACCAAGAGTATAGGTGAACCCCAGAAACAATTGCTTTACCAAGAGTATAGGCGAACCCCTGTAACATTTGTGTACCAAGAGTATAGGTGAAACCCAGAAACAATTGCTTTACCGAGAGTATGGGTGAGCCCCAGAAAAATTTGTTTACCAAGATTATAGGCGAACCCCTGAAACATTTGTGTACCAAGAGTAAAGGTGAACCCCAGAAACAATTGCTTTACCAAGAGTATAGGCGAACCCCTGAAACATTTGTTTACCAAAAGTATAGCCGAAACCCAGAAACAATTGCTTTACCAAGAGTACAGGTGAACCCCAGAAAAATATGTTTACCAAAGATTATAGGCGAACCCCTGAAACATTTGTGTACCAAGAGTATAGGTGAACCCCTGAAAAATTTGTGTACCAGGAGTATAAGTGAACCCCTGAAAAATTTGTGTACCAAAAGTATAGGTGAACCACAGAAACAATAGCTTTACCAAGAGTATAGACGAACTACTAAAATATTTGTGTACCAAGGGTATAGGTGAACCCCAGAAACATTTGTGTACCAAGAGTATAGGCGAACCCCTGAAAAATTTGTGTACCACGAGTATAGGCGGACCCCAGAAACATTTGTGTACCAAAAGTATAGGCAAGCCCCTGGAAAATTTGTTTACCAAGGCTATAGGTGAACCCCTGAAACATTTGTGAACCAAGAGTATAGGTGAACCCCTGAAAAACTTGTGTACCACGAGTATAGACGAACCCCTGAAACATTTGTGTACCAAGAGTATAGGTGAACCCCAGAAACAATTGCTTTACCAAGAGTATAGGTGGACCCCTGAAATATTTGTGTACCAAGAGTATAGGTGAACCCCTGAAAAATTTGTGTACCAAGAGTATAGGTGAACCCCAGAAACATTTGTGTACCAAAAGTATAGACGAACTACAGAAACAATTGCTTTACCAAGAGTATAGAAGAATTACTAAAACATTTGTGTACCAAAAGTATAGGCGAACCCCAGAAACAATTGCTTTACCAAGAGTATAGGTGAACCCCAGAAACAATTGCTTTACTAAGAGTATAGGTGAACCCCGGAAACATTTGTGTACCAAGAGTATAGGTGAACCCCAGAAACAATTGCTTTACCAAGAGTATAGGCGAACCCCTGTAACATTTGTGTACCAAGAGTATAGGTGAAACCCAGAAACAATTGCTTTACCGAGAGTATGGGTGAGCCCCAGAAAAATTTGTTTACCAAGATTATAGGCGAACCCCTGAAACATTTGTGTACCAAGAGTATAGGCAAACCCCAGAAAAATTTGTTTACCAAGAGTTTAGGTGAACCCCTGAAATATTTGTGTACCAAGAGTATAGGTTAACTCCTGAACCATTTGTGTACGAAGAGTATAGGTAAACCCCAGAAACAATTGCTTTACCAAGAGTATAGACGAACTACTAAAATATTTGTGTACCAAGAGTGTAGGCGAACCCCAGAAAATTTGTTTACCAAGACTATAGGCGAACCCCGGAAACATTTGTGTACCAAGAACATTGGCAAACCCCAGGAAAATTTGTTTATCAAATGTATAGGCGAACCCCTGAAACATTTGTTTATGAAGGGTATAGGCGAAACCCTGAAACATTTGTGTACCAAGTGTATAGGCAAACCCCTAAAACATTTGTGTACGCAGGGTATATGCGAACCTCTAAAACATTTGTGTACCAAGAGTATCGGCGAACCCAAGCAAAGTTTGTTCACCAAGAGTATAGGCGAACCCCGGAAACATTTGTGTACCAAGAGTATAAGTGAACCCCAGAAACAATTGCTTTACCAAGAATATAGGTGAACCCCAGAAAAATTTGTTTACCAAGAGTATAGGCGAATCCCTGAAACATTTGTGTACCAAGAGTATAGGTGAACCCCAAAAACATTTGTGTACCAAGAGTATAGGTAAATCCCAGAAACAATTGCTTTACCAAGAGTATGGACGAACTACTAAAATATTTGTGTACCAAGAGTATAGGCGAACCGCCGGAAAATTTATTTACAAAGAGTATAGGCGAACCCCAGAAAAATTTGTTTACCAAGAGTATAGGCGAACTCCTGAAACATTTGTGTACCAAGAGTATAGACAAACCCCCGGAAAATTTGTTTACCAAGACTATAGTCAAAACCCTAAAACATTTGTGTACGAAGGGTATAGGCGAACCTATGAAACATTTGTGTACCAAGAGTATCGACGAACCCCAGGAAAGTTTGTTTTCCAAGAGTATAGGCGAATTCCACAAACAATCGCTTTACCAAGAGTATAGGCGAACCCCTGAAACATTTGGGTACTAAGAGTACAGGTGAACCCCTGAAGCATTTTTGTACCAAAAGTATAGGCAAACCCCTGAAATATTTGTGTATCAAGAGTTTAGGTGAACCCCTGAAAAATTTGTGTACCACAAATATAAGCAAAACCCTGAAACACTTGTGTACCAAGAGTATAGGTGAACCCCAGAAAAATTTGTTTACCAAGAGTATAGGCGTACCCCTGAAATATTTGTGTACCAAGAGTATAGGCGAACCCCTGAAACATTTGTGTACCAAGAGTATAGGTGAACCCCAGAAACAATTGCTATACCAAGAGTATAGGGGAACCCCAGAAAAATGTGTTTACCAAGAGTATAGGCGAACCCCTGAAACATTTGTGAACCAAGAGTATAAGCGAACCCTTGAAACATTTGTGTACCAAGAGTATAGGTGAACCCCTTAAAAATTTGTGTACTACGAGTATAGGCGAACCCCTGAAAGATTTGTGTACCCAAAGTATAGGCAAACCCCAGGAAAATTTGTTTACCAAGGCTACAGGTGTACCCGTGAAACATTTGTGTAGAACGGGTATAGGCGAACTCCTGAAACATTTGTGTACCAAGAGAATAGGCAAACCCCAGGAAAATTTGTTTACAAAGATTATAGGTGGACCCCTGAAACATTTGTCTACAAAGGGTATAGGCGAACCCCTGAAAAATTTGTGTACCAAAAGTATAGGCAAACCCCTGGAAAAGTTGTTTACCAACAGTATAGGTGAACCCCTGAAAAATTTGTGTACCACAAGTATAGACGAACCCCTGAAACATTTGTGTACCAAGAGTATAGAACCCCTGAAAAATTTGTTTACCAAAATTATAGCTGAAACCCAAAAACAATTGCTTTACCAAGAGTATAGGTGGACCCCTGAAATATTTGTGTACCAAGAGTATATGTGAACTCCAGAAACATTTGTGTACCAAAAGTACAGGCGAACTACAGAAACAATTGCTTTACCAAGAGCATAGACGAACTACTAAAACATTTGTGTACCAAAAGTATAGGCAAACCACAGAAAAATTTGTTTACCAAGGGTATAGGCGAACCCCTGAAGCATTTTGTTTACGAAGAGTATAGGCAAACCCCAGGAAAATTTGTTTAAAAAGAGTATATGTGGACCCTTAAAACATTTGTGTACCAAGAGTATAGGCGAACCCCTGAAATATTTGTGTACCAAGAGTATAGGTGAACCCCTGAAAAATTTGTGTACCAAGAGTTTAGGCAAACCCAAGGAAAATTTGTTTACAAAGAGTATAGATGGACCCTTGAAACATTTGTGTACCAAGAGTATAGGTGAACCCCAGAAAAATTTCTTCACCTAGAGTATAGGCAAACCCCTGAAACATTTGTGTACCAAGAGTATAGGTGAACCCCAGAAAAATTTGTTTAGCAAGAGTATACTTGAACCCCAGAAACAATTGCTTTAGCAAGAGTATAGGCGAACCCCAGAAAAATTTGTTTACCTAGAGTATAGGCGAACCCCTGAAACATTTGTGTACCGGGAGGATAGACAAACCCCAGAAAAATTTGTTTTCCTAGAGTATAGGCGAACCCCTGAAACATTTGTAAACCAAGAGTATAGGTGAACTCCAGAAACAATTGCTTTACCAAGAGTATAGGCGAACCCCTAAAACATTTGTGTACGAAGGGTATATGCAAACCTCTAAAACATTTGTGTACCAAGAGTACAGGCGAACCCCTGAAAAATTTGTGTACTACGAGTATAGGCGAACCCCTGAAACATTTGTGTACCAGGAGTATAGGTGAACCCCAGAAACAATTGCTTTACCAAGGGTATAGGTGAACACCAGAAAAATTTGTTTACCAAGAGTATAGGCGAACCCCTGAAACATTTGTGTACCAAGAGTATAGGCGAACCCCAAAAACATTTGTGTACCAAGAGTACAGGTGAACCCCTGAAACATTTGTGTACCAAGACTATAGGTCAAGTCCAGAAAGAATTGCTTTACAAAGAGTATAGGCGAACCCCTGAAACATTTGTTTACCAAAAGTATAACCGAAACCAAAAAATAATTGCTTTAACAAGAGTATAGGTGGACCTCTAAATATTTGTGTACCAAGAGTATAGGTGAACCCCAGAAGCATTTGTGTACCAAGAGTATAGGCGAACCCCTGAAACATTTGTGTACCAAAAGTATAGGCAAACCCCAGGAAAATTTGTTTACCAAGGCTATAGGTGAACCTCTGAAACATTTTTGTACGAAGGGTATGGGCGAACCCCTGAAACATATGTGAACTAAGAGTATAGGCAAACCCCAGGAAAATTTGTGTACCAAGAGTATAGGTGGAACCCAGAAACAATTGCTTTACCGAGAGTATAGGTGAACCCCAGAAAAATTTGTTTACCAAAATTATATGCGAACCCCTGAAACATTTGTGTACCACGAGTATAGGCGAACCCCTGAAACATTTCTGTACCAAGAGTATAGGTGAACCCCAAAAGCATTTGTGTATGAAGAGTATAGGTAAACCCCAGAAACAATTGCTTTACCAAGAGTATAGATGAACTACAAAAATATTTGTGTACCAAGAGTGTAGGCGAACCCCAGAAAAATTTGTTTACCAAGAGTATAGGCAAACACCAGAAATATTTGTGTACCAAGAGTATAGGTGAACCGCTGAAAAATTTGTGTACCATGAGTATTGGCGAACCCCTGAAACATTTGTGTACCAAGAGCATAGGCAAACCCCAGGAAAATTTATTTACAAAGATTATAGGCGAACCCCTGAAACATTTGTGTACCAAGAGTATAGGTGAACACCAGAAACAATTGCTTTACCAAGAGTATAGGCGAACCCCTGAAACATTTGTTTACCAAAAGTATAGCCGAAACCCTGAAACATTTGTGTACCGAGAGGATAGGCGAACCCCAGAAAAATTTGTTTACCTAGAGTATAGGCGAACCCCTGAAGCATTTGTGTACCAAGAGTATAGTTGAACCCCAGAAACAATTACTTTACTAAGAGTACAGGTGAACCCCAGAAAAATTTGTTTACCAAGATTATAGGCAAACCCCTGAAACATTTGTGTACCAAGAGTATAGGTGAACCAAAGAAACAATTGCTTTACCAAGAGTATAGGTGAACCCCTGTATTTGTGTACCAAGAGTATAGGTGAACCCCAGAAAAAAATTGCTTTACCAAGAGTATAGGCGAACCCTTGAAGCATTTGTGTACCAAGAGTATAGGTGAACCCCAGAAACAATTGCTTTACCAAGAGTATAGGTGGACCCCTGTAACATTTGTGTACCAAGAGTATAGGTGAAGCCCAGAAACAATTGCTTTACCAAGAGTATAGGCGAACCTCTGTAACATTTGTGTACCAAGAGTATTGGTGAAAACCAAAAACAATTGCTTTACCGAGAGTATAGGTGAACCCCAGGAAAATTTGTGTACCACGAGTATAGGTGAACCCCCAAAACATTTGTGTATGAAGAGTATAGGTAAACCCCAGAAACAATTGCTTTACCAAGAGTATAGACGAACTACTAAAATATTTGTGTACCAAGAGTATAGGCAAACCCCTGAAATATTTGTGTACCAAGAGTATAGGTGAACCCCTGAAACATTTGTGTACCAAGAGTATAGGCGAACCCCAGAAAATTTGATTACCAAGACTATAGGCGAACCTCGGAAACATTTGTGTACCAAGAGCATAGGCAAACCCCAGGAAAATTTATTTACAAAGAGTAAAGGTGAACCCCTGAAACATTTGTGTACCAAGAGTAAAGGTGAACCCCAGAAACAATTGCTTTACCAAGATTATGGGCAAACCCCAGGAAAATTTATTTACAAAGAGCATAGGCGAACCCCTGAAACATTTGTGTACCAAGAGTAAAGGTGAACCCCAGAAACAATTGCTTTACCAAGAGTATAGGCGAACCCCTGAAACATTTGTTTACCAAAAGTATAGCCGAAACCCAGAAACAATTGCTTTACCAAGAGTACAGGTGAACCCCAGAAAAATATGTTTACCAAAGATTATAGGCGAACCCCTGAAACATTTGTGTACCAAGAGTATAGGCGAACCCCAGAAAAATTTGTTTACCAAGAGTATAGGCGAACCCCTGAAATATTTGTGTACCAAGAGTATAGATGAAACCCAGAAACAATTGCTTTACCGAGAGTATGGTTGAACCCCATAAAAATTTGTTTACCAAGATTATAGGCGAACCCCTGAAACATTTGTGTACCAAGAGTATAGGCAAACCCCAGAAAAATTTGTTTACCAAGAGTTTAGATGAACCCCTGAAATATTTGTGTACCAAGAGTATAGGTTAACTCCTGAACCATTTGTGTACGAAGAGTATAGGTAAACCCCAGAAACAATTGCTTTACCAAGAGTATAGACAAACTACTAAAATATTTGTGTACCAAGAGTGTAGGCGAACCCCAGAAAATTTGTTTACCAAGACTATAGGCGAACCCCGGAAACATTTGTGTACCAAGAACATTGGCAAACCCCAGGAAAATTTGTTTATCAAATGTATAGGCGAACCCCTGAAACATTTGTTTATGAAGGGTATAGGCGAAACCCTGAAACATTTGTGTACCAAGATTATAGGCAAACCCCAGAAAAATTTGTTTACCAAGAGTTTAGGTGAACCCCTGAAATATTTGTGTACCAAGAGTATAGGTTAACTCCTGAACCATTTGTGTACGAAGAGTATAGGTAAACCCCAGAAACAATTGCTTTACCAAGAGTATAGACGAACTACTAAAATATTTGTGTACCAAGAGTGTAGGCGAACCCCAGAAAATTTGTTTGCCAAGACTATAGGCGAACCCCGGAAACATTTGTGTACCAAGAACATTGGCAAACCCCAGGAAAATTTGTTTATCAAATGTATAGGCGAACCCCTGAAACATTTGTTTATGAAGGGTATAGGCGAAACCCTGAAACATTTGTGTACCAAGTGTATAGGCAAACCCCTGAAACATTTGTGTACCAAGAGTATAGGTGAACCCCAGAAACAATTGCTTTACCAAGAGTAGAGGCGAACCCCATAAAAATTTGTTTACCAAGAGTATAGGCGAACCCCTAAAACATTTGTGTACGCAGGGTATATGCGAACCTCTAAAACATTTGTGTACCAAGAGTATCGGCGAACCCAAGCAAAGTTTGTTCACCAAGAGTATAGGCGAACCCCGGAAACATTTGTGTACCAAGAGTATAGGCGAACCCCAAAAACATTTGTGTACCAAGGGTACAGGTGAACCCCTGAAACATTTTTGTATCAAAAGTATAGGCGAACCCCTGAAAAATGTGTGTACCACGAGTATAGGCAAACCCCTGAAACATTTGTGTACCATGAGTATAGGCACACCCCTGAAAAATTTGGGTACCACGAGTATAGGCGAACCCCTGAAAAATTTGTGTACCACGAGTATAGGCGAACCCCTGAATCATTTGTGTACCAAAAGCATAGGCAAACCCGTGAAAAATTTGTTTACCAAGGCTATAAGCGAACCCCTGAAGCATTTGTGTACGAAGGGTATAGTTGAACCCCTGAAAAATTTGTGTACCACGAGTATAGGCGAACCCTTGAATTATTTGTGTACAAAGAGTATAGGTGAACCTCTGAAAAATTTGTGTACCACGAGTACAGGCGAACACCTGAAACATTTGTGTACCAAGAGTATAGGTCAAGTCCAGAAACAATTGCTTTACCAAGAGTATAGGCGAACCCCTGAAACATTTGTTTACCAAAAGTATTGCCGAAACCGAAAAACAATTGCTTTAACAAGAGTACAGGTGGACCCCTGAATTATTTGTGTACCAAGAGTATAGGCAAACCCCAGAAACATTTGCTTTACAAGAGTATAGGTGAACCCCTGAAACATTTGTGTACCAAAAGTATAGGCAAACCCCAAGAAAATTTGTTTACCAAGGCTATAGGTGAACCTCTGAAACATTTGTGTACGAAGGGTATCGGCGAACCCCTGAAACATTTGTGAACCAAGAGTATAGGCAAACCCTAGGAAAATTTGTTTACAAAGAGTATAGGTGGACCCCTGAAACATTTGTGTACGAAGGGTATGACCGAACCCCTCAAACATTTGTGTACCAAGAGTATAGGTGAACCCCAGAAACAATTGCTTTACCAAGAGTATAGGCGAACCCCTGAAACATTTGTTTACCAAAAGTGTAGCCGAAACCCAGAAACAATTGCTTCACCAAGAGTACAGGTGAACCACAGAAAAATTTGTTTACCAAGATTATAGGCGAACCCCTGAAACATTTGTGTACCAAGAGTATAGGCGAACCCCAGAAAAATTTGTTTAGCAAGAGTATAGGCGAACCCCTGAAATATTTGTGTACCAGGAGTATAGGTGAACCCCTGAAAAACTTGTGTACCACAAGTATAGGCGAACCCCAGAAAATTTGTTTACCAAGAGTATAGGCGAACCCCTGAAACATTTGTGTACCAAGAGTACAGGTGAACCCCAGAAACAATTGCTTTAGCAAGAGTATGGGTAAACCCCAGAAAAATGTGTTTACCAAGAGTATAGGCGAACCCCTGAAACATTTGTGTACCAAGAGTATAGGCGAACCCTGGAAACATTTGTGTACCAAGAGTACAGGTGAACCCCTGAAATATTTGTGTACCAAGAGTTTAGGTTATCCCCTGAAACATTTGCGTACGAAGGGTATAGGCGAATCCCTGAAACATTTGTGTACCAAGAGTATAGGCAAACCCCAGGAAAATTTGTTTACAAAGAGTATAGGCGAACCCCAGAAAAATTTGTTTACCAAGAGTATAGGCAAACTCCTGAAAAATTTGTGTATCAAGAGTACAGGCGAACCCCAGAAAAATTTCTTTACCAAGAGTATAGGCGAACCCCTGAAATATTTGTGTACCAAGGATATAGGCGAACCCCGGAAACATTTGTGTACCAAGAGTATAAGTGAACCCCAGAAACAATTGCTTTACCAAGAATATAGGTGAACCCCAGAAAAATTTGTTTACCAAGAGTATAGGCGAATCCCTGAAACATTTGTGTACCAAGAGTATAGGTGAACCCCAAAAACATTTGTGTACCAAGAGTATAGGTAAATCCCAGAAACAATTGCTTTACCAAGAGTATGGACGAACTACGAAAATATTTGTGTACCAAGAGTATAGGCGAACCGCCGGAAAATTTATTTACAAAGAGTATAGGCGAACCCCAGAAAAATTTGTTTACCAAGAGTATAGGCGAACTCCTGAAACATTTGTGTACCAAGAGTATAGACAAACCCCCGGAAAATTTGTTTACCAAGACTATAGTCAAAACCCTAAAACATTTGTGTACGAAGGGTATAGGCGAACCTATGAAACATTTGTGTACCAAGAGTATCGACGAACCCCAGGAAAGTTTGTTTTCCAAGAGTATAGGCGAATTCCACAAACAATCGCTTTACCAAGAGTATAGGCGAACCCCTGAAACATTTGGGTACTAAGAGTACAGGTGAACCCCTGAAGCATTTTTGTACCAAAAGTATAGGCAAACCCCTGAAATATTTGTGTATCAAGAGTTTAGGTGAACCCCTGAAAAATTTGTGTACCACAAATATAAGCAAAACCCTGAAACACTTGTGTACCAAGAGTATAGGTGAACCCCAGAAAAATTTGTTTACCAAGAGTATAGGCGTACCCCTGAAATATTTGTGTACCAAGAGTATAGGCGAACCCCTGAAACATTTGTGTACCAAGAGTATAGGTGAACCCCAGAAACAATTGCTATACCAAGAGTATAGGGGAACCCCAGAAAAATGTGTTTACCAAGAGTATAGGCGAACCTCTGAAACATTTGTGAACCAAGAGTATAAGCGAACCCTTGAAACATTTGTGTACCAAGAGTATAGGTGAACCCCTTAAAAATTTGTGTACTACGAGTATAGGCGAACCCCTGAAAGATTTGTGTACCCAAAGTATAGGCAAACCCCAGGAAAATTTGTTTACCAAGGCTACAGGTGTACCCGTGAAACATTTGTGTAGAACGGGTATAGGCGAACTCCTGAAACATTTGTGTACCAAGAGAATAGGCAAACCCCAGGAAAATTTGTTTACAAAGATTATAGGTGGACCCCTGAAACATTTGTCTACAAAGGGTATAGGCGAACCCCTGAAAAATTTGTGTACCAAAAGTATAGGCAAACCCCTGGAAAAGTTGTTTACCAACAGTATAGGTGAACCCCTGAAAAATTTGTGTACCACAAGTATAGACGAACCCCTGAAACATTTGTGTACCAAGAGTATAGAACCCCTGAAAAATTTGTTTACCAAAATTATAGCTGAAACCCAAAAACAATTGCTATACCAAGAGTATAGGTGGACCCCTGAAATATTTGTGTACCAAGAGTATATGTGAACTCCAGAAACATTTGTGTACCAAAAGTACAGGCGAACTACAGAAACAATTGCTTTACCAAGAGCATAGACGAACTACTAAAACATTTGTGTACCAAAAGTATAGGCAAACCACAGAAAAATTTGTTTACCAAGGGTATAGGCGAACCCCTGAAGCATTTTGTTTACGAAGAGTATAGGCAAACCCCAGGAAAATTTGTTTACAAAGAGTATATGTGGACCCTTAAAACATTTGTGTACCAAGAGTATAGGCGAACCCCTGAAATATTTGTGTACCAAGAGTATAGGTGAACCCCTGAAAAATTTGTGTACCAAGAGTTTAGGCAAACCCAAGGAAAATTTGTTTACAAAGAGTATAGATGGACCCTTGAAACATTTGTGTACCAAGAGTATAGGTGAACCCCAGAAAAATTTCTTCACCTAGAGTATAGGCAAACCCCTGAAACATTTGTGTACCAAGAGTATAGGTGAACCCCAGAAAAATTTGTTTAGCAAGAGTATACTTGAACCCCAGAAACAATTGCTTTACCTAGAGTATAGGCGAACCCCTGAAACATTTGTGTACCGGGAGGATAGACAAACCCCAGAAAAATTTGTTTTCCTAGAGTATAGGCGAACCCCTGAAACATTTGTAAACCAAGAGTATAGGTGAACTCCAGAAACAATTGCTTTACCAAGAGTATAGGCGAACCCCTAAAACATTTGTGTACGAAGGGTATATGCAAACCTCTAAAACATTTGTGTACCAAGAGTACAGGCGAACCCCTGAAAAATTTGTGTACTACGAGTATAGGCGAACCCCTGAAACATTTGTGTACCAGGAGTATAGGTGAACCCCAGAAACAATTGCTTTACCAAGGGTATAGGTGAACACCAGAAAAATTTGTTTACCAAGAGTATAGGCGAACCCCTGAAACATTTGTGTACCAAGAGTATAGGCGAACCCCAAAAACATTTGTGTACCAAGAGTACAGGTGAACCCCTGAAACATTTGTGTACCAAGACTATAGGTCAAGTCCAGAAAGAATTGCTTTACAAAGAGTATAGGCGAACCCCTGAAACATTTGTTTACCAAAAGTATAACCGAAACCAAAAAATAATTGCTTTAACAAGAGTATAGGTGGACCTCTAAATATTTGTGTACCAAGAGTATAGGTGAACCCCAGAAGCATTTGTGTACCAAGAGTATAGGCGAACCCCTGAAACATTTGTGTACCAAAAGTATAGGCAAACCCCAGGAAAATTTGTTTACCAAGGCTATAGGTGAACCTCTGAAACATTTTTGTACGAAGGGTATGGGCGAACCCCTGAAACATATGTGAACTAAGAGTATAGGCAAACCCCAGGAAAATTTGTGTACCAAGAGTATAGGTGGAACCCAGAAACAATTGCTTTACCGAGAGTATAGGTGAACCCCAGAAAAATTTGTTTACCAAAATTATATGCGAACCCCTGAAACATTTGTGTACCACGAGTATAGGCGAACCCCTGAAACATTTCTGTACCAAGAGTATAGGTGAACCCCAAAAGCATTTGTGTATGAAGAGTATAGGTAAACCCCAGAAACAATTGCTTTACCAAGAGTATAGATGAACTACAAAAATATTTGTGTACCAAGAGTGTAGGCGAACCCCAGAAAAATTTGTTTACCAAGAGTATAGGCAAACACCAGAAATATTTGTGTACCAAGAGTATAGGTGAACCGCTGAAAAATTTGTGTACCATGAGTATTGGCGAACCCCTGAAACATTTGTGTACCAAGAGCATAGGCAAACCCCAGGAAAATTTATTTACAAAGATTATAGGCGAACCCCTGAAACATTTGTGTACCAAGAGTATAGGTGAACACCAGAAACAATTGCTTTACCAAGAGTATAGGCGAACCCCTGAAACATTTGTTTACCAAAAGTATAGCCGAAACCCTGAAACATTTGTGTACCGAGAGGATAGGCGAACCCCAGAAAAATTTGTTTACCTAGAGTATAGGCGAACCCCTGAAGCATTTGTGTACCAAGAGTATAGTTGAACCCCAGAAACAATTACTTTACTAAGAGTACAGGTGAACCCCAGAAAAATTTGTTTACCAAGATTATAGGCAAACCCCTGAAACATTTGTGTACCAAGAGTATAGGTGAACCAAAGAAACAATTGCTTTACCAAGAGTATAGGTGAACCCCTGTATTTGTGTACCAAGAGTATAGGTGAACCCCAGAAAAAAATTGCTTTACCAAGAGTATAGGCGAACCCTTGAAGCATTTGTGTACCAAGAGTATAGGTGAACCCCAGAAACAATTGCTTTACCAAGAGTATAGGTGGACCCCTGTAACATTTGTGTACCAAGAGTATAGGTGAAGCCCAGAAACAATTGCTTTACCAAGAGTATAGGCGAACCTCTGTAACATTTGTGTACCAAGAGTATTGGTGAAAACCAAAAACAATTGCTTTACCGAGAGTATAGGTGAACCCCAGGAAAATTTGTGTACCACGAGTATAGGTGAACCCCCAAAACATTTGTGTATGAAGAGTATAGGTAAACCCCAGAAACAATTGCTTTACCAAGAGTATAGACGAACTACTAAAATATTTGTGTACCAAGAGTATAGGCAAACCCCTGAAATATTTGTGTACCAAGAGTATAGGTGAACCCCTGAAACATTTGTGTACCAAGAGTATAGGCGAACCCCAGAAAATTTGATTACCAAGACTATAGGCGAACCTCGGAAACATTTGTGTACCAAGAGCATAGGCAAACCCCAGGAAAATTTATTTACAAAGAGCATAGGCGAACCCCTGAAACATTTGTGTACCAAGAGTAAAGGTGAACCCCAGAAACAATTGCTTTACCAAGATTATGGGCAAACCCCAGGAAAATTTATTTACAAAGAGCATAGGCGAACCCCTGAAACATTTGTGTACCAAGAGTAAAGGTGAACCCCAGAAACAATTGCTTTACCAAGAGTATAGGCGAACCCCTGAAACATTTGTTTACCAAAAGTATAGCCGAAACCCAGAAACAATTGCTTTACCAAGAGTACAGGTGAACCCCAGAAAAATATGTTTACCAAAGATTATAGGCGAACCCCTGAAACATTTGTGTACCAAGAGTATAGGCGAACCCCAGAAAAATTTGTTTACCAAGAGTATAGGCGAACCCCTGAAATATTTGTGTACCAAGAGTATAGGTGAAACCCAGAAACAATTGCTTTACCGAGAGTATGGTTGAACCCCATAAAAATTTGTTTACCAAGATTATAGGCGAACCCCTGAAACATTTGTGTACCAAGAGTATAGGCAAACCCCAGAAAAATTTGTTTACCAAGAGTTTAGATGAACCCCTGAAATATTTGTGTACCAAGAGTATAGGTTAACTCCTGAACCATTTGTGTACGAAGAGTATAGGTAAACCCCAGAAACAATTGCTTTACCAAGAGTATAGACAAACTACTAAAATATTTGTGTACCAAGAGTGTAGGCGAACCCCAGAAAATTTGTTTACCAAGACTATAGGCGAACCCCGGAAACATTTGTGTACCAAGAACATTGGCAAACCCCAGGAAAATTTGTTTATCAAATGTATAGGCGAACCCCTGAAACATTTGTTTATGAAGGGTATAGGCGAAACCCTGAAACATTTGTGTACCAAGATTATAGGCAAACCCCAGAAAAATTTGTTTACCAAGAGTTTAGGTGAACCCCTGAAATATTTGTGTACCAAGAGTATAGGTTAACTCCTGAACCATTTGTGTACGAAGAGTATAGGTAAACCCCAGAAACAATTGCTTTACCAAGAGTATAGACGAACTACTAAAATATTTGTGTACCAAGAGTGTAGGCGAACCCCAGAAAATTTGTTTACCAAGACTATAGGCGAACCCCGGAAACATTTGTGTACCAAGAACATTGGCAAACCCCAGGAAAATTTGTTTATCAAATGTATAGGCGAACCCCTGAAACATTTGTTTATGAAGGGTATAGGCGAAACCCTGAAACATTTGTGTACCAAGTGTATAGGCAAACCCCTGAAACATTTGTGTACCAAGAGTATAGGTGAACCCCAGAAACAATTGCTTTACCAAGAGTAGAGGCGAACCCCATAAAAATTTGTTTACCAAGAGTATAGGCGAACCCCTAAAACATTTGTGTACGCAGGGTATATGCGAACCTCTAAAACATTTGTGTACCAAGAGTATCGGCGAACCCAAGCAAAGTTTGTTCACCAAGAGTATAGGCGAACCCCGGAAACATTTGTGTACCAAGAGTATAGGCGAACCCCAAAAACATTTGTGTACCAAGGGTACAGGTGAACCCCTGAAACATTTTTGTATCAAAAGTATAGGCGAACCCCTGAAAAATGTGTGTACCACGAGTATAGGCAAACCCCTGAAACATTTGTGTACCATGAGTATAGGCACACCCCTGAAAAATTTGGGTACCACGAGTATAGGCGAACCCCTGAAAAATTTGTGTACCACGAGTATAGGCGAACCCCTGAATCATTTGTGTACCAAAAGCATAGGCAAACCCGTGAAAAATTTGTTTACCAAGGCTATAAGCGAACCCCTGAAGCATTTGTGTACGAAGGGTATAGTTGAACCCCTGAAAAATTTGTGTACCACGAGTATAGGCGAACCCTTGAATTATTTGTGTACAAAGAGTATAGGTGAACCTCTGAAAAATTTGTGTACCACGAGTACAGGCGAACACCTGAAACATTTGTGTACCAAGAGTATAGGTCAAGTCCAGAAACAATTGCTTTACCAAGAGTATAGGCGAACCCCTGAAACATTTGTTTACCAAAAGTATTGCCGAAACCGAAAAACAATTGCTTTAACAAGAGTACAGGTGGACCCCTGAATTATTTGTGTACCAAGAGTATAGGCAAACCCCAGAAACATTTGCTTTACAAGAGTATAGGTGAACCCCTGAAACATTTGTGTACCAAAAGTATAGGCAAACCCCAAGAAAATTTGTTTACCAAGGCTATAGGTGAACCTCTGAAACATTTGTGTACGAAGGGTATCGGCGAACCCCTGAAACATTTGTGAACCAAGAGTATAGGCAAACCCTAGGAAAATTTGTTTACAAAGAGTATAGGTGGACCCCTGAAACATTTGTGTACGAAGGGTATGACCGAACCCCTCAAACATTTGTGTACCAAGAGTATAGGTGAACCCCAGAAACAATTGCTTTACCAAGAGTATAGGCGAACCCCTGAAACATTTGTTTACCAAAAGTGTAGCCGAAACCCAGAAACAATTGCTTCACCAAGAGTACAGGTGAACCACAGAAAAATTTGTTTACCAAGATTATAGGCGAACCCCTGAAACATTTGTGTACCAAGAGTATAGGCGAACCCCAGAAAAATTTGTTTAGCAAGAGTATAGGCGAACCCCTGAAATATTTGTGTACCAGGAGTATAGGTGAACCCCTGAAAAACTTGTGTACCACAAGTATAGGCGAACCCCAGAAAATTTGTTTACCAAGAGTATAGGCGAACCCCTGAAACATTTGTGTACCAAGAGTACAGGTGAACCCCAGAAACAATTGCTTTAGCAAGAGTATGGGTAAACCCCAGAAAAATGTGTTTACCAAGAGTATAGGCGAACCCCTGAAACATTTGTGTACCAAGAGTATAGGCGAACCCTGGAAACATTTGTGTACCAAGAGTACAGGTGAACCCCTGAAATATTTGTGTACCAAGAGTTTAGGTTATCCCCTGAAACATTTGCGTACGAAGGGTATAGGCGAATCCCTGAAACATTTGTGTACCAAGAGTATAGGCAAACCCCAGGAAAATTTGTTTACAAAGAGTATAGGCGAACCCCAGAAAAATTTGTTTACCAAGAGTATAGGCAAACTCCTGAAAAATTTGTGTATCAAGAGTACAGGCGAACCCCAGAAAAATTTCTTTACCAAGAGTATAGGCGAACCCCTGAAATATTTGTGTACCAAGGATATAGGCGAACCCCGGAAACATTTGTGTACCAAGAGTATAAGTGAACCCCAGAAACAATTGCTTTACCAAGAATATAGGTGAACCCCAGAAAAATTTGTTTACCAAGAGTATAGGCGAATCCCTGAAACATTTGTGTACCAAGAGTATAGGTGAACCCCAAAAACATTTGTGTACCAAGAGTATAGGTAAATCCCAGAAACAATTGCTTTACCAAGAGTATGGACGAACTACTAAAATATTTGTGTACCAAGAGTATAGGCGAACCGCCGGAAAATTTATTTACAAAGAGTATAGGCGAACCCCAGAAAAATTTGTTTACCAAGAGTATAGGCGAACTCCTGAAACATTTGTGTACCAAGAGTATAGACAAACCCCCGGAAAATTTGTTTACCAAGACTATAGTCAAAACCCTAAAACATTTGTGTACGAAGGGTATAGGCGAACCTATGAAACATTTGTGTACCAAGAGTATCGACGAACCCCAGGAAAGTTTGTTTTCCAAGAGTATAGGCGAATTCCACAAACAATCGCTTTACCAAGAGTATAGGCGAACCCCTGAAACATTTGGGTACTAAGAGTACAGGTGAACCCCTGAAGCATTTTTGTACCAAAAGTATAGGCAAACCCCTGAAATATTTGTGTATCAAGAGTTTAGGTGAACCCCTGAAAAATTTGTGTACCACAAATATAAGCAAAACCCTGAAACACTTGTGTACCAAGAGTATAGGTGAACCCCAGAAAAATTTGTTTACCAAGAGTATAGGCGTACCCCTGAAATATTTGTGTACCAAGAGTATAGGCGAACCCCTGAAACATTTGTGTACCAAGAGTATAAGCGAACCCTTGAAACATTTGTGTACCAAGAGTATAGGTGAACCCCTAAAAAATTTGTGTACTACGAGTATAGGTGAACCCCTGAAAGATTTGTGTACCCAAAGTATAGGCAAACCCCAGGAAAATTTGTTTACCAAGGCTACAGGTGTACCCGTGAAACATTTGTGTAGAACGGGTATAGGCGAACTCCTGAAACATTTGTGTACCAAGAGTATAGGCAAAACCCAGGAAAATTTGTTTA
Organism: Eleutherodactylus coqui; assembly: GCF_035609145.1. Classification (NCBI taxonomy): domain Eukaryota; kingdom Metazoa; phylum Chordata; class Amphibia; order Anura; family Eleutherodactylidae; genus Eleutherodactylus; species Eleutherodactylus coqui. Next base: position 152,853,168 of record NC_089840.1, read on the forward strand.
CAAAGAGTATAGGTGGCCCCCTGAAACATTTGTGTACGAAGGGTATGAGTGAACCCCTGAATTATTTGTGTACCAAGAGAATAGGCAAACCCCAGGAAAATTTGTTTACAAAGATTATAGGTGGACCCCTGAAACATTTGTCTACAAAGGGTATAGGCGAACCCCTGAAATATTTGTGTACCAATAGTATAGGCAAACCCCAGGAAGATTTATTTACAAAGAGTATAAGCGAACCCCAGAAAAATTTGTTTACCAATAGTATAGGCGAACTCCTGAAAAATTTGTGTATCAAGAGTATAGGCGAACCCCAGAAAATTTTCTTTACCAAGAGTATAGGCGAACCCCTGAAATATATGTGTACCACGAGTATAGGCGAACCCCTGAAACATTTGTATACCAAGAGTATAAGTGAACCCCAGAAACAATTGCTTTACCAAGAATATAGGTGAACCCCAGAAAAATTTGTTTACCAAGAGTATAGGCGAACCCTTGAAACATTTGTGTACAAAGAGTATAGGTGAACACCTGAAAAATTTGTGTACCATATGTATAGGCGAACCCCAGAAAAATTTGTTTACCAAGAGTATAGGTGAACCCCAGAAACAATTCCTTTCCCAAGAGTATAGGCTAACCCCAGAAAAATTTGTTTACCAAGAGTATAGGTGAACCCCTGAAACATTTGTGTACGAAGGGTATAAGCGAACCCCTAAAATGTTTGTGTACCAAGAGTATAGGCAAACCCCTGAAATATTTGTGTACCAAGAGTATAGGTGAACCCGCTGAAAAATATGTTTACCAAGAGTATAGGCGAACCCCTGAAACATTTTATGTACCAAGAGTATAGGCTAACCCCAGGAAAATTTGTTTACAAAGCGTATATCTGGACCCCTTAAACATTTGTGTACCAAGAGTATAGGCGAACCCCTGAAATATTTGTGTACCAAGAGTATAGGCGAACCCCAGAAACAATTACTTTACCAAGAGTATAGGTAAACCCCTGAAACATTTGTTTACCAAGAGTATAGGTGAACCCCAGAAACAATTGCTTTACCAAGAGTATAGGTGAACCCCAGAAAAATTTGTTTACCAAGAGTATAGGCGAACCCTTGAAACATTTGTGTACCAAGAGTGTAGACGAACCCCAGAAAAATTTGTTTACCAAGAGTATAGGCGAACCCTTGAAACATTTGTGTACCAAGAGTGTAGACGAACCCCAGAAAAATTTGTTTACCAAGAGTATAGGCGAACCCCTGAAATATTTGTGTACCAAGAGTATAGGTGAACCCCTGAAAAATTTGTGAACCATGAGTATAGGCGAACCCCTGAAACATTTGTGTACCAAGAGTATAGGTGAACCCCAAAAACATTTGTGTACCAAGAGTATAGGTGAACCCCAGAAACAATTCCTTTACCAAGGTTATAGATGAACTACTAAAACATTTGTGTACCTAAAGTGTAGGCGAACCCCAGAAAAATTTGTTTACCAAGAGTATAGGCAAACCCCTTAAATATTTGTGTACCAAGGGTATGGGCGAAACCCTGAAAAATTTGTTTACCAAGAGTATAGGCGAACCCCTGAAACATTTGTGTACCAAGAGTATAGGCAAACCCCAGGAAAATTTGTTTATCAAGGGTATAGGCGAACCCCTGAAACACTTGTGTACGAAGGGTATAGGCGAACCCCTGAAACATTTGTGTACCAAGATTATAGGCAAACCCCCAGGAAAATTTATTTACAAAGAGTATAAGCGAACCCCTGAAACATTTGTGTACCAAGAGTATAGGTGAACCCCAGAAACAATTGCTTTACCAAGAGCATAGGCGGCGAACGCCTGAAATATTTGTGTACCAAGAGAATAGGCGAACCCCAGAAAAATTTGTTTACCAAGACTATAGGCGAACCCCTGAAACATTTGTGTACCAAGAGTATAGGCAAACCCCAGGAAAATTTGTTTATCAAGGGTATAGGCGAACCCCTGAAACACTTGTGTACCAAGATTAGAGGCAAACCCCAGGAAAATTTATTTACAAAGAGTATAGGCAAACCCCTGAAACCCCTGTGTACCAAGAGTATAGGTGAATCGCAGAAACAATTGCTTTACCAAGAGTATAGGCGAACCCCAGAAAAAAAAATTTTTTCCAAGAGTATAAGCGAACCCCTGAAACATTTGTGTACCAAGACTATAGAGGAACGCCTGAAAAATTTGTTTACCAAGGCTATAGGCAAACCCCTAAAACATTTGTGTACGAAGGGTATAGGCTTCCCTCTGAAACATTTGTGTTACCATGCAGGGCGGCACGGGGTCCCGCGGTCGGCGCGCGTCGCTCTGGCGGCCTGGAGCTCTGTGTCGGGGCTCTCCCAGCGGCTTGCGGTGGCCGGTGGGCGGCGGCGTGGGCGTGTCCGCCCGTAGGGTGCCGCCCGCACTCCTCCGTCCTTCTTATACAGCAGTGGGTGGAGTTGCCTTGTGGGTAAAAGACTGGCAGTGATTTGAGCTCACTGCCAGTTATTGGTTCTGCTTGCATCTAGCCAGGTTGTCTGCAGTTATCCTCAGCCAGTCCCTAGTTGCTGGTCAGCTCCTTCTATTTACCTATTGCTCAGTCTTGTTCTTGTTGGTTCTGTTAGCCTCTAGTCTAGTCTGTCTTAGTCAGCACTAGTTGCTATTCAGTATCCTTCCAGTTTGCCTGTGAGCTCCATCTCCAGCCTTACTCTGCCTTGTAAGTTCTGTTGGTCTGTTCCACCTGCCTCTTCTGTCGGCACTCTGTCCCCTGTTAGTTAGTTCTATCTTGGTAGTCGCCAGGTCCCTAGCCAGAGCAGGGACCGCCGCCCAGTTGTCCGCCTGGGGTTAGCCAGGGCCGTGGCAAGTAGGCAGGGACAGTGGGGTGCGGGAAGTTCAGGGCACCCCACCTGGCGCTCTGGGGGGGCAGAGTGCCGTAACATAATAACTGGCCCTTAAATACTGTTTTTCTTTCCATGGCGGCGATCAGCGCCCTCGCAAACCAGCTGCAAGACCTGGTGCCGGTGATTCGGGATTTATCAGCTCGCATGGTGGCCCAGGAGCAGTGGGCATTGTCGCCTCAACCAGTCCAGAACCCAAGTGCCCTCTTCCCGAGGTGTTCTCTGGGGAGAGGAACAAGTTTTTCGTTTTTCAACAGGCGCGTCGCCTGTTTTTTCGGATGCGTCCCCGTTCTTCCAGCTCGGAGGCCCAGAGGGTCGGGCTTATAATGTCCCTGCTGCGGGGCTCTGCCCAGACCTGGGCCTTTTCCATTCCCGAGGGTTCCCCCGCCAAGCAGTCGGTGGACTCCTTTTTTCAGGAACTCGGGGGTATCTTCGATGAACCGGACCGAGTGGGGTTGGCGATTGCTCGCGCTGCATCAGGGGTCGCTTTGTGTGGAGGATTATTGCTCCAATTTCAGACGGGACGCCATGTGGGTGATACTGCATTAAATGATGGCGCCCTGAAAGACGTTTTTCTGCAAGGCCTCTCGGACGCGGTTAAAGAACTGTTGATCTCCCACCCCATTCCCGGGTCCTTAAAGGAGGCTATGGAGCTAGCGGTGAAGGCAGATAGGAGGCTCAGGGCTGGGAAGCAAGATAGACCGACCCGTAGAGTCAGGGAGGTCGTTTGTCCTGTTCCCTCCTCTTCCGTACCAGTCTCTGTTCCCGAGCCTATGGAACTGGACCTCCTGGACCCCAAGGAGCGATGCCGGATTCGTTTATTGCATCATCTCTGCCTCTACTGCGGGAAAGCTGGACATCGGGTGATAACCTGCCCCCTGAGGCCTCAGCGTCCACAGTCTGAATCGGCAGAAAGACTCCAAGTCCTAGGCGATTGCAGGGAGGATCGCCTAGGACTACAGGTATGTCCTAGACTTCTGGTACCCTGCCAGGTTAGATTCCGGAACTTCTTCCGCCCAGGGCAGGCGTTTATTGATTCCGGAGCAGCCGCTAACCTGATAAGCATGCGTCTCGTTGAGCCCCTGATGGCTGAATTTGTGGCGCTGAAGACGCCAATTCGTTTTGCTAGCATTGATGCTACCCCTCTTGCTTTGGGCTTGGTACGATGGAGGACCCCAGTGTTACAGCTCACGGTGGGGGGGTCGCCACTCGGAAGATCTATCATTCCTGGTGATGGAGGAAATGTCGGTAGACATGGTACTTGGGATGCCGTGGCTGGTGTCGCACAACCCCCAATTCGATTGTGCCACTGGGGAGCTGACCCAGTGGGGACCGTCCTGCCATAGCCATCTTGCTCCCCTTCCTCTCTGCTCAGTTGATACCGCACTCAGTGCCCGAGGTCTGACTTCCCTTCCCACCCCGTCTGCCTGTCCTGCTGCTGATGTTGCCACCGATGTACTGCAGGGGGGATGGAAGGAAGTGCAAAAGAGGCTAGAAGTGGTGGGGTCTCGTATGCAGTTGCGTAGTGGGAAGAGTCTGTCTGTATCTGAGCCGTACAGGGTGGGACAGAAGGGGTACCGGTCCTCTGGAAATCGCAAAAGGAGGGTTCGCAGGGTGTTCCATAAGTCGTTATCGAAACCTGTTGTCCCTTCGGTGATGGGGACCGCCACCCAGTTGTCCGCCTGGGGTTAGCCAGGGCCGTGGCAAGTAGGCAGCGACAGTGGGGTGCGGGAAGTTCAGGGCACCCCACCTGGCGCTCGGGGGGGGCAGGGTGCCGTAACAATTTGTGTACCAAGATTATCGGCGAACCCCAGAAAGTTTGTTTACCAAGAGTATAGGCGAAGCCCTGAAACATTTTTTTACCAAGAGTATAGGTGAACCGCTGAAAAATGTGTGCACCACGAGTATAGGTGAACCCCTGAAACATTTGTGTACCAAAAGTATAGGCAAACCCCAGGAAAATTTGTTTATGAAGGGTATAGGCGAACCCCTGAAACATTTGTTTACCCAGAGTATAGGTGAACCTCAGAAACAATTGCATTACCAAGAGTATAGGCGAACCCCAGAAAAATTTGTTTACCAAGAGTATATGCGAACCCCTGAAACATTTGTGTACCAGGAGTATAGGCGAACCCCATGAAAATTTGTTTACCAAGGCTTTAGGCAAACCCCTAAAACATTTGTGTACAAGGGGGTTTAGGCGAACCCCTGAAACATTTGTGTACCGAGAGTATCGGTGAACCCCAGTAAAGTTTGTTTACCAAGAGTAAAGGCGAATTCCAGAAACAATTGCTTTACCAAGAGTATAGGCGAACCGCTGAAACATTTATGTACCAAGAGTATAGGTGAAGCCCAGAAACAATTGCTTTACCAAGAGTATAGGCGAACCCCTGAAATATTTGTCAACCAAGGGTATAGGCGAACCCCTGAAACATTTGTGTACCAAAAGTATCTGCGAACCCCAGGAAAGTTTGTTTACCAAGAGTATAGGCGAACCCTAGAAACAATTGCTTTACCAAAAGTATAAGCGAACCCCTGAAATGTATACCAAGAGTATAGGTGAACCCCAAAAACATTTGTGTACCAAGAGTATAGGTGAACTACTAAAACATTTGTTTACCAAGAGTATAGGTGAACCCCTAAAACAATTGCTTTACCAAGAGTATAGACGAACTACTAAAATATTTGTTTACCAAGAGCATAGGCGGCGAACGCCTGAAATATTTGTTTACCAAGAGTATAGGCGAACGCCTGAAATATTTGTTTACCAAGAGTATAGGCGAACGCCTGAAATATTTGTTTACCAAGAGTATAGGCGAACGCCTGAAATATTTGTTTACCAAGAGTATAGGCGAACGCCTGAAATATTTGTTTACCAAGAGTATAGGCGAACGCCTGAAATATTTGTTTACCAAGAGTATAGGCGAACGCCTGAAATATTTGTTTACCAAGAGTATAGGCGAACCCCTGAAATATTTGTGTACCAAGAGTATAGGCGAACCCCAGGAAAATTTGTTTACCAAGGCTATAGGCAAACCCCAGGAAAATTTGTTTACCAAGGCTATAGGCAAACCCCTGAAACATTTGTCAACCAAGAGTATAGGTGAACCCCAGAAACAATTGTGTACCAAGAGTATAGGCAAACCCCTGAAATATTTGTGTACCAAGAGTATATGCGAACCCCAGGAAAATTTGTTTACCAAGGATTTAGGCAAACCCCTAAAACATTTGTGTACAAAGGGTTTAGGCGAACCTCAAACATTTGTCTACCAAGAATATAGGCGAATTCCAGAAACAATTGCTTTACCAAGAGTATAGGTTAACCCCTGAAATATTTGTGTACCAAGAGTATAGGCGAACCCCTGAAATATTTGTGTACCAAGAGTATAGGTGATCCACAGAAACAATTACTTTACAAAGAGTATAGGCAAACCCGAGAAAAATTTGTGTACCAAGAGTATAGTCGAACCCCAGGAAAATTTGTTTACCAAGGCTATAGGCAAACCCCTGAAATATTTGTGTACCAAGAGTATAGGTGAACCCCAGAAACAATTGCTTTACCAAGAGTATAGGCAAACCCCTGAAACATTTGTGTACCAAGAGTATAGGTGTACCCCACAAAGATTTGTTTGCTGAGAGTGCAGGTGAACCCCAGAAAAATAATTTTTAAACATAGAGCTCGTATTTGCTTAAATTGCAAACAGAGCCTGGAGGCAGCCCTCTGAAAAAAATAGTTTTTACAGAGCCTTTTGGCCCTCTGAAGAATTGGCTGTTCAGCATGCTGACATGCTGGTTTAGGAGGAGGAAGATCAGAGAAGGATAGACCAAGCTACGTCTACCCTTTTTTTGGGTGATAGAGGGTGCATGGTTCAACAGTTCCAGCTTAAAGATACTTTATGTTAAGCTGCTTTTCATCTGTGGAGAAGAGAAGTCAGGGGAAATCCAGGCTTTGTTCATCTTAATAAGTGTAAGCCTGTCTGCACTGTCAGTTGACAGGCGGGTACGCTTATCCGTGATAGTCCCCACAGCAGCACTAAACACCCTCTCTGATAAAACGCTAGCGGCTGGGCAGGCCAGCAACTCCAAGCCATACAGCGCAAGTGCATGACACTTGTCAAGCTTTGACACCCCATAGTTGTATGGAGCAGAGGGATCACATAGGATGTTGGTATGGTCGGCTATGTACTCCCTCACCATCTTTTTACAGTGTTCCCTTCTACTCAGCCTACACTGGGGAGCGGTGACAGTCTGGCTGTGGTGCCATAAAACTGGCAAAGGCCTTGCAGAGTGTTTCCCAGCTTGCGCTTGACATGCTGCCTGTTCCCCTCATCTCCCCTGCTAGTTGGTTCACTGAACTATGTCCTCTAGCACTAGCATTGTCAGATGGGAACTTTAGTATCAGCTTTTCCACCAGGGCCTTGTGGTATTGCTTCACTCTCATACTCCGTTCCTCTTTGGGAATGAGAGTGGAAAGGTTCTCCTTATACCATGGGTCGAGAAGGGTGACCACCCAGTAATCTTTGTTGGCCAGAATGCGTCTAACGCTAGGGTCCGGGAAAGGCATGTTAACATGAAGTCAGCCATGTGTGCCAGAGTCCCAGTACGCAACACATCGCTTTCCTCACTAGGAGGGTGACTCTCAGTCTCCTCCTCCTCTTCAGCCCATCCACGCTGAACAGATGTGAAGGAAGTAGCATGGGTACCCTCTGCAGTGTGGGCAACAGTCTCTTCCCCCTCCTCCTCCAATACGGGCTGAGAAACAGACCTGAGGGTGGTCTGGTAATCAAGCAACCTATTGTCATCCCCCATCTCCCGTTCTAACCACAAAGTGTCGGCCTTAATGCTTAGCAGCGACATTCTGAGCAGGCAAAGCAGCGGGATGGTTACGCTAATAATGGCCGCATCGCCGCTCACCATTTGTGTTGACTTCTCAAAGTTTGCCAACACCTGACAAATGTCAGACATCCAGGCCCACTCCTCAGGCATGTTGCAGCTGGTATTCAACAATGGCTCTACGCTGCTCGTAAACCTGGGGCAACATGTGCAAAGTTGAATTCCAGCGCATGGGCATAACAGTCGGTGCACTGGCAGGTGGAAGCGATGTTGCAGTGTCCTGAGGGTAGCAGCATCTGTGGTGGACTTTCTGAAATGTGCGGACACGCGACGCACCTTGCTAAGCAGCTCAGACAAATTGAGGTAGTTTTTAAGAAAGCGCTGAACCACCAGATTGAACATGTGGCCCAGGCATGGCACGTCTGTTAGTCTGCCAAGCTGCAGAGCCGCCACCAGGTTACGCCGATTGTCACACATGACTATGCCTGGTTGGAGGTTCAGAGGTGAAAGCCACAGATCTGTCTGCTCCGTGAAACACTGCAACATTTCTTGGGCGGTGTGCCTCTTGTCACCTAAGCTCAGGAGTTTCAGCACAGCCTGCTGTTGCTTCCCCACGGCAGTGCTGCAGCGCCTCGAGCTACCAACTGAAGGCGACATGCTCACACATGGTAATTGAGAGTCGGAAAAGGAGGAGAAGGAGGGCGTAGGGGTGGAGGAGGTGGCATAATAAGCCGGAGAAACCATGACCGAGGTAGGACCCGCAATACTTGGGGTGGGTAGTACATGAGCAGACCCAGGGTCAGACTCGGTCCAAGCCTCCATCAGGTTAACCCAATGTGCCTTCAGGGAGATGTAGTGTCCCTGTCCGTCAGCACTTGTCCAAGTGTCAGTAGTTAAGTGGACCTTCCAAGTAACCGCGTTTTGAGGGCACGGTTGACATTGAATGTCTCGTGCTGGTGTAGGGCGGGGATGGCACAGCAGGAAAAATAGTGGCGACTGGAGACTGAGTAGTGAGGGACGGCTGCCGCCATGAGGTTGCAGAAAGCCTCAGTTTCTACCAGCCTGTATGGCAGCATCTCCAGGTTCAGCAGTTTGGAGATATGCACGTTTAGCGATTGTACATGTGGGTGGGTGGCCGCATAATTACGCTTGCGCTCTAATGCTTGGGTTATCGACAGCTGAGCGCTGCGCTTGGACACATTAGTGGAGGCAGTGGAGGACCGTGGAGGGGAAGGGATGGGTGCAGGTCGGGAGATGCTTATGCCTGCGTCCTGGAAAGGGGAATTGCATCTCAGTGCAAGGATGTGACACAGGGGAAGAGGCAGTGGTGTGACTTGCAGGCGTGGATTTGACAGGAGCCACACACGGGTATATAACATACGCTTTGAGCCCCAAAATATACACAATAAACAGTGTATACTGTTGTTAGATAGCGTGGATTGACAGGACCCACACATGGGTATATGGCGTACGCTTTGAGCCCCCCCCCCCCCCAAATTAAAAAATTAAAAATGATAGGAGTTTTGTTACTTCCTATCTAGTCTCCTTACACTACTAGCAGTATACTGCATAAAACCGGTAACAGTATGCAGTATACAGCCAGGATGCTTGAGAGTACTTTGTGCGCACTACTGCTCCCAGCCAGCCAAACAGCTGATGCACACAATGAGAGGAGTTGTAGTTCTAGAAAGGACTGTTGGGTTCTTAGAACAAGGATCCCTGCTTAACCACAACCTCTAACCTACACTTTCACTGAATAGCAGCAGCTCTGTCCCTCAACTAATGCAGCATGCGTGTGAGGCGAGCCTCAGGTGACCTGAGTTTTTATGCTCGTAGGTCACCTGATCAGGCCAGCCAGTCACTGCTATAGACGTGCACAGGGTTGGCACGTCACAGCAGGAGGTGCCAAAGCCTTCCCTGCATGTTTATTGGCTAAAAAATGGCGCTAAACGTGGGGAGGAGAGGATGAAATTTTCTCGAGCAACGAGCACCTTCGAGTATGCTACTGCTCAGACGAGCATCAAACTCGAACGAGCATGCTCGCTCATCTCTAATTATTATTTAATCCCTTGATGAAAGAAGCACATAGTTGAACAAGGTTAGGAAAGACAAGACTTCATACAACATGATGATCAAGTATGCAAGCCATTACCAAAAAATCCACAGTTCAAGTCCCAGTGAACACAGTTGCTAACACTAATTGAGAATCTGTGGCATAACTTGAAGACTGCTGTACACCAAAACAACCCATCTAACTTGAAGGAGTTGAAGCAGTATTACTTGAAAGAATGGGAAAAAATTGCAATATCTACATAATATAGACACCCAAAGAGTCTTACATCTGTAATTGACTTTCAGGGTGTGAATACTTATGAACGCTAAAGGTTTGTTTATATTGTCTTAATTGTTTGCATCACATAAGAATACTTCAGACCTTCAAAGTGGTAGACACTTTGTGTAAATCAAATGGTACAAACTCTCCCAAAAAACCATTTTAATTCCACTGTGAACACTGCGGAAGTACCACGAGAATCATGCACTGCACTGTGCATGCGCGCCAGCTTGCCGAGTGAGATACTTGCGGCGAATCCTGAGAGGTGAGTATAGGGTCTCTGGGGGGCGCTGGGTCTCATTCCGCTGCAATATTTTGCAGTCAGAATCCAACCTGGCCGTGGGCATGAGGCCTTAGTATAACGCTAAGTCATTTGGTGATGCTCTAGTTATTTATATTTGTCAATGTTGAATTATCATGCAATTTCTTTTTTCTTTTGTAGAGGTTAGTCAGTATGAACATGCCTTTAAATAGTGATGGGACTGTTACATTCAATGCTACGTTATTTTCACTTGTGAGGACAGCTTTAAAGATAAAAACTGAAGGTAAGACATTTGTTCAACATCTGCGATTGTTTATAAGAGATTCTCCCATCTAACAACTTATCAACTATCTTCCATATTCTGTAGGTGTCTGATTACTCACATCTCTGGAACCCCACATATCACATGAACTACGTTCCTTGTGTTTCCCATGTGACCATAGGTGATGAGTCTTACTAGAATTGCTGTTTTTCCTCCACATGATAGTAGAAAAACTCTCAGGAAGACAGTTTACAGCCGGACTTCTTTAAAATCTAGTGGCTAATGGCAGAACTACCAGAAACGGTTAAACGTAATTCTCGCGGCTTGGAAGACATGGGATAAATTACGCCATGACCGGGCCATACGTCACCACACATATCTCCACATCTATCATTAATCAATAATCCCAACTTCCAAGACGGTAATCCCCATAATATCTTTATTACATTACAGTTTTATTACATTATAGCATTGGATTCACAGCACTTCATGCTGTACATAAAGCGGGACACAAAATAAGTCCTAGTGGTCTGACCTCATACTGTACATAAATTTCCCTCTAAACATAAGTCTAGTGCCGATACTTCATAACATGTCACATTAGCAACATCATATTCAAAGGTCATTACCAGTATGTGCAGTACAGAGTGTCTCTCACACACAGTCTGGATTGAACTTCTATCCTATCTACAGAACTAAAGCTTGTCCATTGTGCGTCCAGAATAAAGTAAACAGATGGAAATATATATCTTATCAAAAATTTCTTTATTATGTTTGTACATATTTGAGATATTGCAGTTGAAAATGTGAAAAAATGACGAATTCTTCAAAATTTTCCCAATTTTGATGCTTTTAATAAATATACACAAATTCTATCTGTCTATTTTTACCGCCTAAATGAAGTACAATATGTGGCGAAAAAACAATGTTAGAATCACTTGGATATGCAAAACCTTTACGGTGTTATTCCTTGTTAAAGAGACATATGGCAGATTTCAACATAAGAGACTATAATTTAGCAGCACAGGCCTGCATTATCCATGATTGGATATAGTCACAATCGCATTTCACACATGAACCGCTTGAGTAAAAAATGACTAGTCCAAAAAGACTACAAAATATACTCCATTTTTCATACGCAGAACTACCAGAAACGGTTAAACGTAATTCTCGCGGCTTGGAAGACATGGGATAAATTACGCCATGACCGGGCCATACGTCACCACACATATCTCCACATCTATCATTAATCAATAATCCCAACTTCCAAGACGGTAATCCCCATAATATCTTTTTTGAATGGTGGACCCAAGGTATTGACTCGGTAGATAAACTGCTAAGTAGGAGGGAGAAACGTGTTCTGTCATATGAGGAAATGAAACAAAAATACCCCAAGCTCTCGATCCCGCTGCTTTCACAGCTACAGGCCAGGCACTATATCTTGGGACTCCTGCCGCAGTTCCGAGAGTTTGATTGAATACAGACGGGTGGCACAGGGATTTCTAAGTCAATGGGCAAGCGGGGAATGATTTCTAGGTTATACAGATCAATACAGAATATGTGGGAACCGAATGCTATTAATCCAGGGGTTGGACGATGGTCCCTGGATGACCCAAATTTCACACCTAAAGTGATTATGGAATCTATGTCGTCGGCTTATAAATACCTGCCCTCAGCTAGGTTCCTGGAATTTAGGCTACAGGTCGTCCAAAGAACTTATCTAACCTCTGTAAGAGACTACCATATGAGAATATATCCCACCTCAAACTGTTTCAAATGTAAAACACCGAACGCTTATCTATACCACTGCTTGTGGACCTGCCCTCTGATACAGGCTTTCTGGTGCCGAGTCCGCAAATATACCAACTCCCACCTAACAAATTTCTGTCCACAGGAGCCCTTGTGGGCAATTTTTGGGTATCTTGACTCTAATGTATATCACTGTTTAAGAGGAGTTCGCAAGGTCTTGCACTTTGTGGTGGCAGGACTAAAGGCTATTCTACAGATGTGGATACAGCTGACAGGCCCTCCGTTAAAACTGTTCCTGGACAAATTAGCGTTTCTGTTCCAAATGGATTGGGCAGACATCGCTTTTCAAGGAAAAGAAAAAAAGTTTTTTGAGACCTGGGGGAGCTTTGTCCAGCTATTGCCGCAGAGGGTAAGAGAAAAATTAAGAAATTGTTTTTACCATACTTGCTGGTTCCATGAGCAAGTGGCATTGGGGGATTTCCCTGTCTAGGGTGTTTTACTAGTCGTGCCGTTGCCGTGGGGGGCCTCCATATTCTTTGGCAAGTCTCCAATACATAGGCTGAGAGTCTGTCTTAGACAAATAGGTGCAATGATAATAATCTTTAAAAACAGGGTCGCCTTGCCAGTAAATACTAAGCAGGAAAAAGACGATATATAATTCTGTGGTCATAGCTGGTCTAAATTTTGTTTTATCTCTCCTTTTATTTTCTCTTTTTTTCTCTTCTTTTTCTTTTTCCCTCTGAAATTTTGGTTATATAATATAAAAAATATAAGTTGGGATGATGTCCATATTTTTATCTGTTAACTAGCTTACCTGTCGCGCGTTGCTGCGAAGACAGACATACATACATACATTCGTTTTTATATATCTAGATAACAACCGATCACAGCGCAGCTTTCAAGTTACCTCAGTGGTATAATATATAACAACCAATCGCAGCGCAGCTTTCATGTAACCTCAGTAGTATAAGAAGTAGCAACCAATCACAGCACAGCTTTCATGTTGCCTCAGCAGTATAATATATAGCAACCAATCACAGCACAGCTTTCATGTTACCTCAGCAGTATAAGAAATAGTAACCAATCACAGCACAGCTTTCATTTTACCTCAGCATTCTCAATATCCAGCAATTGTCTTATGAAACGTTCGGCGGATGCATCATTTTGTAGTTGAACACGCTTCCTCTTAATGCCTTTTGCTTTCGTGCTTGAGATGGAAATCAAACGATCTTTGTCTGGGGGGCATATCTGTCAACGATGCTTGCACGCGCGCCACCTATTGTAGGATAGTTGTACTATGCCAGTAATCTTCCCAGGAGTGTACTCAACAACTTCCCAAAGTTTCATGGCGATCAGATGAATGGTGTAGTAATGCATAAAGGACAGACAGACATTTATTTATTTATTTATATAATATAGAGATATAGATGACATCAGGAAGTGAGAGAATTAGATTCCGTACGTAAAATTTGGACGCTAATTCTTTTGCGCTTAGAATTGAATAAACGAGTTGGGACCCATTAACTTTTCCTATTTATGACATAATCAATGCCCGTGCCAAATTACATCGGGAAGTGAGAATTAGATTTTGCACTATGTAAAATTTGGACGTTAATTCTTCAGCGCTTAGAATAAAATAATCGAGTTGGGACCGATTAACTTTACCTATTTCTGACATAATCAATGCTCATGCTAAATTTCATGTTTCTATGACATCAGGAAGTGAGAATTAGATTCCGTACGTAAAATTTGGACGCTAATTCTTTGGTGCTTAGAATTGAATAATCGAGTTGGGACCCATTAACTTTTCCTATTTATGATATGATCAATGCTTGTGCCAAATTTCAAGTTTCTAGGACATTGGAATGTGAGAGAATTAGATTCCGTACGTAAAATTTGGACGCTAATTCTTTTGTTCTTAGAATTGAAAAATCGAGTTGGAACCCATTAGCTTTTCCTATTTATGACATAAGCAATGCTCGTGCCAAATTTCAAGTTTTTATGACATCAGGAAGTGAGAGAATTAGATTCTGTGCATAAAATTTGGACGCTAATTCTTTAGCGCGTAGAATAGAATAATTGAGTTGGGACCCATTAACTTCCTATTTATGACATAATCAATGCTCATGCCAAATTTCATGTTTCTACGACATCAGGAAGTGAGAGAATTGGTGGCAATGATGGAAATCGAACGATCTATGTGGGGGGGGCATAACTGTCGACGCTCGCACACGCGCCATTTATCATAGGATAGTTGGACTATGCCTAAAATCTTCCCAGGCATTTACTCAACAACTTCCCAAAGTTTCATGGCGATCGGATGAATGGTGTAGTAGCGCATAAAGGACAAACAGGGGGGCGGAGCCTGACCACGGAGTGAGATGGCCGCATAGAGCTTGTGCTCCATCTCCACGGCACATTTTCAGGCTCCTTACAGTCGCAATCTTTAGAAGAAATGGGGAAACTCACTAAAGAAAGGACTGGAGAACACTCAGGGACCCCTCGTCCAGCCCGAGGTCAGTCTGATCTGCAGCGGTATCTCAAAAACAGAAGCGCCCACTCCCCACACGCTGCAGGCAAGATGGTGCCGGCAGCTGAAGCAGCCCTGAGCACAGCGCGGGAGGGAGAGATCTCCTCAGAGGGAGAGGAAGACGAGCCTCCTTCAAAGGGCTTCATGAGAGAGCTTCTCGCTACAACCATGGGGCCACTGCTAGCTGAACTGACAGCAATAAAAGAAGAGGTAAGAAGCATGGGGAAAAGAGTTGAAGACTTGGAGGGCTCCACGGCTACCATCACCAACCACACTGGGGACTTGGCTGCAGTAGTGAAAGAGCAGCATACCCACCTCAATAGAATGCTCCTCATGCAGGAGGATTTAGAGAACAGGAGTCGGCGCAATAATGTCCGCATAAAGGGTTTGCCAGAGTCCTGGGTTCCTGAGACGCTGCATAAAATCACTATGGAAACTTTTGCGGGTCTGTTGGGGGAAGACAGAGTTTCAGAGATCTCAATTGAGAGAGTGCATAGAGCCCTGAGACCGTAGCCGGCCCTAACTGACCCCCCAAGAGACATACTATGCAAACTTCTGACCTTCCCCGACACTGTAGCTATTTTAAATGCAGCTCGGAGCAGCAGAAACCTCCAAGGGCACAGCTATCCCGATTTTCCAAGACCTCTCCCCTACTACCTTGGCCAAGCGCAGGCTTCTACGCCCTTTACTGGAAGCGCTAAAATCTAAGAACATTAAATACGCCTGGCTTTTTCCCTTTGGGATAGGTGTTGCTCACAAGGGTAAGAGGCTAAATATACGGTCCCCGGAGGACCTTCAGGGAAGTTGGCACCACTTGGGACTTGAACCCATAGATCTCCCCAACTGGCTTCCCTTACCAGAGTTTCCAACCCTCCCTTGCCTAACCACCCAGGACGGCTGGCGCACAGCTACATACTCTAAGTCTCCCCGCGGCAAGCACAGAATGTCAACTGTGACACTTGAAATTAACCGGACAATAGTCCCCTTTTATTACAGAAACAGTTGCAGCAAAGAGAAGTCCTCACGGGCAACTTAACCCCCTCGACTTCCACAGAGATGACCACCCGGAAGATCAGAGGGAGTCTGCATACTGGACTCTGATGGTTTTGACTTTCACGTTGGACTCTACAGTCCATAGTTATTAGAAGTTAGACCTTCTCCTCTTTCCCCACAAGCAAGTGCCTTTTTGTGCTCCCCGATCAGGCGATAATCAATCTTTTCTATATAATATTGCAAATTTCTTTTCCACCTCACTTATACGGCTGAGCTACAGAATTTTCTGTGGAACTCACCCGTAAATATCCAAGCATCAGATATTGCTGGTGCTACAACCTATTGTTGCTGCTCCTGATATTGTTTGCTCCCTCTCTTCCCATACCCCATCTTACCTAAGTCTCTTCCCCCCCCCCCTCCTCCATACATCCCGCCAACTAAACCATTACCGACAATAACCACCGGAGAGACAGATTAGACCGTAACAACTACACCGCCTCTGATACTGCCCCGATATACAGAGTTGATAACCAGTAATCTGACTTATATCTTTTCTCTCCTCGGTACTAAGGTAGCTTTTAACGGCCTGGGCCAGCAATGGACGTCCCTGGGGTCGCGGAGTCACTGAGAGTCACGTCCTTCAACGTCCGGGGTCTGAATACACCTCAAAAAAGGTATAGTGTTTCCCAATTGGTCAAAAAATACAACACAAAAATATTACTCCTCCAGGAACCGCACTTTAAAGCCGACAATCATTACTATCTCCTCGGGAGCACTTTCTCGCAGAGTTTCCAAAGCACATATCCCGTCTCCTCCTCAAAAGGGGTGTCCATCATGTTTCATAGATCCATTGTGTTCTCTCTAAAAGCAAAATACTCAGGCGAGATGGGCAGGGTACTGTTCTTAAAAGGATCCATTAAGAATAAAAGGTTAACAATAGCAAACTTATACGCACCCAATTCCAACCAGGTAGGCTGGCTGATTGAGCAACTCAACATTCTGAAAGAATTCGCCGAGGGGCCAATTGTGCTAGGAGGGAACTTTAACGTATTCCTCAACCCCTTACTTGACTCGTCAAAAGGCAGATCTTGGATCGCTCAGACAAGTCAAAAAATTAAATAAAGCACTTCAAGATATGAGAGTCATGGACGCGTGGCGAACAATCAACCCCTCGACAAAAGATTTCACATATTTCTCTCAAGTCCATACCTCGTTTCAGAGACTGGACCACATATATGTCTCCCAGGACATCCTGACAAAAGTAAAGGGAGCTAGAATAGAACCAATTACAATCTCTGATCATGCCCCTATACACATAGATCTTAGCCTCACTGCAAAATGACACTGGGAATGGATCTGGAAACTTAACACCTCCCTATTAGACTCAGAGCTAGAGAGGGACCACCTCTATGATAAGCTAGAGGAATTCTTCCAACTTAATAACACCGGAGACCTAGAGTTCCTGGTTGTTTGGGAGGCCCACAAGGCATACATGAGGGGTCTGTTCATCTCCTTAGGCTCTAAAATTAAGAAGCAACAACAGCTTGAAATCGATAGCCTCTTAGACCGGACCTCGAAAGTGGAACAACTTTCCAAACTATCCCAAGTAATTAATAACCTAGAGGAATTAACGGACCTAAGGCAAGAACTTAAACACCTGCTAGAATCCAGATATAACAAAAAGCACCTGTATCTTAAATACAAGTTCTACGCTCATGGCAATAAGGGGAGCAAGCTACTCTCCTCCATGACCAAAAAGGCTAAAACTAAGAACCATATTTCTTCCATCAAAGACCACACAGGGAAAGCCATATCCTCATCAAAAGAAATAGCAGAGGCCTTCCAAAGATTCTACACGGACCTCTATAATTTAAAAAACTCAGACTTCCCTATAAACCCCAAATGCACTAAGGAACAAATTGATCACTTCCTAAACTCTATAGAGCTTCCCAAACTGGGGGACACAGAGGCCCGAACTTTAGTGCTCCCTATCTCCTTACAGGAGGCAGAGGAAATAATAACCAACAGCCCTACCGGTAAGAGCCCTGGCCCCGACGGCTACCCAGTTATATATAATATAAAACCTTTAAGGAAACATTGGCCCCTAAATTGAAAGACCTGATGAACGCCCTCATGCTAGGAAAACCACTACCCAAACAAGCACAGGAGGCACATATAATGCTCATCCACAAGGAAAATAAAAACCCGGAGCTTTGTGGCAGCTACAGGCCCATTTCTCTTAACGCAGACGTTAAGTTTCGGGCTAAATTATTGGCCAAAAGACTAGAAAATTTAATTCCCTCGCTGATCGACAAAGAACAAGCAGGTTTTGTCAAAAACAGAGGGCAGAGATAACCTCTACAGACTGCTCCACGCCATAAGATATGCACAAACCCATGATATAGCGCTAGCACTTGTTGGAACAGACGCCGAGAAGGCGTTCGATAGGGTGAGCTGGACTTACATGGAGAGAGTCCTGACCTACTTCAACTTCCCATCCCCCTTCCTCGCCGCAATCTTTTCCCTATACAAAGAACCATACGCCAGACTAAAGATCAACAATCTACTTTCTCCCCCCTTTGACATCAGGAATGGTGCGCGTCAGGGATGCCCGCTTTCCCCGACCCTCTTCATCCTCACGCTGGAACCCCTACTGAGGAGCGTCAGGTTGGCCCCGGACATTAAGGGATTGAGAGTTGGCTCAGCTAGCTTAAACATGGCTGCATTTGCAGACGATATCATGTTTGTAATATCCGAACCAGAGACAGGA
The DNA here is from genome assembly GCF_035609145.1 of Eleutherodactylus coqui. Lineage (NCBI taxonomy): Eukaryota > Metazoa > Chordata > Amphibia > Anura > Eleutherodactylidae > Eleutherodactylus > Eleutherodactylus coqui. The sequence goes on from NC_089840.1 coordinate 152,871,795, forward strand.
ATCCCCAACTTGATCACCCTCTTAAACTCCTTCGGAAACATCAAATTTCAAGATAAACTACACTAAATCCACCATTCTAAATGTTTCTATCCCCCCAGATCGATGCTCCCACCTGAAGTCCAGCTCACCCTTCGAATGGTCCGATACTTCAATAGATTACCTCGGCATAAAGATCACAAAAAAACCTGAAGATCTATATAGTGTCAACTTCACACCTTTATTTTCCCAGGTCAAATCCCTACTACAGAAGTACGATATACCATACGCCTCCTGGTTTGGCAGGAAAAATATTTTAAAGACATACGTTCTACCGCAAATCCTATATAAATTAAGAATGCTCCCAGTCCATCTTCCCCAGTCCTTCTTCAAAGCCTTACGCTCAGCCTTCACCGGTTACACCTGGAGGCAGAAAAGACCTCGATTGGCTTTCAGCCTCATGATCAAAAGGAAAACTGAGGGGGGGGGGGGATTGGGTTGCCATGCGTCCACAACTTTTATCAAGCGGTCCAACTTAGATATTGGATAGACCTAACTTCCCCTTCTGGAGACAAACTGTTGCACTCTCTGACTATGGGCAGGGAAGGAGACACTCTCCTCGAGGACCTATGGTATCCTTCTAAAAAAGTATACAGATCTAAAAACATTAATCCACTGCTACACGGCCCCTGTGAAGTTTGGGATAAGTTCAGGCAGTCCCTTGCCCCTGACACGTCCCCCGAAGCCCCACTGAGTATCCTAAGCAAACATCTGGGTAGGGCAACAGACAGATGTCAGAGCCCTATGGAGGAGGTTCGCTCCTCTGAGGATGAAGGAGCTACAGGTACTGGCCCATAAACAGCCAGACGAGATTCTAAATACCTTACCGCCGCAGCTCTCTCTCTCTCCTTCCTACAAAGGGCTCACGTACTTCAAGCCTTCAAGGAGTTCCAGAAAAGCTCCAAATCTACCAGACCAGAAACCCCATTTGAAAAAATGCTGGTTAGTGACCACCCAAGAAATAAATCTATCTCTATTATCCGCAATAGGATCATTACGCCCTACAAACCAGCTTTCCTGGCTTCATGGGAAAGATCTTAAAATCTCCCTCACTGCATCAGATATTAAATTGATCCTACAAACCGCTTTTGGACTCTCACCTTGTATTTTGCTTCAGGAAAGCCATTATAAAATTATGGTCAGATGGTACAAGACCCCACAATGGCTTTATACACACAAATTAGCTAGCCACGATAAATGTTGGAGATGCAACGCGGAAACAGGATCATATTGCCATATCTGGTGGGAGTGTGCGGCATTAACCACATTCTAGAGAGAAATAGGGGAAGTGATACGCCTCCTTAAACCCAATTTCCACATCACAGCAGAGATACTGTTCCTCTGGAGACCCTCGGCGAACTTTCACCCTATAAAAGCTAAACTGTTGGCCTTTCTCTTAGATGCTGCTAAAGCCCTAATCCCTTCTCTCTGGCTTCAGAAAGTACCCCCTACCTTGGCACTTTGGAAATCAAGAGTAGACTCCATATACAACAGGGAGGAACTACATAGTTGGAATACCGGAACACACGAGGGATTTATAAAGACATGGCACCCCTGGAGACAAATTAATTCCTGTAAAGTCCCATCCACTAACTGATAGACGGGGAACGTCGGTAGCGAGGGCCCCTTCTGAGCCCCATTGGCACATATAGGCCACGGCTCTGACCCCCCCCCCCCCACCCTATACCCTCAACCTTACACTCATGCCTTGGAGCGCGGACCCCGGATGTGGAGGGACCACCCAGACTCAATCTACAATCAACCAGAGTGGCGAAACGACCCCCGGGACACACTAGAGGGAAAACCCTCACGAGATGACGTTGTCTTCCTGACGGAGTAGTCAGGTAACCACATCATATGATATGCTGTCTCTCTTGGCTTTCGCATCCCTTCCACCCTACCCCCCTTCCCACATATTTCCCTGCTACCCCTCTCACCTCCCCCTTTATTATTATTATTATTATTGTTTACATCTCTCACACGCAAGGAGTTTGGGTCATACCTGATGTAACATACTGTTTCTTGGGTGCTTAACAGAAGTAACCCTTAGACCCTTTTCTTATTATACATCAGTCTTACTGTCAACAGATGCGTATCCCACTCTTTATTGTTTATTTCTTTCTGGAGATGTGAGATTGTTATGCTTACCTATTATGGAAAACTTCAATAAAACTTGATTTAAAAAAAAAGGACGGACAGACAGACATTCAATTTTATATATATATAGATGAACAGTCACAGATTGTTTATGTTATAATATGTTGTATCTCGGCCCAGACTTTGGACAGTGAAAATGCTAATCATGTCTGAGATGTTACTGTAATGTTGGATGTTTGTCCCGATTTGACTAATAAAACATTTTAAAAAATAGCTTTTTCTACAGTGTATTCAGAGGAAAATGAAATGTGAGATGAGATGTAGAGTGCTAATGTAAACTTTCTACTAAAGGTCTCCAGTCTAACCTAGGAAGAAGTAGAGAGCCGTCTTAAAAAGGTTAAAATAGACAAATCGCCGGGTCCCGATGGCATTTACTGCTGGGTTCTAAGGGAATTAAGTAATGTGATAGACAGACCCTTGTTTCTTATATTTAAGGAATCTGTATAGATGGGGTCTGTTCGACTGGATTGGTGCGTAGCCAATGTGGTGCCAATATTCAAAAAGGGGTTGAAAAATGAATCTGGAAACCCCAGGCTGGAAGATGTTACTTCTTTTGTGGGTAAAATGTTTAGAGGGTTTCTAAAGGAAGTTATCCAGGATTATCCCAAGGAAAAAAAACTGTATAACTCCATATCAGCATGAGTTTTTGAAGGATTGCTACTGTCCATTTGTTTTGAAGAAAAGGAGAGGGGTGATTGTGGCAGATTCCCTATTGAAAGGAACAGACAGCTGTCTGCAGAGCTGACATCACCTCATGAGAGGTGTGATGTATTCCAGGTGCACAAATCAAAGATGTGTATAATAGGCTATCAAGACTCTTCAGTTCTACAGAACAGTACACGTTCCTACTAATACATGTAGGGACAAGTGACACTGCAAAAACAGGACCATGCTACTATCTGCAGACATTGAAGACCTTTGTAGGTAAGTGAAAGAACTAGGAGCACCGCTAGTCTTCTCATCCATCCTTGCAGTGGATGGCCATGGAATAAGGGGATGGAACAGAACTGGCTACATTGATGGTGCTGTCAGCAAGGATTTGGTTTTCTAGACCATGGAGTAAAATAACCTATATGATGGACTCCTTGCTAAAGACTGGTTGCACCTTACAAAGGGAAGAAAGCATATAACAAGTGCCTTGTTACACTGATCAGGAGAGCTTTAAACTAGAACAATATAGAATATTGTAGTCCATCCTTTCTATTTTTTACTTTAGTTGCCCGCCTTTGTACCCGCTCAAGCTCTGATATGTCCTCCTTGAGTACCGGTCCCCAAAACTGGACACAATATTCCATGTGTGTTCTAACCAGTGACTTGTAAAGAGGAAGAACAATGCTCTCTGATGATGATGATGTTGATGTATCTAAAGTTTCTGGTATCATTGGTCTTTGAGCAATCCCTATTCACTGGTTGTTTTTAGGTAACTTTGAACAGAGCAATGAAGAACTGCGAATGATTATAAAAAAAATTTGGAAAAGAACAAGCATGAAGCTCCTGGATCAGGTGATTCCACCAATTGGAGGCAAGTCTTTTTAACATACAGTATGTGATCATCATTCAAACAATATATAAAGCGTACTGTTTGATTGAAGATCAAATGGTAATGGCAATGTCATTGAACAACAGAACAAATTGATTTGAAATGAAAGATGAAAAACATATGGTCCTCATGTATTCTGTCTAGTCAGGAGAGGAGGCAGAGAGGGGGTCGGGAGCTCAGTTCCTGCTCCTGGCTCTTCCAGCCTTCCACCCCCCCCCCCCCCCCCTGCACAAGAGGACAACGTATATCGGCTCGGTGTGAAAACCGAGCCGATATACTTTCGTGTGACTTCACCCTAAGAGGGTATGTTCTTTTTGTGGGACAATAATTTCATTTGAAATTGGAGTTCAGCTGAAAAAAAGGTCTTGTAATGTGACAATAACCATATAGGTTCATGTTTTTACAGTATATCCACCAAGGAAAAGCTGAAAAAGTGGAGCGTTTTTAAAATAAATATCAATGCCTGAATTACATTTGTGCAGAGATGCTCTGTAAAGGCATTTGTAGTGGACTGTGTATGTAGAAACACTGGAAATGTGTAAAGAAATCTCCATCAAGCAGTAAGAAAACCTTTCTGCCAATGGAAGGATGTATGTTTTTTGTCAAAAGGGGCCACTACATACATACTGGCTATTTACATATATGCAATTTTTTGCTGTGGAAACATTCTGTTTTGTTTCTATATTTTTGGATTTTATATCTCTATTTGTTTTTGAAGATGATGAAGTGACTGTTGGAAAGTTTTATGCCATATTTCTAATACAAGAACATTTCCGAAAATTCAAGAAACGTCAGGAGGAATATTATGGATATCGACCTAAGAGAAATGATATAGAGATTCAGGTAGGTGGAATTGAATTACACCCTTCCTAATTTCAGTAATGAAATGCACAATACAGTTCTAACACTGGGGTAATTTGCTACAGGCTGGTTTACGCAATGTTGAAGAAGAGGAGAGAGAAGGTGAACTGAAGCGTACAATATCTGGTGACCTGACACCTGAGGAGGAGTTGGAGAGGGCCATGGTGGAAGCAGCCATTGAGGAAGGAATCTATCGGGTGAGAATTACTTCTATCACTTTCTACACTTGCAGAGTGACAGGTGATCTTTATGAAAAACAAAATGGTCTGCTTCTAAAAAATATCACACATTCTATATTATTGGATGGTTGTATTTAGGAATATGAAGATTATAGTGGTGCAGAATCTCCTGGAAGATGGAACAAAATAAAGCATCAATATAAAACCAAGTTCTATAGGTAGAAAAAGTGTTACAGCTTCTGCCAGAGAACAGAGCTAGGAAATAGATCGACAGCTGTTGGATTAGAAAATGACAAGCGTTGTTTTGCTTAAAGTGGCCCTTAAAGAATCGAGGTGGAGATGAGCGAGCATACTCGTCCGAGCTTGATACTCGTTCGAGTATTAGGGTGTTCGAGATGCTCGTTACTCGTAACGAGTACCATACGATGTTCGAGTTACTTTCATTTTCTTCCCTGAGAAATTTGCGCTTTTCTGGCCAATAGAAAGACAGGGAAGGCATTACAACTTCCCCCTGCAACGTTCAAGCCCTATACCACCCCCCTGCAGTGAGTGGCTGGCGAGATTAGGTGTCACCCGAGTATTAAAATCTGCCCTCCCGCGGCTCGCCAAAGATGCCTTCTGACATAAATCAGGGAAAGTGCTGCTGCTATAGGGAGAGCGTTAGGAGTTATTTTAGGCTTCAAGAACCCCAACGGTCCTTCTTAGGCCATAGAAATCGCAGATCGCACCTATGTGCGATCTGCGATTCCTGTTCTCTTCTCTATATGCGCTCAATGGGGCCGGCGGCAGCAGCGCCGACCCCATTGAGAACATATAGAAGACAAATCATTCTTCTCTGCCACAGCTGTAACAGCTGTGGCAGAGAAGAACGATGTTTGCCCATTGAATTCAATGGAGCCAGCAATACAGCAGGTTCCACTGAAAGCAATGGGCTGCCGGCGATCACGGGATAAATTGTCGGGAAGGGCTTAAATATATAAGCCCTTCCCTGCAACTCATCCAGAAATGTGTTACAATAAAAATATATACCGTATATACCGGCGTATAAGGCGACGGGGCGTATAAGACGACCCCCCAACTGTCACCTTATATGCCGGGAATACAGCGGAGCAAAGAATAAAAATCATTACTCACTTCTCCTGGCGTTCTGCGGTGCTGCTGCAGGCTGACGCTCCCTCCTGGTCTCCGGCAGAGCATTGCTTTCTGGACACAGGGCTTGAAATCCCCGCCTCCAGAAAACACACGTGCCTTCAGCCAATCACAGCCATTCAATGACATCATTGTCATTGGCTGTGATTGGCTGAAGGCACGTGTGTTTTCTGGAGGCGGGGATTTCAAGCCCTGTGTCCAGAAAGCAATGCTCTGCCGGGGACCAGGAGGGAGCGACAGCCTGCAGCAGAACCGCAGAACGCCAGGAGAAGTAATGATTTTTATTCTTTGCTCCGCTGTATTCCCGGCGTATAAGGTGACAGTTGGGGGGTCGTCTTATACGCCCCGTCGCCTTATACGCCGGTATATACGGTATATATTTTTATTGTAACACATTTCTGGATGAATTGCAGGGAAGGGCTTATATATTTAAGCCCTTCCCGACAATTCATCCTGCGATCGCCGGCAGCCCATTGCTTTCAGTGGAACCTGCTGTATTGCCGGCTCCATTGAATTCAATGGGCTAACATCGTTCTTCTCTGCCACAGCTGTTACAGCTATGGCAGAGGAGAACGATCTTTATGCTGACAGTGGGGGGGGGGGGGGGCACTCTTGCCACTATTGTGGCTTAATAGTGGGACCTGGGAACTTGAGGTGCAGCCCAACATGCAGCCCCTCGCCTGCCCTATCCGTTTCTGTGTCGTTCCCATCACTTTCTTGAATTGCCCAGATTTTCACAAATGAAAATCTTAGCGAGCATCGGCAATATACAAAAATGCTCGGGTCGCCCATTGACTTCAATGGGGTTCGTTACTCGAAACGAACCCTCGAGCATCGCGAAAAGTTCGTCCCGAGTAACGAGCACCCGAGCATTTTGGTGCTCGCTCATCTCTAAATCTAGGCAGACCTCGCCTTAAATTGGTAACTATGTGTATATATGATGAACAGCAAAAATAGCAGGGTCCTATGTTGGGTAGAAGAATCTGTGATGATAAATACTCTTGTATAAAGAAAACAAAATAGAAGAAAGCAGAAGGGATACCTTTATTGGCTAACCAGAAAAAAACAGCTTACAGGGTACAAAAACCCCTTCATCACTAACAAATGAAAGACTCAGAGAAAAGCACAACATTTAATGTTACATCAAGACATTGTACACCGGGTGAAACCTCACTAAGGTAAGTCAGAGCAATAAAACTGAGGTTGGTATATTGCTGAAGGGTAAAAGCTGATTAATTATCAGTTTAGAGATTTGGAGGTATGGTTCTTCCACACGGAATGATTATCGTTCAAACGAGTGAAAATTAAAGGGGTTGTCCCGCGGCAGCAAGTGGGTCTATACACTTCTGTATGGCCATATTAATGCACTTTGTAATGTACATTGTGCATTAATTATGAGCCATACAGAAGTTATAAAAAGTTTTTCACTTACCTGCTCCGTTGCTAGCGTCCTCGTTCCCATGGAGCCGACTAATTTTCGCCGTCTAATGGCCAAATTAGCCGCGCTTGCGCAGTCCGGGTCTTCTTCTGTTCTCAATGGGGCTCCGTGTAGCTCCGTGTAGCTCCGCCCCGTCACGTGCCGATTCCAGCCAATCAGGAGGCTGGAATCGGCAATGGACCGCACAGAAGCCCTGCGGTCCACGGAGAGAGAAGATCCCGGCGGCCATCTTCAGCAGCTAAGTAAGAAGTCACCGGAGCGCGGGGATTCAGGTAAGCACTCTCTGGTGTTCTTTTTTAACCCCTGCATCGGGGTTGTCTCGCGCCGAACGGGGGGGGGGGGGTTGAAAAAAGAAAAAAACCCGTTTCGGCGCGGGACAACCCCTTTAATGCTAATCATTCAGTGTAAACACAGCCAATGATCGAATGATGAACAATAAACCATTTAATAACGATAAACCTTTTCGTTTATCATTAATTTTATGCAGACATAAAAATCATTGTTGGCTCGTTCACTAATGGTTGCATTTAAATACCGATCGTTGAGTCAGTCTCACTTATACAGTGAATGTTAATGAATTAACAAGTTCACGTTTGAATGAGCCAATGATGTATCTGCTGGTATAAACAGACTGCATGAGTGAACTCTGGTGTCATTCGCTTATTCAAACGACAAATCAGCAAATCTAAATGGACCCTTACTGATGGTAACTGTCCATGCAATAAATCATCAATCCAAGTATTAGATTCAATCCTCCCCATTTTACAACAAATCTTGATTGAAAAATTGTTGTAAGATTTAATTCCCAAATTTTAATTACTGTCATTTTTCAAATGACCTTTTAGTTTAATGACCTGTTACACTGTGGTCTGATATTGAGAAATGTCTTCCAACAGGTGAATTAAGTTCATCACTGATTTCTGTGCAAATTTATTCTGGACTGCAATATCTGCTTAGTTTCCCAATATCCGTAAGATGAAAAGAAAAGTTGCCCGCGCTCTCAGGACCCGAACCCCTGGATCAGGCTGCAGACATCACTCGCTTCAGCTTTTTATTAGTGCAATTACTGCATACTCAGTGCTGTTATGGTGCAACGCGTTTCGTCGTAACATACGACTTTATCAAGCACAAACAGCATAAAGTTACATATTATTATTTAAAACAACTCACATTTAAGTAGTGGTCATCCTATACATCCCGGTGTGATGATGAGCATCAGTGTCGGCGTCCTCACTGAGCGGAGCGCAGCGGGGGAGGGGGAGGGAGAGGGGTGGGCCATCCGCCCGGTGTCTCTACGCGTAATGACGTCATGACGTCAGACGCTCTCGGGGTGGAGCTATGTCCTCCGTTCTCCGTTTGTTGCATTGCCTGTCAATCAAGGCGCATGCATCCCGATAATGTTAGCTGTGCATTGACGCTTGGCGCCGTACCTGGCTCCTCCTCCTGTGACGTGGATATATTGGTCACACGTGGGGCTCCTTTGTTTACACTGTCTCCTAGGTGACTGCAGGAAACATGCTGTCACCTAGTTTGACCGGGTCTCCTGGTTATATGTACTATGTTCATTTAGACATGCTGACCCAAACCGTTATTTCATACGGTGATTGGGGGATTGCTAGATTGCTCTTATACATATTATAGTCCTCCATGGGCTGTAACCCTTTACCAGCCTCTTACTGGTTTGTTTTTAACCCTTTCTCTGCCAATGGAGGGTATGGGGGAGTGTATATCTTTCTTTAGGTGTTGGATTCAAATTAGAGTGTTTAAAATTAAAACCGGGGTATGGATGCCACCACTTGATGCAGTATATACATGTGTATAAAATACAAATTCATAAAATGCATATGACATGTGTTAAAACTTACTTCTTATATCTATATATATATATATATATATATGAGGGTATATATGTAGTACTTTCTTCTTGTGGTTTTATACTATGTTTTTGTACTAACAGTCGATGTTACGCCCTTCACATTTTCATACAGTAAAATAATGGTAGGCCTATTCGTGCATGTTTAAAGTATCTATATCTTGAGCGGCCTGCTCCATGCAGATATTAACCGATAAATATCTCTATATCGCCTCCATTAAATATTATAGTAATATATATACACATATATGCATGAATTGTCTCATGCGTAAATTATTATTATACTGATACCCATATATAAGAATGTATACATATATACACATCGGTGTATATGGTAGATAAAACTATTACTTAGAAATATTTTTTAATATTTTTTAATAATTTTTTAAAAATTTTTTTAAAATTTTTTTTAAAATAATACCTCAAATTTTCTCTAATACCTCATTTAAGCCGTTAGGTGCGAGTGTGTTTAGCCTAAAGATCCAGTACATCTCCTTCTGTCTGAGCTCCTGTATTGATTTGGAGTCTATGTATTCAAGTGGGGTGATTCTTAAAACCGTACTATCTTTGTCATGTTTATTTAAAAAGTGTTTTGAGACACTGTGTTTTAAAAAACCATTTTTTATATTATTTCTGTGTTTGCTCATTCTGTCTCTCATCACATTAATGGTCCTACCTACATATCTTAGGTTGCATGGACATTCCAACAGGTACACCACTGATTCAGTTTTGCATGTCAGTCGCTGTCTGATCCCTATAGATCCTCCTTCTGCTTCTATTTCCGTTCTTCCATGTGATATGTTCTCGCAGCATTTACATTTTTTATCGCCGCATTTGTACACTCCTTTGGGGCCTTTTTGTGTCTTCTTCCTCCCATATTCCTTGTTTTTCTCCTTCTTTGGGCGTGAGGGGGCTAATATATTCTTTAGAGTTCTATTTCTCCTGAACGTACATATTGGTCTATCAGGTATGGTTTTGTGTAGAAACGGATCCTCTTGTAGCAGCGTCCAGTTTTTTCTCATAATCTTCTTTATGGTACTGAAGTGTTTGCTATACTTCGTAGTAAATGCTGTCCTGAATCTATCATTGGACCTTTCTTTCCTTTCTGTGTTGTCCTGTGCTCTCTTCGTATGCTGGTCGATGTTCACATCCTGATTTTCCATTATTTTTTTGTACGCTGCATCTATTATAGTGCTTGGGTACCCTTTGTTTAGAAATCTCTGTTTGACTTCTTTGGCTTGTTCTTCAAAGTCCTCCATATTGGTGCAATTTCTTCTCACCCTCCTCAATTGCCCATAGGGTACATTTACCTTCCATTGTTTCAAATGGCAGCTGTGGAAGTCCAGATAGCTATTCGTATCCACGGCCTTAAAGTGGGTGCGGGTATAGATTTTCCGTTCCTCCGCCGAGAGCTCTAGATCCAAGTACACTATCTTGTTGGGGTCCGTTGTGTGAGTAAATTTAAACCCGAACTCGTTTTCCATTAGATTGGCGATGAAGTCTTCTAGGTCCTTTTCTTCGCCGTCCCATATTATTATCAAGTCATCTATGTACCTCTTGTACAAGATGATTCTTCTGTCCAAAAAGCGGTTTCTTTCAAAAATCCCCATAACGCAATTTGCATAGCTTGGGGCACAAATTGTGCCCATCGCGGTCCCCATGGTCTGCCTGTAGAAGTCCCCATTGTATGTGAAGAAATTATTGCCCAATATGAATGAGATGGCTTTTAGTAGGAATTCCCTCTGTTTGTTTGGCATGAGGATGGTTTAAATTTACTCACACAACGGACCCCAACAAGATAGTGTACTTGGATCTAGAGCTCTCGGCGGAGGAACGGAAAATCTATACCCGCACCCACTTTAAGGCCGTGGATACGAATAGCTATCTGGACTTCCACAGCTGCCATTTGAAACAATGGAAGGTAAATGTACCCTATGGGCAATTGAGGAGGGTGAGAAGAAATTGCACCAATATGGAGGACTTTGAAGAACAAGCCAAAGAAGTCAAACAGAGATTTCTAAACAAAGGGTACCCAAGCACTATAATAGATGCAGCGTACAAAAAAATAATGGAAAATCAGGATGTGAACATCGACCAGGATACGAAGAGAGCACAGGACAACACAGAAAGGAAAGAAAGGTCCAATGATAGATTCAGGACAGCATTTACTACGAAGTATAGCAAACACTTCAGTACCATAAAGAAGATTATGAGAAAAAACTGGACGCTGCTACAAGAGGATCCGTTTCTACACAAAACCATACCTGATAGACCAATATGTACGTTCAGGAGAAATAGAACTCTAAAGAATATATTAGCCCCCTCACGCCCAAAGAAGGAGAAAAACAAGGAATATGGGAGGAAGAAGACACAAAAAGGCCCCAAAGGAGTGTACAAATGCGGCGATAAAAAATGTAAATGCTGCGAGAACATATCACATGGAAGAACGGAAATAGAAGCAGAAGGAGGATCTATAGGGATCAGACAGCAACTGACATGCAAAACTGAATCAGTGGTGTACCTGTTGGAATGTCCATGCAACCTAAGATATGTAGGTAGGACCATTAATGTGATGAGAGACAGAATGAGCAAACACAGAAATAATATAAAAAATGGTTTTTTAAAACACAGTGTCTCAAAACACTTTTTAAATAAACATGACAAAGATAGTACGGTTTTAAGAATCATCCCACTTGAATACATAGACTCCAAATCAATACAGGAGCTCAGACAGAAGGAGATGTACTGGATCTTTAGGCTAAACACACTCGCACCTAACGGCTTAAATGAGGTATTAGAGAAAATTTTAGGTATTATTTAAAAAAAATTTTTTTAAAAATTTTTAAAAAATTATTAAAAAATATTAAAAAATATTTCTAAGTAATAGTTTTATCTACCATATACACCGATGTGTATATATGTATACATTCTTATATATGGGTATCAGTATAATAATAATTTACGCATGAGACAATTCATGCATATATGTGTATATATATTACTATAATATTTAATGGAGGCGATATAGAGATATTTATCGGTTAATATCTGCATGGAGCAGGCCGCTCAAGATATAGATACTTTAAACATGCACGAATAGGCCTACCATTATTTTACTGTATGAAAATGTGAAGGGCGTAACATCGACTGTTAGTACAAAAACATAGTATAAAACCACAAGAAGAAAGTACTACATATATACCCTCATATATATATATATATATATATATATATATATATATATATAGATATAAGAAGTAAGTTTTAACACATGTCATATGCATTTTATGAATTTGTATTTTATACACATGTATATACTGCATCAAGTGGTGGCATCCATACCCCGGTTTTAATTTTAAACACTCTAATTTGAATCCAACACCTAAAGAAAGATATACACTCCCCCATACCCTCCATTGGCAGAGAAAGGGTTAAAAACAAACCAGTAAGAGGCTGGTAAAGGGTTACAGCCCATGGAGGACTATAATATGTATAAGAGCAATCTAGCAATCCCCCAATCACCGTATGAAATAACGGTTTGGGTCAGCATGTCTAAATGAACATAGTACATATAACCAGGAGACCCGGTCAAACTAGGTGACAGCATGTTTCCTGCAGTCACCTAGGAGACAGTGTAAACAAAGGAGCCCCACGTGTGACCAATATATCCACGTCACAGGAGGAGGAGCCAGGTACGGCGCCAAGCGTCAATGCACAGCTAACATTATCGGGATGCATGCGCCTTGATTGACAGGCAATGCAACAAACGGAGAACGGAGGACATAGCTCCACCCCGAGAGCGTCTGACGTCATGACGTCATTACGCGTAGAGACACCGGGCGGATGGCCCACCCCTCTCCCTCCCCCTCCCCCGCTGTGCTCCGCTCAGTGAGGACGCCGACACTGATGCTCATCATCACACCGGGATGTATAGGATGACCACTACTTAAATGTGAGTTGTTTTAAATAATAATATGTAACTTTATGCTGTTTGTGCTTGATAAAGTCGTATGTTACGACGAAACGCGTTGCACCATAACAGCACTGAGTATGCAGTAATTGCACTAATAAAAAGCTGAAGCGAGTGATGTCTGCAGCCTGATCCAGGGGTTCGGGTCCTGAGAGCGCGGGCAACTTTTCTTTTCATCTTACGGATTTTACTAGTGGGTCCTGCACTTCAGCAGGACACAGAAGCCCAGCAGCCTTACGGACGGACCAGGGGATCTATAAGCGAACGAGGAAGTGGAGGTGTTGGTGAGGCCTCTCACCAGGGGCACTCACCAAACACCGGGTGAGTTAACCTCAATATCTTCTTTCTCTTTTTTTAATAGAGCACTGCTAGGAGAGTGCCATATTTATTTCAGTTTATACTCCTAGCCTACACCTATAGCGCTTCCCTGACGTGCTTTTGTGTAGTTTCCCAATATAGATTCCTTTGGGGCACCTTGTACACCATATCATGTACATCAGATTGGAGGACTTATATGAGAAATTGTCAGTGATTTTTGTAGTCCCGTTGTGTGTTGGGTTCATAAACAGTTTGTTGCTACCATGTTTAGTCAAAAATAAGACCCTGTCTTATATACATTTTTGCCTTGAAAGAGGCACAGGGTCTTATACTTACCTAGCAGGGGCAGTCCGGGTCCCTCCCGCTGGTTTCCGCAGCTCTGGTGTTCTTGCTTCAGTCCTCAGCTGCTGACAGAAGATTGCTTGCTGGTAACGGGAGGGACCCCGAGGGAGAGACCCAGACGGGGCCTGCTGGGTAAGTATTGCTATGTTTTAATGTAGCATAGCTAGGGCTTATTTTTAGGGTAGGGCTTATATTTCACGCACCCCTCCCAAAAATCAGGGTAGGGGTAGGAAACACTGTAGGATGTGGGTACAGGAACTGCATTGTTACAAGGAAAACTGCGACTTCTGACCAGGAGATTCCTTAGATTTGGTGGCTGTATGAGAGGAGAGATTAATCCGTCAATTTCTTTGTCTGTTAACTTTGTGGAATATGGCTTGGAGGTCAGCAGAGATCTTTAAACATTCTGGTATTGGCACCTTAACTGAAAATATTTCTGACTGAGTGAACAATATTTTAAAACCCTTGATCATCCAGCTATATCAGCACTAGATCCCAGGGCAGGGGTGTACCTAAAGGCTCAGGGGCCCGGGTGCAAAAGTTCAGCTCGGGCCCCCCCCACCCCGGGCCTCCACCCCACACGCCCCCATACCCATACCTAGATCGTGCTGCATACATGATCTCCCCCTTGGTGTAATCTTTCCAAACATGACACATTTCCTGCACTACATGAATATTTGTTTGTAGCCCCGCAGGCCACTCTCACACACACCTCTTTTTACCGCTATTAGCACAGCGCCCCGAGTGCCGTACTAACCGCGGTACAACACTCCCTTAGATTTCGATGAGGTTACTCAAATTTGTGCTCGAACATGGTGTTTCTAACACTGTGATTTTCGAGAGCTGTCTGTTCTGTTCCTGCATTTTTGTGGTTTTTAACACATCTCATCACCCATCACAATGATGGGGTGCATTGAAGAGTGCTGTCAAACGCTGTAACCTGTGTTCAAAAACGCTGCTCGAAATTACGGTAAAAATGCCCCGATTTTGAGCTGCGTTTTCTGAACACATGTGAGAGCGGCCTCAGGGGGGTCATGTTTATGTTGTACTTTAGAACCACAATTAAGACACATAAAAAACCTGCATGCAGTATTTAAAGACCGCGTTCGGTATTAGGGTGACTGCCCACTACAGGTTTTTTTCACGACGAAATTTGCAGCGTTTTTTTTTTCTGCAGGGGTCTATGGGACTTGTAATGTTAAAATCACGATCGCACAAAATCGCGATTTCGCGGTAAATTGCGATTTTGCGCGATCGTTATTATAGCATTACAAGTCCCGTAGACCCCTGCAGAAAAAAAAAACGCTGCAAATTTCGCCGTGAAAAAAAAATGTAGTGGGTAGTCACCGTCAAGGAGCAGCAGACACTATTACTAACCGCATGCGGTTTTGATGCGGTTTTTAATTGCGTGTAAAGGGTGCAAATAAATACAGTAAATCCAGGGAGAAGGAGAGGGAGAGAGAGAGATACACACACACACAGACACACACACATACACACACACAGATATACACACACACACAGATATACACACACACACAGATACACACACACACACACAGATACACACACACACACAGATACACACACACACACACACAGATATACACACACACACACAGATATACACACACACACAGATATACACACACAC
Organism: Eleutherodactylus coqui; assembly: GCF_035609145.1. Lineage (NCBI taxonomy): Eukaryota > Metazoa > Chordata > Amphibia > Anura > Eleutherodactylidae > Eleutherodactylus > Eleutherodactylus coqui. Next base: position 152,887,312 of record NC_089840.1, read on the forward strand.
AGATATATACACACACACACAGATATACACACACACACAGAGATATACACACACACACACACAGATATACACACACACACACACACAGATATACACACACACACACACAGATATACACACACACACACACACAGATATACACACACACACACAGATATACACACACACACACACAGATATACACACACACACATATACACTTACCCCAGGGCTCGGTCCACTTCTCCTCCATGTGACAGCAGCAGCAGGAGAGGTAAACTCAGAAGCTTCCCCGTTCAGCAGGAAGCAGGGGGGGGGCAGCACATGATCCCTGTCCCCTGCCGTCCCATGTGACCTCCTCCCTCCTCCCCTGCCGGCCCATGTAAGTACCTCCCTGCTTTTCCTCTCAGGCTGGCTGTTCTGACTGCCGCATCATGCGGGGGAAAGAACGGTCAGCCATTAATGCACTGAATGTGCATGGGGGTATGTCGGAGGGCGGCTCCGGGGCCCCCTGAGCTCATGGGCCGGGTCGCCATGGCGACCCCAGCACCCCCTGACGCTACGCTATGTCCCAGGGACTTAACTACAGCCTCATGGGCCCTGGTGCAAAAGTTCAGCTTGGTCCACCCCAATCCCCATGGATGACAGGGACACTGTTGAGTTAGGCTGCAGATCAATGGCAAAATCCACATATTCAATGGGAAACTGTGACGTAATCTATATGCTGCAGATTTCCACATGCCAATTTCAAATCATTGTGTAGAATAAAATGAAGTCACTTCACGTGGGTTCCATGTTGGGAATTTCGCACATTGATTTACCCATTAAAATGGGCATACATTTGCATAGCCGCAGCAGAAATTCACAGATCAATTGTAGATTTTTTTTCTGGGTTTTTAAAGGTGGAAACCACATACACAAAAATCTGCATTGGATTCTGCCATGCTCATATACCCTCATTCTACATAATAGGCCTGCCGCAGATCTACATGACTGCATCTGTGCTACCCACACTGCTCACTGGCTTCTGCCTGCAGCCATACACCCGGCTGTACGTGTCTTCAGGCAATCAGTGCCCAGTAGCCACCACCTGCAAGGGACCAAATCTGGAAAAACATAGTACAGGACGAGAGTTGAGCACACAGACACATCTGCAGCTGTGGTATGTGCTAGTTCCGTTCTCCACCGACCCCATCTGACCAGTCATGCATGGCTTGGCCACTGACAGACTACAGTTGTACCAAATGACAACTGCTCTGCCTGATGGGCGGTCTATATCTGTTTTGGCAAGTGCAGCAAGATAATAGTTAAACAGTTTACTTTCACTATTCAAGGATTCTTACAATGAGTAAGAAAACAAATACTTCACTGATTGTACAGTTAGCATTCAGTTTCACAAAATCCATACCAGCACTTCCAGGACTTCCATAGTCTGCCAGGCACTGATAATCGGGAATAGAAAAACATAAAGGGAAAATACATCACCGATTTATGATAGGAAAAGCAACGTAAATGCCAACACTTTGGCTGGGAAGCCCCAGTACAGCCATGCCAGGAGTCTCAGGTAATCAGGAAAAGTATGTCCACTCATAGGTAAGGCTAATAACCAAACTTTAATAACTAACTTATGCAAGCCATATATCCAATAAAGCGTGGACATACAGTTTCTTATAAAATCACTAGCTCAATGCATGCCCAAAGACCCAGGACTGACTGAGCTATAGTCACAAGACATTTGCACGCAGTATTTTATTGTCTAAAACACATGTATCAAAACTCAAAACAAGATATTGGAGTTCTCGGCAGGACGCCCAGAACTGCGAGACAAGATAAAAACATTCATATAACTTGCAAAAATCAATAATAAAATTTCGTACAATTATCAATTTATCATTTACACTGCAGCACCCTGAATTTCAGATCCATGCTGTTATGTTTCCTCTGATTTGGGTGGTGAGCTCAACCTCAAGCCACAATACCTCTCATCCGCCGCAGTTGAGCGAGTGCTGTGTTTTGGGCATTATTACATAGAAGAGAGATGCCAGGCAGCATAGTGTGGTTTGGGAGGGCAGTAGACCCCATTAGCTTTGATGCCTGGGCACATTTGCTACCGATGCAAACCCTTATAGCTATGGCACTGCTAGGTCCACTACCAGAGGGTACAATATTCACAACTATTGAGGATGGTGTCAAACATTTTTTAAATAAGTACACCTAAATCAGGTAAAATCAAATACAAGAGTCACCAGTGACTTAACTCAGACACTACCTCCGAATGTAGTTAATGGCAGTGAGGTTCTGGCGAACCTGGCGCCCAACATCGTAGTTTTATTGAGAAGACCGGAAAAGTGTTACTAACATATGGATATGGGAAGGATTATACAAATGACATATAGATAAGACTAGCTGATATAAACGGCTTCGCCCGAGTTAATTTGGAACTGGTGTTTATCTGGTGTTCACACGGAAAATCTTCTGAAGCCATGGTTACTTTAGAGATACCGGAAAAACATATGTTCACCATTTTGCATAGTTCTCTGCGTTACCCAGGAAACATCACGGGGAGGTAACCATACGACGTTTCCTTTATATAAAATGACATCAGGAAGTGAGAGAATTAGATTCCGCACGTAAAATTTGGACGCTAATTCTTTTGCGCATAGAATTGAATAAACGAGTTGGGACCCATCAGCTTTTCCTATTTATGACATAATGCTCGTGCCAAATTTCCCGTTTCTATGACACTGGAAAGTGAGAAAAATACATTCTGTACGTAAAATGTGGACGCTAATTCTTTTGCGCATAGAATTGAATAATCGAGTTGGGACCCATCAGCTTTTCCTATTTATGACATAATCAATGCTCGTGCCAAATTTCACGTTTCTATGACACTGGAAAGTGAGAAATACATTCCGTATGTAATATTTGGACGCTAATTCTTTTGCGCATAGAATTGAATAATCGAGTTAGGACCAATTAGCTTTCCTATTTATGACATAATCAATGCTCGTGCCAAATTTCACGTTTCTATGACACTGGAATGTGAGAAAATTACATTCCGTACGTAAAATTTGGACGCTAATTCTTTTGCGCATAGAATTGAATAATCGAGTTTGGACCCATTAGCTTTTACTATTTATGACATAATCAATGCTCGTGCCAAATTTCCTGTTTCTATGACACTGGAAAGTGAAGAAATTACATTCCGCACGTAAAATTTGGACGCTAATTCTTTTGCGCATAGAATTGAATAATCGAGTTTGGACCCATTAGCTTTTACTATTTATGACATAATCAATGCTTGTGCCAAATTTCCCATTTCTATGACATTGGGAAGTGAGTGACTTAGATTATGTACGTTAAATGTTGACGCCAATTCTTTTGTGCTAGAATTGAATAATCGAGTTGAGACCCAATTTCTTTTCCTATTTTGGAGATAATCTATGCTTGCGCCAAATTTCATGTTTCTACGACATTGGGAAGTTGGAGAACTTTTGGCGAGTCAGTCAGTGAGTCAGTCAGTGAGTCAGTGAGGGCTTTCAGCTTTATATGTATATAGACTAGCTGATATACCCGGCTTCGCCAGAGTTAATTTGGTACTGGTGTTTATCTGGTGTTCACACGGAAAATCTTATGAAGTCGTGGTTACTTTAGAGATACTGAGGAAAAACATGTTCACCATTTTGTATAGTTCTCTGCATTACCCAGGAAACACCACGTGGAGGTAACCATGCAACGTTTCCTTCATATAAAATGACATCAGGAAGTGAGAGAATTAGATTACGTACATAAAATTTGGACACTAATTCTTTTGCGCTTAGAATTGAATAATCGAGTTGGGACCCATTAACTTTTCATATTTATGACACAATCAATGCTTGTGCCAAATTTCATGTGTCTATGACATTGGGAAGTGAGAGATTTAGATTATGTATGTAAAATTTGGTCGCTAATTCTTTTGCGCATAGAATTGAATAATGGAGTTGGGACCCATTAGCTTTCCCTATTTATGACATAATCAATGCTCGTGCCAAATTTCCTGTTTCTATGACACCGGAAAGTGAGAAAATTACATTCCGCACGTAAAATTTCGACGCCAATTCTTTTGCGCTAGAATTGAATAATCGAGTTGGGACCCATTCGCTTTTCCTATTTATGACATAATTAGAGATGAGCGAGCACCAAAATGCTCGGGTGCTCGTTATTCGGGACGAAATTATCGCGATGCTCGAGGGTTCGTTTCGAGTAACGAACCCCATTGAAGTCAATGGGCGACCCGAGCATTTTTGTATTTCGCCGATGCTCGCTAAGGTTTTCATGTGTGAAAATCTGGGCAATTCAAGAAAGTGATGGGAACGACACAGCAACGGATAGGGCAGGCGAGGGGCTACATGTTGGGCTGCATCTCAAGTTCACAGGTCCCACTATTAAGCCACAATAGCGGCAAGAGTGGGCCCCCCCCCCTCCCAACAACTTTTACTTCTGAAAAGCCCTCATTAGCAATGGATACCTTAGCTAAGCACCACACTACCTCCAACAAAGCACAATCACTGCCTGCATGACACTCCGCTGCCACTTCTCCTGGGTTACATGCTGCCCACCCCCCCCTGCACGACCCAGTGTCCACAGCGCACACAAAAGTGTCCCTGCGCAGCCTTCAGCTGCCCTCATGCCACACCACCCTCATGTCTATTTATAAGTGCGTCTGCCATGAGGAGGAACCGCAGGCACACACTGCAGAGGGTTGGCACGGCTAGGCAGCGACCCTCTTTAAAAGGGGCGGGGCGATAGCCCACAATGCTGTACAGAAGCAATGAGAAATATAATCCTGTGCCACCGCCATCAGGAGCTGCACACGTGGGCATAGCAATGGGGAACCTATGTGCCACACACTATTCATTCTGTCAAGGTGTCTGCATGCCCCAGTCAGACCACGTTTTTTTATAAATAGTCACAGGCAGGTACAACTGGGAATCCCCAACTCCGCAATGGGAATTCCGTGTGCACCCACAGCATGGGTGGCTCCCTGAAACCCACCCGCTGTACATAAATGTATCCCATTGCAGTGCCCTGGACAGCAAAGCTAACGTCACTTGAAATGCAGGTGGGCTTCGGCCCACACTGCATGCCCCAGTCAGACTGGGGTTCTTTAGAAGTGGACACAGATGCATTTATAATTCCCTGTGGACCCACAGCATGGGTGGCTCCCTGGAACCCACCGGCGGTACATAAAAATATCCCATTGCATTGCCCAACACAGCTGAGGTAGTAATGTCGTGCTTAATGCAGGTGGGCTTCGGCCCACACTGCATGCCCCAGTCTGACTGGGGTTCTTTAGATGTGGTTTCAGATGCATTTATAATTCTCTGTGGACCCACAGCATGGGTGGGTGCCAGGAAGCCACCGGCGGTACATAAATATATCCCATTGCATTGCCCAACACAGCTGAGGTAGTAATGTCGTGCTTAATGCAGGTGGGCTTCGGCCCACACTGCATGCCCCAGTCTGACTGGGGTTCTTTAGAAGTGGTTTCAGATGCATTTATAATTCTCTGTGGACCCACAGCATGGGTAGGTGCCAGGAAGCCACCGGCGGTACATAAATATATCCCATTGCATTGACCAACACAGCGGATGTAACGTCAGCTGTAATGCAGGTGGGCTAAAAATTCATTTGATTACACTGTAGGCGAGGGCCCACAAAAATTGCTGTATCAACAGTACTAATGTACATCCAAAAAATTGGCCATGGCCAACCAAGAGGGCAGGTGAAACCCATTAATCGCTTTGGTTGATGTGGCTTAAGTGGTAACTAGGCCTGGAGGCAGCCCAGTTTAACGAAAAATTGGTTCAAGTTAAAGTTTCAACGCTTTTAAGAGCATTGAAACGTATAAAAATTGTTTAGAAAAATTATGAGTGAGCCGTGTGGCCCTAAGAAAAATTGCCTGTTCGGCGTGATTACGTGAGGTTTCAGGAGGAGGAGCAGGAGGAGGAGGAGGGATATTATACACAGATTGATGAAGCAGAAATGTCCCCGTTTTGGATGGTGAGAGAGAACGATGCTTCCATCCGCGGGTGCAGCCTACGTATTGCTTAGGTATCGCTGCTGTCCGCTGGTGGAGAAGAGAAGTCTGGGGAAATCCAGGCTTTGTTCATCTTGATGAGTGTAAGCCTGTCGGCACTGTCGGTTGACAGGTGGGTACGCTTATCCGTGATGATTCCCCCAGCCACACTAAACACACTCTCTGACAAGACGCTAGCCGCAGGACAAGCAAGCACCTCCAGGGCATACAGCGCGAGTTCAGGCCACGTGTCCAGCTTCGACACCCAGTAGTTGTAGGTGGCAGAGGCGTCACGGAGGACGGTCGTGCGATCGGCTACGTACTCCCTCACCATCCTTTTACAGTGCTCCCGCCGACTCAGCCTTGACTGGGGAGCGGTGACACAGTCTTGCTGGGGAGCCATGAAGCTGGCAAAGGCCTTGGAGAATGTTCCCCTGCCTGCGCTGTACATGCTGCCTGATCTCTGCGCCTCCCCTGCTACCTGGCCCTCGGAACTGCGCCTTCTGCCACTAGCGCTGTCGGATGGGAAGTTTACCATCAGTTTGTCCACCAGCGCACTGTGGTATAGCATCATTCTCGAACCCCTTTCCTCTTCGGGAATGAGAGTGCAAAGGCTCTCCTTATACCGTGGATCGAGCAGTGTGTACACCCAGTAATCCGTAGTGGCCAGAATGCGTGTAACGCGAGGGTCACGAGAAAGGCATCCTAACATGAAGTCAGCCATGTGTGCCAGGGTACCTGTACTCAACAGATGGCTGTCTTCACTAGGAAGATCACTTTCAGGATACTCCTCCTCCTCCTCTTCCTCCTCCTCTGGCCATACACGCTGAAAGGATGACAGGCAAGCAGCATGGGTACCGTCAGCAGTGGACCAAGCTGTCTCTTCCCCCTCCTCCTCATCCTCCTCATGCTCCTCCTCCTCCTCCTAAACGCGCTGAGATATAGACAGGAGGGTGCTCTGACTATCCAGCGACATACTGTCTTCCCCCGGCTCTGTTTCCGAGCGCAAAGCGTCTGCCTTTATGCTTTGCAGGGAACTTCTCAAGATGCATAGCAGAGGAATGGTGACGCTAATGATTGCAGCATCGCCGCTCACCACCTGGGTAGACTCCTCAAATTTTCCAAGGACCTGGCAGATGGCTGCCAACCAGGCCCACTCTTCTGTAAATAATTGAGGAGGCTGACTCCCACTGCGCCGCGCAAGTTGGAGTTGGTATTCCACTATAGCTCTACGCTGCTCATAGAGTCTGGCCAACATGTGGAGCGTAGAGTTCCACTGTGTGGGCACGTCGCACAGCAGTCGGTGCACTGGCAGATTAAACCGATGTTGCAGGGTCCGCAGGGTGGCAGCGTGCGTGTGTGATTTGCGGAAATGTGCGCAGATCCGGCGCACCTTTACGAGCAGGTATGACAAGTGGGGGTAGCTTTTCAGAAAGCGCTGAACCACCAAATTAAAGACATGGGCCAGGCATGGCACGTGCGTGAGGCTGCAGAGCCGCCACCAGCTTACGGCCGTTGTCACACATGACCATGCCCGGTTGGAGGCTCAGCGGCGCAAGCCAGCGGTCGGTCTGCTCTGTCAGACCCTGCAGCAGTTCGTGGGCCGTGTGCCTCTTCTCTCCTAAGCTGAGTAGTTTCAGCACGGCCTGCTGACGCTTGCCCACCGCTGTGCTGCCACGCCGCGTGACACCGACTGCTGGCGACGTGCTGCTGCTGCTGACGCATCTTGATTGCGAGACAGAGGTTGCGTAGGAGGAGGAGGAGGGTGGTTTAGTGGAGGAAGCATACACCCCCGCAGATACCACCACCGAGCTGGGGCACGCAATTCGGGGGGTGGGTAGGATGTGAGCGGTCCCAGGCTCTGACTCTGTCCCAGCCTCCACTAAATTCACCCAATGTGCCCTCAGGGAGATATAGTGGCCCTGCCCACCTGTGCTTGTCCACGTGTCTGTTAAGTGGACCTTGGCAGTAACCGCGTTGGTGAGGGCGCGTACAATGTTGCGGGAGACGTGGTCGTGCAGGCCTGGGACGGCACATCGGGAAAAGTAGTGGTGACTGGGAACCGAGTAGCGCGGGGCCGCCACCGCCATCATGCTTTTGAAAGCCTCCGTTTCCACAAGCCTATACGGCAGCATCTCTAGGCTGATCAATTTTGCAATGTGCACGTTTAACGCTTGAGCGTGCGTGTGCGTGGCATCGTACTTGCGCTTGCGCTCAAACTGTGGCGCTAGCGACGTCTGGACGCTACGCTGAGAGACATTGCTGGATGGGGCCGAGGACAGCGGAGGTGAGGGTGTGGGTGCAGGCCAGGAGACGGTAGTGCCTGTGTCCTCAGAGGGGGGTTGGATCTCAGTGGCAGGTTGGGGCACAGGGGGAGAGGCAGTGGTGCAAATCGGAGGCGGTGAACGGGCATCGTCCCACCTTGTGGGGTGCTTGGCCATCATATGCCTGCGCATGCTGTTGGTGGTGCCTCCCCAGCTGATCTTGGCGCGACAAAGGTTGCACACCACTGTTCGTCGGTCGTCAGGCGTCTCTGTGAAAAACTGCCACACCGTAGAGCACCTTGACCTCTGCAGGGTGGCATGGCGCGAGGGGGCGCTTTGGGAACCAGTTGGTGGATTATTCGGTCTGGCCCTGCCTCTACCCCTGGCCACCGCACTGGCTCGGCCTGTGCCCACACCCTGACTTGGGCCTCCGCGTCCTCGCCCGCGTCCACGTCTTATAGGCCTACCCCTACCCCTCAGCATGGTGTATTACCAGTGATTTGATTTCCCAGGCAGGAAAGAAATTGGCGCAAGCCTGCTGTTAAAGGTAGCTGGCTGCGTATGAATTTTTTACTATCTCCACCCACCACACACGTACACAGAACGCTGAGGACTGACAGAGGCAGGGCACATAGAATTTTTCCCTTTTTTTTAAAAAGAAAAGGCCCACTGACTATATTCAATCAATAATATATGTCTTCTGGCCCTGCCTACACAATTTTCTCCCTGTAGTATTACTGCAGGGCGCAATGCTCTGCACAGCCGATTTTGAAAAAAAATAATATGCAACACTGCTAACAGCAGCCTGCACAGTACTGCACACGGTTAAATGTGGCCCTAAGAAGGACCGTTGGGGTTCTTGAAGCCTACACTCACTCCTAACACTCTCCCTGCCTAACCACCACTTCTGTCCCTGGACTATTACTGCAGGGCGCAATGCTCTGCAGACAGCCGATTTTGAAAAAAAAAAATTGTGCAACACTGCTAACAGCATCCTCCACAGTACTGCACACGGATAGATGTGGCCCTGAGAAGGACCGTTGGTGTTTTTGAAGCCTACACTCACTCCTAACACTCTCCCTACAGCAGCTCCGGCACCAGCATCACTGTCCCTCAGCTAACTCACAAGGCATCTGAGGCGAGCCGCGGGAGGGGCCGACTTTTATACTCGGGTGACATCTGATCTCCCCAGCCACTCACAGCAGGGGGGTGGTATAGGGCTTGAACGTCACAGGGGGAAGTTGTAATGCCTTCCCTGTCTTTCAATTGGCCAGAAAAGCGCGCTAACGTCTCAGAGAGGAAACTGAAAGTAACCGGAACATCGCGTGGTACTCGTTACGAGTAACGAGCATCCCGAACACGCTAATATTCGCCCGAGCATCAAGCTCGGACGAGTACGTTCGCTCATCTCTAGACATAATCAATGCTCGTGCCAAATTTCACGTTTCTATGAAATTGGGAAGTGAGTGATTTAGATTATGTACGTAAAATTTTGACCCCAATTCTTTTGCGCATAGAATTGAATAATGGAGTTGGGACCCATTAGCTTTTCCTATTTATGACATAATCAATGCTCGTGCCAAATTTCCTGTTTCTATGACATTGGGAAGTGAGTGATTTAGATTATGTACGTTAAATTTCGACGCCAATTCTTTTGCGCTAGAATTGAATAATCGAGTTGGGACCCAATTTCTTTTCCTATTTTGGAGATAATCTATGCTTGTGCCAAATTTCATGTTTCTACGACATTGACAAGTTGGAGAACTTTTGGCGAGTCAGTCAGTGAGTCAGTCAGTGAGTCAGTCAGTCAGTGAGGGCTTTCAGCTTTATATATCTATATATATAAAGCTGAAAGCCCTCACTGACTCACTCGCCGAAAGTTCTCCAACTTCCCGATATTGGAGAAACATGAATTTTGGCACGAGCATAGATTGTCTCCAAAATAGGAAAAGTAATTGGGTCCCAACTCGATTATTCAATTCTAGCGCAAAAGAATTAGCGTCGAAATTTTACGTACATAATCTAAATCTGTCACTTCCCAATGCCTTAGAAACTTAAAATTTGGCACGGGCATTGATTATGACATTAATAGGAAAAGCTAATGGGTCCCAACTCCATTATTCAATTCTATGCACAAAAGAATTAGCGTCCAAATTTTACGTACGGAATGTAATTTTTTCACTTTCCGGTGTCATAGAAAGTGAAATTTGGCACGAGCATTGATTATGTTATAAATAGGAAACGCTAATGGGTCCCAACTCGATTATTCAATTCTAGCGCAAAAGAATTGGCGTCAAAATTTTACGTGTGGAATGTAATTTTTTCACTTTCCGGTGTCATAGAAACTGGAAATTCGGCAAGAGCATTGATTATGTCATAAATAGGAAAGGCTAATGGGTCCCAACTCGATTATTCAATTCTAAGTGCAAAAGAATTAGTGTCCAAATTTTATGTATGTAATCTAATTCTCTCACTTCCTGATGTCATTTTATATAAAGGAAACGTCGCATGGTTGCCTCCACGTGGTGTTTCCTGGGTAACGCAGAGAACTATGCAAAATGGTGAACATATTTTTTTTCCTCAGTATCTCTAAAGTAACCATGACTTCATAAGCTTTTCCGTGTGAACACCAGATAAACACCAGTACCAAATTAACTCTGGCGAAGCCGGGTATATCAGCTAGTATAGATATAAGGGTGTATAGATTATTGGCTAAGAAATAACTTTCCCAAGCTCAAAATATCACATTTGGCGTAAACAGATTGGAATTTGCAGATGGGAACAAACACAATTAAAGGATAACCCCTACACACTCGGCAATTCTTAATGCATCCTGATACCATTTTAAAGATAATTTGGTGAACAAACATCCTTTGCACAGATTACTAATGTACGTGACTTTACAAGTCAGCACATGGTTCATGAACAGGGCAGTGTGTTCTTCTCTGAAGGCCTTAAAGGCCTCTGCAGAGTGAACCAATGTCTATGAACCAAACTAAATCTCTCACAATGGCATAGCTGCATGCCAGTATTTCCTTCAAAAAACAGTCTAGCCAAAGAGCCAACCCTACAACTGATCAAATTGGTACTTCATTACAATTACTTTAAATTTAGGAAAGACATACCTGTAGTTTTTGAGCAGCAACAAGGGGAGCAAGATATTGCCATGATGCCACAAAGCTCTATTGTGAGTTCTAATTTTATTATTCTTTGTGGCTGGCAATTAATTGATTTGTTTTGTTTGGACGCCAGTATTTGTCGTAGATTTCCTTTTGTGATTAAAGGTTGGGGGACAGTGCGCACCATCCGAAGTAATCAGTCTGACACAAGTTCAACTTATGAAGACTTCCTGTTTATTCTTGGGCGTTTAGCCTCTTTCATAAAGTTTAACATATCTGCCCTTTTGGGGCAGGCCAAAGGTTACATAGATACAGCGTATTGTTTGATTATTGGATAAGCGTCTTCCTTCATCTGGTCATCTGGTATTGCCCGTCACGTGGTAGCAGTCTGGAGAGGGTGGAGACTGTCTCATACCCCACGTGTAGTCCGGCCGATATGATTGGAGGCCATATCATGAATTAGTAATTGCCTAAATCTCTCATGTTATTTGCATATGTTTCCAGTAAAATTGCTTGGGTTATTATTGCGGTATTCTAAAAGCGGTACTTGTCTTAAATGCAGTTATCTGTCTGATCCCTACTTCTTCTAAAGTTATAAAACAGATGGAAAAATATAGCGTGTTTATATTAAATTTCATCTCTGTCAGCAGAGTTTAGGAAAAAAAAAATGGAAGTATACATATTGCGTAAATGTATCAGAATAGAAGGCAACATGACATTTGGTTATACAGAATGTTAACTCACGAATACAGGTTCGTTGTTCACTACCAAAGGCCCACAGTCCAGAATATAGATATATTGGGTTTCCACTACATGTTCATGGGCACAATTTGTAGTTGTAAGTGGTGAGGTGTGGAATAATACACAGAGCCAGATATTTTGCTTAAATTGTTGTAACCACGATATTATTAAATAAGTCAGTTTCTTCATCACGCATAATAACTGATACACAAATTGCAACAATGTAGACACCTGTTTCTAACTCATTTACACACTGGGAGCTTACTCAGAATTTCTTCTCTCTATCCTTTGTATTTATATCTCTTTATTTCTTTATCTCTCTCTTCATAGTTACATCTTTTATTTTTTAATTTTTTATTCACTGTCAAAGCTGTCTCTCCTGCTCAGTTGGGCCTCCTGCAGACGGCCGGATCGGATCCCGCTGCAAGAATACTCGCAGCTGTTTGCGAGCCGTGTCCCTGCAGTGACCCCCGCAGCTCACCTCCTCCTTGCGTCTTCTACGCTCTGCTATGTGCCAGCTGCAGCCCAGCCGGCACATGCGCAGGGCAGAGCCAGCGCATCTACCGTGACGTTTCTGTGCGGGCCTCTGTGAGGCTCGCACAGAAATGGCACATACTGCGATTTGCTTACCGCACGTGTTTTCATGTGGTCAAATCGCAGCTGTCTGAATAGAATTGCATTATCTAATGCAATCCTATGTCAGCGGGCACCGGTGGAAATTCTATGGGAAATCTCGCTGTAGAATTTCCACCTGTGTGCAGGAGCCCTTACGGTTTCTCAGATTTCTCTCGTTTCTCTCTTTCTCTCTCTGTCAGGGCTGATCCCTGTCTGTTTTCACTTCTCTCTCCTGCCTGGCACTTTCTTTTCTCCTGTCTGGCGCTTCTTTTTTCTGGCGCTCTCGCTCTCTGCCTGGCGCTTCTCTTCTTGGTGCTCCTTTACCTGTCACCCCTCTTTTCTCACTACATTTTACTCTGTGCAGGAAAAAGCGTTTTTCAATATCATGTTATGCACGGTATCCTGCTCCGAATTTTGCTATGCAAATCTGCCCTTTGTGCAGCTGGCCTAATACTAAATTTTCCTTAACTTATTATAGTCAAATGGGTTTTTCACAACTGACAGCGCTGCTCACTCAGAGGCCTTGCTCAGACGAGTGCTGTTTTAGCACAGTATAGGGGCATGAAAAGATTACAGCTATACTGCACTAAAGATGAATTAGCCTGTTCACACGATCTGAAATGCATGGGGTGTGTTTTCCAGCTCCCATAGGAGTCTATGGAAAGCACGTACCAAAGATAGGTCAGGTCCTATCTTTTCTCGCACCACGGAGCTTAGTTGCGACCTACAGTCGTATATCCTATCTTTGTTAGGTGCAAGGATTTAGCAGATCTAAAATTCATTCATCTGAACAGTTCTATAGGAAACCATTGGTTCTTATAGTAGCACTCTTTTCACACGCCTCTAATGCACAAAAAAAAGTGCATATGTGAACGAGGCCCGATAGAGTTTTTTGTAGAGTGGACAATTGTCAAAAAAAGAAAAACATGTACGATTTTTATTCAGATCTTTATTGAAAAGACACAAAATTCAAGTAAGTATTTAGATTTGGGACAAAACAAATTAGAACCTAGAAAAATTCTTACTTAAAATGAATATACAAATAATGATGGTAATGGGAGCGATGAGCCTGATGCTCTGATAGCAATTATTCCATATTTGGCTTCACATTAGTGAGGTATAGTCTCAAATCTCTGTCTAGTGATTTGCAATCAATATATATATTTTTTTTTTTGTAAGAAGATTGGCACCCGCGCTAAAACACTTTTCCACAAGGTAGGGAGATGGAAAAGCTATCAAAAACTTTGTTGTGATAGTGCATAATGCAGGATAAGCAGCAGGTACACGCAAAATGTGTTGCTGCCGGTATGAAAACTTGTAAAAACTTGCACATAAACATAGCACACCACAAAGCAGATAGGTATAGTTCACACAAAACCTCTTGAGCTCTGGCGAATCACGTGAAACTGGTACGCAGTAGAAATTTTATAGGAAAATTAGCCACTGCGCAGGTTTGTTCTGTCTATCGCCAGAGCCCAAGAAGTTTTGCACGAACTTTACATAAACAATTTTATGAAATATCAAAAGGGTAAGTAGTTTCTATGTCTATTATACGTATTATGTACACACAATCTGTGTAAGATGTATTATGTTATTTATAGAATTCCTAAATATTGATGATGACCTGTCTAAATGGAGTCAACTCAGGTAGACCCCCACTTACATCTCATGCACCACCACATTTTTTTCTTGCTGACATGGACCCCCAGCAAGTCAAAATCGACCCCCATATAGACCACTTTGGGAACCACTGCTGGATCATGCAAACTTGCAGGCTGTCAAAGTTGGCATCCCACATGGACCGATACATGTATTGGCAATAAAGGTGTCCACGGAAGTGTGGCAATGTTGTGGAGGCATTTCTGTGACCCCCTCGCTGTTTGCAGCTGAGCTTAATCCTCCTGTCATTGTCCACTACTATGGGTGACCAACTATCATATGCTATGGCCCCCCAGACCATGTGAGTCCCCAAACTAAACCTGGATTCATTGCTGAGGACAGCGCGTTTCTACTCCGTTGAAATCCAGTTTCATCGTTCGTGACACCACTACAACCAGGGTTATAATAAAGCTTTTATGCTGCCCCTGCCCACTGCTGGCCGCTCTGTGAGCGAGCCAGTGATACTCGCTCCATTTGTCAAGTGTAAATGGGCCTTAAGATGTAATTTCATGCCGAGTTTTGCAGCGAATCAACTTCTTCTGGGTGCTGGACTTTTTTTTTTTTTTTTATAAAGAGTGTATAATGCCTAAGTTATTACTTACATGCAGAGGGCTGCAGCTGTTGTATAGAATACTACAGGTTATTGTGTAGTTCATGCAACACTATAAGGTAAGTGGGAATTTTATTGTGGGCAATTCTGCCCATCTCTGGTGCTTCTGAGTTGCATCCAAAGAACACCATACCTACTGTGAAGCATGGGGGTGGCAACATCATGCTTTGGGGTGGTTTCTCTACAAAGGGACCAGAACAAGTGATCCGTTACATGAAAGAATAAATGGGGCCATGTATCGTGAGAGTTTGAGTGCAAACCTCCTTCCATCAGCAAGGGCACTGAAGATGAAACGTGGCTGGGTCTTTCAGCATGACAATGATCCCAAGCACACCACCAGGGCAATGAAGGAGTGGCTTCGTAAGAAGCATTTCAAGGTCCTGGAGTGGCCTAGCCAGTCTCCAGATCTCAACCCTATAGAAAACCTTTGGAGGGAGGTGAAAGTCCATGTTGCCCAGCGACAGCCCCAAAACATCACTGTTCTTGAGGATATCTGCATGGAGGAATGGGCCAACATACAGCAACAGTGTGTGCCAACCTTCTGAGGACTTACAGAAAACGTTTGACCTCGGTCATTGCCAATAAAATATATATTACAAAGTATTGGGATGAACTTTTATTATTGACCAAATACTTATTTTCTACCATAATTTGCAAAATAATTAGTTAAAAATCAGACAATGTGATTTTTCTGGATGTGGTTTCTCATGTTGTCTCTCATAGTTGAGGTCTACCTATAATGTCAATTACAGGCCTCTCATCTTTTTAAGTGGAAGAACTTGTACAATTGGTATCGGACTAAATACTTTTTTTCCCCACTGTATCTAACTGTCCTGTTTTACAGCTTTCATTTGTTCTTAACTGCAACTTTGTTTCTCACTGTACAATTACTTAGTTTCACTCTCTAACACTGTCTAAGGCTTCTTTCACATGAGCATCTATTGGCCGGCCATTTTACAGCCGGCCAATATGCGCTGTGATGTGATGCATTGGATTACAATGCATCAGATCACATGGGCATATTTGCAAGACGTAAAAACGCCCGGCCGGCCAATATAGCGCTGAACATTTTTACGTCGAGCCCAAAGCATAGTTCTGGAACTATGTTTGGGCCGGAATACGTAGGGCCGCTACATGGGCTCCTATGGGAGCCCATGGCAGCGGTCGTAGGTGGGAGAGAGTTTAGCAGCGTGGCTGCTAAACTACCTCCCTCTGTTCTCCCCTTCCCCGTACAGGCTTACCTCTCCTCCCCGCTCGGTCTGTGCAATGGGAGGGGGAGGGGCAGAGCTAAGCGTCGATATGCCCCGCCTCCTCCCATTGATGGCTATGGACAAGGGGTAGGATGTAGGCGGAGCTAAGTGGGTGCCTTGTCCCCGTCCCTTGTTCATAGCCATCAATGAGGGGAGGCAGAGCTGATCGGTAATTAGCTCCGCCCCTGTTCCACCGCCTCCCATTGCACAGACCGAGCGGGGAGGAAAATAGGTAAGCCTGCGATGGGGAGGGAGGGGAAATGGGCAATGGCCTGGTGAGGTCAGTGCATTTGCGCCGGTCTCACCCGGCCATATGAACAGGCGCACAAACGTTTGATTTGTGCACCCATTCACCAGTTTTTTTGCCCCCAATGTAGCGTATATTGGCCAGGCGTTAAAACAGCCGGCCATTATGTGCTCGTGTGAAAGAAGCCTAACTGGTAAACAACTCCTCTGATCTTCTCTTGAATAACAACTGAACTCTCAAGAATCTGGATGGAGTTATTTACAGATTCTAGGTCCTCCCCTGAGCATAGATCTCAGCGGCTAAGCAGGGGCCTAGTCTATCCTATAATTGGGAGTTATGCCACCAATCAGTTCTAGAAGTGTAAATTAAACTGACATGCATACACTTAAAGAATGTTTACTGTTTATTTATGTTATATATGGGTCATCATTACACATATTCAATTTATATTATACCACAGGGAGACCTTCTGGGTCCTGTGAAACTACTTTTCTGCTTCTGTAAGGCCCATTTACACCAGCCGATGATCGCTAAAAGATCGCTGAAAGGACAGTTTAAGTGACAGCTTTGAGTGATCATTTTGCATAAACTATTAAGTAGCTACTCAGCTACTTAATAGCAATTAGGTGTGCAAATGAAGCCTTCACTAAATGCAGTTATTAGCCCTGGGGCTATTATCTGTGGTCAGATCCTTTGTTCTCCATGGGGAAACAATGTTATCAGCACTCCTGGTGGAGAACTGCTGATAAGACTGAACCACGATTTTTAGGTCAGACTGAATTTAATGATCAGCTAGCAGTGCCCAAAAAGCACACAATTGGTGCGCGTTTAGACGGGGGAATGATCACTGAAACGATCGTCGATTAGCGTTTTTTGGTTTTTTTTTAGCAATCATCGGCTGGTGTAAATGGGCCTTAACAGGGGAGTCAAGCTCTCGACTATCCTCCTGTGATTATTCAACTCCATCTGTTCTGTGGATTCATAATGGGTTAGGAAAGAATACAAATAAACATAGTGAGTCTCAAATTGCATAAATATACCTTAACTTCTTCCCGCCACAGGGTGCAACTGTATGTCCTGGCAGGGAGGTACTTAGTGCAACAGGGCGTACAGTTACGCCCTGAGGATAGCGCAAGATCAGAAGACATCTTACGCTATCTGGCAGCGGGAATCGCCTGTCCACGCTGTTCACCCCTTCCCCACCGCGATCTATGTGAAGGGTTCACAGAGGGAGCATGCTTTCTCTGCGACATCATTGGACTCTTGCGATATAATCGTAGAGAGCTCGACAGGTTACCATGGTAACAGGATGCCAGTTACTGGCGTCCTACATTGCCAGTGCCTGTGATCGCTAACACACGTCCTGCAATGCCTTGTCATAGCGATCTTAGGTGCTATAGTGCCCTACAGGGACATTAAAAAAAAAAAAAAAGATAAAAATAATGTTAATAAAAAAGAAAGATGTAAAAAAAAAAAAAAAAACCCTTTTTATGCTTTTTCTTATATTAGCATAAAAATGTTGTTTTTTTTAAAATTAAAATCGCACATATTTAGTATCGTCATATCCGTAACGACGCGTACATTAAGTTGAACACGCTTTTTACCCTGCACTCCAAAAAGCGTAAAAAAAACAAACAATAAATTGAGGCAAAATTCTAACTTAATATTTTGCCTCCCAAAAAAACACACTAAAAAAGTTATAAGAAAAGCCGTATGTACCCCAACATGGTACCAATAAAAACTATGGCTCCTTTCACTCAAAATAAGCCCTCACAGAGCTTCGTCCATGGAAAAATAAAAAAAAGTTTGGTATCATTGTAATCGTACCAACCCGTAGAAAAAAAAAGTATTGTGCCATTTATGCTGGATGATTAACGCTGTAAAAAAATTGATGTGCTTTCTCTCCCTGCTATCATAAAAAATTAATAAAAGTTTTAGAATATAGTCTATGTATCCCAAAATAGCACCAATAAAAACTACATTTCGCCATGCAAGAAACAAGCCCTTATACGGCTACGTTAATGGAAAAATAAAAAAAAGTTATGGCTTTTGAAAAATGGAGATGAAAATCCGCCAAAAATTGTTGCGTTCTTAAGCCCAAAATAGGCCATGTGGTTAAGGGGTTTTGTCAGTAAAATACTATTGACCTATTATCAGGATAGGTTATCAACAGTTGATCGTCTGGGGTCTGTCGCACAGGACCCCAACCAATCAGCTGAGCGGGCACACACTGTCAGCACTGCAATAACACAGAGGTCGGAGCAGAAGCCTCCACACCAACCTCCGTGTAGTGGCCGGCGCTTGTACCTACAGGCACGCCTCTCATTGAAATCAATGGGAGCTGTGCCTGCAGTTACAAATGCCCTCCACTATAAGTAGGTCTGTGCGGAGGTTTTCCCTCTGACCTCTGTATTTGGAGCAGAAGTCTCCGTACCGACTTCCCATGTAGTGGCTGGTGCTAGTGCTAAAGTAGGTAAAAATAGTGTTCCAATATGCAGAAGCACCATAAATAGGCAGAACTGCCCACAATAAAATTTACACTTACCTTATGGTGTTGCATGAACTATGTTGATTAACCCCTTAGTGACAGAGCTTTTTTGCTTTTTTCCATTTTTGTTTTTTCCTACTCCCTTTTAAAAAATCGTAGCTCCTTTATTTATCCATCGACGTAGCTGTATGTGGGCTTGTTTTTTGCGGGATGAGTTGTATTTTTCAATGGCACTATTTATTGTACCATATAATTTACTGAAAAACATTAAAAAATTCTAAGCGGAGAGAAATGGAAAAAAAAACGACATTTCACCATCTTTCGGTGCGTCCTGTTTATACGGCGCACAAACTGCAACAAAAACGACCTGATATTTTTATTCTATGGGTCAGTACGATTACTACGATACCAAACTTATATAATATTTTTTTTGCGGTAGTGCTTTTTTTTTTTTTTAAGATATTTAATTTTTTTCAATTTTCTGCGGTCATTTTGTGCGCGCAATACCTTTTTTATTTTTTCGGCGACGTAGTTGAGCAAGGGCTCATTTTTTGTGGGATGTCCTGTAGTTTCCGATAGTATCAATTTGGAATACATACGACTTTTTTTTTTTTTAATCAATTTGTTCTTTATTGATTTTGTAATTTTTTTCCCTTTAGAAAGGGTACAAATAAAACATACATACATTGCTTTCGCACGTCTGTACATATCGTTGAAGACAAACTGTTTGTATTAAACAAAAAATTGAGTAACTTACTCTTTGTCTAGAGTCTTTGTGCTTTCCATAGCTTTAACTTGAACGAAGAGCAGGTTAATTAAGCAGTAAAATAAGAATTAGTTCTGCTGGGAACAAAATTACATTTATCCTTGTGCATTACATCTTATAATTTTTAAACCAGTAATAAACGACAGGGTAACAATAAGGTGTGGAGGGGGAAGGGGAGAAGGGAAGGAAGGAAGGAAAGAAAGGAAGGAGGCTATGACAATATTATGTCCATTATCAAGCTTCACCTGTTGCGCCAATTAGATTTGCAACTCAAATTTCTGTTTTTTTTTTTTTTTTTTTTTATATATTATTACTTATTTTCCCTTCAACACGGGTGCATATGAAACAAACAAACATGCTTACTTTGCTAATGGAAGTTTCGCGTATATCAGTCGAATGAAGCTGTTTACCATAAGCAGAAAATTTATAAAACTTACCCTTTATGAATATTCTATTCTATATTTAGCGTTCAGGTAGTAATAAGGTATGGAGTGGGGAGGAGGGGGGGGGGGAGGGAGACGGGGAAGGAGAGAGGGATAGGAAGGGGGAACTGCTTTGAAAATATTATTTCAATAATCATACATTGGCTATAAGGTCAAGTGGATTTGTAGCCAGGGATTCCATTTGTTTTGATATTTTACGAATTCTCCATTTTTTAGGGCATATAGTTTCTCATATGTGCTGTGGTCAGTTAGGGACTGTATTAATTCCGGGATGGTGGGGACGTTAGCCGCTCTCCACCTCCTTGAGATCAAGAGCTTGGCCACCAGGAGGATATGGCCCAGTAACTTTTTCATAGGATGTGGAATACTTTTGTTATTCAGTAATAGAATAGCTAATTCAGGGGATCTGGGAATGGACACCTTCGAGATTCTTCCCAAGAGAGAGAAGACCCCATCCCAGAAGTGTGAAAGCTTTGGGCACTCCCAGAATATATGAAGAATACTGCCCCTGTGGCCACAGTGTCTCCAGCATCTGTCATCAGATTTCGTGAACGCTCTCGCCAAAACCATTGGCGTGAGGTACCATCTAGTCACCACTTTAGTGTGGACCTCTAAGATATTCGCATTGGTAGATGCACTGTTTGCCCACTTGAAGGCAGATAGCCAATCTTCTGGGGAGAATTTCCCCCCCAGATCTCTCTCCCAGTTAAGAATATGTGCGCGCTTCACTCCACCCATGTCACCCGAGAGTCTGTCGTAACAGGCTCTCACTTGGGAACGAGACATCGGGTAGGGGTCATTCATGGTATCTAGGAGGTCACCCGACACTCTCACTTTTTCTATTTTAATAGAGTTCAAAACAGATCTTATTTGGAGATATCTAAAGGCCTCCCTCGGGGGCAGACCATATCTCACGCTCAAATCTTGAAACGAGACCAACTTGTCCTTTTTTACTATGTCGTCTATGTATGTGATTCCGTTTTTAGTCCAACTCTCCAAGTGGAGATTGGGGACAAGGTATTCTAGTGTGGAGATGGGGATATTATCCACTTTTTTCCCCTCACAGCGGTTAGTGTTTTGGGCCAGCCATGACCATGAGTCTAATGAAGCTTGTATTATAGGGGAAATAGATTGGGGTTTGTATAGTGGGAGCACCGGAGAAGAGAGAGAGGCCAACAGGGAAGCCAAGAGAAGAGGGCGGATAGGCCTTCCCTCATTCATCTGAGTCTCGATTTGCAGCCAGCTTGGGCCTGTTTTTGTTTTCAGCCAATGCCTTGATTGGTTAATATTGGATGCGTGTAAGTATGACCACAGGTTCGGCACCCCTAAACCCCCTTGTTTTCTTTTGAGGAATAAAATGGAGGCAGCAACTCTTGGTCTCTTGCCTCCCCATATGAAGTCTGAGAGTTGTTTTTGGAGTTTTGCTACCACCAACCTAGGAATCGGCAGAGTCACTGTGCGGAATATATATAAAATTTTGGGGAGAATTAGCATTTTATAAAGTGTGACTCTTCCCATCCAAGAGGGTTCTCTCTTCGTTAGAGCTTCCAATTCTATTTGGAGGTTGGCCAGCAAGGGCAAGAGGTTTGTTGGGACCATGTTGGTTAGAGGACTACATAGTTTGATTCCGAGATACGGGATATCCTTACCTCCCCACTTAAAGGGGAACTCTTCCTGGATGCTGCGTTTTAGAGATTTGTCCAAGTTAATAGGGAGAATTTGGGATTTGTCTATATTTAATTTATAGTAAGATACTTTACTAAACTCTTGAATAATTTTATATGTTTCCCTTAAAGATGAGATAGGGTCTGTAAGCAGAAGTAGGACGTCGTCCGCAAAAAGACTTATTTTGTGTTGTCTAATGCCCGCCGATATTCCCCTGACTCTTTCATTAATTCTAATCGCCTCTGCCAAGGGCTCCATAACGAGCGTGAACAGAAGAGGGGATAGGGGGCAACCCTGACGGGTGCCATTCGTTATTTGAAAGGGTTTTGATATAATCCCATCCACTAAGACCCGCGCTGAAGGGGAGCTATATAGGGCTCGAATGGCCCCAAGAATGTTTCCCCCAAAGCCGAACTTTTCTAGCGTGGCGAAGGCGAACCCCCAATGAAGCCTATCAAAGGCTTTTTCAGCATCTAAAGCCAGTAAGACAGTTGGGGTATGGTCCGCCTCCGCCACTGCCATGAGGTTCAGGACTCTTCTAGTGCCATCCGACGCCTGCCTTCCCTTTGTGAACCCCACCTGGTCCCCATGTACTATCTGTGGAAGAATCTTTAACAGGCGTTGGGCTAATATTTTTGAATATATTTTTGTATCGCTATTGAGCAAAGAGATGGGCCGGAAGTTCGCAGGTGAGTTCGGAGATTTCCCTTGCTTAGGGATTGTGACTATAGTTGCGTTCAGCATCTCTTTCGGGAGATTACCTGTAGATATTGCTTTATTAAATGTGTCAGCCAAACAAGGCGCCAGGTCCGGGGCAAAATCTTTATAATATTCATTGGAAAATCCATCCGGACCCGGGGCCTTGTGGGCCTTTAGAGATTTAATTGTATTATGAATTTCCAAACAAGAGACAGGGGAATTTAGCAATTCTAGGTGATCCTCTGTGATAGTGGGAAGATCAATCCCTCCCAAGAAGTTGTTAATTTGTTGGATGTCTGGCTGAGGGGTGGAGACGTCTTTCTTTAGGTTATATAGGTTGGAATAGAAAATGCTGAATTCATCAGCTATAGCCTGAGGATGGGTTATTTTAGTATTTGTTCCATCTTGCTTGACTAGGAATGGGATTTTAGTTGGCGCCTGTCGTTGTTTTATTATCCTAGCCATCAGTCTAGAGGGTTTGTTGTAGGCTGTATAATAGTTCATCTTTGAGAAATTCAAGGTTTTAACGTAATCACCGATCAGCTCCTGTCGGAGATCCCGGCGAAGAGACATCAGTTCTCTATGTAGAACGATTGAGGGGGATAACCTAATGTTTTGCTCCACGTTCGCAATTTTCGCGAGGATGTTATTTATTTGGAGATGTTTCATTTTTTTGTGGTGCGAGCTTATTTTAATTAAAATTCCTCTCAAGTAGGCCTTGTGGGCACACCAGGTGGAGAAAACATCCACTTCCGGGTTGCTGTTTAATGAGAAGTACTCAGTAAGTGCTTCTTTAATGAATTTTTTGTGCTCCGGAAGTCTCATAAGAGGAACATTAATTCTCCAACTCCCAAGGGACGGGGGGGCCCGTGCAGTTTCCAATGTGAGAAAGACGGGAGAGTGGTCCGACCATGTGGTCACACCCACGTCCGCGTTCTTTACTGCTGGAAGGGTCCACTTATCCACCAGAAATAAATCAATCCTCGAAAAGGATCTGTGGCGAGGGGAGTAGTATGTGTACTCTCTGGAAGTGGAGTTAAGGCATCTGTAGGAGTCAAAGAGCGCTTGTTTGTGTAACCAAGGCGAGAGCATATGAGACGTCCTTGTGGTTGGGTTGGAAGAGTCAAGCTGTCTGTCGGGCACAATATTAAAGTCCCCACATACAATGAGTCTGCCCTTTTGGGCTTTGCGAATTTTTTTTGAGATCTTATTTAAAAAGGAAATTTGTGAGGAATTTGGGGCGTAAACGTTGACTAATGTTAATGGAGTATTATTAAAATTGCCCACTAGTATTATGAATCTACCTTTGGGGTCAAGTATTACTTCTGTAAGTGAGAAATCTATCGTATCTTTAATGGCTATTATTGTCCCCGCTCTCTTCTCCTTGGCGCAGGAAAGAAACATTCCCGGAAATTTTTTATGGAAGAATGAGGGGTGCTTTCCGAGAGCAAAGTGTGACTCTTGAAGGCACAAAATGTCTGTTTTATCTCGGAGCGCATCCCTCCAAACCGCCGACCTCTTGAAGGGGGAGTTAAGCCCTTTCACATTCAATGAGCATATTTTTAACGCCATCATGTCAGAGATAGATACGCGGTGGAATCCTGGACACATACACAATTATTGACTCTTATTTCTTCAGAGGGGGAGAGGCAAACATTAACATGGAAAACATAATTGTCTGGCCTTAGACAAGAAATAACAGGGCCAGAAAACATTATTTTTCTAGAAATAGTAAACATATATCTGTCTAGAAAAAAAAACAAAATTTCTTCACTTCTGACAGTTGAAGAATAATCTCGCAGGAATGAGATCCTGCAAAAGAGTGGGGGGTAATAAAAGTTCACCCAACGAATGAGGAAGTTCAACCTCCAATTTGTGGTGAGATATGTAACTCAGCGGGGTGAGCGAGAATGTGAGCTTTCTTCTTCCATCGGTTCACGGGACCGCTGGTTGGGAGCTTTATTGTGGGCAACCTCGGCAATCTGGAGGCCCCAAGCGGAAAGAGCTTTTTCACCTTCTTCCGGCTTGTTAAAGATATGAGTGATGCCTTCTCTATGAAGGATAAGCTTAGTGGGGAAACCCCATTTGTAAGGCATTTTTTCTCTCCTTAGTGTTGTGGTGACGCGAGAAAATGATTTTCTAGCTTGAATGGTGGAAGCGGATAAGTCCACAAATAATTTAATATCTGAAAACTGTGGAGGAAGGTCATGCATGTTGCGAGATGCAAACATAAGTGCCTCTTTGACATGGAAGTAGTGGATTCGCGCTATAACATCGCGCGGGACATTCTCGTGAAGGAATTTCGGTTTCTGTAGACGATGCGCTCTATCAATAACTAGCTCTTGACTAGGAGTAGAAGGCAGGAGCTTTTTTATTAACTGCATCAAAAAGTCCTTCAGCTCTGCTGGACTGACCTTCTCAGGAATGCCTCTGAACTTAACATTATTGCGGCGATTGCGATCCTCCAGATCCGCCATTTTTATTTTGATCTGATCAACTTCCTCCTCCAGGGCATAATGGGCGTCTATTAACGTATTATGGGAGTTGGTCAATTCACTCATTTTATCTTCTATGCGGGACGTTCTCTCCTCTATTGCATTTATGGAAGAGGTAAATGTAGATGAAAACGTATGTAGGTCCTCCCTCATGGTGGTTCTTAGGGCCAGCATCATCTCTTTTATAAAAACCTCGGATGCGGGTTGATCTAATGTGGGGACCATGTCCAGCAATTCTGTGTTTTTAAATGCAGGCATTAAAGAGTCAACTTCCTCCTCCATCCTTGGTCTCCTCTTTTCAGGACTTGCAGATGGGGAGGAATTATCTCCTGAGGGTGACATGTGGCTGGGCGCCATTTTGGCTGGGGGAGAGGTGCTGCATGTAGTGGGTGCTGGATTGTCACTCACCGCTCCCAGGTCCAGATGACGGCGAGAGTCCCTCCGAGAGGATGCAGGGCCCTCCGGCGATGTCTCCTGGCTCTGTGGAGGCGCTGGAGCGGAGCTGCGGAGATCCTTCATAGAGGAAAGGCGCGCTGCCGACGGGGTCTTCCTGCCGCTGCGGGCGGAGAAGAAGTCCGCTACCGGGACCGGGGAAGCTTTTGCGGTCCTCCGTCTGGTCATCACTGCTTCCTGAAGGTATCGGTGTGACTCCGGGGGAGAAGTAGCGCCCGCTGAAGCTGTGTACGTCGCTTAGGAGGTTGAAGGAGAGCGGAGCTCACAGAATGGCGACCGTCACTTTCCTCGGTTAGGCCACGCCCCCCTACATACGACTTTTTGATCGCTTTTTATTGCGTTTTTTTTCTGGGAGACAGGGTAACTAAAGTGTATTTCTGGCGTTCTTTATTTTTTTCTTCGGACGACGTTCACCGTGCAGGAAAAAAATGTGCTACTTTGATAGATCAGACTTTACGGACGCGGCGATATCAAATACATATTTTTATTTTAGGATTTAGATTTTTTAATAATAGATATGGCAAAAGGGGGGTGATTTAAACTTTTATAACTTTTTTTTTTTAAACAATTAAAAAAAACTGATTCTTCTTTTTACTTTACTTTGAAGTCCCCCTAGGGGACTTTAACATGTGATGCTTTGATCGCTCCTGCAGTATGACGTAATGCTATAGCATGCCAGGCTGCTAACTTCAGTTTCTCGACTCCCGAGCAGGTTAGTGGACCCTGGAATAGAAGATCCTGCTCGACTGCTAGCTGGAGAAGGCCCTGGATTGTTAGGGTCTTCAGTAGGGGACACCAAGGTCTTTTGTTCCACATAGGAGCAATTAGGATTACCGCTGCTCGGCTGACCTGGACCTTTTTGAGGATATGAGGGATCAATGGAAAGGGGGGAAACACATATACCAGATCTACGTCCCAGTTCTGAGACAGGGCGTCTACCCCCCCATCAATTGTCCCTTGGAATGAGGGAATAGAAGCCCTGGCATTTTGTATTTGTCCTTCTGGCAAATGAATCAATCTGCAGTTGCCCCCACTGGAAGCACACTTTGCCTGCTGAGGAAATCTGCAACGGTTTTTGTAGATCCCTAGGATTGCGGAGAGGGATAGCACCATGGATTCTGCCCAGCGTAGTATCCTTGCTGCCAACTGTTGAAGGTGCAGGTGTCGTGTTCCCCTCCTGGTGACAAACAAACAACAAGGCTTTATATTATCTGTCAGGCCTTTTGACATGCCTTCCCCTGAGGTGGGGTTCTACTGCACAAAGGGCCTCCCATATTGCCCTTAACTCCCTGTAATTGGACGAGCATGCAGCTATTCGGGAGTCTCAGGTTCCCTGAAAAGTTAGGTCAGCTATTTACGCTCCCCACCCCCTCTTGCTTGCATCCATTGTGATGGACAGAGGGTTCTCGTGACCAAGGGGTACCTTTGCTAAGGTTACTCTGGGAAGTCCACCAGCATAGGGACTGTTTAACTTGAACAGACAGGCTCACTTTTTTGTCTAGGGAGGTTTGCTGTTTGTCCCAGTGGCCAAGGATGAAGCGTTGCAGCTGTTTGGTATGGACTATCTGTATACAAGCTATTAGTAGGCCCAGAAGTTTAATTGTATCTCTAATGGATACGGTCGTTGCTTGACATAAGGATGAAACTGACTGGATTAAGTCCTTCCTTTTGGACGAGGGAGTCATCATTCCTGGGTGTGGGAATCTAGGAGTATGCCTAGATATATCTTTTGTGTACCCGGGATCAAGTCTGACTTTTGTCTATTTATTATCCACTCCAGGTTATTTAATGTGGACAAGACTACGGACAAGTCTGTGCGTATAGTTTTTGTGGATTTTGACACCAGCAGGAAATCCTCCAGATAAGGAAAAAAATAAGGATTTGATTCCTCCTAAAGTAGGCTATCATCTCTATCACTATTTTCATGAAGACTCTAGCAGCCGTAGAGATACCGAACGTCAAAGCCTTAAACTGGTAGTGATAAATTACATTGCATATTTGCAAAGCAAACCTTGGGCATTTGTGGTGGGCGGCAGGTATTGGGACAGGATAGTATGCATCTTTAAGATCTATGGTGCACATGATGCTCTCGGGATCTGTTGGAGATACGATGGATCTAACAGTTTCCATTTTAAAGTTCCTGTAGGAAATGAATTTGTTTAGGGTCTTGAGATTAAAGATAGTTCAAATAGAGCCGTTAGGTTTTTGATTAACAAGAGGGGGGAATAGAAGCCCTCACCCCTTTCCTGTTCGGGAACCTGCATAATGACTCCTAGATCTTTTAGTTCCTGAATGCCCTTTATCAGATTTTTCTGTTCTTGCAAGGACCCCAGGAGGTTAGGAAGAATCTCTTCGGGGGTACGGAGTTAAACTCTATTTGATATCCTGTTTCGATTATTTGTAGTACCGAGGGTTTGGACATTACCCGCCGTCACTGGCCCACATATCGTGACAGTTTACCCCACACCGTTGGGTCAGAAATTCCTCGGAGTAGGGAGCAAAAAGAAATAGACGACATGCTTGCCCAAATTGCTTCATTAGAACTAACTGTTAAGCTTTCCCAAACAAGAGCCAACTTAGCAAAATTAGATGAACTGAGAAAAGAACTGCGGCTCTCTTTGGAATCTAAATTTAACAAAAAGACTCTATATATGAAACATCTAGTATATGCCCAAGGAAACAAGGGTAGCAAATTCATGATGTCGTTAATCAAAAAAGCCCGGGCTAAAAACCTAATTAGATCGATCAAAACAGATTCTGGGAAGCTGGTCGAAACAACACCAGAAATCGCTAAAGAGTTCCAACTCTTCTACACAGACCTATATAACATACAGGGTTCTAAGCCAGTGGAAGAGATTAATAAAACTAAGGAACGAATAAACTCCTTCCTAAATCAATTGAATATGCCTAGATTGAACAAAGAAGAGGCAAGTACACTGCTATCCCCCGTCTCCCAGAACGAAGTAAATGAACTTTTAGCTTCGTGTCCACCAAATAAGAGTCCAGGCCCAGACGGCCTAACATTGGCCTATTATAAAACCTTGCAAACGGTTCTGGTTCCCAAGTTAACGGACCTATTCAATGCTCTCCTCTCTGGTGCTACATTACCCAAACAAGCACAGGAAGCCCAAATAACGCTAATTCATAAAGAAGGCAAATATGCCACTTTATGTGGCAACTATAGGCCCATATCTCTTATAAGTTTTGATACTAAACTCTGGGTGAAACTCTTAGCCAAGAGACTTGAGGTGTTTCTCCCCCGGTTGATTAATGAGGAGCAGGCTGGGTTTGTGAAGGGGAGAGGGGGCAGAGATAATTGCCATAGACTTCTACATGCGGTCCATTATGCCCAACGCCATAATATCCCACTCGCCTTTATCGGCACGGACGC
Source organism: Eleutherodactylus coqui (assembly GCF_035609145.1). NCBI lineage: Eukaryota > Metazoa > Chordata > Amphibia > Anura > Eleutherodactylidae > Eleutherodactylus > Eleutherodactylus coqui. Next base: position 152,916,257 of record NC_089840.1, read on the forward strand.
CAAAAAGGCGTTTGATAGGGTTAACTGGATCTATATGAAAAGTGTCTTGATTAGAGATGAGCGAGCACCAAAATGCTCGGGTGCTTGCTACTCGAGACAAACTTTTCGCGATGCTCGAGGGTTCGTTTCGAATAACGAACCCCATTGAAGTCAATGGGCGACTCGAGCATTTTTGTATATCGCCGATGCTCGCTAAGGTTTTCGTTTGTGAAAATCTGGGCAATTCAAGAAAGTGATGGGAACGACACAGCAACGGATAGGGCAGGCGAGGGGCTACATGTTGGGCTGCATCTCAAGTTCACAGGTCCCACTATTAAGCCACAATAGCGGCAAGAGTGGGCCCCCCCCTCCCAACAACTTTTACTTCTGAAAAGCCCTCATTAGCAATGCATACCTTTGCTAAGCACCACACTATCTCCAACAAAGCACAATCACTGCCTGCATGACACTCCGCTGCCACTTCTCCTGGGTAACATACTGCCCAACCCTCCCCCCCCCATGACCCAGTGTCCACAGCGCACACCAAACTGTCCCTGCCCAGCCTTCAGCTGCCCTCATGCCACGCCACCCTCATGTCTATTTATAAGTGCGTCTGCCATGAGGAGGAACCGCAGGCACACGCTGCAGAGGGTTGGCACGGCTAGGCAGCAACCCTCTTTAAAAGGGGCGGGGCGATAGTCCACAATGCTGTACAGAAGCAATGAGAAATCCAATCCTGTGCCACCTCCATCAGGAGCTGCACACGTGGGCATAGCAATGGGGAACCTATGTGCCACACACTATTCATTCTGTCAAGGTGTCTGCATGCCCCAGTCAGACCGCGGTTTTTTATAAATAGTCACAGGCAGGTACAACTCCGCAATGGGAATTTAGTGTGCACCCACAGCATGGGTGGCTCCCTGGAACCCACCGGCTGTACATAAATGTATCCCATTGCAGTGCCCTGGACAGCAGAGCTAACGTCAGATTAAATGCAGGTGGGCTTCGGCCCACACTGCATGCCCCAACCGGACCAGGGTTTTTAATTCATAGACACAGGCAGGTGCAACTCCCTATTGTGAAGTCCCTGTGGACCCACAGCATGGGTGGCTCCCTGGAACCCACCGGCGGTACATAAATATATCCCATTGCATTGCCCATCACAGCTGAGGTAATAATGTCATGTTTAATGCAGGTGGGCTTCGGCCCACACTGCATGCCCCAGTCAGACAGGGGTTCTTTAGAAGTGGACAGATGCAGTTACAACTCCCTGTGGACCCACAGCATGGGTGGCTCCCTGGAACCCACCGGCGGTACATAAATATATCCCATTGCATTGCCCATCACAGCTGAGGTAATAATGTCATGTTTAATGCAGGTGGGCTTCGGCCCACACTGCATGCCCCAGTCAGACTGGGGTTCTTTAGAAGTGGACAGATGCAGTTACAACTCCCTGTGGACCCACAGCATGGGTGGCTCCCTGGAACCCACCGGCGGTACATAAATATATCCCATTGCATTGCCCATCACAGCTGAGGTAATAATGTCATGTTTAATGCAGGTGGGCTTCGGCCCACACTGCATGCCCCAGTCAGACTGGGGTTCTTTAGAAGTGGACAGATGCAGTTACAACTCCCTGTGGACCCACAGCATGGGTGGCTCCCTGGAACCCACCGGCGGTACATAAATATATCCCATTGCAGTGCCCAACACAGCTGATGTAACGTCAGCTGTAATGCAGGTGGGCTAACAAATTAATTTGATTACACTGTAGGCGAGGGCCCCCAAAAATTGGTGTACCAACATACTAATGTACCTCACAAAAATTGCCCATGCCCCACCAAGAGGGCAGGTGAAACCCATTAATCGCTTTGGTTAATGTGGCTTAATTGGTAACTAGGCCAGGAGGCAGCCCAGTTAAAATAAAAATTGGTTGAGGTGAAAGTTTCAACGCTTTAATGAGCATTGAAACGTCTAAAAATTGTTTAGAAAAATTATATGACTGAGCCTTGTGGGCCTAAGAAAAATTGCCCGTTCGGCGTGATTATGTGAGGTTTCAGGAGGAGGAGCAGGAGGAGGAGGAGGAATATTATACACAGCTTGATGAAGCAAAAAGGTCCCCATTTTTGATGGGAATAGAGAACGATGCTTCCATCCGCGGGTGCAGCCTACGTATTGCTTAGGTATCGCTGCTGTCCGCTGGTGGAGAAGAGAAGTCTGGGGAAATCCAGGCTTTGTTCATCTTGATGAGTGTTAGCCTGTCGGCACTGTCGGTTGACAGGCGGGTACGCTTATCTGTGATGCTTCCCCCAGCCGCACTAAACACCCTCTCTGACAAGACGCTAGCCGCAGGACAAGCAAGCACCTCCAGGGCATACAGCGCGAGTTCAGGCCACGTGTCCAGCTTCGACACCCAGTAGTTGTAGGGGGCAGAGGCGTCACGGAGGACGGTCGTGCGATCGGCTACGTACTCCCTCACCATCCTTTTACAGTGCTCCCGCTGACTCAGCCGTGACTGGGGAGAAGTGACACAGTCTTGCTGGGGAGCCATAAAGCTGTCAAGGGCCTTAGAGAGTGTTGCCCTGCCTATGCTGTACATGCTGCCTGATCTCCGCGCCTCCCCTGCTACCTGACCCTCGGAACTGCGCCTTCGGCCACTAGCGCTGTCGTATGGGAATTTTACCATCAGTTTGTCCGCCATGGTCCTGTGGTATAGCAACACTCTCGAACCCCTTTCCTCTTCGGGTACGAGAGTGGAAAGGTTCTCCTTATACCGTGGGTCAAGCAGTGTGTACACCCAGTAATCCGTAGTGGCCAGAATGCGTGTAACGCAAGGGTCACGAGAAAGGCATCCTAACATGAAGTCCGCCATGTGTGCCAGGGTACCTGTACGCAACACATGGCTGTCCTCACTAGGAAGATCACTTTCAGGATCCTCCTCCTCCTCCTCCTCAGGCCATACACGCTGAAAGGATGACAGGCAAGCAGCATGTGTACCCTCAGCAGTGGGCCAAGCTGTCTCTTCCCCCTCCTCCTTATCTTCTTCCTCCTCCTCCTCCTCACCGCGCTGAGATATAGACAGGAGGGTGCTCTGACTATCCAGCGACATACTGTCTTCCCCCGGCTCTGTTTCCGAGCGCAAAGCGTCTGCCTTTATGCTTTGCAGGGAACTTCTCAAGAGGCATAGCAGAGGAATGGTGACGCTAATGATTGCAGCATCGCCGCTCACCACCTGGGTAGACTCCTCAAACTTTCCAAGGACCTGGCAGATGTCTGCCAACCAGGCCCACTCTTCTGAAAAGAATTGAGGAGGCTGACTCCCACTGCGCCGCCCATGTTGGAGTTGGTATTCCACTATAGCTCTACGCTGCTCATAGAGCCTGGCCAACATGTGGAGCGTAGAGTTCCACCGTGTGGGCACGTCGCACAGCAGTCAGTGCACTGGCAAATTAAACCGATGTTGCAGGGTGCGCAGGGTGGCAGCGTCCGTGTGGGACTTGCGGAAATGTGCACAGATCCGGCGCACCTTTCCGAGCAGGTCTGACAAGCGTGGGTAGCTTTTCAGAAAGCGCTGAACCACCAAATTAAAGACGTGGGCCAGGCATGCCACGTGCGTGAGGCTGCCAAGCTGCAGAGCCGCCACCAGGTTACGGCCGTTGTCACACACGACCATGCCCGGTTGGAGGCTCAGTGGCGCAAGCCAGCTGTCGGTCTGCTCTGTCAGACCCTGCAGCAGTTCGTGGGCCGTGTGCCTCTTATCTCCTAAGCTGAGTAGTTTCAGCACGGCCTGCTGCCGCTTGCCCACCGCTGTGCTGCCACGCCGCGCGACACCGACTGCTGGCGACTTGCTGCTGCTGCTGACACATCTTGATTGCGAGACAGAGGTTGCGTTGGAGGAGGAGGAGGAGGAGGAGGAGGAGGAGGAGGGTGCTTTAGTGGAGGAAGCATACACCGCCGCAGATACCACCACCGAGCTGGGGCCCGCAATTCTTGGGGTGGGTAGGACGTGAGCGGTCCCAGGCTCTGACTCTGTCCCAGCCTCCACTAAATTCACCCAATGTGCTGTCAGGGAGATGTAGTGGCCCTGCCCGCCTGTGCTTGTCCACGTGTCCGTTGTTAAGTGGACCTTGGCAGTAACCGCGTTGGTGAGGGCGCGTACAATGTTGCGGGAGACGTGGTTGTGCAGGGCTGGGACGGCACATCGGGACAAGTAGTGGCGACTGGGAACTGAGTAGCGCGGGGCCGCCGCCGCCATCATACTTTTGAAGGACTCCGTTTCCACAACCCTATACGGCAGCATCTCCAAGCTGATAAATTTGGCTATGTGCACGTTTAACGCTTGAGCGTGCGGGTCCGTGGCGGCGTACTTGCGCTAGCGACGACTGGACTCTGCGCTGACAGACATTGCTGGATGGGGCCGAGGACAGCGGAGGTGAGGGTGTGGGTGCAGGCCAGGAGATGGTAGTGCCTGTGTCCTCAGAGCGGGGTTGAATCTCAGTGGCAGGTTGGGGCACAGGGGGAGCGGCAGCGGTGCAAACCGGAGGCGGTCAACGGCCTTCGTCCCACCTTGTGGGGTGCTTGGCCATCATATGTCTGCGCATGCTGGTGGCGGTGAGGCTGGTGGTGGTGGCTCCCCGGCTGATCTTGGCGCGACAAAGGTTGCACACCACTGTTCGTCGGTCGTCTGCACTCTCAGTGAAAAACTGCCAGACCTTTGAGCACCTCGGCCTCTGCAGGGTGGAATGGCGTGAGGGGGCGCTTTGGGAAACAGTTGGTGGATTATTCGGTCTGGCCCTGCCTCTACCCCTGGCCACCGCACTGCCTCTTGCAACCTGCCCTGCTGCTGCCCTTGCCTCCCCCTCTGAAGACCGGTCCTCAGTAGGCGTAGCAAACCAGGTGGGGTCAGTCACCTCATTGTCCTGCTGCTCTTCCTCAGAATCCTCTGTGTGCTCCTCCCTCGGACTTACTGCCCTTACTACTACCTCACCGATAGACAACTGTGTCTCATCGTTATCGGCCTCCTCACCCACTGAAAGGTCTTGAGACAGTTGCCGGAAGTCCCCAGCCTCATCCCCCGGACCCCGGGAACTTTCCAATGGTTGGGCATCAGTCACGATAAACTCCTCTGGTGGGAGAGGAACCACTGCTGCCCAATCTGAGCAGGGGCCCGAGAACAGTTCCTGGGAGTCTGCCCGCTCCTCAGAATGTGTCATTTTCATGGAGTGAGGAGGCTGGAAGGAAGGAGGAGCAGCAGCCAGAGGATTCTGAGTTGCAGCAGTGGACGGCGCAGAACTGTGGGTGGACGATAGATTGCTGGAAGCACTTTCTGCCATCCATGACAGGACCTGCTCACACTGCTCATTTTCTAATGAAGGTCTACCGCGTGGACCCATTAATTGTGCGATGAATGTGGGGACGCCAGAAACGTGCCTCTCTCCTAATCGCGCAGCAGTCGGCTGCGACACACCTGGATCAGGAGCTCGGCCTGTGCCCACACCCTGACTTGGGCCTCCGCGTCCTCGGCCGCGTCCACGTCCTCTAGGCCTACCCCTACCCCTCAGCATGTTGTATTACCAGTAATACAGAAACAGAACGCTGTAATTAAATGTGCCGCTTATTGGCCTGTGGTTGGAGGCTGACTTCGCTTACGGAACGCCAGGAAATAATTTTGCGCAAGCCTGCTGTAACACTTAGCTGGCTGCGTATGATTTTGTCGAACTACTACACCCAGCACAGACAGACCCAGAACTCTGAGCACAGTCACAGGCAGGCCAAATAGATTTTTTCCCACAAATTTTTTTGCAAAGGCCCACTGCCTATATTCAATCAATGATATGTCTTCTGTCCCTGCCTAAGCACTTCTGGCCCTGGAGTATGTCACAGAACTGCAGAGTGTTGCACTGTGGACTGCAATACAGCGGTGATTTCACAGCCCAGACAGAGCCAGGAAATAATTTGGCGCAAGCCTGCTGTAACACTTAGCTGGCTGCATATGATTTTGTAGAACTACTACACCCAGCACAGACAGACCCAGAACACTGAGCACAGTCACAGGCAGGCCAAATAGATTATTTCCCACAAATTTTTTTGCAAAGGCCCACTGCCTATATTTAATCAATAATATGTCTTCTGTCCCTGCCTAAGCACTTCTGGCCCTGGAGTATTACTGCAGGGCGCAATGCTCTGCACGGCCGATATACCAAAAAAAAAAAAAGTGCAGCACTGCAAAAAGCAGCCTCCACAGTACTGCACACAGTTAGATGTGGCCCTAAGAAGGACCGTTGGGGTTCTTGAAGCCTAAAATACTCCTAACGCTCTCCCTATAGCAGCTCCAACAAGATAGCACTGTCCCTGATCTCTGTCAGAATGCATCTGTGGCGAGCCGCGGGAGGGGCCGATTTTTATACTCGGGTGACACCTGATCTCGCCAGCCACTCACTGCAGGGGGGTGGTATAGGGCTTAAACGTTGCAGGGGGAAGTTGTAATGCCTTCCCTGTCTTTCAATTGGCCAGAAAAGCGCACTAACGTCTCAGAGATGAAAGTGAAAGTAACCTGAACATCGCGTGGTACTCGTTACGAGTAACGAGCATCTCGAACACGCTAATACTCGAACGAGTATCAAGCTCGGACGAGTACGTTCGCTCATCTCTAGTCTTGATCCATCTCAACTTCCCCTCAGAATATGTGACCGCCATCTTTTCGCTCTATTCCAATCCGCATGCAAGAATAAAAGTCAATGACTGAATGTCCCATCCATTTGAAATTAAAAATGGAACACGGCCGGGATGCCCTCTCTCCCCCTCTATATTCATTCTAGCCCTCGAGCCTCTCTTAGTTCAAATTAGGCAAGACCCGAACATAAAGGGACTAGCCATAGGGGATAATCTACTATCATCAGCCGCCTTTGCAGACGATATCGTTTTTTTAATCACTAATCCCAGAGAGGGCTTAACCAGACTAGTGGAACTCTTGAATGGTTTCGGAGAACTCTCAAACTTTAAGATAAACTTTCACAAGTCTACAGCATTAAATATTTCAATAACCCTGACCCTCTCCAGAACCCTCTCCTCGACTTCTCCATTTACATGGTCGGAGACCTCATTGGACTATTTGGACGTTACAATAACTAAAAGACCAGAAGATTTATTCACGAAAATTTTCATACCAGCTCTAAACAAACAAAAAACCTCTTGAGAACTTACGATATTCCGACCATATCGTGGTTCGGTAGGAAGAACATTCTGAAAACATATATTCTTCCCATAATTCTCTACAGAATTAGAATGCTTCCTATGCATATCCCTTCAAGCTTTTTTAAATCCCTGCGTACAATTTTTTCGGGTTTCGTTTGAAGGCAAGGAAGACCGAGGCTGGCATATAGCCTCCTGATCAGAAGAGGAGCAGAGGGTGGCATTGATCTCCCCAATATACCAGATTACTACCGAGCATCCCAGTTAAGTTACTGGATGAACTTGGTGTACCCGGTGAGGGATGGTCTGCTTCAAACTTGGCAAGTGGACTTAGTGGGAAAACACTAGCTGAAACTCTCTGGCTCCCAGAGAAAACAGCTACAGAGCAAGGAATTTCAATCCCCTTCTGAGAGGCCCCTGCAAGGTATGGAATGGTTTGAGGGGTAAACTGGCCCCAAACCCGTCCCCAACCACTCCACTTAATCTAGTTCACAAACTACTAGGCGGCAAATCGGACCCAGCCATCACTTCGTGGTGGAAGAAACTGGACAAGTACTGTATAGGCGACTTGCAGGCGTTGGCCCATCTTCCTCCAACAGAGATCTTACAAGCTCTTCTACCCTCTCATAAACTCTCATTTCTACAACAGGCCTCGCTAACCAGAACATTAGGAGACTTTATTAAAACTTTTAAATCTACCAGACCTTTACTACCATTTGAGAGCAACTTAAGTAGCAAAAACAATAGCTCAAGGAAAATCTCCTGGATCCACAAAAACTATATTGCCCCCCGTTATGATGGCAGGCCAGCCTTCATCTCCTCTTGGGAGAGAGAATTGAGCATAGCACTTACACAGGAAGAGGTCAAATCAATACTAGGGACCTCATTTGGTATCTCCCCCTGCATTCTATCTCAAGAATCCCATTATAAGTTACTTGTACGGTGGTATAAAACTCCGCAATGGCTCCACGCGTACAAATTATCTGATCTAGACAAATGTTGGAGGTGCAGAGGAGAGGTTGGTTCATACCTACACTTATGGTGGAGCTGTCCGTCCCTGCGGTCCTTTTGGAAAGGGGTGGAGGAGGTGTTGGGCAGGATTAAACTAAATTTCTCTTTGGCGCCCGAGGTACTGCTCCTATGGAAGCCCATTGTGTTGTTCCAACCCCGCAAAGATAAACTGATAGCCTTTCTCATGGACGCAGCAAAGGCCCTGATTCCCCTACTCTGGCAGTGCGATACACCTCCCTCCATGAAACAATGGAAAGAAAAGGTTGACAAAATTTACAATTTGGAAGAGCTATTGAGCAGGAACAGAGGCACATATGATAAGTTCACCAAGATATAGAACCCATGGCGGAGTCTGAGGCTCTTGGACATTTTTACGAACTAAAGGCGCATCCCCTACCCCCCCCCCCCAATCCCCCCCTGTCTGGCCTTCCCTCTTGACCTGCTACCCCACCCCTTTTCCAGAAGAGATATTAACGAGGCAATTTTTTTCACCGTACATGATGTTATGCTTTTTATTGTTATGAACAATGCTAATTCTCTTAGACGGAGGTATTCTTAAAGATATCACAGCATCGCATGTCATAGTCACTCCAAAAGTTAGAACTAACATCCACAAAGTGAATAGATGTGGAAGTGTCTATATCTCAAAGTGGTGTTAATGCTGATCATTGCATGTCCTGTATTGAAAAATCTCAAATAAAAATTGATTTGAAAAAAAAAAAAATCCTTGGAGTTCCTTACCCCGACCTTCTTTGGGGTACAACCACCTCCCTGTTTTCCCTTTGGTCTCTGGGGGTGGCTGCCACGTCCTTCTTGAGAAAGGTGTTTTTTTATATGACCTATCCGGAAGAATTTTATTCTTGTACCCTGCTTTCTCGAGGATCTTGTCCAGGACATGTCCGAAGATGTATTCCACCTGGAAGGGGATAGCGCATAGCTTGTTCTTCGATGTCATGTCTGCCGACCACAGTTTTAGCCATAGTGCTCGTCATGCAGTGTTACTAAGGACTGCGTTTTTTGCGCCATATCTGACGGACTCCGCTGATGCATCCGCTAGGAAACCTGTAGCCATCTTTAGCAGGGGAAGATAGCTAGCTAACGCCTCTCTGGGAGCCCGTTCCTTTATTGAGGTCTCCATTCGGTTTAGCCACAGAACCATAGACCTGGCTGCAGATGTTACCTCAATGTTGGCTTCAATGGTGAAGGAAGTCGCTTCCCACACTTTCTTCATCGGTCCGTCGACCTTCTTATCCATGGGATCTGAAAGTTGCGATGCATCCTCAAAGGATAGCAGGGTTTTCTTAGCCAATTTGGCTATCTGCATGTCGACCTTCGGGGTTTCTCTAAATACGTGGATATCTTCTGGCGCAAATGCCAGTCTGTTTTTAATCTCTTTCGAGACTGAGAGTCTCATTTCTGGCAACTGCCATTTGTCAGATATGACTTGCTGCAGGGTCTGGTTTATTGGAAAACGCGTTTTCCTCCTGGACCAGAGCTTAGTCTCTCTCACTGCTTTGAGGAGATGTTCCATATCATCGGAAGAGAAGTAATACTTTTTCTCGTCCTCGGCTTGTGACAGCAGGTCTTCTAATTCTCCTTCTGACAAGGGTTCCAGGGACACCTCTGAGATAGAACTCAGCGACTCTGCTGGTCTTGACCTTTTGGAGGACCTTGACGGGCCAGGCTGTGGATGGGGAAGGGATGCCATAGAGGCTTGTAATTCCTCCCTTATCATACCCCTAATATCTGCCTTGAAAGCCGCCCTTTCTTCTGCCAGTATTTTTCCTGTACATTCTTCGCATAGCGATTTTTAAAATAGTTATATTCCAATTTTTTATTGCAGATAACGCACTTCCTAGCCAATTTTTTTAAGGTCCATTTTGCTCTTCGGACCTTCCTTATCAGTTTGAGGGGACCATGCAAAGAATGGGGGAAAGGAGAAAAAAAGGGAACAATATGCATTCAAATCAACCACAGTGATATTACATATTCCTTTTTTGGCATATAGTCACTCACGGTTTGTAGGGTGTCTGCCTCTCCTTCCCGTGCTGAGCTGTCATGTGCCGACATGCTGGAGCACTTCCTTGGGTCTGCAGGGTAAACTCCAGCAGGTGCAAAGCCTCTCATTGAAGGCAGGCACCATTTCCGGGTTTGTGTCGGTAACCATGCCCCCTACATCGTGCACGTGACGTCATCGCTTTGCGCCCCGTGTGGCTGAGAAGGACGCCGCTGTTTCCCCTCTGCCAGGAGGAACAACCGGAGGCCGGAGTTCTCTGCAGCATTTTGACTGGCGGCTTCATGGCGGCGCAGACCAGGAATGCAGGGACAGGAGCGGTGTGCAGACCCGGCCTCTTCCCTGCAGGGGATTTTTGGCACAGCGTGCCCTTGTAAGTACTGTCCCCCGAAACTTGCATCTGGTCACCATAGGGACAGGAAGACACTGAGGAGATGGTGGAGGGGAGCTGCTTTAAGGGCTCTTCCTGTCCCTACCGAGGTCATAGGGCAGCCTCCATATGTAATGGGGCAGTCGGGATGACAACCGGGAAAAAAAAACAGTTTTTAAATTGACACAATTGCCAAAAAAATGAAAATCGTAATTATTTCCTTATGCTTTGCTTAGATTCATTCAAAAAGCGTGGGATCAAAATATGCAGTGCACCCCTAGATGAATTCGATAAGGCGTCTAGTTTTCAAAATGGGGTCATTTGTGGGGTTTCTCCATCATTTTGGCCCCTGAAGAGCTCTACAAGTGTGCAATGGGGCCTACAACACCTTCAAGTGAATTTCTGTTCTGACAGCCACTAGTTGCTCCTTTCATTTTGGGTCCCCTTGTGCATACAGATATGTTAATAAAGGGGTTTCCTTGGATTAAAATATTGTTGACCAATCCTCAGGATAGTTAATAACAGATTGGTGGGAGGGAGCTGGATTCAGGTTCCCCACCATTCAGCATTTGGATGGGCTATGATGCTCATGAGCACTACAAACTCTTCATTGGCCTGTGATGGTCAAATAGCCTATATGCAGCTCAGTTCCAGGCATGTGAATTGTATTGAGGTACAATTTGAAAGAAGTAAAGAAATAGACAATTTAAAGGGTGTCTGTTACAAAAATACTGTTTTCTCTGTCTTTGGATAAATCATATAATCGTAGAGTTGGAAAGTACTTCCAAGGTAATCTGGTTTAATCTGCTGCTTAATGCAGGATTCACTAAATCATCCCAGACAGATGTATGTACAGCCCTGAAGACTTCCATTGAAGGAGAACTCACCATCTCCCATGGCAACCTGTTTCACTCATTGTTCCCCCTCACTGTCTAATATCTAATTTGTGCCTCCTTCCTTTCAGTTTCATCCCATTGCTTCTAGTCTTTCCTTGTGCAAATGAGAATAGGGCTGATTCCACTGCACTGTGACAGCCTGTGGCAAGTGGGGGTTAATTGCCCAGGATCTCTGGCACACTTTTTCCTGCCCAGGGGTGGCAGCACCGCAATGACATCCAGAAACACCAGGTAAAGTCTAAATGCTGGTTCCTCCAGCGTTTATGTCACATCAGCACAGCAACGGTATTCTGCATACAAATACAGTCTAGCATATCATATGCAACTTCACACTATTGTAGGTCACAGTACACACAGCATCAAAATTTTATATGTAACTGCAAGGCATACAGCTTCTCTCAGCATACCCTCCAGGAAGGTGACTTCGCCCCAACAGGTGACGAGCGAGGGGCCGACTACCCCCTGTCCGCTCTGTGCTTGCGGGTCCTTCACAGATCAGCACCAGGTCTACATAGACCTCAGGGCTTCACAGGCCCCAACGGACCTAAGCTCCAACGGCTTCAAGGACAGAGCTTGTGAAGGTGGGGGGAATTTAACCCGAGTAGCTGCTCCCTTACAGGTGCAGGTTAACTAAACCAAACTCTGTAACTGTGCTCAGAGGCCCCCTACAGGCCACTCTTGCTACTGCATTACCACATATCCCCATCCCCATGACAAAGACCATCGGTCTTTTCAAAAGCAACCTAGATCCCTTAGGGTCAAATACTTGGTGAACTATAACAAGGGGCCTATGCTGTCCCTTAACATTTTCTTTTATTTGTCTGACAAGCAGTCTCTGCTTGTCTTCATTGTTATCACATCTCTGCACATCTCTCTAACACTGCGCCCCCACAGCTTGTGGATTAACTTCCCAGTGCCACTCGGCATTCCCTCACACTGTGCGTTTACTTTTACTACTTGTGAATTCCTCTTTAACTCCCGTACATTCTCTGTAACATACACCGTTGAGCGAACCAAGTCCTCAATTTCTTTGCTTATCTGCTTGTTACACCCTTCCGAATTAACCATCATTTCAGGAAACTTTTCTAACTTGGATTTTAAGAGAAGTGCTTTGCTTATTTTTTTCAGCAGCCTCTGCTCCAGCACCATACTGTTCAGCCATTTATCTCTCTATTTGCTTCAGCAGGTCACATTCTTCTACATCTTCAGCAGACATGGCTTTCTTCTCTATTGGGAACTTCAGGCCATGCTCACACTTATATGTTGAGAATGCGTCTTGCACAGCTTCTGTGTTTTCACTCTCCGTCAGGAATGTGTTCTCTAAAAGGAAAGCTGTTCCCCTCTGAATGGTCTCCACATATGAGACAGTGAGAACCTCTAACACTCTCCCACTTATTTCACCTTCCTCTAGTTGTGCCGTGCTGGATTCTGTCTATTTTCCTCTACAGCTAGAGCACTTTTACTACTGGTACTTGTAGTTTCACCAGCAAGTTCATCTCTCACTTGTTGCGCTTGTCTTCTGACACGCTCTGGAGCTGTAAGTTCTTCCTGCATATGCATCATCTCTACTTCCATCTGCTGGTTGGCTACCATCATGTGTATCAGTTTTCTGTGCAACCTCTGGACTTCAGCCTCTTTACACTTAATCAAATTCTAAGACTGAAAACCGTTAATTTACTTCTTGCCAGGTCTCTTTCAACTGAGACACCTCATCCTGCCATTGTTTCTTCATCTCTGACACCGGAGCCAGAAGTGTTGAAATCCGTTCTGCCAGGTTTCTCTTAGTTTCTGCATCTTCTTCTAACTGCTTGAGGAACACCTCTCTCTCATCTTGCATTGCCTTCAGGTGTGCACTAAAGCCAAGCCTCTACTGCATCTCTTCTGGCAGCAGCTTCTGGGACTTTTCCCTCTGAGTTTCCAGCTCCACCTGCAGTCTGTTCACCTTTTCAGACAGCTCTGTCTGCACTCTGTTACCTTCAGTGATTTTCACTTGTAGGTCTTGAAGCTGCTTCTCTACTGCATTTCTCTTACATTCAAATTCATGCTTTTCTACCAACAGCACGTTTACCTCATAGGTCAGTTCAGTACATTTACTTTCCAATGTTTCTTTCACCTGTTGAGTTTTCTACAACCATTTGGACAGTTCCTCCATAACTAGAGCATGATTCTGTTTAAGGTCCTGGATCTGAGCTTCATACAGTTCAATTTCCTCATCCTGGCTTGTCTGTAGCTGCGTCACAAGTCTCTTATGCAGGGCTTCACTGAGCTTCCTTAAAGTCCAGTCTGCCTTTCAAGACCTCTGCTTGCTTTTCTGCCTGACTACAAGCAGCTTTCTTCATTTCCAGCTTTTCCTTGAGCTCAGTTACCTGCAACTTCCATTCACTAGTTCTCTGGGCTACCTGCATGTTCAGCTCTGCAACTTGATTATGCAAATCTGCAGTTTTATTCTGTGCATCTGTAGAAGCTCTTTCCAACTTGCAACATGTCATCTCTAATTCTTAGGTTTAAATTTGCAGTTTCCTACAGTTCTGTGATCAGCCCCATCTCTGGCTACATTTTTGAGGTCTTGTATCTCTTCATGGGCTATTGAAAGATACCCCTCATATTTCTTCTGACTTTTCAATTCTTTTAAGGCTTGTTCACACTGGACAGTTTTCTGTTTCAGCAACAACCGGTGATCATTTTCAGTTTTAGCCAATCTTATGAGGCACTCATTCTTCTCAGCCTTCATTGACTCGGTCAGTGCAGCAATTTGCTTAATTAGGAACAGCTTTGTCTCCTGGGCTTTGCTGTGAATCAACTGTTTCAGCAGCTCTTCCATGCTTGCAGAGTCTATTTGCAACTTTTCACTATCTTTTTCCTTTTGGACCACAGGGTCCACACTGACTACCTCATCTTTCTCACTGAAAGCAACCTTTTTTCTCTTTTTCTCCTTCCTTGCTTTTTTTAACGTTTGCAGTCCCCAATGGATTTCTGGTTGCTGCTAGCAACTATTTCTATTTCCCTGGAAACTACAACTACAAATCCTTTCTCTCCCTCTGGAGGCATATTTGTGCTGACTCTCACCCGGACATTGGCTGAACCCCCTGTAGCAACCTGTTCATACCCTGACTTACTTTTGGGAACATTACTACACATACATTACTACCATCACATAGAGGAAACATCCCACAATCCCCCACACAGGATACTGCTGGTTTAAAGAAAACTTTTTTCTGCACCACATTATAAGTAACACAGGTTCTGGACATATTTTCACCCAATGCACACACTGCAGTTTTCCTGGAACCCTCCAGCGTTTATTTCACATCAGGACAGCAACGGTATTCAGCATACAAATACAGTCCAGCATATCATATGCAACTTCACACTGTTGTAGGTCACAGTGCACACAGCATCAGCATTTTAAATGTAACAACAACGCATACCGCTTCTCTCAGCGTACCCTCCAGGAAGGTGACTTCGCCCCAACAGGCGACAAGCGAAGGGCCGACTACCCTTTGTATGCTCCAAGCATCCGGGCCCCTCCCAGACCAGCACCAGGTCTACATAGACCTCTAAGGCCCCAACGGACCTAAGCTCCAACAACTTAAAGGACACTAAACTTGTGAGGGAGGGGAAATTTAACCTGAGTAGCTGCACCCTTACAGGTGCAGGTTAACTAAACCAAACTCTGTAACTACAGGCCACTCTTGCTATTGCATTACCACACAACCCTTCAGATATTTGTAGACAGCTATTGTCTCCTCTCAGCCTTCACATTTGTCAGCTTAATATTCCCAGATCCTTTAACTATTCCTCATGAGCAATGATTTGTAGACAACTCGCCATTCTGTTAACTCTTCTCTGACCTTGCTCCAGTTTGTTGATGTCTTTGTTAATTGGGGTTCCACAACTGGAAACAGTACTCCAGGTCTGACTAAGGCTGCATTCCCACAAACGTATATCGGCTTGGTTTTCACGCCGAGCCGATATACGTCGTCCTCATGTGCAGGGGGGAGGATGGAAGAGCCAGGAGCAGGAACTGAGCTCCCGCCCCCTCTCTGCCTTCTTTCCGCCCCTCTGCACTATTTGCAATGGGGAGAGGCAGAATGGGGGTGGGGCTAATTCTCGGAACTTAGCCCCGCCCCCGTCCCACCTCCTTTCATTGCAAATAGTGCAGAGGGGCGGAGAGGAGGCAGAGAGGGGGCAGGAGCTCAGTTCCTGCTCCTGGCTCTTCCATCCTCCCCCCTGCACATGAGGACGAGGTATATCGGCTCGGCGTGAAAACCGAGCCGATATACGTTCGTGGGAATGCAGCCTAAAGAAGAATAGAGGGGATTAATTAACTCACGTGATCTAGACTCTATACTTCTCTTAATACATCCAAGAATTGTGTATGCCTTCTTTACTACTGCTTTGCCGTGATTCTACTTTTGCTTTTGGACGCAGTTCCGTGCGGCCAACAGCTGGGTTTAGCATACCACATCATTGATGAGGTGCACTAAACGCTGAAAAATAGAACTCCACTCAAAAGCGCCGCGATCGAGCGGCTGTCTGAGAGGCTCCATTGAAAACAATGGGAGTATTATACCGTGATTAGTGCGGCACTAAAAAAAGCTGTGTTAATCGCGGAAAAAAACGCCTGTGTGAGGGGCCTAACAGTTGCCTTGTCAATCCCATATTTCTTCAATAAGGATGGTATAAGATACTTTGTCAAATGTTTTACTAAGGTCTTCAAGAATCAAGATATATTATTATACCGCATTTGCCTGAACAACCCAGTTGGTGATTCTGACATAGAAAGGAATTATATTAGTCTGGCATGACTTCCTTGTTACAATCTTATGCTAGCTCTAGTTAATTGCTCCATTCTCATCCAAGAACGTTTGCACATATGCTGTTTAATAATTTCTTCAAAGATCTTTCCTGGTAGAGAAATCAGGCTCACAGGCCTATAGTTTCCTGGACTCACCTTCTTCCCTTTTTTGAAGATAGGGACATTTGCCCTTTTCCAATCTCCTGTTATCCATACATTTTCATCCTAGTATCCTAGGATGTAATACATCTGAACCTTGAGACTTGAATTCATTTAAGTTAGCTACGTTTTTCCTCACCATCTCTCTGTTTATAGATAGCCTGCATTCTTTTATTCCTTTAATAGCACAGGGAAGATCAGTTGATGTTACTTCTACTTTCTGAGAGAAAGCGGATACAAAATAGGAATGTAAATGTTTGTCCTTCTCAAGATAATTTTTAACCAATTCCCCATTTTCATCCTGTAAACATCCTATAGCATCTTTGACTTATCCTTTGCTACTGACATACCCCCAAAATTCTTTTTTTTATTGCTTTTGGCCTCTTTTGCAAAGCTCAATTCACTATTAGCTTTAGCTATTCTGACTCTTACTCTACAGTTTCTGCAGACTACATTATATTCTTCTTTAGATATTCCCCCCCCTCTTTCCATTTGATAAACATATTTTTCTTCTTCCTTTTTTACATGTGTGTAAGTTATGTGTTCATCCATCCTAGTCTCTTTAAATGCTTCCCATCCTTCCTTCCTTTAGGGATTGTTAACGATTCTGCTTTCAGAATCTCATTTTGCATTGTATTTCCCAACCTTCTTAGACATTTCTGTTTTTAAGAACATCCAGCCATTGGATCCTTCCTACTCTCTTTCTGAGTCCACTAAAATATGCCTTTCTGAAATCCAACCTAGAGATCTGAGTCTTCTTAGGTCTTAATTTGTTATCCAAAATTGAAGGATAGCACAACCACTGCCTCCTAAGGTCCCAGTCACCTGTACTTTCTCAACCATTTCCTTACTGTTGGTAAGAATTAGTTCCAATACCCCCTTGTTTTCTTTTCTACCTTTTGGTAGATAATGTTGTCAGCAAGAGCAAGTTAGAATTTGTTAGACCCATAACTTTTGCCTGAGAGAGATTCCCAACAAATGTCTGGATAGTGTGGCAAGTTGGGGTCTCTCGCCTGCGGATCGCTGACCTCTCAGACAGGAAATTGGTGCACTACACGTGTAGAAATGCTTCATGAGACGTGGTTTCTCTTTATACTGGCACCTGCCAGCATTTATTTTACAACAAACAGCATATATAACACAGTCCATGTGCAATCCTGGGTTCACAACCCACAGGGTTCTGTCACAAACCCCTCCTGGGGTGTCGGGAGGGCGTCTTCCTCCGTCTGACCATGTGACAGACCCAACTGGTCCAAACTGGACCTCAGCTTGCAGCCTGTCCGGCACTGCCAAGCTGTAACTTTCCCCTTGCTTCTGGCAGGAACTGGCTTTTATGCAACCAATTCTTGCCACACCCATCAGGAGGTTAACCTCATCTCTTCAGTTAAAATCTCCCATAATCACTATGGCTCTCTGATGTATTAAGAGTTTATTCATATATTCTGGTTGTCCAGGTGGCCTATATTAAATTCCTACAATGGTGTTCTTTCTGTTGTTCTCTCCTTGTATTCTCACCCAAACCGTTTCTACAGAACTATCATGCTTTGACGCTTGAATATCAGTGGAGATTTATGCTTTTCTAACATAGAAAGCAAAAACTCCTCTTTTATTAGGTCTGTTTCTTACAAATTGCATTCTTCAAGCCTTGTATTCCAATCATGTGCATCATCCGACCAAGTTTCCATGATGCGTATGATGTTATATCTTTCTTTCTGTGTTAGGAGCTCCAATTTCCCTTGTTTTGTTCCTATGCTCTGTGCATTTTGTGCACATGTTAGTTTGTGATCGGTGTCTCTTGCTCATTTACTTTCCTTCAGAATTTTTTGTCTTTGTTCTTACTTTCCATTTCTGATAGCAAAGTTCTCAATTGTATTCATTAGCTGTATATTTTTGCTTGGCTCTTCACTTCCCTTTCCACATTGTTCTAGTTTAAAGCTCACCCAATAAGTGTAGCAAGGTGTCTGCAAATATATGCTTACCTGTCTTTGTTAGGTTTAACCCATCTCTAGGAAGGAGTCCATCATATAGGTACTTCACTCCATGGACTAGCAATCCAAAACTTTGCTGATTGAACCATCGACGCAGCCAGTTCACCTCTAGAATCCTGTTCCATCTCCGTAGTTCATGGCCATCCACTGGGTAGGTGGATGGGAAGACCACCTGTGCTCCTAGTACCTTCACTTTTCTGCCAAGCTTTTCAATGCATATCTTTACATGGTTATTAGAGTGCCCTCTTGTTACAGTCCTGAGTATAAATAGATGATGGGAGAGATCTCTGTACTGATCCCTGATATATTTACACATAATTGTTAGAGTGTCCCCCTAGTTACAGTCCTGAATATAATTGGTAGACTGGAAAGATCTCTGTACTGACCCCTGATATATTTATACTTAGTTATTATATCCCCTGTCAGCCACCTTTTTTCTAAACTTAACGCCAATTTTGATAACCTCTCTGGGTATTATAGTATGCCCATTCCATTTATTACTTCAGTTGCCCACCTTTGAACCCGCTCAAGCTCTGATATTTCTTTCTTGAATACTGGTGCCTAAGAGTGACCACAACATTCCATGTGTGGTCTGACAATGATTTGTAAAGAGGAAGAACAATGTTCACATCATGTGCCCCTAGACCTCTTTTGATGCATCTCATGATCCGGTTTGCCTTGCCAGCAGCTGCCTGACACTATTTTCTCCTGACCCATGTGATACCCCACTAACAATGGTGACCAACTTGGAGTGGGCCTCATTTATTACCGCCCTCTACTTTCTATCAGTGGATCAGTTATTTACCCACTTATGCACATTTTCTCTCACACCAAGCATTTTAGTCAAGAACCATATCAAATGATTATTGTACCTCCTCATAGAAGCAAAGCAGATCAGATTGGCGTGACCAAGTCATTATAAATCCATGCTGCTATTAAGTGTTGTGATTATTTTCATTTAGATATTCAAGGCAGAGGTGTAGCTAGGTCTTCCTGCACCTGAGGCAAAGGATACAGTTTGGTTCCTCTCCACCCAAACCAATTAATGTAATGTAACTTTTTTTTATGTTGTTCCTACATTGTGAGGTAAGGATCTGGACATCTAAGGGTAATGCCCCACAGTGTAGTTTATGGACAGCTGTGATACAGCTGAAATATGCACTGAATAGTATGTTGGCACAGTTTGTAAATTGATTGTTATTGGCCCTAAGATTTTGCAGATAAAGCTGCTGTTTGGTAAATGGCTACACAATTTTGCAGGTAACCAATTTGAAAGCACACCACACAGTATCTCGGCCGAGTTCTTGGCTTTACATATCCCTCTGTGGCCCTACTCAAAACCGAGGAGTGTAGCTAAAGGTCCATGGAACATGCTGCAAAAATTCAGTCTGGGCCCCCTCTGTGCAATTTCTTTTCTCGGCTGCTGGCAAAATTCCATCTGTAACTATTTCCTGGACTATGTTTACATGGGGTAAATTTTTGAGAAAATCCACATCAGAAATCCACACAGTTGCTGTTGATTTCTGACACGGATTTTCATTTTTTAGAGCTGCAGATCCATATGAAGATTTAGGTTAGTCAATAGAAAAAAATCTGCATGATATTTTTAGGTGCTGAATCCATATTACTTGTCACTTTTTCTTCTACATATTGATTTAAAGTTTGCATGCAGAAAAAATCCACACCATATAAAACTGAGAGACTTCAGATGCAGACTTTGCTGGGGATTTGATGTGGAAATGTTGCAGTTTCTATTTTAAATCCACAATGAAAAATGCCATGTGAAAATGGTCTTACGTAACCATCAGTGTGTTGCTAAGGTCTTAAGGGATCTAGGGAACAATCCCCAAGAGTTATGTTTCTCCTGTCACACATTAATAATCCTCCTTTGAGCTCCTGTGTTAGATCTCTCTTACGTGCTTATGAGGATCTTCATTTCTTGTACTGTGAAAAAGATTCCAAGAAACTCCCCTGACAACACAGGCTGGAGTCTGAGTCCTCCTACTCAAGTGACTGATGACATCATCAAAGGTCCTTCAGATTCTTCAGCAGCTCTATCACCTTGTCATCACATCATAGGTCTTTTAGCCCTAAAAGTAGTTCTTCCACTGCTTTCCTGCAGCAAACAGCTGATTGTCTTCTTTGCATGTAGGCTGTTCTGGCACTCCTCTCATCGCACCCAGGGCACATGCCCCTCCTGCCCCCCAGATACACCCCTGCTCAAGGATAACATCTATTAGAAACTCTTCAAATATTTTACCCACCATAAAATTTTAAGGGGATTTTCCAAATAGTGTTGATTTTCTAGATGATCAATAGTTAATCATGGGGGACCCGCTGCTTGTGATTCCTGGTGATCAGCTAAATGCTCAGTCCACTGTCATTGCACTGGGGCCAGGTGCCATCATTGCGGTCAGAAGGGAAATGTTATATAGGGCTTCATTTCTATTAAACTGTGCTGAAGCCTCCAATAACACTTCCAGCACTTCCGGTTGTGATATCGGAGTCAGACGTGGAAGTTTAATAGGAAGCCATGCTCATATTGAGTGCAATGGCAATGGAAATCTTTATAACGCTTCCGACTCCAATAACGACAGTGAAACTGGGACAGAAGATCAACCGATCATCAGAGATCCTGAAGGTGGGTCCCTAGCAAGTAACTATTGGTTACCCAACCTGAGGAGGAGAAACCACCTTTAAATTGACTGACCTTTAGTTTCCAGGTTCATTTTTTCACCCCTTTTTGAATATGGACACCACATTTGCTATGTACCAATCCCATGGATAAGACCCTGTCACTATAGACATGTTAAATATAAGAAAACAAGATCTGTCATTTTTACTACATTACTTAAAGGGGTTGTCTCGCGAAAGCAAGTGGGGTTAAGCACTTCTGTATGGCCATATTAATGCACTTTGTAATATGCATCGTGCATTAAATATGAGCCATACAGAAGTTATTCACTTACCCACTCCGTTGCTGGCGTCCCCGTCTCCATGGCTCCGTCTAATTTCAGCGTCTAATCGCCCGATTAGATGCGCTTGCGCAGAAGGGTCTTCTCCCTTCTGGTCGGTCCGGGCACGAGCGGTGTTCTGGCTCCGCCCCCTTCTACGCATCATTGCGTAGCTCCGCCCCATCACGTGGTGCCAATCAGCCAATTAGGTGGCTGTATCAGCAGTGGAACACAAGGAAGGAGAAGACAATCCATGGTGCACCATGGGAGAAGACCCGCGGTGCACCATGGGAGAAAACCGCGGTGCATCATTGGGAAAGGACCAGCGGCCATCTTTAAAAGAAGAAAAGAAGATGCTGCGCGAACTGGGAAGGAGGTAAGTGATTTTTTTTTTTTTTAAATTACAAACGGTATTGATTTTAATGGGGCAGAATGCAGGGGTAGGTTGAAAAAAAAATTGCATTTCGCCACAAGACAACCCCTTTAAATCCCTAGGGGCATATACCATGTGGACTTTTGTCTATTTAAATTTTTTTAAGGTGGCTCTGCACTTTTTCTTGGGTTAGACTAAAATGTCATGTTAACTCTCCATGCAATGTCACCATTTTCCTTTGTGAATATACTGGAGAAAAAAAAATAGTTTATAGATTTGTTTTTTCATCATATGCTACAACTTTTCTTTCATTAACCTTTTAAAAGCCTAAGGCCAGCTGTCCACAGGAGCAGGAGCCACCGCCAAATCTCCGACGGTCAGTCCTATCTAATAGATAGGCTAAATGCGGAGAATTGGGGCAACTCGCAGCATGCTGCAAATTGCCCGCTGCGAGCGGAGAATCACAGTGATTCTCCGCTCGTGGACAGGTGATGGCGCTTTCCATAGCAATGCTATGCGTAGACTGCCGTGGGCAGGGGGCCTAACACTTTTAGAACATTTAGCAGAACATTTTAGATTTGATTTTATCCTCTTTGGCAGCGTCTCATTGTCTCCACCTTTGCTACTTTTATTGCTCTCTATATTTTTAAGTTGCATTCGGAGATTTTTAGGTAAAAGTATTTTTTAATCATAATGTACCATCATTTCTGTATATGACACTATATTGCTGTATGTGTATGTAAAATGTACAGGAATTAGTTAGGACATAGCCAAACAGATGTATGTTCATTACACTATGTAACACACTTTTTGTCCTTGGCAAGTGAGTGTTATTACCTGCATTCTTATGTCTAAACAGTTTAGAAAATGGCCATTATACCTTTTAAAGTTTGCTTTTGTGCTCAGGAGAATGAGTATTTTGTATATCCCCATATACCTAAATGGGTAACAAATTTTTATTTTTATAAACAGACAACATCTAGATCAAAAGTAATGTTTATTTATGCTTCAAAACAAAGCCAATATTTAGAAATGTGTCTTTTTTTCTAGATTTACGATTGTACTGCACACCACTTCCCCAAATAAGTCCCCATATGTAGTCTCTCATCATGCTCTCATTGTACTGTCCTTGGTATCGACGTTCAAAGGTCATAATATCTTGGTGTAAGCATTTGCCGTGCTCTTTTGAGTATTTTCCTATGTTCAACTTGAAGTGATCCAAGTGAGCATCAAAGATATGGAGTTTTAAAGACATCCTGCAATCCATCTTGCCATAGTTCTTAACCAGAGTTTCAACCAGCTTCACATAGTTGTGGGCCTTGTGATTCCCAAGGGAACTTTTAACTACTGCCGCAAAGCCGTTCCAAGCTGCATTTTCTTTTCTGGTCAGCTTCTTTGGGAATTCAGTGCACTTGATGAGCTTCTTTACCTGTGGTCCATTAAAAACACCAGCCTTGATTTTGGCCTCAGAGAGCTTTGGAAAGAGGTCTTTTAGGTGTTTAAAGGCTGCTGAGTCAGTGTTGAGAGCTTTGACAAACTGTTTCATAAGCCCCCATTTGATGTGTAGTGGTGGCATCAGCACCTTTGTAGTATCCACCAGTGGCTCCCACTTGACATTTTTCTGTCCAACTAAAAACTCCATTTGCAGTGGCCAGTCCCGCCAGCTTATGGTAGTATTAATCAGTGTCCCTACTGTCCCAAAGGCAAAGATAGCAGGGGAACTTCGTAAAACCACCTTGGAGACCCATCAGGAATGCCACTGCTATGGATTAGTACTGAAAGTACCTAATGAATATCTGCCCCCTTCCTGATTAGAAGCTCAAGAGCGGTGCATGCACGAGAAGAACCACACTGACACCTGCTGTTCAGCTAAATGGTACTTCCTTTATTGCAACAGGTTACACCAGTTTATATAGACTCTGTCTGTGTCCGGTGCATAGTTTAAACAGAACAGTGTACAAGTCCATTGCTGATTGGTAGTCTCCTTTATATAGGTATCTTTCTCCAGGATCTTGACGTCATAATCTTGAGTGCATTCCTGGACAGAGGCGCCATCTTGAGCACATTGTTTCAAGCACGATAGGAGGGGGAGCGAGCTGGCTGCTATTTCCAGCATAGCGGCCATTTTGGCAAGCATCTTTTATTCATAAAAGCAGATGTACATATAAGAGTATACAAGTATAGACATTTTACTCGGTCCACTACAATCCCCCCTTAAGATGACTATTTTACCTGTCCCTAATCCTGGGCCTATCTCATCTGTCTCTATGTGCCTTGGAACTCTTTTGTGCTGCAAGTTAGACAAACCATGGCTACGCCAACGCCCCCTTTGTTACAGACTCTGCACATAGAGAAGTCAGATGCTGTCCCTATGGGCTTAAAGATATTGTCATTGCTTAGGGGAAAGAGACCGCAAGGGGGTGTAGGATTTCTTGTAGTCCTTTGGACTCTCCATGTTTAGCAGCATTGGCGCAGCATTATCCACAGCCTTCTCACAGAGTTTCTTCAGGCAGGGTAGTATGCAGCAGACTATGATGGCAAGGTTAATCAGAATCACAAGTATGTTTATCCCTACCTGAGCCAGCATTCTCTGCCACCCACTCATCCAACTTAAGTATTGGTCACATGGGTCATTTATAACTAAGTTTTTCTTTAGCTCCACTGACAAGTCCTCTAACTTTTTAATGGCTAAGGTCACTTTACCATTTGGCCCTGTGTTGTCGGGAATGTACGTGCAGCAGCTCTCCCCTATCATCTTACATACCCCTCCTTTCTTGGCTAGGATTATGTCTAAGGCTATTCTATTCTGGAAAGTCATGGAGGAGGTAGGTCCTAGCTGGTCCATTAGTCCTTGTAAGGCATCTTTGGTATAATTGACAAATTATCAGGTTCAGATCTTCTGGCCATAATCTGGTGGCATAGTCAGCATAAGCGGTGCAGTCTGCTTGGGATTCGAGGCCTTTCACTACTAGGAGAAGGGTCTGCATGGCGAGGGACTTGTACTCTGGCCTCACCTTGAATAGGGCCCTTTTTAATGGACTCTCGGAAGTCCCATAAAAAAAAGCCGATGACAACATTTATACATGCGCCTTGATCTAGGTAGAAAATCCAAGGTCATGGAATGTTTCGATAAGGCGGAGATGGAACTTATCCATGGACTCCCTTTGGGCCCCGGTATGTAATTGTTTGCAGAATTCCACACCAGATAGGTAGGACTGGTCATCAATCAGCCTGGCTATTGTGAGACATCTTTCTATGATTGGCCGGTATGAATTCCCAGCCTTTACTTTGGTCAGTCATTTAAGATCCCACCAGGTGGCTGAGAACATCTTCTGAATTTGCACTATACAGCGATAGTATAGCATCAGTCGTTTTTCTGGGTCTGGCAAGCTGGCCACATGAGTGGAGGCCTGGGTGGGGGTGAATGTCACGTAGCTGAGCGGTGCGTCTTGTGCAGACCCAAAAGTGGGTGTACTACTGCTTGTGAAAGGCTGTGAGCCAGGCTGCCCCCACAAGGGGGGCAGGGGTGCAAAATTGACAGTTGAAGTCCTTGGGTCTAGACGCAGAGGTGGTCACTGGGCCCGAGGCGACCACATGATCAGGTGGCTGATGGCATCATCGGGGTCATCCCAACTTGAAGCTAGAGGGTTGTTGTTGGTCTGCACGCTAAGGGTCGGTGATGGCCTGGGCCGCCGAGTAGTGGTTGTGGCCAAAAGGACCTGCACGCCTCCCACTTAGGGTGCCTCAGCATCGGTGTTGGTCTGATTGGGGAGATTGGGCATGAGACGAGTAACAGACAGCAAAGGGGTTTGTGCATTCTGGCTGGAGTACCAAGATGGCTGCCAGAACTGAGTGGAGATGGTGTAATTCCGGGAGTGCCAAAATGGCCACCAGAACAGGAAGTGGAAGGTGGTTGAGCGAATGCAGCTGGGGCTAAGGAAGGTGTAGAGGGAGAGGCTTCTGGGAGCACAGGGGGGACTGGTGACGTCTCAGGGGGACAGGGCCGGGGTGCGCCGCAATTAAAGCAGGTGCCTCGCCATCTGTGATGCTGGATGTCACAGGCAAGACACACCCAGTTCAGGAGGTTGCTAATGTAGGGCGGCGTAGGTGCATTACTTAGGGAGACATCATCACAGTTTTCATGATAGACATATGCGATTCGATCTCCTACCTTTACCTCCTGGTCTACCCACTTATCTTTATAAATAGCTCTAGCCACATTATACCAGCCCTCTGCAGCTTTTAACAGATTATTATCTATCAGTACTCCTTGCTTGTCCCTTATGATTTTCCACCACTCCTCTGCCTGCAATCTCCCTCCTGTGGTGTGTGGTAACCCGCACATCTTCAATAGTTTATTCAGCTTCTTCGGAGAAGAATAAAAAATCTATGTTTCTGCGGTCTTTGATGGATGGGATATATAACGATTTTTTTCTTTTTTAATTTGTGAGAGAAGAACTTACTTCATGGGGAGGTCTCCTCCCTGGAGACCCCCCCTTTTGTGGATGAAACAGCCTTGAAATTTCTCCTCAGACAAGATGTTCAAATCACGATCTTCCAGGATAAACAAGCACTATTTTATTAGACAAACAAACATAACATAACAAAACAGATAATAGCCTACACGATGCAATGCGTGGGACAGCAGCGCATGACGTCGCCATGCAGAAGAGTGCTCAAGTGTATTTAAGGAAGGGAATTATACACATAGGGATGCTTGACAAAGGAGCGCTGTTGTCCCGAAAGGCTCCATCTGGTTAAAGGAAGAGATCTGCCTGGAAATTCTTGTTGTGGAGGATCGACTTCTGAGGTGCAGCGGTCGGTTTTCCCTTTAACCGGGGGAACGAGACCGCGAGCACCAGGTGAGTCCCCTCTATTTTATAAATATATTGAAAATTACACACCTTGAGCGCTATTCCTGATATATATATATTTTTTTCTTCTTTTATTATTCAGCTGTTACCATGCGACGGTTGCTGGTCCTCCCCTTTAGTTTAAAGGTCGGGCAGAGACTTGCAATCACTGCCAGTTATTGGTTTCCCTCAGTGTGCTAGCTAGTCTGCCTGTGTTAGTCTCCTGCTTCTGTCATCTTGTCTGCTATACTATGCTATTATCCACAAGGTTTTTCCATCTGCCTCAGTTCTGCTTAGTATTGTTTGTGTTGGTTATTTACATCTGCCTTTTCTGTCGGTATTCTGCCCTTTCCATCCAGGTACGCCAGCGTCCCTTTTTCGGTCCCTAGTGAGAGTAGGGACCCCTGCCCAGTTGCCCGCCTGGGGTTAGCCAGGAGTGGAGGCAAGTAGGCAGGGACTGGGGTTGTGGGTGAGATCTAGGGCACCCGGATTGGCATATCAAGGGTAGTATACCGTAACATAATAACTGGCCCTTAAAATTGTTCTCCAATGGAGGCCATGAGTACCCTCACAAGTCAGTTGCTGGATTTAGTGGTCGTGATCCTAGACCTGTCCAGTCGTATGGTGGCCCAGGAGCAGCGGGAGTTAGTGCATGTTTCTACCGCCCCTTCTATTCCTGAGCCCAAGTGTCCGCTTCCTGAGGTATTTTCAGAGGAAAGGAGCAAGTTTTTTGTTTTTCAGCAGGCATGTAGATTGTATTTTTGGATGCGGCCCGCTCCTCCAGCTCAGAATCCCAGAAAGTTGGATTGATTATGTCCTTACTCCGGGGTTCCCCCCCCCCCCCCCCCCCCCAGACACGGGCCTACTCCTTACCTGAGAGTTCAGCTTGCCTGCAGTCAGTTGATTTGTTTTTTCAGGAATTTGGAGGTATTTTTGATGAGCTGGACCGTGTGGGGTTGGCAATATCTCATCTCATGTCTCTACGTCAGGGGCAGCAGTGGGTAGAGGACTATTGCTCTAAATTTAGACTGTTTGCAGGTGAAACCTCTTGGAATGATAGCGCTCTTAAAGATGTGTTTTTGTTGGGTCTTCCTGACGCTGTCAAGGATCTACTCATTTCTCATCCCGCTCCTGTGACACTCAATGATGCGATGGAATTGGCGGTTAAGTCTGACAGAAGGCTGAGATCTAGAAAAGAGGAATGTCAGGCCCGTAAGGCTAGGGAATCCATCAGACCTGCTCCCACTTCTCCCATGCCAACTTTTGGTGCCGAGCCTATGGAAGTGGACCAGTTAAGTCCCGAGGAACGTCTCTGCCTCTATTGTGGGAAAGCCGGACATCGTGTAGCGGCCTGTCCTCAGAAGTGTCTACAACATCAGTCTAAACCGGCGGAAAACTTCAGATCCTAGGCGATTTTTGGGAGGATTGCCTAGGATCACAGGTACTCCCTAAGTTGTTGGTGCCTTGTCAGATTGGCTTCTGGAATTTCACTTGGTCTGGTCAAGCTTTTATTGATTCGGTTGCTGCCGCCAATTTGATTAGTTTAAGTTTTGTCAGATCTCTGATGACTGAATTCTCGGCGTTAAAGATTCCCATACGCTTCACTAGTATTGATTCTACCCCTCTGTCTGCAGGTGTTGTACAATGGAGGACTTCCATTTTAAAGTTCACTGTGGGTGTTCTCTATTCTGAAAATCTTTCGTTCTTGGTAATGGAAAGGATGTCTGTTGATGTAGTGCTTGGTATGCCCTGGTTGGCACTGCACAATCCCCGATTTGATTGGTTCACTCGGGAATTGACACATTGGGGGTTGTCCTGTCATAGTCACTTAGCTACTATATCCATGTGTTCAGCAGATACCATATTTATTCCTGAGTATTTGTCTGATTTTCATGACGTATTTTCCAAGAAACTGTCTGAGACTTTGCCTCTCCATAGGGAGTGGGACTGTGGTATTGATTCGATCCCCAACAGTCACATCCCTAATGGAGCCATCTTCAATTTGTCTGGGCGTGAGCACGAAGCCCTTAGGTCCTATATCTCAGAGTCTCTGGCCAAGCGACATATCAGGCCGCCCAAGTCCCCTGCCGGGGCAGGTCTGTTCTTTGTAGAGAAGAAGGATGGGACATTGTGGCCTTGTGTGGATTATCAGGCTTTGAATAAAATTACAGTGAAGAACCAGTGCTGCTTGCCCTTGATTCCTGATTTATTGAATCAGGTGGTAGGGGGCCACTGGTTTTCCAAATTGGAATAAGGGGAGCTTACAATTTAATGCGCATCCGATAGGGAGATGAGTGGAAGACCGCGTTCAACACCTTGTTTGGACATTTTGAATGTCTAGTCATGCCCTTCGGACTTTGTAATGCCCCTGCTGTGTTCCAGGGGTTTATGAACGTGGTCTTCCATGACTTCCTGGGGGTATTTTTGATCATATATCTCGATGACATTCTGGCGTATTCTCCAGACTGGGATTCACATGTGCGGCACCCGAGGATGGTTCTGACTAGAGATGAGCGAGCGTACTCGTCCGAGCTTGATACTCGTTCGAGTATTAGCGTGTTCGAGATGCTCGTTACTCGTAACGAGTACCACGCGATGTTCGGGTTACTTTCACTTTCATCTCTGAGACGTTAGCGCGCTTTTCTGGCCAATTGAAAGACAGGGAAGGCATTACAACTTCCCCCTGCGACGTTCAAGCCCTATACCACCCCCCTGCAGTGAGTGGCTGGCGAGATCAGGTGTCACCCGAGTATAAAAATCGGCCCCTCCCGCGGCTCGCCACAGATGCGTTCTGACATAGAGGAGGGAAAGTGGTATCTTGGTGGAGCTGCTATAGGGAGAGTGTTAGGAGTATTTTAGGCTTCAAGAACCCCAACGGTCCTTCTTAGGGCCACATCTAACCGTGTGCAGTACTGGGGAGGCTGCTTTTTGCACTGTTGCACATTTTTTTTTGGTATATCGGCCGTGCAGAGCATAGCGCCCTGCAGTAATACTCCAGGGCCAGAAGCGCCTAGGCAGGGACAGAAGACATATTGATTGAATATAGGCAGTGGGCCTTTGCAAAAAAATTTGTGGAAAAAAATCTATTTGGGCTGCCTGTGAGTGTCCTCAGTGTTCTGGGTCTGTGCTGGGTGTAGTAGTTCTCCAAATTCATACGCAGCCAGCTAAGTGTTACAGCAGGCTTGCGCAAAATTATTTCCTGGCTCTGTCTGGGCTGTGAAATCACTGCTGTATTGCAGTCCACAGTGCAACACTTTGCAGTTCTTTGACATACTCCAGGGCCAGAAGCGCCTAGGCAGGGACAGAAGACATATTGATTGAATATAGGCAGTGGGCCTTTGCAAAAAAATTTGTGGGAAAAAAATCTATTTGGGCTGCCTGTGAGTGTCCTCAGTGTTCTGGGTCTGTGCTGGGTGTAGTAGTTCTCCAAATTCATACGCAGCCAGCTAAGTGTTACAGCAGGCTTGCGCAAAATTATTTCCTGGCTCTATCTGGGCTGTGAAATCACCGCTGTGTTGCAGTTCACAGTGCAACACTCTGCAGTTCTTTGACATACTCCAGGGCCAGAAGCGCCTAGGCAGGGACAGAAGACATATTGATTGAATATAGGCAGTGGGCCTTTGCAAAAAAATTTTGGGAAAAAAATCTATTTGGGCTGCCTGTGAGTGTCCTCAGTGTTCTCGGTCTGTGCTGGGTGTAGTAGTTCTCCAAATTCATACGCAGCCAGCTAAGTGTTACAGCAGGCTTGCGCAAAATTATTTCCTGGCTCTGTCTGGGCTGTGAAATCACTGCTGTATTGCAGTCCACAGTGCAACACTCTGCAGTTCTTTGACATACTCCAGGGCCAGAAGCGCCTAGGTAGGGACAGAAGACATATTGATTGAATATAGGCAGTGGGCCTCTGCAAAAAAATTTGGGGAAAAAAATCTATTTGGGCTGCCTCTGACTGTACTCAGTGTTCTGGGTCTGCGCTGGGTGTAGTAGTTCTCCAAATTCATACACAGCCAGCTAAGTGTTACAGCAGGCTTGCACAAAATTATTTCCTGGCTCTGGGCTGTGAAATCACCGCTGTATTGCAGTTCACAGTGCAACACTCTGCAGTTCTTTGACATACTCCAGAGCCAGAAGCGCTTAGGCAGGGACAGAAGACATATTGATTGAATATAGGCAGTGGGTCTTTGCAAAAAAATTTGGGGAAAAAAATCTATCTGGGCTGCCTGTGACTGTCTTCAGTGTTCTGGGTCTGTGCTGGGTGTAGTAGTTCTCCAAATTCATACGCAGCCAGCTAAGTGTTACAGCAGGCTTGCGCAAAATTAGTTCCTGGCGTTCCGTAAGCGAAGTCAGCCTCCAACCACAGGCCAATAAGCGGCACATTTAATTACAGCGTTCTGTTTCTGCACTACTGGTAATACAGCATGCTGAGGGGTAGGGGTAGGCCTAGAGGACGTGGACGCGGGTGAGGACGCGGAGGCCCAAGTCAGGTTGTGGGCACTCGGGTAGAGGCAGGGCC
Source organism: Eleutherodactylus coqui (assembly GCF_035609145.1). NCBI lineage: Eukaryota > Metazoa > Chordata > Amphibia > Anura > Eleutherodactylidae > Eleutherodactylus > Eleutherodactylus coqui. Next base: position 152,947,353 of record NC_089840.1, read on the forward strand.
AGACCGAATAATCCACCAACTGTTTCCCAAAGCGCCCCCTCGCGCCATGCCACCCTGCAGAGGTCAAGGTGCTCTACGGTGTGGCAGTTGTTCACAGAGACGCCTGACGACCGACGAACAGTGGTGTGCAACCTTTGTCGCGCCAAGATCAGCTGGGGAGACACCACCAACAGCATGCGCAGGCATATGATGGCCAAGCACCCCACAAGGTGGGACGAAGGCCGTTCACCGCCTCCGGTTTGCACCACTGCCTCTCCCCCTGTGCCCCAACCTGCCACTGAGATCCAACCCCCCTCTGAGGACACAGGCACTACCGTCTCCCGGCCTGCACCCACACCCTCACCTCTGCTGTCCTCGGCCCCATCCAGCAATGTCTCTCAGCGCAGCGTCCAGACATCGCTAGCGCCACTGTTTGAGCGCAAGTACGCCGCCACGCACCCTCACGCTCAAGCGTTAAACGTGCACATTGCCAAATTGATCAGCCTGGAGATGCTGCCGTATAGGCTTGTGGAAACGGAGGCTTTCAAAAGCATGATGGCGGCGGCGGCCCCGCGCTACTCGGTTCCCAGTCGCCACTACTTTTCCCGATGTGCCGTCCCAGGGCTGCACGACCACGTCTCCCGCAACATTGTACGCGCCCTCACCAATGCGGTTACTGCCAAGGTCCACTTAACAACAGACACGTGGACAAGCACAGGCGGGCAGGGCCACTATATCTCCCTGACGGCACATTGGGTGAATTTAGTGCAGGCTGGGACAGAGTCAGAGCCTGGGACCGCTCACGTCCTACCCACCCCCCGAATTGCGTGCCCCAGCTCGGTGGTGGTATCTGCGGCGGTGTATGCTTCCATCACTAAACCACCCTCCTCCTCCTCCTCCTACGCAACCTCTGTCTCGCAATCAAGATTTGTCAGCAGCAGCACGTCGCCAGCAGTCGGTTTCACGCGGCATGGCAGCACAGCGGTGGGCAAGTGTCAGCAGGCCGTGCTGAAACTACTCAGCTTAGGAGAGAAGAGTCAGACGGCCCACGAACTGCTGCAGGGTCTGACAGAGCAGACCGACTGCTGGCTTGCGCCGCTGAGCCTCCAACCGGGCATGGTCGTGTGTGACAACGGCCGTAACCTGGTGGCGGCTCTGCAGCTCGGCAGCCTCACGCACGTGCCATGCCTGGCCCATGTCTTTAATTTGGTGGTTCAGCGCTTTCTGAAAAGCTACCCACACTTGTCATACCTGCTCGGAAAGGTGCGCCAGCTCTGCGCACATTTCCGCAACTCCAAGACGGACGCTGCCACCCTGCGGACCCTGCAACATCGGTTTCATCTGCCAGTGCACCGATTGCTGTGCGACGTGCCCACACAGTGGAACTCTACGCTCCACATGTTGGCCAGGCTCTATGAGCAGCGTAGAGCTATTGCGGAATACCAACTCCAACATGGGCGGCGTAGTGGGAGTCAGCCTCCTCAATTATTTACAGAAGAGTGGGCCTGGTTGGCAGCCATCTGCCAGGTCCTTGGAAACTTTGAGGAGTCTACCCAGATGCTGAGTGGGGATGCTGCAGTCATTAGCGTCACCATTCCTCTGCTATGCCTCTTGAGAAGTTCCCTGCAAAGCATAAAGGCAGACGCTTTGCAATCGCAAACGGAGGTGGGGGAAGACAGTATGTCGCTGGATAGTCAGAGCACCCTCATGTCTATATCTCAGCGCGTTGAGGAGGAGGGGGAGGAGCAGGAGGAGGAGGGGGGAGAGACAGCTTGGCCCACTGCTGAGGGTACAGATGCTGCTTGCCTATCATCCTTTCAGTGTGTATGGCCAGAGGAGGAGGAGGAGGAGGAGGATGAGGAGGAGGAGCATGAGGAGGAGGGGGAAGAGACAGCTTGGCCCACTGCTGAGGGTACAGATGCTGCTTGCCTGTCATCCTTTCAGCGTGTATGGCCAGAGGAGGAGGAGGAGGAGGATCCTGAAAGTGATCTTCCGAGTGAGGACAGCCATGTGTTGCGTACAGGTACCCTCGCACACATGGCTGACTTCATGTTAGGATGCCTTTCTCGTGACCCTCGCGTTACACGCATTCTGGCCACTACGGATTACTGGGTGTACACACGGCTCGACCCACGGTATAAGGAGAGCCTTTCCACTCTCATTCCCGAAGAGGAAAGGGGTTCGAGAATGATGCTATACCACAGGGCGCTGGTGGACAAACTGATGGTAAACTTTCCATCCGACAGCGCTAGTGGCCAAAGGCGCATTTCCGCGGCCCAGGTAGCAGGGGAGGCGCAGAGATCAGGCAGCATGTACAGCGCAGGCAGGGGAACATTATCCAAGGCCTTTGCCAGCTTTATGGCTCCCCAGCAAGACTGTGTCACCGGTCCCCAGTCAAGGCTGAGTTGGCGGGAGCACTGTAAAAGGATGGTGAGGGAGTACATAGCCGATCGCACGAACGTCCTCGGTGACGCCTCTGCCCCCTACAACTACTGGGTGTCGAAGCTGGACACGTGGCCTGAACTCGTGCTGTATGCCCCGGAGGTGCTTGCTTGTCCTGCGGCTAGCGTCTTGTCAGAGACTGTGTTTAGTGTGGCTGGGGGAATCATCACGGATAAGCGTACCCACCTGTCAACCGACAGTGCCGACAGGCTTACACTAATCAAGATGAACAAAGCCTGGATTTCCCCAGACTTCTCTTCTCCACCAGCGGACAGCAGCGATACCTAAACAATACGTAGGCTGCACCCGCGGATGGAAGCATCGTTCTCTATCACCATCCAAAACGGGGACCTTTTTGCTTCATCAATCTGTGTATAATATTCCTCCTCCTCCGCCTGCTCCTCCTCCTGAAACCACACATAATCACGCCGAACGGGCAATTTTTCTTAGGCCCACAAGGCTCAGTCATATAATTTTTCTAAACAATTTTTAGACGTTTCAATGCTCATTAAAGCGTTGAAACTTTCACCTCAACCAATTTTTAATTTTAATGGGCTGCCTCCAGGCCTAGTTACCAATTAAGCCACATTAACCAAAGCGATTAATGGGTTTCACCTGCCCTCTTGGTTGGGTATGAGCAATTTTTCTCATGTACATTAGTACTGTTGGTACACCAATTTTTGGGGGCCCTCGCCTACAGTGTAATCCAATTAATTTTTAGCCCACCTGCATTACAGCTGACGTTACATCAGCTGTGTTGGGCACTGCAATGGGATATATTTATGTACCGCCGGTGGGTTCCAGGGAGCCACCCATGCTGTGGGTCCACAGGGAGTTGTAACTGCATCTGTCCACTTCTAAAGAACCCCAGTCTGACTGGGGCATGCAGTGTGGGCCGAAGCCCACCTGCATTAAACATGACATTATTACCTCAGCTGTGATGGGCAATGCAATGGGATATATTTATGTACCGCCGGTGGCTTCCTGGCACCCACCCATGCTGTGGGTCCACAGGGAGTTGTAACTGCATGTGTCCACTTCTAATGAACCCCAGTCTGACTGGGGCATACAGTGTGGGCCGAAGCCCACCTGCATTAAACAATGCATTACCTCAGCTGTGATGAGCAATGCAATGGGATATATTTATGTACCGCCGGTGGCTTCCTGGCACCCACCGATGCTGTCGGTCCACAGGGACTTCACAATAGGGAGTTGTACCTGCCTTTGTCTATGAATTAAAAAGCCCGGTCAGGTTGGGGCATGCAGTGTGGGCCGAAGCCCACCTGCATTTAATCTGACGTTAGCTCTGCTGTCCAGGGCACTGCAATGGGATACATTTATGTACAGCCGGTGGGTTCCAGGGAGCCACCCATGCTGTGGGTGCACTGAATTCCCATTGCGGAGTTGTACCTGCCTGTGACTATTTATAAAAAAACGCGGTCTGACTGGGGCATGCAGACACCTTGACAGAATGAATAGTGTGTGGCACATAGGTTCCCCATTGCTATGCCCACGTGTGCAGCTCCAGATGGAGGTGGCACAGGATTGGATTTCTCATTCCTTATGTACAGCATTGTGGACTATCGCCCCGCCCCTTTTAAAGAGGGTCGCTGCCTAGCCGTGCCAACCCTCTGCAGTGTGTGCCTGCGGTTCCTCTGGCAGACGCACTTATAAATAGACATGAGGGTGGCGTGGCATGAGGGCAGCTGAAGGCTGGGCAGGGACAGTTTGGTGTGCGCTGTGGACACTGGGTCGTGGGGGGGGGGGGGGTTGGTCAGCATGTATCCCAGGAGAAGTGGCAGCGGAGTGTCCTGCAGGCAGTGATTGTGCTTTGTTGGAAGTAGTGTGGTGCTTAGCTAAGGTATGCATTGCTAATTAGGGCTTTTCAGAAGTAAAAGGTGTTAAGAGGGGGGGGCACTCTTGCCGCTATTGTGGCTTAATAGTGGGACCTGGGAACTTGAGATGCAGCCCAAAATGTAGCCCCTCGCCTGCCCTATCCGTTGCTGTGTCGTTCCCATCACTTTCTTGAATTTCCCAGATTTTCACAAACGAAAACCTTAACGAGCATCGGCGATATACAAAAATGCTCGGGTCGCCCATTGACTTCAATGGGGTTCGTTAGTGGAAACGAACCCTCGAGCATCGCGAAAAGTTCGTCTCGCGTAACGAGCACCCGAGCATTTTGGTGCTCGCTCATCTCTAGTTCTGACACTTTTGCGTGAGTACCAAATTTTTGTCAAGTTGGAGAAATGCATTTTTGGTACTAAACAAGTGTCTTTCCTTGGTTATGTGATTTCACCCACGGAGTGTTACCATGCAGGACGGCGCGGGGTCCCGCGGTCGTCGCACGTCGCTCCGGCGTCCTGGAGCTCTGGTGTCGGGGCTCTCCCGGCGGCTTGGGGCGGCCGGTGGGCGGCGGTGTGGGCGTGTCCGCCCGTAGGGTGCCGCCCGCACGCCTCCATCCTTCTTATGCAGCAGTGGGAGGAGTTGCCTCCTCCCACTCTCCACCCCTGGGCGGAGCCTTGTAGTTAAAAGACTGGCAGTGATCTGAGCTCACTGCCAGTTATTGGTTCTGTCAGCGTCTAGTTAGTCTGTCTGTAGCTAGTCTCAGCCAGCTCCTAGTTTGCCTTTCAGCTTCCTCCAGCTTGTCTGCAGTTCTGTCTGTTTCTGTTTGGTCATTTCCATCTGCCTCCCTGTCGGCACTCTGCCCCCTGTTAGGTAGTTCCATCTTGTATAGTCGCCAGGTCCCTAGCCAGGGTAGGGTCCGCGGTCCAGTTGTCCGCCTGGGGTTAGCCAGGGTCGAGGCAAGTAGGCAGGGACAGTGGGGTGTGGGAAGTTCAGGGCACCCCACTTGGCGCTCAGGGGGTCAGAGTGCGGTAACATAATAACTGGCCCTTTAAACTGTTTTTTTCCATGGAGGCGATCAGCTCCCTCGCAAACCAGCTGCAAGCCCTGGTGCCGGTGATCCAGGATTTATCAGCTCGCATGATGGCCCAGGAGCAGTGGGCGTTGTCGCAGGGGCTGGACGCCTCAACCAGTCCCGAACCCAAGTGCCCTCTTCCCGAGGTGTTCTCTGGGGAGAGGAACAAGTTTTTTGTTTTCCAACAGGCGTGTCGCCTGTTTTTTCGGATGCGTCCCCGTTCTTCCGGGTCGGAGGCCCAGAGGGTCGGGCTAATAATGTCCCTGCTGCGGGGCTCTGCCAAGACCTGGGCTTTTTCCATTCCCGAGAGTTCCCCCTGCCTGCAATCGGTGGACTCCTTTTTTCAGGAACTCGGGGGTATCTTCGATGAACAGGACCGAGTGGAGTTGGCGGTTTCGCAGCTGTTGGCGCTGCATCAGGCGTCGCTTTGTGTGGAGGATTATTGCTCCAATTTCAGACACTGTGCGGGTGATACTGCATGGAACGATAGCGCTCTGAAAGACCTTTTTCTGCAGGGCCTCTCGGACGTGGTTAAAGAACTGTTGATTTCCCATCCTGTTCCTGGGTCCTTAAAGGAGGCTATGGAGCTAGCGGTGAAGGCAGATAGGAGGCTCAGGACTGGGAAGCAAGATAGACAGGCCCGTAGAGTCAGGGAGGTCGTTTGTCCTATTCCCTCCTCTTCCGTACCAGTCTCTGTTCCCGAGCCTATGGAGGTGGACCCGCTGGACCCCAAGGAGCGACGCCGGATTCGTTTATTGCATCATCTCTGCCTCTACTTCGGGAAAGCTGGACATCGGGTGATAACCTGCCCCCTGAAGCCTCAGCGCCCACAGTCTAAACCGGCGGAAGACTCCAAAGTCCTGAGCGATTGCTGGGAGGATCACCTAGGACGGCAGGTACTTCCTAAACTTATGGTACCTTGTCAGGTTAGATTCCAGAACTTTTCCCGCCCAGGGCAGGTGTTTATTGATTCCGGAGCAGCTGCTAACCTGATAAGCAGGCGTTTCGTTAGACCCCTGATGGCTGAATTTGTGGCGCTGAAGACGCCAATTCGTTTTACTAGTATTGATGTTACCCCTCTTGCTACGGGCTTGGTACGATGGAGGACCCCAGTGTTATAGTTCACGGTGGGGAGTTCCCACTCGGAAGAACTATCATTCCTGGTGATGGAGAAGATGTCGGTTGACATGGTACTAGGGATGCCGTGGTTGGTGTTGCACAACCCCCAATTCAATTGGACCACCCGGGAACTGACTCATTGGGGACCATCCTGTCAGAGCCATCTTGCTCCCCTTCCTCTCTGCACAGTAGATACCGCGCTCATTCCGGAATACTTGTCTGACTTCCGGGATGTGTTTTCCCAAAGCCTGTCAGAGACCCTGCCTCCTCACAGAGAGTGGGATTGTGGGATAGACCTTATTCCAAACAAGCCCATCCCTAAGGGAATGTAAAGGGTGATGCCCTCTCGCGGAGTTTTGGGGTGCCAGAATGTGAGTCACTGCCTCTCGAAAATACCCTGGAACCTGGGGTTGTGGTTGCGGCTGTGGACTCTGGTCTCATTCCCCGCCTTCAGAGGGCTCAGCAGGACACTCCACCAGGGGTTCCCGAGGGCAGATGGTTTGTGCCAGAATCATTAAGCCTCTCAGTTTCTGAACCCTACAAGGTGGGTCAGAAGGTGCATCTGTCCTCCAGGAACCTAAGACTGAAGGTCCCGTCCTTAAAGCTTGCGCTGCGCTTTGTAGGGCCTTTTACTATTAAGCGTGTAATTAACCCGCTCGCCTACGAACGTGAGTTGCCAGCCACGTGGAAAGTGCATAGGGTTTTCCACAAGTCCTTGTTGAAACCCTTTGTCCCTTTGGTGAGGCCCACCTCCGGTCTCCCGCCTCCCACCCTGGTCCGGGGCGAGGTCGAGTATGAGGTGCAGGAAATCCTGGATTCTCGCCTGCGACGGGGGACCTTGCAGTATCTGGTGGCTTGGAAGGGTTTTGGTCCTGAAGACCATTCCTGGGTGGCTGCACGGGAAGTTCACGCTCCTGTGTTGGTACGGCATTTTCACCGTCGTTTTCCGGATGAGCCTGGTCGGGTTTCCGGGGGCCTGGAGGTCCCCCGTCAGCAGTAGGGGTAATGTTACCATGCACGGCGGCACGGGGTCCCGCGGTCGGCGCGCGTCGCGCCGACGTCGGCGCAGGCGTCCTGGAGCTCTGGTGTCGGGGCTCTCCCGGCGGCTTGGAGTGGCCGGTGACGGAGGCGTCAGCGTGTCCGCCCGTAGGGTGTCACCCGCATGCCTCCATCCTTCTTATGCAGCAGTGGGAGGAGTTGCCTCCTCCCACTCTCCGCCCCTGGGCGGAGCCTTGTAGTTAAAAGACTGGCAGTGATCTGAGCTCACTGCCAGTTATTGTTTCTGTCAGCGTCTAGTAAGTCTGTCTGCAGCTAGTCTCAGCCAGCTCCTAGTTTGCCTGTCAGCTTCCTCCAGCTTGTCTGCAGTTCTGTCTGTTTCTGTTTGGTCATTTCCATCTGCCCCCCTGTTGGCACTCTGCCCCCTGTTAGGTAGTTCCATCTTGTACAGTCGCCAGGTCCCTAGCCAGGGTAGGGTCGCCATTCAGTTGTCTACCTGGGGTTAGCCAGGGTCGAGGCAAGTAGGCAGGGACAGTGGGGTGCGGGAAGTTCAGGGCACCCCACCTGGCGCTCAGGGAGTCAGATTGCCGTAACACGGAGATTCAAAAGGGGTCTGATAAAATGGCAGCAATCTCCCAATGGGTCAGACCAGATAACCTGAAAGCTCTCCAGCGTTTTTTAGGTTTCGCGAATTTTTACCGTAAATTCATTAAGAATTATTCTGTTATTGCTCAACCCCTGACCGATCTTACCAAGAAGGGTGCCGACTTGCTAAGATGGTCGCCTGAGGCCCTAGATGCTTTTAGTCGTCTTAAAAGGGCGTTTATTGCTGCCCCGGTGACAGTACAGCCTGACGCACGGCGACCGTTCTTCATTGAGGTTGATGCGTCTGAGGTGAGGGCAGGGGCTGTATCGTCTCAGGAAGTCAGTGGGAGATCTGGGTATACTCCATGTGCGTTGTTCTCGCGGAAGTTCAGTTTGGCGGAACGTAACTACGACATGGGTAATCTCGAGTTAGTAGCGATTAAGTGGTCTCTAGAAGAGTGGCTTGACCATCTTGAGGGGGCAAGGCATCCCATTACCGTGTATACTGATCATAAAATCTCTAAGAGACTGACACCTCGTCAGGCCAGGTGGGCGCTGTTTTTCGCCAGGTTTAACCTTGTCGTTACATATATTCCAGGGGAGAAGAACGTGAAGGCAGATGCCCTGTCAGAGAGTTTCGGTTCGCCAGAAAGTGAGACAGTGGCTCCTGAGAATATCTTGGCACCTGGGGTGTTGGTGGCAGCTGTAGAATCTGATCTTGTTCCTCATCTACAAAATTGTCAGCAGGACGCTCCCTCGGGGGTGCCGGAGGGAAGATGGTTTGTGCCAGAGACCTTGCGTCTCAGAGTCATTGAAGAGTCTCACTCATCTGTTCTTGCAGGCCATCCGGGGGTTTAGGGGACTCTGGATCTTTGTACTAGACACTACTGGTGGCCAGGCATGTCTCGGGAAATCCACAACTTTGTTAAGGGATGCTGATGGCCCTTTTCTCTCCTCTGTACCATCCTGCAGAAGAACAAAATGAAATCAATGTTAAACTAAGACATCTAGTGAGCAACAACTACCTTAATTTTACTTTACCTTCTAGAGTTCTTTTGCAGTTCTCACAGGTGAAATGAGGTGCCCATGTTTTATCCTGATCGCCAACTGGCATTCCAAAATATGCCTTGTAGGCCTCACACATTCTCCTTCATGCTTGTACAGAGTACTTTTTCACTCTTGTCTTGAGACATTCACCACAGACATAGCAAAATTAGTCTGATGGATGTTTGCAGCTTTTTGACGTCATTCTATTTACCTAAGTAAAGTATGTATGTATCACAGCATGCAAATGTATAACATAATCACATACATGTAATGTGAAAATATGCAAATTCCACATATGAATGTTCTGTCCACAAAAGCAAACGTTTTGCAGGAAAATTGCCATTTTCTGTACTTTCTAGACATTGGAAAACAGAAAAACACAATAGATGCCCAAGGACAGAAAAAAAGTTAAAATTTGTTACAAAGTGTTATTTTTCATCTATTAAAAATACTCATTATACCCAGATTTGAATGCTAGCAAGGTTTCTAACATTCTAAATAATTTCATTTTAACATTCTAATCTTAAGACCTCAAAATCGCTTTGCCAAAATAATTTTGTTCAAGGACACCTATACTTACACTTCTAAAATGCACCAAATTAATTGCAGTGGTTCATACTGGAAAATTAAATCTGGCACCACCTTATACACTTCTGTTTAACTTTACATCACCTGTTAGTTGACTTATTTTGCACAAAAATGTTGTTGCAATTTTGTCACACATTGCATTTAAATTATGCCCTTTGTATTAAGCCGGCATTTTACTATTCCAATTGTGAACACATGCATGTTCAAGGCAGCCAAGTATACATGAGCACTGAGAAGTTAGAAGGAACTGTCGTTATTTAACAGCTGTCTAATGCATGTGTATGGTCTTGGGACGCTTCAAGTAGTATGTAAGGAGAAGAGACATCAAGTCAGAGCGGAGACCAGAGATAATGTGCAGAATCATAAAACACAGGATGTATCCTTAAGCACCACAAACTGACCATATAAGCCTCAAGTACAGATGACATTTACTGTACATTACTGTAGAAGACAGTATAGCATTGACAGGAAAGCATGGAGAATGTTCACCTATAAAGTCACCAAGAATTGGACATGACTAAATGGAGAGATTGATTTTGACTGTAGAAGAAGCACAGATTTTTATTTCTTCAAAAGAATGTATAGCTGTATTTCCTAATAGTATGTATTCTGATATTTTTCATATAATATGATCGTATATCATTAAAATTGTTTGACCTTAAATTTTCTCTCTGCTAAATTTTGTATTCCAGAGGACAGGTGGACTGTTTGGGCAAGAAGATAGTTTTCACACTGAACCTGTCAGCCCTATGCACACAACTGTTACCAGTCAACGACCTTTGCGCTTCTCTGAAGCTGGTGGTGAGGACCTAGAATCACCTGTATTTCTACCAGATCCTGTATTCTTTCCACCACCAAGAAGAAACCGTAACACAAATAATAGCAAAGTAGCAAGGCAAGCATGCTTTTTGATATTTTGGTGTAAATAAGAGCTATGATATTTTATTATTTACTTCAGAAAGACTAGGTCTCCATCCAACCCTCAAAAAATACTGCACAAATATGTTAACATTAATTTTCATTTTTCCAGTGGACTTGAACGGAGCCTTACTACTCCAAATTCTGTAAAAGCTCAGCAAAAAGAAGAGCAGTGGGAATCTGTCAGTATGACAAGCTAAGAGGTAAAACCTGAATGTTTCAAAATGTTGCTAGCCAAACTGTCAAGAATGCCAAATTTTTGACTATCTATCTGCAGAAGCCATAATATGTAGTGCTCAGTTTTTGGGAAACTTAACTTTAAGTATGGACACCTGGTGCCTGATCATCATATTTATTTACCTAAATTTTATAGTAAACACTGACCGATAGGAAAAAATTATCCATTATTCAACCTTACACAGCCGTGGCTCGCGTGTGGCGTATAACATGGTGATGTTCAACTTTGTGCAGCTGCCTGACTGTGGAAACTCATTTCTTGAAGCTCCAGTTGCACAGTTCTTGTGTTGATAACACTTCCAGAGGTAGTTAGGACTCTAGTGAGTGATACAATAGAGGATTCTTTTGCACCTTGCACTTAAGTATTTTTCAACCCTGCTTTGAGTATAGAGTACTTCTCTGACTGAGCTATGTTAGGTACTTTCACTTCACAATCGTAGTATTTATAGTCGACTAGGACATACTTAGCAGATCAAAAATTTCACAAAACGGCTTGTGATTAGAGATGAGCAAGCATACTCACTAAGGGCAATTATTCGATCGAGCATTGCCCTTAGCGAGTACCTGCCTGCACGGAAGTAAAGATTCGCCTGCCGGCGGCAGGCGGGGAGCTGCGGGGGAGAGCGAGGAGGAACGGAGGGGAGATCTCGCTCTCCCTCTCTCCCCCCTGCTCACTGCCGCAACTCGCCTGTCACCCGCGCCGGCAGCCGAACCTTTTCTTCCGAGCGGGGAGATACTCGCTAAGGACAATGCTCAATCGAGTAAGTGCCCTTAGCGAGTATGCTCGCTTATCTCTACTTGTGATTAAAAAAATAGCATTTTCATGACACTGACACATTTTGCCTCTGAGCTCTTCAGGATGATTCATTTTACTGCAGATGTTTGTCTTTGGGGATTGCATGGCTGTGTTCTTGCTTTTATGCACCTGATTACAATAGCTGTGGCTGAAACATCTTAACTCCTAATTAAGAAGGGTGACCACATAACTGTGGGTTATTCATCAATTTAGGTTTAGATGATTAATCAAATTAATTTGATTGATTCACCCCTTCGGAGCCCTGTGATTCTGTTTTTAGACAAAATCTCAAAATTAGATTTTTTTTCAACATAAAACTGGCGGGCTCCGCACTAGAGATGAGCGAGCACCAAAATGCTCGGGTGCTCGTTACTCGGGACGAAATTTTCGCGATGCTCGAGGGTTCGTTTCGAGTAACGAACCCCATTGAAGTCAATGGGCGACCCGAGCATTTTTGTATTTCGCCGATGCTCGCTAAGGTTTCCTTGTGTGAAAATCTGGGCAATTCAAGAAAGTGATGGGAACGACACAGCAACGGATAGGGCAGGCGAGGGGCTACATGTTGGGCTGCATCTCAAGTTCACAGGTCCCACTATTAAGCCACAATAGCGGCAAGAGTGGGCCCCCCCCCAAAAAAAACTTTTACTTCTGAAAAGGCCTCATTAGCATGGCATACCTTTGCTAAGCACCACATTACATCCAACAAAGCACAATCACTGCCTGCATGACACTCCACTGCCACTTCTCCTGGGTTACATGCTGCCCAACCGCCCCCCCTCCCCCCCACAGCGCACACCAAAGTGTCCCTGCGCAGCCTTCAGCTGCCCTCATGCCACACCACCCTCATGTCTATTTAGAAGTGCGTCTGCCATGACGAGGAACCGCAGGCACACACTGCAGAGGGTTGGCACAGCTAGGCAGCGACCCTCTTTAAAAGGGGCGGGGCGATAGCCCACAATGCTGTACAGAAGCAATGAGAAATCCAATTCTGTGCCACCTCCATCTGGAGCTGCACACGTGGGCATAGCAATGGGGAACCTATGTGCCACACACTATTCATTCTGTCAAGGTGTCTCTGCATACCCCAGTCAGACCGGGCTTTTTAATTCATAGACACAGGCATGTCCAACTCCCTATTGTGAAGTCCCTGTCGACCAACAGCATGGGTGGCTCCCTGGAACCCTCCGGCGATACACAAAAATATCCCATTGCATTGCCCAACACAGCTGAGGTAGTAATGTCATGCTTAATGCAGGTGGGCTTAGGCCCACACTGCATGCCCCAGTCTGACTGTGGTTCTTTACAAGTGGAAACAGATGCATTTATAATTCCCTGTGGACCCACAGCATGGGTGGGTGCCAGGAAGCCACCGGCGGTACATAGAAATATCCCATTGCATTGCCCAACACAGCTGAGGTAGTAATGTCGTGCTTAATGCAGGTGGGCTTCGGCCCACACTGCATGCCCCAGTCAGACTGGGGTTCTTTACCAGTGGAAACAGATGCATTTATAATTCCCTGTGGACCCACAGCATGGGTGGCTCCCTGGAACCCACCGGCGGTACATAGAAATATCCCATTGCATTGCCCAACACAGCTGAGGTAGTAATGTCGTGCTTAATGCAGGTGGGCTCCGGCCAACACTGCATGCCCCAGTCAGACTGGTAATATGTACCTTAACAGTAACCGCGTTGGTGGTAATGTGGTGGTGACTGCGGACCTAGTAGCGCGGTTTTATTTTGTTGGTTTTCGGAATGTGGCCAGGATTAAGTGGGCCGTGGCGGGGGATGTTTTGGAGGCACTACGTGTCCTCTCCACGTGTCCGTGGTTATATGCACCTTAACAGTAACAGCGTTGGTGGGAAATGGCCTCGCCGCCATCATGTCTTTGGGAAGCCTCTGTTTCCACACCCCAGAGACATACCATTAGCAGCGGTATAGGCAGAGCCCAGAATTAGTAACATTTCAGCCGTAGCATTAGCGACAGGCCCCACTAACATATCACTAGCAGCATTATAGGGGGAGCACAGTCTTAGTTCCATTTAAGTCATTGTAGCAGCCTACACAGGCCCCAGGAACAATTCCGAAGCAGCAGTATAGGAGGAGCATAGTCTTAGTTCCATTTAAGTCACTGTGGCAGCCTACACAGGCCCCAGGAACAATTCCGAAGCAGCAGTATAGGAGGAGCCTAGTCTTAGTTCCATTTAAGTCATTGTAGCAGCCTACACAGGCCCCAGGAACAATTCCGAAGCAGCAGTATAGTGGGAGCGCAGTCTTAGTTCCATTTCAGTAGCTGCAGTATAGCCAAGGCCCAAGTTACATTTATGTAGCTAAAGTGTAGGCCAACCCCGCACACACTTCTGTACCATGAGTGCAGGTGAAGAACATACAAATTGCTATGATTACACTGTAGGTGAGGGCCCCAAAACATTGGTGTACCAACAGTACTAATGTACCTCAGTAAAAATTGGCCATGCCCAACCAAGATGGCAGGTGAAACCCATTAATCGCTTTGGTTAATGTGGCTTAAGTGGTAACTTGGCCTGGAGGCAGCCCAGTTTAACTAAAAATTGGTTCAAGTTAAAGTTTCAACGCTTTTAAGAGCATTGAAACATATAAAAATTGTTTAGACAAATTAGATGAGTGAGCCTTGTGGCCCTAAGAAAAATTGCCCGTTCAGCGTGATTACGTGAGGTTTCAGGAGGAGGAGCAGGAGGAGGAGGAGGAATATTAGACACATATTGATGAAGCAGAAATGTCCCCGTTTTGGATGGTGAGAGAGAACGTAGCTTCCATCCGCGGGTGCAGCCTACGTATTGCTTACGTATCGCTGCTGTCCGCTGGTGGAGAAGAGAAGTCTGGGGAAATCCAGGCTTTGTTCATCTTGATGAGTGTTAGCCTGTCGGCACTGTCGGTTGACAGGCGGGTACGCTTATCTGTGATGATTCCCCCAGCCGCACTAAACACCCTCTCCGACAAGACGCTAGCCGCAGGACAAGCAAGCACCTCCAGGGCATACAGCGCGAGTTCAGGCCACGTGTCCAGCTTCGACACCCAGTAGTTGTAGGGGGCAGAGGCGTCACGGAGGACGGTCGTGCGATCGGCTACGTACTCCCTCACCATCCTTTTACAGTGCTCCCGCCGACTCAGCCTTGACTGGGGAGCGGTGACACAGTCTTGCTGGGGAGCCATAAAGCTGTCCAGGCCCTTAAAAACTGTTGCACTGCCTGGGCTGTACATGCTACTCGTTCTCCGCACCTCCCCTGCTACCTGGCCCTCGGAACTGCGCCTTCTGCCACTAGCGCTGTCGGATGGGAATTTTACCATCAGCTTGTCCGCCAGGGTCCTGTGGTATAGCAACACTCTCGAACCCCTTTCCTCTTCGGGAATGAGAGTGGGAAGGTTCTCCTTATAGCGTGGGTCGAGCAGTGTGTACACCCAGTAATCCGTAGTGGCCAGAATGCGTGTAACGAGAGGGTCACGAGAAAGGCATCCTAACATGAAGTCAGCCATGTGTGCCAGGGTACCTGTACGCAACACATGGCTGTCTTCACTAGGAAGATCACTTTCAGGATCCTCCTCCTCCTCCTCCTTCTCAGGCCATAAACGCTGAAATGATGACAGGCAAGCAGCATGGGTACCGTCAGCAGTGGGCCAAGCTGTCTCTTCCCCCTCCTCCTCATCCTCCTCATGCTCCTCCTCCTCCTCCTCCTGAACGCGCTGAGATATAGACAGGAGGGTGCTCTGACTATCCAGCGACATACTGTCTTCCCCCGGCTCTGTTTCCGAGCGCAAAGCGGCTGCCTTTATGGTTTGCAGGGAACTTCTCAAGATGCATAGCAGAGGAATGGTGACGCTAATGATTGCAGCATCGCCGCTCACCACCTGGGTAGACTGCTCAAAGTTTCGAAGGACCTGGCAGATGTCTGCCAACCAGGCCCACTCTTCTGAAAATAATTGAGGAGGCTGACTCCCACTGCGCCGCCCATGTTGAAGTTGGTATTCCACTATAGATCTACGCTGCTCATAGAGCCTAGCCAACATGTGGAGCGTAGCGTTCCACCGTGTGGGCACGTCGCACAGCAGTCGGTGCACTGGCAGATTAAACCGATGTTGCAGTGTCCGCAGGGTGGCAGCGTCCGTGTGGGACTTGCGGAAATGTGCGCAGAGCCGGCGCACCTTTACGAGCAGGTCTGACAAGCGTGGGTAGCTTTTCAGAAAGCGCTGAACCACCAAATTAAAGACGTGGGCCAGGCATGGCACGTGCGTGAGGCTGCCGAGCTGCAGAGCCGCCACCAGGTTACGGCCGTTGTCACACACGACCATGCCCGGTTGGAGGCTCAGCGGCGCAAGCCAACGGTCGGTCTGCTCTGTCAGACCCTGCAGCAGTTCGTGGGCTGTGTGCCTCCTATCTCCTAAACTGAGTAGTTTCAGCACGGCCTGCTGACGCTTGCCCACCGCTGTGCTGCCACGCCGCGCGACACCGACTGCTGGCGATGTCCTGCTGCCGCTGACACATCTAGATTGCGAGACAGAGGTTGAGGAGGAGGAGGAGGAGGGTGCTTTAGTGGAGGAAGCATACACCGCCGCAGATACCACCACTGAGCTGGGGCCCGCAATTCTGGGGGTGGGTAGGACGTGAGCGGTCCCAGGCTCTGACTCTGTCCCAGCCTCCACTAAATTCACCCAATGTGCCGTCAGGGAGATGTAGTGGCCCTGCCCGCCTGTGCTTGTCCACGTGTCCGTTGTTAAGTGGACCTTGCCACTAACCACATTGGTGAGGGCGCGTACAATGTTGCGGGAGACGTGGTCGTGCAGGGCTGGGACGGCACATCGGGAAAAGTAGTGGCGACTGGGAACTGAGTAGCGCGGGGCCGCCACCGCCATCATAGCTTTGAAAGCCTCCGTTTCCACAACCCTATACGGCAGCATCTCAAGGCTGATAAATTTGGCTATGTTGACGGTTAACGATTGAGCGTGCGGGTGCGTGGCGGCGTACTTGCGCTTGCGCTCCAACACTTGCGCTAGCGACGGCTGGACTGTGCGGTGCGAGACATTGGTGGATGGGGCCGAGTACAGCGGAGGTGAGGGTGTGGGTGCAGGCCAGGAGACGGTAGTGCCTGTGTCCTGAGAGGGGGGTTGGATCTCAGTGGCAGGTTGGGGCACAGGTGGAGAGGCAGCGGTGCAAACCGGAGGCGGTGAACGGCCTTCGTCCCACCTTGTGGGGTGCTTGGCCATCATATGTCTGCGCATGCTGGTGGTGGTGAGGCTGTTGGTGGTGGCTCCCCGGCTGATCTTGGTGCGACAAAGGTTGCACACCACTGTTCGTCGGTCGTCAGGCGTCTCTGTGAAAAACTGCCAGACCTTAGAGCACCTCGGCCTCTGCATGGTGGCATGGCGCGAGGGTGCGCTTTGGGAAACAGTTGGTGGATTATTCGGTCTGGCCCTGCCTCTACCCCTGGACACCGCACTGCCTCTTGCAACCTGCCCTGCTGCTGCCCTTGCCTCCCCCTCTGAAGACCTGTCCTGAGTAGGTGTTGCACACCAGGTGGGGTCAGTCACCTCATCGTCCTGCTGCTCTTCCTCCGAATCCTCTGTGCGCTCCTCCCTCGCACTTACTGCCCTTACTACTACCTCACTGCAAGACAACTGTGTCTGATCGTCATCGTCCTCCTCACCCACTGAAAGGTCTTGAGACAGTTGCCGGAAGTCCCCAGCCTCATCCCCCGGACCCCGGGAACTTTCCAATGGTTGTGCATCAGTGACGATAAACTCCTCTGGTGGGAGAGGAATCACTGCTGCCCAATCTGAGCAGGGGCCCGAGAACAGTTCCTGGGAGTGTTCCCGCTCCTGAGCATGTGTCATTGTAGTGGAGTGAGGAGGCTGAGATGAAGGAGGAGCAGCAGACAGAGGATTCGGATTTGCAGCACTGGACGGCGCAGAACTCTGGGTGGATGATAGCTTGCTCGAAGCACTTTCTGCCATCCACGACAGGACCTGCTCACACTGCTCATTTTCTAATAAAGGTCTCCCGCGTGGACCCATTAATTGGGCGATGAATGTGGGGACGCCAGAAACGTGCCACTCTCCTAATCGCGCAGCAGGCGGCTGCGACACACCTGGATCAGGAGCTCGGCCTGTGCCCACACCCTCACTTGGGCCTACGCGTCCTCGGCCGCGTCCACATCCTCTAGGCCTATCCCTACCCCTCAGCATGCTGTATTAGCAGTGATTTCCAAGCCAGGAAAAAAATTGGCGCAAGCCTGCAGCCAAAATAGAATTTTTTCCCTTGTTTTTCAAAAGGACAAGCCACACTGCGTGTATTCAATGAATACTACTAAGTTTAATAACTGTGTTGTGGCCCTGCAAATGTGTCAGAGAACTGCAGTGATGCAAAGTTATTCGCTACAGTAGATCAGGGATTTCCCATGCAGGAAAAAAATTGGCGCAAGCCTGCAGCCAAAATAGAATTTTTTCCCTTGTTTTTCAAAAGGACAAGCCACACTGCGTGTATTCAATGAATACTACTAAGTTTAATAACTGTGTTGTGGCCCTGCAAATGTGTCAGAGAACTGCAGTGATGCAAAGTTATTCGCTACAGTAGATCAGGGATTTCCCATGCAGGAAAAAAATTGGCGCAAGCCTGCAGCCAAAATAGAATTTTTTCCCTTGTTTTTCAAAAGGACAAGCCACACTGCGTGTATTCAATGAATACTACTAAGTTTAATAACTGTGTTGTGGCCCTGCAAATGTGTCAGAGAACTGCAGTGATGCAAAGTTATTCACTACAGTAGATCAGGGATTTCCCATGCAGGAAAAAAATTGGCGCAAGCCTGCAGCCAAAATAGAATTTTTTCCCTTGTTTTTCAAAAGGACAAGCCACACTGCGTGTATTCAATGAATACTTCTAAGTTTAATAACTGTGTTGTGGCCCTGCAAATGTGTCAGAGAACTGCAGTGATGCAAAGTTATTCGCTACAGTAGATCAGGGATTTCCCATGCAGGAAAAAAATTGGCGCAAGCCTGCAGTAAAACGTAGCTGGCTGCGTCTGATTATTTTTAACGTTCTGCACGCAGCACACACGTACCCAGAGCCCTGAGGACTGTCAGAGGCAGGCGAAATAGAATTTTTTCCCTTGTTTTTCAAAAGGACAAGCCACACTGCGTGTATTCAATGAATACTACTAAGTTTAATAACTGTGTTGTGGCCCTGCAAATGTGTCAGAGAACTGCAGTGATGCAAAGTTATTCGCTACAGTAGATCAGGGATTTCCCATGCAGGAAAAAAATTGGCGCAAGCCTGCAGCCAAAATAGAATTTTTTCCCTTGTTTTTCAAAAGGACAAGCCACACTGCGTGTATTCAATGAATACTACTAAGTTTAATAACTGTGTTGTGGCCCTGCAAATGTGTCAGAGAACTGCAGTGATGCAAAGTTATTCGCTACAGTAGATCAGGGATTTCCCATGCAGGAAAAAAATTGGCGCAAGCCTGCAGCCAAAATAGAATTTTTTCCCTTGTTTTTCAAAAGGACAAGCCACACTGCGTGTATTCAATGAATACTACTAAGTTTAACAACTGTGTTGTGGTCCTGCAAATGTGTCAGAGAACTGCAGTGATGCAAAGTTATTCGCTACAGTAGATCAGGGATTTCCCATGCAGGAAAAAAATTGGCGCAAGCCTGCAGCCAAAATAGAATTTTTTCCCTTGTTTTTCAAAAGGACAAGCCACACTGCGTGTATTCAATGAATACTACTAAGTTTAATAACTGTGTTGTGGCCCTGCAAATGTGTCAGAGAACTGCAGTGATGCAAAGTTATTCACTACAGTAGATCAGGGATTTCCCATGCAGGAAAAAAATTGGCGCAAGCCTGCAGCCAAAATAGAATTTTTTCCCTTGTTTTTCAAAAGGACAAGCCACACTGCGTGTATTCAATGAATACTTCTAAGTTTAATAACTGTGTTGTGGCCCTGCAAATGTGTCAGAGAACTGCAGTGATGCAAAGTTATTCGCTACAGTAGATCAGGGATTTCCCATGCAGGAAAAAAATTGGCGCAAGCCTGCAGTAAAACGTAGCTGGCTGCGTCTGATTATTTTTAACGTTCTGCACGCAGCACACACGTACCCAGAGCCCTGAGGACTGTCAGAGGCAGGCGAAATAGAATTTTTTTCCCTTGTTTTTCAAAGGACAAGCCACACTGCATCTATTCAATGAATAATGTATGTCTTCTGGCCCTGCCTACA
The DNA here is from genome assembly GCF_035609145.1 of Eleutherodactylus coqui. Taxonomy (NCBI): domain Eukaryota; kingdom Metazoa; phylum Chordata; class Amphibia; order Anura; family Eleutherodactylidae; genus Eleutherodactylus; species Eleutherodactylus coqui. The sequence continues at coordinate 152,967,222 of NC_089840.1, forward strand.
CAATTCTATCCCTGTAGTATTAATGCCGGGTGCAATGGTCTGCACAGCCGGTTTTGAGAAAGAAAAAAAAAAAATGCAACACTGCTAACAGCAGCCTGGACAGTACTGCACACGGATAGATGTGGCCCTAGAAAGGACCGTTGGGGTTCTTGAAGCCTACACTCACTGCTGACACTCTCCCTGCCTAACCACCACTTCTGTCCCTATTGCAGGGCGCAATGCTCTGCAGATCCAATTTTGAAAAAAAAAAAAAATTACAGTGCTAACACAGTACTGCACACTATTAGATGTGGCCCTGAGAAGGACTGTTGGGGTTCTTGAAGCCTACAGTAACTCCTAACGCTCTCCCTACAGCAGCTCCAGCACGATACCACTGTCCCTCAGCTAACTCACAAGGCATCTGAGCCGAGCCGCGGGAGGGGCCGATTTTTATACTCGGGTGACATCTGATCGCCCCAGCCACTCACAGCAGGGGGGTGGTATAGGGCTTGAACGTCAGAGGGGGAAGTTGTAATGCCTTCCCTGTCTTTCAATTGGCCAGAAAAGCGCGCTAACGTCTCAGAGAGGAAACTGAAAGTAACCGGAACACCGCGTGGTACTCGTTACGAGTAACGAGCATCCCGAACACCCTGATATTCGCACGAATATCAAGCTCGGACGAGTACGTTCGATCATCTCTACTCCGCACCATGCTAGCCGGCTCTGTCCCAGCATCTACAGAGTTCACAGTTCTAGCAACTGTGTGGTTTGGCTGCAGCCTGGAGCCAATCATGGAGAAGGAGGCTTCACTTTCTGCCTGCTTCCATGAACGGACAAATCAGGAAGCCTATCTTCTCCACTGCTGTGGCTCTCAGCTGCCACCGCCAATTAATCATGAAGTTCCAAGGATCTGGAGCAGACTAGCACATGCGGTGGTGGGGTGGGCAGGTAGGACGAGGTGCTGTTTCAGCAGCAGATACCACAGTCACCCAGCCTTACACTTTATCAGAGTCCCTGTCATCCAACAGCGCTGTCACACAATAGGAATATGCTGCAGCTATCACATTAGTTAATTTCTTACATTATCTGAGAGCTTCTGTCAGGCCAGTCTCACACAACCGGATAAGAATTGCGGATTCCGCGAGCGTTTGATCCGCAGTAATATGCGTATCAATCAAATGCATTGGATTACACAATTCCGCTCACATTAGTGGGTCAGAATAGTGTAATATGTGGAAAATAGAATGCAGCATGGAATCTGCAACACAGAGCCCACTGTTCTCTATGGTCACGGACATGCCCGCAGCCCATACACAATTATATTGCGTATGGGCTGCGGGTACCCACATCATCACTAAGCGATGACACGGGAAATATAAACAAATGAAAGAAAGGTACACTGCATGGCCGCCTTTGCTAATACGCGCCCATATGCCGTACATTACGCTGGGCTCACAGCTAGAATTTGCTGTGGGCTTCAACAAGTGGATTTCTCATACAGCTATGTGAACCCAGCCTCAGTGTAAGGCCTCATTCACACAAAGAAATTTGCGCAGCTAAATTACATGCGCAAAAAATTGTGACTATTAGAACTAATGATTTCCTATGCAAATGTTCAGACAAATGAATTTTAGACGCGCAAGAAAAAAAATCTCAACTAAAAAAATAGGACGTCTGAAATTTCCTTCTGCACAAAAATATAGGTCTCCATCTTTGGTATACAAAGTGCAGGAGTGTCCATAGACTATTATGGGACCTGGAAAAAAGGGAGGGAGAGGGAGTTTAGCTGCATCCAACACTTGGAAAAGAAGACAGGTGTCTATATTTCATACATTAGAAGTCATTAAAAGAATTCCTACCAACCAAAGGGAATTTCGAAACAGCGGCACATTTTTTCTGCAACACGCCGCTACCGATCGTGTGAATGGGAGATTTTCATGCTAGTGAAGCTTGGGACTTGATTGTGGAAAATCTTCCATTCACACGATTTGTGTTTGTGCAGCTATCTTCTGAGCGACTTTCATGCCCATGTGAATGAGCCCTGCGCATTTACCAAACATAGATGAACCTTTTCCAGCTTGTAATGTGACTAACAGTAAGCCCCGATGCTATACAGAACTACTGAACCTTTCACTACCATGTTTCCCTGAAAACAAGACACTGTTTTAAATTAACTTTTGCCCCCAAATAGGCACAGTGTCTTATTTTCAGGGGGTGTCTTATAATGCTCACCTAGTAGATGGCGTTCAGGTCCCATGAGCTGGGCTGCGGCGCTGCTGCAGGCTTCCGTGTACTCCTGAACGCCGACAGAGCATTTCTTCCAGGTAGCGCGGCTTGAATTCCCATGCCTTTAGCAAGCAATTGCTCTGATTGGTTCATCAAATGCAGCGTCAGCCAGAGCCGGTGCTCGATTAACCAATCACAGCCATTCATTAAATGACATCATTAAAATCTTATTGGAATGCAGCAATGCAAATACATCTTTTTTGTAAGTGTATCACCATAATCATAGTGATCCGCAGAACATTTCACTTGATACTGCATAGTGAATGTTAAAACATGGGGCAATTAGTTTTTTCTTCCATTTCCTCTAAAAAATAAATTTACTAAAAGCTAAACAATACATTATATGTATCCCAAAGTGGTGCCATTAAAAAGTACAACTCTTCCCACAAAAAGCAAGATCTCATGTGACGTTTTTTTCCAGTTTATTTAACCAAAAAAAGAAAACTGGGGTAAAATCAAGAATCGTCAATAAGTTTTAAAAAATTATGATTTGCATTTTTAGCAAAATCTCCCAGCTCTGCCTCATTTAGTGAGAACATTCAAACCATCTGGCTATACTACTGGTCACACTCATACTGCCAAAACAGCTCCGAAACGCAGAGCTGTGGACTCCTCAAAACTTTTAAGGGTTACAAATAGAGATGAGCGAGCATACTCGCTAAGCGCAATTACTTGATCGAGCATTGCCCTTAGCGAGTACCTGCCCGCTCGGAAGAAAAGATTCGGCTGCCGGCGGCAGGCAGGGGAGAGCGGGGAGGAAAGGAGGGGAGATCTCTTTCTCTCCCTCTCCCCCGCCCCCCCCCCCCCCGCTCCCCCCTGCTCACTGCCGCAGCTCACCTCTCACCCGCGAAAAGGTTCACCAGCCGAACCTTTTCTTCCGAGCGGGGAAATACTCGCTAAGGACAATGCTCGATCGAGTAATTGCCCTTAGCGAGTATGCTCGCTCATCTCTAGTTACAAACCTTTTTGGTGTAAAAGTCAATTTGTCATGAGTAATGCTCACGTGCAGATGGCAGAGACTGTAGTCTGTGGTAGCAGGTAAGTGGATCCACATGTAGGATGAAGTTACACAAGAAGATATGAAGCGCAAAGTAGAGAGTCTGCTTCAATAGTGTTAGGGTAGTTACCTGTTTGCTGGAATGAACATATATCTCTTATATAGAGACATGTATGCAATTTCCTTTTATTGTTAGAGAGGGACTGAACAGGATGTACTGTATGTATAGTTTATATTGGAATTAACGCAATTGCAGCTTACATTATTAGAGTGCCTCCTTGTCATAGTCCTGGGTATAATAGATAATGGGAAAGATCTCTGTATTGACCCCTGATATATCTATACATAGTTCTTAGAGCACCTCCTTGTTAGATTCCTGTTGACTCATTATAGCTTGTCTATTCCATGTATATCAGACAGGAGAAAAATTTTAGGCGTCTAGTTAGTAGAACATGTGGTCATTAGAGATGAGCGAGCACCAAAATGCTCGGGTGCTCGTTACTCGAGACGAACTTTTCGCGATGCTCGAGGGTTTGTTTCCACTAACGAACCCCATTGAAGTCAATGGGCGACCCGAGCATTTTTGTATATCGCTGATGCTCGCTAAGGTTTTCATTTGTGAAAATCAGGGCAATTCAAGAAAGTGATGGGAACGATACAGCAACGGATAGGGCAGGCGAGGGGCTACATGTTGGGCTGCATCTCAAGTTCACAGGTACCACTATTACGCCACAATAGCGGCAAGAGTGGGCCCCCCCCCCGGCAACTTTTACTTCTGAAAAGCCCTCATTAGCAATGCATACCTTAGCTAAGCACCACACTACCTCCAACAAAGCACAATCACTGCCTGCATGACACTCCGCTGCCACTTCTCCTGGGTTACATGCTGCCCAACCCCCCCCTGCACGACCCAGTGTCCACAGCGCACACCAAATTGTCCCTGCACAGCCTTCAGCTGCCCTCATGCCACGCCACACTCATGTCTATTTAGAAGTGCGTCTGCCAGAGGAACCGCAGGCACACACTGCAGAGGGTTGGCATGGCTAGGCAGCGACCCTCTTTAAAAGGGGCGGGGCGATAGCCCACAATGCTGTACAGAAGCAATGAGAAATCCAATCCTGTGCCACCGCCATCAGGAGCTGCACACGTGGGCATAGCAATGGGGAACCTATGTGCCACACACTATTCATTCTGTCAAGGTGTCTGCATGCCCCAGTCAGACCGCGTTTTTTTATAAATAGTCACAGGCAGGTACAACTCCACAATGGGAATTCCGTGTGCACCCACAGCATGGGTGGCTCCCTGGAACCCACCGGCTGTACATAAATGTATCCCATTGCAGTGCCCTGGACAGCAGAGCTAACGTCAGATGAAATGCAGGTGGGCTTCGGCCCACACTGCATGCCTCAGTCAGACTGGGGTTCTTTAGAAGTGGACACAGATGCATTTACAACTCCCTGTGGACCCACAGCATGGGTGGGTGCCAGGAAGCCACCGGCGGTACATAAATATATCCCATTGCATTGCCCATCACAGCTGAGGTAATGTCATGTTTAATGCAGGTGGGCTTCGGCCCACACTGCATGCCCCAGTCAGACTGGGGTTCATTAGAAGTGGACACAGATGCATTTACAACTCCCTGTGGACCCACAGCATGGGTGGCTCCCTGGAACCCACCGGCGGTACATAAAAATATCCCATTGCATTGCCCATCACAGCTGATGTTACGTCAGCTGTAATGCAGGTGGGCAAAAAATTAATTGGATTACACTGTAGGCGAGGGCCCACAAAAATTGGTGTACCAACAGTACTAATGTACCTGAGAAAAATTGCCCATGCCCAACCGAGAGGCCAGGTGAAACCCATTAATCGCTTTGGTTTATGTGGCTTAATTGGTAACTAACTAGGCCTGGAGGCAGCCCAGTTAAAATAAAAATTGGTTGAGGTGAAAGTTTCAACGCTTTAATGAGCATTGAAACGTATAAAAATTGTTTAGAAAAATTATATGACTGAGCCTTGTGGGCCTAAGAAAAATTGCACGTTCGGCGTGATTACGTCAGGTTTCAGGAGGAGGAGCAGGAGGAGGAGGATGAATATTATACACAGATTGATGAAGCAAAAAGGTCCCCGTTTTGGATGGTGATAGAGAACGATGCTTCCATCCGCGAGTGCAGCCTACGTATTGTTTATGTATCGCTGCTGTCCGCTGGTGGAGAAGAGAAGTCTGGGGAAATCCAGGCTTTGTTCATCTTGATGAGTGTAAGCCTGTCGGCACTGTCGGTTGACAGGTGGGTATGCTTATCTGTGATGATTCCCCCAGCCACACTAAACACACTTTCTGACAAGACGCTAGCCGCAGGACAAGCAAGCACCTCCAGGGCATACAGCACGAGTTCAGGCCACGTGTCCAGCTTCAACACCCAGTAGTTGTAGGGGGCAGAGGCGTCACCGAGGACGGTCGTGCAATCGGCTACGTACTCCCTCACCATCCTTTTACAGTGCTCCCGCCAACTCAGCCTTGACTGGGGACCGGTGACACTGTCTTGCTGGGGAGCCAGAAAGCTGTCAAAGGCCTTAGAGAGTGTTCCCCTGCCTGCGCTGTACATGCTGCCTGATCTCTGCGCCTCCCCTGCTACCTGGGCCGCGGAAATGCGCCTTCGGCCACTAGCGCTGTCGGATGGAAAGTTTACCATCAGTTTGTCCACCAGCGCCCTGTGGTATAGCATCATTCTCGAACCCCTTTCCTCTTCGGGAATGAGAGTGGAAAGGCTCTCCTTATACCGTGGGTCGAGCAGTGTGTACACCCAGTAATCCGTAGTGGCCAGAATGCGTGTAACGCGAGGGTCACGAGAAAGGCATCCTAACATGAAGTCAGCCATGTGTGCCAGGGTACCTGTACGCAACACATGGCTGTCCTCACTAGGAAGATCACTTTCAGGATCCTCCTCCTCCTCCGGCCATACACGCTGAAAGGATGACAGACAAGCTACATCTGTACCCTCAGCAGTGGGCCAAGCTGTCTCTTTCCCCTCCTCCTCATGCTCCTCCCCCTCCTCCTCCTCCTCTGGCCATACACGCTGAAAGGGTGACAGGCAAGCAGCATCTGTCCCATCAGCAGTGGGCCAAGCTGTCTCTTCCCCCTCCTCCTCATGCTCCTCCCCCTCCTCCTCAACGCGCTGAGATATAGACATGAGGTTGCTCTGACTATCCAGCGACATACTGTCTTCCCCTGCTCCGTTTCAGATTCCAAAGCGCCTGCCTTTATGCTTTGCAGGGAACTTCTCAAGAGGCATAGCAGAGGAATGGTGACGCTAATGATTGCAGCATCCCCGCTCACCATCTGGGTAGACTCCTCAAAGTTTCCAAGGACCTGGCAGATGGCTGCCAACCAGGCCCACTCTTCTGTAAATAATTGAGGAGGCTGACTCCCACTGCGCCGCCCATGTTGGAGTTGGTATTCCACTATAGCTCTACGCTGCTCATAGAGTCTGGCCAACATGTGGAGCGTAGAGTTCCACTGTGTGGGCACGTCGCACAGCAGTCGGTGCACTGGCAGATTAAACCAATGTTGCAGTGTCCGCAGGGTGGCAGCGTGCGTGTGGGATTTGCGGAAATGTGCGCAGAGCTGGTGCACCTTTCCGAGCAGGTATGACAAGTGGGGGTAGCTTTTCAGAAAGCGCTGAACCACCAAATTAAAGACATGGGCCAGGCATGGCACGTGCGTGAGGCTGCCGAGCTGCAGAGCCGCCACCAGGTTACGGCCGTTGTCACACACAACCATGCCCGGTTGGAGGCTCAGCGGCGCAAGCCAGCGGTCGGTCTGCTCTGTCAGACCCTGCAGCAGTTCGTGGGCCGTGTGGCTCTTCTCTCCTAAGCTGAGTAGTTTCAGCACGGCCTGCTGACGCTTGCCCACCGCTGTGCTGCCACGCCGCGGGACACCGACTGCTGGCGACGTGCTGCTGCTGACACATCTTGATTGCGAGACAGAGGTTGCGTAGGAGGAGGAGGGTGGTTTAGTGGAGGAAGCATACACCGCCGCAGATACCAGCACCGAGCTGGGGCCCGCAATTCTGGGGGTGGGTAGGACGTGAGCGGTCCCAGGCTCTGACTCTGTCCCAGCCTCCACTAAATTCACCCAATGTGCCATCAGGGAGATATAGTGGCCCTGCCCGCCTGTGCTTGTCCACGTGTCTGTTGTTAAGTGGACCTTGGCAGTAACCGCGTTGGTGAGTGCGCGTACAATGTTGCGGGAGACGTGGTCGTGGAGGCCTGGGACGGCACATCGGGAAAAGTAGTGGTGACTGGGAACCGAGTAGCGCGGGGCCGCCGCCGCCATCATGCTTTTGAAAGCCTCCGTTTCCACAAGCCTATACGACAGCATCTCTAGGCTGATCAATTTTGCAATGTGCACGTTTAACGCTTGAGCATGCGGGTGCGTGGCGGCGTACTTGCGCTTGCGCTCAAACAGTGGCGCTAGCGACGTCTGGACGCTACGCTGAGAGACATTGCTGGATGGGGCCGAGGACAGCGGAGGTGAGGGTGTGGGTGCAGGTCAGGAGACGGTACTGCCTGTGTCCTCAGAGGGGGGTTGGATCTCAGTGGCAGGTTGGGGGACAGGGGAAGAGGCAGTGGTGCAAACTGGAGGCGGTGAACGGGCATCGTCCCACCTTGTGGGGTGCTTGACCATCATATGCCTGCGCATGCTGGTGGTGGTGCCTCCCCAGCTGATCTTGGTGCGACAAAGGTTGCACACCACTGTTCGTCGGTCGTCAGGCGTCTCTGTGAAAAACTGCCACACCGTAGAGCACCTTGACCTCTGCAGGGTGGCATGGCGCGAGGGGGCGCTTTGGGAACCAGTTGGTGGATTATTCGGTCTGGCCCTGCCTCTACCCCTGGCCACCGCACTGGCTCGGCCTGTGCCCACACCCTGACTTGGGCCTCCGCGTCCTCGCCCGCGTCCACATTCTATAGGCCTACCCCTACCCCTCAGCATGGTGTATTAGCAGTAGTGCAGAAACAGAATGCTGTAATTAAATGTGCCGCTTATTGGCCTGTGGTTGGAGGCTGACTTCGTTTACGGAACGCCAGGAAATAATTTGGCGCACGCCTGCTGTAACACTTAGCTGGCTGCGTATTTATTTGTAGAACTACTACCCCCAGCACACACGGACCCAGAACACTGAGCACAGTGACAGGCAGGCCAAATAGAATTTTTGCCCAATATTTTTTTGAAAAGGACCACAGCGTATATTCAATCAATAATATATGTCTTCTGGCCCTGCCTACACAATTCTGTCCCTGGAGTATTACTGCAGGGCGAAATGCTCTGCACGGCCGATATACCAAAAAAAAAAAAAAGTGCAACACTGCAAAAAGCAGCCTCCACAGTACTGCACACGGTTAGATGTGGCCCTAAGAAGGACCGTTGGGGTTCTTGAAGCCTACAATCACTCCTAACACTCTCCCTGCCTAACCACCACTTCTGTCCCTGTAGTATTAATGCAGGGCGCAATGCTCTGCACGGCCGATATACCAAAAAAAAAAATTGTGCAACACTGCAAAAAAGCAGCCTCCACAGTACTGCACACGGTTAGATGTGGCCCTAAGAAGGACCGTTGGGGTTCTTGAAGCCTACACTAACTCCTAACACTCTCCCTATAGCAGCTCCGGCACCAATAACACTGTCCCTCAGCTATGTCACAACGCATCTGAGGCGAGCCGCGGGAGGGGCTGATTTTTATACTCGGGTGACACCTGATCTCGCCAGCCACTCACTGCAGGGGGATGGTATAGGGCTTGAACGTCGCAGGGGGAAGTTGTAATGCCTTCCCTGTCTTTCAATTGCCCAGAAAAGCACGCTAACGTCTCAGAGATGAAAGTGAAAGTAACCCGAACATCGCGTGGTGCTCGTTACGAGTAACGAGCATCTCGAGCACGCTAATACTCGAACGAGTATCAAGCTCGGACGAGTACGTTCTCTCATCTCTAGTGGTCATGTCAACATAAACTGTACATATATACAGTTCCTTACATGTTTATAAAGCACAGAAAATTATTAGGTATGTACATATATGGAATTTCTGTTCATTCCACTAAAAACTACATATATATTCGGTTCGTTCAACATTTATCTTGAAGAGGAAAATAATTAGGCACTGATGTGTAGAGTTGCCCATCATGATCGGCTGAGTTATAAAATTGGGTCTATGTTTGCAAAACTGAATTGGGTCAACCTGACCAAATGCTATGCAAAAATCATCAGAAAACGATTTTACAAATTAAAGTTGCCATGGATTTGGCTCAGTTGTTGCATTTTAGTGCTCGGATCATCAGTTCAAATCTCAAACATTTACATGGATTTTGAAAAACACCATCTAGATGTTGTTCTTTCTCAGATTTGAGCCTGTAACTCCAGCACTGCAAGGCAGCAGTGCTAACAACTGAACCACCACATCTGTCCTTTCTACTTCAGAGGAGGAGAAGAACAGGGAGAATAAACATAAAAACGCCATGTTGCCCTTGGACAGTTTTTTTTTATCATTTTAAATTTTTATTGAAGGTTTTTTCAAATTGAACATGCTTTGACTCATTAGGTATGTGGTACTCCAGCAAATATAGGGGAAGTGGGAAATTCATTTTAGAGGAATAATCCCTTGAGCTTTTATAGAGTTAAGTCATGCCTTTGAATAAGGCCTCCGCCTTCCTTCCACTGAATCTGCTGTGATACCTTTACATTTGTCATAATCTGTGCGCAATGGTATGTTTCACTCATCCATTGCTCCACTCCATCTGCATTTGATTGCTCCGCCTTCCTTCCACTGAATCTGCTGTGATACCTTTACATTTGTCATAATCTGTGCGCAATGGTATGTCCCATTGCTTCATATAAATGGAATTGACTCTATTTGTACTATATGTATTTTCCTCTTCACCTCCCCCAAATAGCTTTCTCCCTGTCTCATCTTAGTGTTGCTGGACACAGTTTGTTTTTGTAAGAGGGCAATAAAGCGCCCACGCCCCCCTCCCATCTTGTTCATTAGCCATCTAAAGGTGGGTCAGCTGGTTAACTAGTGAAATGTAACAAGCCACTCCCAGCTGAAGTCCACATCAGCCCCTCCCTCCTCTCCTCACCTATGTATGGCTCCCATGCACTGTTCAACTTCCTAAGATGCCTTCAACCCCCCAATACTGCAAAGAAACACCTTAGCCACCCACACAAATCCCCTAGCCATGTGCTCACCCTTGCTACCCTGCTACGCCTAGCTGCAGGGGACATATCCCCCAACCCAGGCCCACCCCGTACTGTTCTCTACCAAAATGCCACCCCTGCCCCATTCAAATGCGCCCTATGGAACTCCCAATCTGCGTGTAACAAACTCCCAACTATCCATGACCTTATCACCAGTAAACACTTGAACTTGCTCGCCCTCACGGAAACCTGAATACAGCAGTCCGATTCTACCTCCCCCGCTGCATTGTCCTATGATGGCCTGCAGTTCTCCCACACCCCCAGATCGGATTACAGACCCGGCGGAGGAGTAGGCATCATCGTCTCCCCAAACTGTACCTTCCAGGTCATTCCCTCAGCTCCCTCGCTTACCTTCTACTCCTTCGAGGTCCACACCCTGCGACTCTTCCGCCCACTGCCTCTGCGTGTTGCAGTTATTTACCGCCCCCCAGGTCCCACCCGCCTGTTCCTAGACCACTTTGCTGCCTGGCTCCCCCACTTCCTATCCTGTGAAATCCCAACCCTCATCCTTGGTGATTTCAACATCCCTACTAACGACTCTAGCTCCTCATCTGCCTCCCGGCTTTTAACACTTACCTCCTCCCTTGGCTTATCGCTAATCTCTGACTCCCCCACTCAGAGATGGTAACACTCTCGATTTAGTTTTCCTCCGTCTCTGCTCTGCTTCTCACTTTACTAACTCCCCACTTCCACTCTCAGATCACAACCTTCTCTCTTTCTCAATCAGGCACCCTAGCATCTCTCCTGACCCTCCTATCTATCGCACCTCTAGGAACCTCCAGTCTGTCCGCACTAAACAGTTTGCCGAAACTATTCAGTCCTCCCTATCGTCTATCTCTCGCCTCCCCTGCCCTAACCTGGCAGCCGAATACTACCACACCACCCTCGCCGTGCCCTGGATGAAGTGGCACCGCCCGTGACGCGAGCCGTCAAACGCAGACCACGGCAACCCTGGCTCACGTCCCAAACGCGCTTCATCCGGCGGTGCTCTAGGTGCGCCGAGCGGCTGTGGAGAAAGTCAAAGCTGCCAGCAGACTTCCTCCACTTCAAATTCATGCTTAAAACTTATAACCTAGCCCTTCACCATGCCAAACAAGTTTATTTCACCTCCCTTGTCTCCTCACTATCCCACAACCCTAAACAACTTTTTGAGACCTTTCACTCCCTTCTCAGCCCCAAGCAACAGGCCCCTGCAACAGACCTGACTGCTGGAGAACTAGCTGACTATTTCAAAGAAAAAATTGACCACATTCGAAAATAAATCTCTGAAAGCTGCATGGTTAGCCCTGATCCCAGTTTCATCAGCACTGCACCCAGCACCTACTCACTATCTACGCTAGAACCAACGACAGAGGAAGAAGTCTCCAGGCTGCTTTCCGTTGCCCGCCCCACCACCTGCGCTAGCGACCCTCTCCCCTGTCACCTCCTCCGGTCCCTTTCCCCAGCTCTCATTACTCACCTCACTACAATCTGCAACCTCTCCCTAACCTCTGGCACTTTTCCCTCCTCATTCAAACACTCCATTATATCCCCTCTGCTTAAAAAACCAACCCTGGACCCGACTGATGCTGCCAACTACCGATCTGTCTCAAACCTCCCCTTTATCTCCAAATTACTGGAACGCCTGGTCTACTCCCGCCTTACTCGCTTTCTCTCTGACAATTCGCTCCTCGACCCCCTCCAGTCTGGTTTCCACTCTCTACACTCGACCGAAACTGCCCTTACAAAAGTAACAAATAACCTCATGACTGCAAAGTCGAGAGGTGATTACTCCCTACTAATCCTCCTTGACCTGTCTGCTGCATTTGACACTGTCGACCATAATGTCCTTCTCACTATGCTCCACTCTATTGGTCTAAAGGATACTGCTCTCTCCTGGTTCTCTTCCTACCTCTCTGACCGCTCTTTCAGTGTTTCCTTTGCTGGTTCTATCTCTGCTCCACTTCCTCTCGCTGTTGGGGTACCCCAGGGCTCGGTCCTTGGTCCCCTTCTTTTCTCTATCTATACTACCCCAATTGGACAAACCATCCACAAATTTGGCCTCCAATACCATCTCTACGCTGATGACACCCAACTATACACCTCCTCTCGTGAGATCTCTGGACCATTCCTCCAAAATATCACCGACTGTCTGTCTGCTGTCTCTAACACTATGTCCTCCCTCTTTCTCAAACTAAACCTCTCTAAAACTGACCTCCTTGTCTTTGCACCTTCTAACCAACCTCCCCTCAACATCTCCATTCCAGTGTCTGGCACCATCATAACCCCCAGACGGCATGCCCGATGCCTTGGGGTCACACTGGACTCTGACCTCTCCTTTGCCCCCCATATCCAATCTCTGGCCCAAACATGCCACCTGCACCTCAGAAATATTGCTAAAATACGTCCGTTCCTAACCACGGATACGCTAAAGACGCTCATCCACTCCCGGCTTGACTACTGCAACTCGCTACTAAATGGCCTCCCCCGCACTAGACTCGCTCCACTCCAATCCATACTAAATGCAGCAGCTAGACTCATTTTTCTATCCAGTCGTTATTCAGACGCCTCTGCATTATGCCAGTTGCTGCATTGGCTGCCCATCCACTGCAGAACTAAATTTAAACTCCTCTACCTCACTCACAAACCTCTGCATGGCGCTGCACCACCATACATCACCTCCCTACTGTCAGTACACCACCCAGCCCGCTCACTCCGATCAGCTAACACACTCAGACTAAACACCCCTGTAATACGAACCTCACATGCTCGCCTACAGGACTTCACCAGAGCATCCTCTGGAATGCTCTACCCCAAGGCATCCGGACAATTCCCGATGCACGAAATTTCAGACGTGCTTTAAAAACGCACCTCTTCAGGGAAGCATACTAAATCTCCTGACCTAGTCCCTTGCCCCTCCCTATGGTGCCCCACCCTGTTTGCCTTCTAATAAATGATCTGTACATGAAATTTCCTATTGCCTGTGTTCCCCGCCCCCTGCACCTCCTGTACCACCCTCAACCCATTTGTGTCTAACCCAATGTATCTCACATTGTAATTGTTGCAATTGTTGTATTGTTTTGCATTTATCCATGCCTGAAAGCGCTGCGGAATAAGTTGGCGCTATACAAATAAAGATTATTATTATTATAAGGCCTGTAATGCAGTCAGGTAAGGGATGGGTGAAGAAGATAGCAGAGAAGTAATGAAGGAAAGGAAGTGGGGGTGGTAGCTAACTGTGCCTCAATAACTGGCCAACTGGATTCTCTAAATTACATTTTTGATCCTTGAAGCAGATTTAGAAGAGTCACATGGTAGTAGGTGAAAAGATTTTGGACTCCCATGCCTGCTCTACATCTATGTTTCATTAATATAGAGGAAGCTATCCTGTTTTTCTCACCATTCCAAATAAAGGAGGTCAGTTGTCATAGGAAGGGTTTGAAAATAGTATGGGATTTTTGGTAGTATTAACATCTTGAAGAGAATGATATGGCCCATCCAAGAAAGCTCACTTTTAGTTAGAATTGCTAATTAAAAATTTAGAGCCTCCAACAGAGGAATACAACCCTGTGGACTTATTGGGTAACCAAAGAACATATTTTAATACCTAGATTGGGAACTGATGTTTTCTCCCATTCATAGGGGAATTCCTGTTTTATGTCAGCCTTAAGTTGGGCACTAATGTATAGGGATTTAGTTGGGTTAACGTTGTAGTAAGAAATTTGTTCAAATTGGTGTCAAATGTAAGTAGTAGCTCTTAAAGAGTTTATTGCGTTAGAGTGACAATCCCATCTTGGGCAAAAAGGCCTATTTTATGTTGTCTAACTCCCACTGGAATACCCTTTATCTTCAGATCTGTCCGAATCCTCTAAGCCAGAGATTCCAAGACTGAAGTGAACCGTAAAAGTGACAAAGGGCAGCCCTGTCTAGTACTATTGGTAATCAGGGTAGGCCTAGACAATTAATCTTATCTAAGACTCAGGCTGATAGCATTGTGTAAAGAGCCTGAATCACCTTAAAAATATTACTTTCAAATCCAAAGTTACGCAAAGTGACGAATGCAAACCCCTAGTAAATACTGTTGAATGCCATCTTTGTATATAACGTAAGCAGCAGAAAAGGAACCTGCCCCCATTCTAGCATCGTCAATTACCGGTCATGTACCATCTGATGTTTGTCTATCCTTCATAAAATCTACTTGTTCATTATGTAACAATCTTAGGGTACATTTAGACGGGACGAGTGTCAGGCAAATGATGCCTGACACTCATCCCCGCATGTCCTAGCTCCCATGCTGTCATATGGGAGCTAGTACTGCTGGCTCGCACACAGAGCGGCTAGCAGGGGGGCGCGGGTGGCTGCAGGAGATTTCTTTCCTCGTGCTTCCCCATCTCTCTTCATTGACATAACATAGCGGCAGTTCAGTACTGAACAGCTGCTATTTACACTGAACAATGAGTGATCAAGCTCATCGTCTATCATATATGCTGCATGAATGATGGACGATGAGCTGATTGCTCATCGTTCAGTGTAAATAGCGGTCATTCAATATTGAAAAGCTGCTATGGTAAGTTAATGGAGAGAAGCAGGGGAGCGCAAGGAGAGAAATCTCCTCCAGCCTCCCCGCTGTGAGCCAGCAATACTAGCTCCCATGCAGCAGCACGGGATCTAGCATGTGTGGGAACTCTGAGGCTATAATTTTGGCATATAACTTAATAGGACAATGAATTACCAATGAATATGGTTGGTAGTTAGTGGAGGTATGAGGGGGAGATTTGCCTGGTTTTGTAATTATAAGTATCGTAGCCTAAAGCATTTGCTGAGGAAGAGATCCTAATTGAAACAGCAAGGTTAAAAAGAGTTGTAAGGTACAGAGACAAAATTGAATCAAGAAGTTCATAGATCTCGCTAGAAAATTTTAATTGTCTCACGAACTTCCGTATATGAGATCGGGGAATTTAAATGAGCAAGTTGTTCAGTAGACAAGGTCGAAAGATGTATATGCTGAAGAAAATTTGCAATAAAGTCTGGGGTAATATTGGAGTCATCTTTAAGGTTGTTTAAGGTAGCGTTAAAATGACTGAAGGCATCTGCAAAATCTTGGGGATTAGTACATTTATTTTTGTTGTCTGAAGAAAAATTAAAAAGGACTCTTGATTTTACACGTTGCTTACTAGCTTTATTATATGATGTGTAGTAGGTCTTGCAAACGGAGCTATGTTGCCTTTCAAAATCAGATAAGTGGTTACTTCTAAAAGTTGCTGCTGAAGTTAAAGTAAGGATTTAAGAGAGAGCCTCAGAATCCAATCCACTCCTAATCAAAATCAAAAATGCTTTTGCCATAAGCATTAACTTGGAATTGGATCTCTTTAAAATATAACTTTTATTGAATTACACAAAGATTGCACATAGAATGAAAATATTTAAAATCCCAGTATATGCTGCAGACATATATATTTTATATTGTGGTTTATTACTATCAACATTATCAATGTTATCCTATATTCTGATAGCTGTCAGTCTATGGCTATAGGTAGATTTTCATTTGTTATTTAGTAGGTCAGCAATGGAGAGGATGATCAGATGGTCAAAAAATAAACTGGGGTGCATTCCTCATAGAGACCAATAGCACCAAATAAATTCTACTAGCTGAAGGTACAGGGAAGCCTCCAGAACACTGCCTCTAGCATCTGACTGAACGATCTGATCATTGGAACCTGCTACACCATCCTCCAGCATTTAACATGGAGAAAAACTGCATGACTGCCTAGCTATGTTCTGAGTAATAGCAATGCCCTAAAGAGTTAATAGCATGCGATAGCAATGCCTGCAGTCTAATACTGCTATTAAAAGGTAGAACAGAGCTCCCCCAACATGTTTCACCACCTAAATGGTGTCTTCAGAGGAATATAGGAGCAATAATAACACCACCCGATGATGTCAGTATTTAAATAGGGCAGGGGTGGGTCCATCCTCAGAGCATTAATCTGTGATTGGAGAAGCTGTGGAGATTGACAGTCCTGTTAGTCTATGGAAGGGATGCTGTAATGACTGTATAATGAAATGCACTCATGAAGAGATAGGGGCAGGGGCGTAACTACAGTTGGTGCAGAGGATGCGGTTGCACCCGGGCGCAGAAGCGTTAGGAGGCCCATAAGGCCTCTCTTCTCTATACTGGGAGCCCAGTACTATAAAAAAAAAAGCATTATAGTAGGGGGCCCTGTTAAAGATTTTGCACCGGGCCCAGAAGCTTCAAGTTAACGCCTCTGGATAAGGGCCATGTCCTAGAGGTGTTTTTTACCCACTCATTGTCACTATGATAAACACCGCAGCAGAGGGAAGTCCCATAACAATCGTCATTATAAACACTAATTTTGTGCATTCAGAAAAGATCTCTCACATATACAGTGATTGAAAACTGAAAAATTGATTCTGTCACTATTTTCCTGAATATTCACGCAAATGCACCATAACATAGCTGATAGGTTCTATTTGTGTTTACCAGACTAGTTAGAACTGCAGCCAGTATAATAGAGTAATGGACCCCATCAGCGTATTTCTGTTGCAGCGACATGTTTTAACAATAATACATCCTGTTTAAAAAATTATGAGATGTAGCTGCGGTAAACTGATAGATGTATAGTTGAAAATAGGACTTGATAACAGTTTGCAGATGAAATATTATGTAATTATAAATAAGTGTCATTCTAGGAATGAGATCTGCAGTATACTCAAGCCACCTATCAAGTACAGAAAAATATAGCGAATGTATTACATTATGTTAGTACTGAGTGCATAACGACTCCAGTCCACAATATTTATGAAATATTACAGAGGATATATCAGAACCTACATCAAAAGTGTTCCCCTCATATGCTGCACAATATAGACTGTCAATGTTGACTGAGGGCTCAGTGTCAGACATGCGCATTCTCCAAATTTGGAACATTCATAATCATGTCAGAGATAGAAAAGGTACATAAAGTTCCCTAGGAAGAATATATTTGTTCACGCAATCGGGCATGCCATTATATTTCTAGTACTTGATAGTAGATAAGGTTTCATAGAAATGCTCTGAACGAAAATCCCTCATTAAGACCAAATGGTACTCTGCTTTTAAGGCAATAACTCCCATCTCGCTTCCTCCTGAATTAATTTAGCATCCAGGTTACCCTTCCTGGGTTCGAGGCTAACCTGGCAGATGCCACAGAACTTCAAATCCTGCTGGATAGTTTTACCTATGTAACGTTTTGGACATGGGCAAACAGCCATGTAGACTATCGCTCTACTTCTTGATTGTCCAAATTTTGCCATCTATTGGTTTTTTGAAGGTTTTTGTATTCAATATAACTGAACAGATGGAACATTTGCCACATTTATAGCAACAGATCAATTACTCTTAGAAACATTCAGTGTTTTTCATGGGATGCTGAAAAGTCACTGTATACCTACATATCCCTATGGTTCTGACCAGTTCCAACAGCATACGCATAGGCGTAGCGTTAGGGGTAGCTGGGGTTGCAGTGGCGACCTGGCCCCTAAGCTTAAGGCCTCCTTCCCACGAGCGTGACAGGCTCCGCCGCGTAATATTCCGCAGTGAAGCCCGTCACGGCGCCCCCCAGAGACCCCATACTTACCAGCGGAAGATAGCGTGAAGACGCTTCCCCGCCCACCGCCGTCGCGTCATGTGACACGCCCACCGCGGCGGTAGGCGGGGAAGCGTTTTTTCACGCTATCTTCCGCTGGTTGCAGCGGGAGATAGCGTGAACGGATGGCTTCCATTGACTGCAATGGAAGCCGTCAGCGCGTACACCCGCAGCAAATAGAACATGCTGCGGGTGAGAACGGGAGATTTCACGGTGCGTAATTCCGCGGTGGAATTACGCATCGTGTGCATTGTGCTATTAGGTTCAATAGAACCTAATAGCAGGGGGCAACGCAGCGGATTTTTGCCGCGGATTTACGCGGCGTAAATCCGTTCGTGGGAAGGAGGCCTAAGGGGGCCCCTCCGCCGCCCTCCGCCATTAACAAATGTAAATTCCGGTCGCGCTGTCAGCCGCATGATTACTGCGGTCCGGCCAACAGCACGAGCCAGAGAGGAAGTGCTGAGGTGGGAGGAGGAGAAGGAGGGGGGATGCACGGCACGGCATCCTTCCGCACAGCTCATCCCCCTGCTGACATAGTGTACGTCGGCTGCGTGTGTGTCCTGCTGCTGAGAAGTGGTCCGGGGTCACGAACTGCCATTGCTTTAGGTATGTGTGCCGTCCCAGTCCCAGAAGAGCAGCCTTACTATTTGCATAATGTGCTGCTATGAGGTCACAGCGTGTATGTGCAATCTACCTTGCAGGGTCCAGTAACAAGAGCTTTTAATACCTGTCTCAGTATAACTATGTAGTTGTAAGGTGGTTCTGTAAATAGTAGCATTCAGAACGAAGGGGAGACAGGTGACATTAACATAATCACTGCTGCCAACACCACCTGGTTAGTGCTCAACATAAAGGTAGGTTGTAATCCCTCAGTGAGTGGCCTGACCACAGGTGTTGCGTTATACCGCTGCCTGGGGGCAGGATCCGGCAGACGGATCTCCTCTGTCAGCCTATCTGACAGATATGCTGACCGCGGAGAATCGCGGCAAATTGCAGCATGCTTTATACTTTTTGGTTTAAGTAAAGTTGAAGTTAGTTTTTGCTGACAAGGGTCTAGCTATGGGGGAGTCAAAGACAGCAGTCACGCCTGGGTCCTAGTGCCTGAGGCCATTCTTTGGCACATTAACCCCTTCCCTCCCCATGACGCAAGGATATGTCATGGGAGCGGGGCACTTCCCGTAAAATGACGTACCCTTGCGTCACAGGGATAGCCCAAGATCATGACAGATCTAGTGCTATCCCGCAGCAGGAGGCGGCTGTCAGTGATAGCCGGCCTCCCGCTGCAACAGCGGGGGTGCATGGGAGATGCGCTCCCCCACTGTTAACCCCTTCCCTGCCGCGATCTATGTAGATCACGGCATGGGAAGGGTTCACAGAGGGAGCGCGCTCCCTCTATGAAGTTGCCGGGCTCTCGCGATATAATCGCAGAGAGCTCGGCTGGTTGCTACGGCAACAGGACGCCAGATACCGGCGTCCTGTTTTGCCAGAGCCTGTGATTGCTGTATAAGCGATAAGGCATGGCAGGACTTTTATCTTGCCATGCCTTATCACAGCAATCATCAGTGCTGTGGTGCAAGTCTCCCAGAGGGACACAAATAGTGTAAAAAAAGACAATAAATATGTACAAAAAAGAAAAATGTAAAAAAAACCCCATATTAGCATAAAAAAAAGGTTAAAAAAATTAAAATCCCACATATTTGGTATCGACGTGTTCGTAACAACGCATACAATACGTTGAATGTACTTTTTATTCTGCATGGCAAAAAGCGTAAAAAAAAAAAAACCCGCTAATTTTTAGCTTTTGCCTCCCAAAAGAGTCAATAAAAGTTATCAAAAAATCTGCATGCTCCTTAAAATGGTACCATTAAAAACTACAGCTCGTCTCGCAAAAAATAAGCCTTCACAGAGTTCTGTACATAGGAAAAAAAGTTACAGGACTTTAAATGCAGAGATTTAGAAAAAAACTTCCAAAAAAAGGGTTTTTTATCACAGAAAAGGGGAAAAACCTAAAAAATATATAAGAATTTATCATTGTAATCGTACCGGCCCGCAGAAAAAAATTGAATTTTGTCATTTATGCTACATGATTAACGCTGTAAAAAAAAAATCTATGGCAGAATTGATGCGTTTTCTTTCCTTGTTATCATAAAAAAAATAATAAAGGTTTTGCAATACAGTCTATGTACCCAAAAATAGCACCATCAAAAACTACAGTTCGTCACGCAAAGAACAAGCCCTTATACAGCCGTGTTGACAGAAAAGTAAAAAAGTTATGGCTTTTGAAAAATGGAGATGAAAATCCACCAAAAATCGTTGCGTCCTTAAGCCCAAAATAGGCCATGTCGTTAAGGGGTTAAATACATTCTGGTACAGATTTTGCATTGGGGCCTAAGGGCCTCAATTTACACATCTGCATCCATCTATCTAGCTATCTATCTATGGCCTCCTGCAGACGGCCGGGTCGGAATCCTGCTGCGAGAATTCTCACAGCGGGATGTGAGCCATGCCCCTTCAGTAACCCAGCGCTCACCTCCTCCTGATGTCTCACTTTGCTCTGCGCCAGCTGTCGCACAGCCGCGCATGTGCAGAACAGAGACATTTCTGTGCGGTCCTTTGCGAAATTTGCATAGAAATAGGACATGCTGTGACTTGTTTACCGCGTGAGTTTTCAGGTGGTCAAATCGCGGCTGTCTACATAGGATTGCATTATTTAATGCAATCCTACGGCAGCGCGCACGGGCAGAAATTCTGTGGGAAATCCTGCCAAAGAATTTCCGCCCGTGTGCACTTGTCCTATCTCATATCTACCTGCGACTGGTATAAGTTATACATCTCCCTGGATTCACTGTATATAATTTCACTCTTTACACCGAATTAAAAAACGCATCAAAAACTCATGCGGTTTTTAATAGTGTTTGTAGCTTCTTAATAACATAGGTGGTCTTTAAATACTGCATGCAGGTTTTTTATGTGTTTTTCTTAATTGTGCTTCTAAAGTACAAAAACATGAACCACCCTAAGGTCGCTCTCACGTGTTTTCAGAAAACGCAACGTAAAATCATGGCTTTTTTACCGGATTTTCGAGCTTGGTTCTTGAACGCATGGCACAGCGTTTGACAGTGCTTTTTAATGCACCCCATCATTGTGATGGGTGAGGAGGTGTGTAAAAAACCACGAAAATGCAAAAATACAAAAGACAGCTCTAGAAAATCGCAGCATTAGAAACACTGTGTTCAAGCGCAGGTTTGAGTAACCCTAATAAAATCTGCAGGAGCGTTGTACCGCAGTTAGTACGGCACTTGGGACACCGCTCTAATAGCAGTAAAAAGCGGTGTGTGTGAGAGTGGCCTGCAGGGCTACAAACAAATTATCATGTAGTGCCGGAAATGCTTAACATTTGGAAAGATTACACCAAGGGGCAGATCATCTATCGAAATTCATTTGGCAGCTGTATGCAGCACGATCTAAGTATAGGTACGGGGAGGAGGGGGGGGGGGGTGCAAGCTGAACATTTGCACCCGGGCCCTTGAGCCTCTAGGTACGCCCCTGAGCATAAGGCTGCATGTTTGGGACCCACAAATTGCTTGTATATTTTAAACACCAGCTGAACTGATGAAGGGGTTATTCCCGAAACGTGTCTTCATATGCTGAATACGTATTTTATTAAATGAAAGGAGAAGTTTTCCTCACCTTTGGTCACTTTCTTCATGCTTTAACCTGGAGTGTTGTGCCTCCTCCACTGCCAGTCCTATTCTCTTGTTCTATTACACCCACCCGAGTGGTGTGTCATCTGGTCAGGCAGCACCGCCATCATTGAAGATATCATTCTACTCTTTTCACCTTATATGTAGATTCATTCTTCACAATTAACACAACTGTATAGGTTTTGCTCCACTCCTCTTCTTTTTTCTCCTCAACCACATGCTGACAGTATTGGCCAGTATTTATTGAAGACTTTATAAATTTCATTTTGCATAGTCATCAAATGTCCTAAATACTTCTATTATTTTTATCTGTATTTCTTTTAATATCAGGATTTGGAAGACTTTCACGATTTTGTGTTATAGGCCTTTTGTGGGCCTTCTGTAGACATGACGGGGAGTAGCCTCTATTTCTAAATTTCATGTTTTATGTATCACATTCTGTTCTAAATGATGAAGTGTCTGAGCAATTCCTCCTGGCTCTCAGGTACTGGCCTGTAGGAATGCACTTTTTCAATGTAGGTGGATGCAAACTTTGCCAATGTAGCAAGTTGTTAATAGTTATTTCCTTACTAAATATCTTCATTTGTATTTGCATCTAAAAAAATCAATACTGGAGTTATGAAAATGGCTGGCTTATAAATTTCATGCCAATATTGTTATTGTTTTGAAAGGATTCACTGTCACCCTGCCAAAGGATGAAAATATCTATATATTGTGCCCACAGTAGGACACAACTGGAGGGACTCAATTGGTTATCAGTGAATATGACTGTGGCTTCCCACTATCCAAGAAATAGATTAGCGTAGGTCGGTGTACACGTCATCCCGTTCGCAGTGCGTTTCTGTTGAATAAAATGATATTTTCAAAAAGAAAGTAATTTGAATGTAGAATGACGGACAAAAGTTTCAAGACAAAAATATTCTGAATGTGAAATTGGGTGCCTTTCGATTGTAAGAAATAGTCGACTGCCTTGATGCCAAGATCATCACTGATGTTATTATAGAGGCTCTCTACATCAAGGGTGGTTAGGATAGTTTCCTTTGTGACAACTATATCTGGGACTCTCCTAATCGTATCCCTTGTATCCTGCAAGTATGATGATGTGACAAACGGTCGCATTACTGCATCAATATAAATGCTTGCCGCGATCAAGTCCCAATTTAAATTAGCATTTTCTCATCCATTCACATGGGTGGCTGTGACGTATTGGCAAGAAAATACGCTGTAGCGCAAAAATGCCTTGGTCGTCAGTAATCCTTGGAGTGACTTCAGTTGGTTAAATAGAGCCAGCTATAATCTTTTTCCAGCATTGGGCGCAGGTAAACTCCCTCACCCTCCCTTTTTTTTCAGCTTCCATAGAAGCCTATTGGAGTCTCTTGCATATCTCAGCAAAAGATAGGGCAAGACCTATCTTTTCACGCGCTGCATAAAATTGGTTGCCGTTTTCAGTTGCCGATGTCCTATTATTCCCAACGCGATTTTTTTTATGTGTCTAAAAATCGTTCATCTGAATGAATACATTGGAATCCAATGCTTCAGATAGTCGCAATTTTTTAACGTGACTAAATTAGCTGCATGTTTATGGTCATGTGAATGAGATCTAAGGCTAATTTCATATGGACGAATGCAATATCGAGTCGGGAAACTTGGCCACGATATTGTGCTCGCCAACATGTGATTTCCCCTCGTTTTTGTGTCAAAACCGCCTTGCATCATTTCTGGAAAGTAGCGATCATGTCTTGTGGCTGACAGCCTTGGCAAAGGATTACGGAGTGTCTCCTATTACCAATGGGGAAAACATCAAAGCACACCATATTGCCCTAACACACTGCGTGATACTGCCGCCAGCCTCATTGAAAACAATTAGCAATGCAATGCGAGTGAACGCTCAAAGATAGGACATGCCACAATTTTTTTCCAACATCACATTGCGATGCGGGAAAACATCACTCATCTGTATGACGCCATTCAAAAAATGGGGTTCATATTCGTACTAAATTTCTGCGTCTTGTGTAAGATTCTTGGCCATGTATTCACTAGAGGAGACATTTAAGCCATGAAATGAATCATACAGATCTTTCTAGAGCCATAGAGCCAATGTCAGAGAAATTTTACTTTGGGAAATCCTATTATAGAATGTATCTGAGATAATATTGAAATCTCTGCAAAGTAGTTTACCTTATTGTATAGGATGAATCTTTTTGATAATCTTTTTTAGGAAGTGGATGTAGGAGAACCATTGTTGAAATTACCGGATAAAATAAGAAATCTGGAATCAATAAATACATAAATGAGTTGGAGGGCAACTGTATCCTTAATTACTATTAATACTGCTGCATGTTTCTTTTGGGTGTTAGCTCTGACAGGAAACATAGGGTGGTTGAGGAGCCTTGCCCAGTGCAAAATGAATCTCTTGTACACATCATGTCTAAATGGGAGGATAAGAAATATTTCTATAATGATAATCACTTAAAAGGGCTATTCAGGCCCTTGCATTGAGTAACATTGAAACATAAGATTTAGGCCTCGTTCACTCAGGCGACAAAGTTGCACGATTTTGTAGCGTTCCTACAATTCTACAAATCGGACGTATGAGAAGCCCATGCTTTCCTATGGGTTACTTCACACAAGCAATATTGTGTAGCATGCGACAATCAGACACAAAAACCTCATGGGTCCCGCTATATGCACGCGACTCGTGAGGTTTTGTAGTCCATGTTTCCCTATGGAGCCTTCCTCTCTGTTGCATCGCATCGCACGAAAACGCGATTTTCGTGTGATCTGATGCACCTTTGACAGTAGGAAATCCTATTGTCAAAGCCAAAAAATTTAAGCCCTGGCTGCAGAAAAGAAACACACTTCTCCCGCACGGTCAGCCCGGACACATCTTCTCCCCAGGTCCCCAGCAGTGATCTTCTTCTCTTCTGACTGGGGATTCAAAAATCCTCACCTTCTGGAAGCGTGGGCTGTGATTGGCTGACGCTAAGACAATCACAGCCAGCGCTCATTGAATGGCAGTGATAGAACCAATCACAGCCATTCATCGAGTGCTGGCTGTGATTGGCCAAGCGTCAGCCAATTACAGCTAGCGCTTCCAGGAGGTGGGGATTTTTGAATCTCCGGCCAGAAAAGAAAAAGATGATCACTGCTGGAGACCCGGGGAGAAGATGCAGCCGGGCTCACAGTGCGGGAGATGTGAAGTATGTGGTTTTTTTTTTTCTTCTTCAGCTACGGCTTATTTTCGGGGAAGGGCTTATATTTCAAGCCTCCCCCAAAAATTCTCGCATGTGGTGCTACAAAGTCCAAAGTCGTGTGACTTTGTAGCACCATATGCGACTTTGTATCACTGCGATAAGTTGCAGCGATATCGCATGAACCAGCGATGCGATATCGCAGCGATTTTCTCACAGCGATACTGTGTCGCCTGTGTGAATGAGGCCTTAAGCTTTCAAATTTTGTAAGTCCAAGGAAAATAAGCACCTCGAAGAAAACATTGCAGTATACAACATCACCAATGTAGAATGATTACAGGATGTAAAGTAAACTTGAGATGTTTCACCCTTGGGCCTCTTTCACATGGGTGACAGCGATATTGCAGCGAGAAAATAGCAGCAATTGATCCCCACACATCACACACAGCTTTACTACAACCGTCCTGATCCTCCAGACATCACACACGCAGCTCTACTACATCCATCCTGATCCCCACCCATCACACACAGCACTACTACATCCACCTAATCCCCAGATCACACACACCTTTACTACATCCGTCCTGATCCTCCAGACATCACACACACAGCTCTACTACATTCATTCTGACCCCCCACACATCACACAAACTACTATACTATATCTATCTTGACCTTCACACATCATACACAGCTCTACTACATCTATCCTGACCCCTGCACATCACACACAGCTCTACTACAACAAACCTAATCCCCACACATCACACAAAGCTCTACTACATCCATCCTGATCCTCCACACATCACTCATACAGCTCTACTACATCCACCCTGACCCCCACACATCACACAACCAGCTCTACTACATTCATCCTTATCCCCACACATCAAACATACAGATCTACTACATCCATCCTGATCCCCATACATCACACACAGCTCTGTTACATCCGTCCTGATCCTCCAGACATCACACACACAGCTCTACTACATCCATCCTGATCCCCACACATCACACACAGATCTACTACATTCATTCTGACCCCCACACATCACACACACTTCTATACTACTTCCATACTGATCCTCCAGATATCACACACACATCTTTACTACATCCATCCTGACCCCAACACATCACACACACTACTATACTACATCCATTCTGACCCCCACACATCATACACAGCTCGACTACATCCACCCTGATCCCCACACATCGCAAAGCACTACAATATGCATCCTAATCCCCAGACATTACACACAGCTCTGCTACATCATTCTGATCCCCACACCACACACAGCTCTGCTACATCCATCTTGACCCCCACACATCACACACAACTCTAATACATGCATCCTGATCCCCACACATCATACACAGCTCTACTAAATCCATCCTGACGCCCACAGACAGTTCTAATACATTCATCCAGACCCTCACAGATCACACACAGCTCTATTACATCCACCCTGACATCACACACACAGCTATACTACATCCATTTTGACCCCCACACATCACACACAGCTCTACTACATCCATCCTGACCCCAAACATCACATACACTTCTATACTACATCCATCCTGATCCTCCAGACATCACACACACACACCTGTACTACATCCATCCTGACCCCCACACATCACACACACTACAATACTACATCCATCCTGACCTCCACACATCATACACAGCTCTACTACATCCATCCTGACCCCCACACATCACACATACAGCTCTACTAAATCCACCCTGACCCCCACACATCACACAACCAGCTCTACTACATTCATCCTGATCCCCACACATCAAACATATAGCTCTACTACATCCATCCTGATCCCACACATCACACACAGCTCTACTACATCCGTTCTGATCCTCCAGACATCACACGCAGCTCTACTACATCCGTCCTGATCCCCAGACATCACACACAGATTTACTACTGCCATCCTGATCCTCACGCATCACACATTGCTCTACTACATCCATCCTGACCCCCACACATCACACACAGTCTACTACATCCATCCTGACCCCAAACATCACATACACTTCTATACTACATCCATCCTGATCCTCCAGACATCACACACAGCTCTACTACATCCGTCCTGATCCCCAGACATCGCACACAGATTTACTACTGCCATCCTGATCCTCACGCATCACACACTGCTCTACTACATCCATCCTGACCCCCATACATCGCACACAGCTCTACTACATCCATCCTGACCCCAAAACATCACATACACTTCTATACTACATCCATCCTGATCCTCCACACATCATACACAGCTCTACTACATCCATCCTGACCCACAGACATCACACATACAGCTCTACTGATATGGATGGGTACTAATGTACCTAATGAATATCTGCCCCCTTCCTAATTAGAAGTTTCACGGCCTGAGGCCTGTGCATGCATGGAAGAATCACATGCTTACACGCCTGCTATTCAGCTGAATGACACTGCCTTATTCTAATCAAGCTGCATGGGGTTTTAGAGAAAATGTGCATAGTTAATACGTCATGAAATACGAATCTGTAGCTGATTGGTGATTGTCCTGTATGGGTCTCTTCCGCCACGACCTGACGTCCTTATCTTGGAATTCCTGGATGAGGGAGTCGCCATATTGAGTAGAGGGAGGGGGTGAAAACGGGATTAGTTAGCACTTTCAGACAGGCAGCTGTGTTAGTAGTGAGGAAAAGAAACACATATTTGCAATAGGCATTTTACTTAGTTTATTACAATTTACCCTGACCCTCACACATCACACACAGCTCTACTACATTCATGCTGACCCCCACACATCACACGCAGTTCTACTACATCCATCCTGTTAGTAACATAGTATGTTAGGCTGATTGAAGACAATGTCTATGTAGTTCAGCCTGTTTCTCCCCACCTTCCTGGTTGGTCCAGAGAAAGGCAACAAAAAAAAACAAGCCAATTTAACTCATTTGGAGGAAAAAAATTCCTTCCCCACTCCATAATGGCAGCCAGAGTAATCCCTAGATCAATATTTGAGATCAACAACCCCGCTGGTCACTTAATGTCTATAACCTGTAATATCATAGCACTCTAGAAAGACGTCTAGTCCCCTCTTAAACTCCTTTATGGAGTTTGCCATCAGCACATCTTCAGGCAGAGATTTCCACAATTTCACTGCTCTTACAGTAAAGAACCCATTTCTATGTTGGTGCTGAAACCTGCTTTCAACTAGACGTAGAGGATGCCCTCTTGTTACTGTCGCAGTCCTGAGTGTAATAGATCATGGGAGAGATCCATGTATTGCCCCCTAATGTATTTATACATAGTTATTTGATCGCCCCATAAGCATCTTTTTTCCAGAGTAAATAATCCTAATTTTGATAGCCTCTCTGGGTATTCCAGTTCTCCCATTCCATTTATTAATTTAGTTGCCCTTCCTTGAACCCCCTCAAGCACTGCAACATCTTCCCTGAGCACCTGTGTCCAGAACTGTACACAGTATTCCATGTGAGGTCTGACAAGTGCCTTATATAGTTGGAGAATAATGTTCTCATCCTTCATCTCTATACCTCTTTTAATGCACCCCAAGACTTTATTTGCTTTTGCAGCAGCTGATTGGCATTGATTGCTCCAATTAACCCCTTAGTGACGGCCCTATAGTGTTTTTATGTCCTGCCGTTGCAGGACGTGTATGGAGAGAGATAGCACCACCATCTCCCTCCATACAGCGCGGGCGTCAGCTGTTTATTACAGCTGACACCCACGGGCAATAGCCGTAATCGGCCGTTCGGCCGATCGCGGCTATTATCCCTTTAAATGCCGCTGTCAATTCTGACAGCAGCATTTAAATCCCCCGAACAATGTTCGGGGGTCCTGTACGGCCCCCTCGCGGTGAGGAGCCGTGCAGGTGTCATGGCAGCCAGGGGCCTTCTGAAAGGCCCCAGGGCTGCCTTAGCAGACTGCCTATCAAGCCATCCCCATGGGGTGGCTATTTATAGACTGCCTGTCAAAAAACAGTATGACGTAATACTAAAGCATTAGATCATATTGCAGGAGCGATCAAAGCATCGCTGGTTGTAGTCCTCTAGGAGGACTAAAAGAAAGTGTATAAATAAGATCAATAAAGTTTTAGTAATTATTAAAAAAATAAATAAATAAATAAAAGTTCAACCCCCCCCCCCCCTTTGCCATATTTGCAATAAAAAAATCAAAATAATAAACCAAAAATACGTGTGTGGTATCGCTGTGTCTGTAAAAGTTCGATCTATCAAAGTAATGTACTATTTACCCCGCATGGTGAACATGATCCGAAAAAAAAAAATAACACCCAAAATGCACTTTTTTGGTCACCCTATCTCCGAGAAAAAATGTAATGAAAAGCGATCAAAAAGTCAATTGTATGCGAAAATGGTACCAACGGAAATGACAGGACGTACCACACAAAATGAGCCCTCACATAACTATGTCGACAGAAAAATAAAAGTTATTGTGCACAGAGAATGGACACAGAAAATAATTAAAAAAAATTAAATATCTTAAAAAAAAATACAAGTAGTACAGCAAAAAAAAAAAAAACTATATAAGTTTGGTATCATAGTAATCGTACTGACCCATAGAATAAAGTTATCAGGTCATTTTTGTTGCAGTTTGTGCACCGCAGAAACAGGGCGCACCGAAAGATGGTGGAATGTCGTTTTTTTTTCCATTTCTCTCCGCTTAGAATTTTAAAAATGTTTTTCAGTACATTATATGGTACAATAAATAGTACCATTGAAAAATACAACTCATCCCGCAAAAAAAAAAAGCCCTCATACAGCGACGTCGATGGATAAATAAAGGAGCTAAAAAATTTTAAAAGGGAGGAGGAAAAAATGAAAATGAGGAAAAAGCAAAAAAGCTCCGTCACTAAGGGGTTAAATCTACAGTCCACTAGTAACCCCAGGTCTTTTTCCATATCACTTTTCCCTAACAATACCCCATTCAGTGTGTATTCGTGACATCTGTGTAACGTTACATTTATTAATAGGGAACTTTATTTGCCATTTTTCTACCCAAGCCCCCAGTTTATTTAGGTCCTTTTGTAGCCATACATTGTTCTCCATTGTATTAATTATCTTGTATAATTTCATGTAATTTGCAAATATTGATGTTTTATTGCACAGTCCCTCTACCAGGTCATTGATAAATATATTGAACAGAATGGGGCCTAGTACTGAACCCTGTGGCACCCCACTAGCAATGGTGGTCCAATCAGAGTACAAACCATTTATTACCACGTTTTGTTTTCTCTCTCTCAGCTAGTTCTTTACCCAGCTACCCACGTTTTTGCCCAGACCAAACTGTCTCATTTTATATATTAACCTATTAGGGGGCACGGCCTCAAATGTTTTAAAGAGATCCACATATACAAGATCAATAGACTCTCCCAGGTCCAGCCTAGAACCTACTTCATTGTAGAAGCTGATCAAATTGGTCTGACATGATCACCCTCTCATGAACCTGTGCTGATGAGCAGATATGCTGTTGTTTTCCGTGAGGTTTATTAGGATGGCATCTCTCAGAAACCCCTCAAATATTTTTCCAGTTATTGAAGGGAGACTTACTGGCCTCTTTCGGAAGCCTTTTTGTATATTGGAACCACATTGGCGATGCGCCAGTCCAGTGGTATAACCCTGGTCTCTATAATATCCATAAATAAAACAAATAGCGGTTTAGCTATCATGTCACTTAGTTCCCTTAGAACCCTTGGGTGTATTCCATCTGGCCCAGCGATTTATTGTTTTTTTTTTTTTTTATCCTCTTTAATCAGTTTTGCACTTTCTCCTGTGTTCGGCATGCAATATTGCATTTCGTGTGACTTTTTTTTTTCATTTGTGAATATACTTAAAAAAACTATATAATAGATTTGCCTTTCCCATCGTCTTCTATGGTTTCTCCTGCATTATTTGTTTAAAGGACCAGTGGTTTCAGTGCAAATCCTTTTACTGTTTCTAGAATTAAAGAATAGTTTAGGGTTATTTTTGCTTTCTTTGGCGATCAGTCTTTCTGCCTCCTCCTTAGCAATTTTGATTTTTTCTTTACATGAAAATTAATTATATTGTGGTCACTATTTCCGGAGTGTCCCTGCACCTGCACTCAAGAGATTGTCTGGTTTGTTAATTAATAATGAGTCAAGAATGGCCCTCCTTTTAGTTGGCTCCCACACAAGTTGGGTAAGGTAGTTATTAGAGATGAGCGAGCACGAAAATGCTCGGGTGCTCGTTACTCGAGTCGAACTTTTCGCGATGCTCGAGGGTTCGTTTCGAGTAACGAACCCCATTGAAGTCAATGGGCGACTCGAGCATTTTTGTATATCGCCGATGCTCGCTAAGGTTTTCATTTGTGAAAATCTGGGAAATTCAAGAAAGTGATGGGAACGACACAGAAACAGATAGGGCAGGCGAGGGGCTACATGTTGGGCTGCATCTCAAGTTCCCAGGTCCCACTATTAAGCCACAATAGCGGCAAGAGTGGGCCCCCCCCTCCCAACAATTTTTACTTCTGAAAAACCCTCATTAGCAAGGCACACCTTAGCTAAGCACCACACTACCTCCAACAAAGCACAATCACTGCCTGCATGACACTCCGCTGCCACTTCTCCTGGGTTACATGCTGCCCAACCCCCCCGCACGACCCAGTGTCCACAGCGCACACCGAAGTGTCCCTGTGCAGCCTTCAGCTGCCCTCATGCCACACGCTGGCCTCATAGCCACACCACCCTCATGTCTATTTATAAGTGCGTCTGCCATGAGGAGGAACCGCAGGCACACACTGCAGAGGGTTGGCAGGGCCAGGCAGCGACCTTCTTTAAAAGGGGTGGGGCGATAATTTGTAATTTGCAAATATTGATGTTGTATTGCACAGTCCCTCTACCAGGTCATTGATAAATATATTGAACAGAATGGGGCCTAGTACTGAACCCTGTGGCACCCCACTAGCAATGGTGGTCCAATCAGAGTACAAACCATTTATTACCACGTTTTGTTTTCTCTCTCTCAGCTAGTTCTTTACCCAGCTACCCACGTTTTTGCCCAGACCAAACTGTCTCATTTTATATATTAACCTATTAGGGGGCACGGCCTCAAATGTTTTAAAGAGATCCACATATACAAGATCAATAGACTCTCCCAGGTTTGTCCCAATGCAGTGCCCCGGATAGTAGAGCTAACGTCAGATTAAATACAGGTGGGCTTCAGCCCACACTGCATGCCCCAGTCAGACCGGGGTTTTTTATAAATAGTCACAGGCAGGTACAACTCCGCAATGGGAATTCCGTGTGCACCCACAGCATGGGTGGCTCCCTGGAACCCACCGGCTGTACATAAATATATCCCATTGCAGTGCCCTGGACAGCAGAGCTAACGTCAGATTAAATGCTGGTGGGCTTTGGCCCACACTGCATGCCACGGCAAGACAGGGGTTTATTATAAGTAGACACAGGCAGGTACAACTCCCTATTGTGAAATCCATGTGGACCGACAGCATGGGAGGGTCCCAGGAAGCCACTGGCGGTACATAAATATATCCCATTGCAATGCCCAGCACAGCTGAGGTAACGTCAGATTAAATGCAGGTGGGCTTCGGCCCACACTGCATTACCCAGTCAGACCGGGGATTTTAATACATAGACACAGGCAGGTACAACTCACTAATGTGAAGTCCGTGTGGACCGACCGCATGGGTGGCTCCCTGGAACCCACCGGCGGTACATAAATATATCCCTTTGCAATGCCCAGCACAGCTGAGGTAACGTCAGGTTTAATGCAGGTGGGCTTCGGCCCACACTGCATGCCCCAGTCAGACTGGGGTTCTTTATAAGTAGACACATGCAGTTACAACTCCGTGTGAACCGACAGCATAGGTGGGTCCCAGGAAGCCACCGGCGGTACATAAATATATCCCATTGCAGTGCCCTGGACAGCAAAGCTAACGTCAGATTACATGCAGGTGGGCTTCGGCCGACACTGCATGCCCCAGTCTGACTGGGGTTTTTAATACATAGACACTGGCAGGTACAAATCCCTAATGTGAAGTCCCTGTGGACCCACAGCATGGGTGGCTCCCTGGAACCCATCGACGGTACATAAATGTATCCCATTGCAGTGCCCTGCTCAGCAGAGCTAACGTCACATACAATACAGGTGTGCTTCGGCCCACAGTGCATGCCCCAGTCAGACTGGTAATATGTACCTTAACAGTAACCGCGTTGGTGGGAATGTGGTGGCTACTGCGGACCTAGTAGCACGGTTTTATTTAGTTGGTTTTCGAAATGTGGCTAGGATTAAGTGGGCCGTGGCGAAGGGATGGTGGGGGGGGGGGGCTCTCTTGTTGTCGGTAAAGGTGAAATTCTTGGACCGCTACCAGACGGACCAATGCAAAGGTATTTGCCAAGAATGTTTTCATTGTTGGAGGAGGATGTTTTTGAGGCACTATGTGTCCTCTCCACGTGTCCGTGGTTATATGCACCTTAACAGTAACCACGTTGGTGGGAAATGGCCTTGCCACCATCATGTCTTTGGGAAGCCTCCGTTTCCACACCCCAGTGACATAGCATTAGCAGCGGTATAGGCAGAGCCCAGAATTAGTAACATTTCAGCGGTAGCATTAGGGACAGGCCCCAGTAACATATCACTAGCAGCAGTATAGGGGGAGCACAGTATTAGTTCCATTTCAGTAGTAGTAGCAGTCAAGACAGGCCACAGTAACAATTCCGAAGCAGCAGTATAGGGGGAGCACAGTATTAGTTCCATTTCAGTAGTAGTAGCAGTGAAGACAGGCCACAGTAACATTCCCGTTGCAGTAGTTTAGGGAGATAACAGTCTCTTTCACATTTCAGTAGTTGCAGTATAGACAAGGCCCCAGTTACATTTATGTAGCAAAAGTGTAGGCCAACCCCACACACCTTACTGTAGCATGAGTGCAGACGAAGCCCATAAAAATTACTAGGATTACACTGTAGGCGAGGGCCCAAAAAAATTGGTGTACCAACAGTACTAATGTACCTCAGAAAAATTGCCCATGCCCAACCAAGATGGCAGGTGAAAACCATTAATCGCTTTGGTTAATGTGGCTTAATTTGTAACTAACTAGGCCTGGAGGCAGCCCAGTTAAAATAAAAATTGGTTCAGGTGCAAGTTTCAATGCTTTAATGAGAATTGAAACGTATAAACATTGTTTACAAAAGTCATATGACTGAGCCTTGTGGGCCTAACAAAAATTTCCCGTTCGGCGTGATTACGTCAGGTTTCAGGAGGAGGAGCAGGAGGAGGAGGATGAATATAATACACAGATTGATGAAACTAAAAGGTCCCCATTTTTTATGGTGATAGAGAACGATGCTTCCATCCACGGGTGCAGCCTACGTATTGTTTAGGTACCGCTGCTGTCCGCTGGTGGAGAAGAGAAGTCTGGGGAAATCCAGGCTTTGTTCATCTTGATGAGTGTAAGCCTGTCAGCACTGTTAGTTGACAGGCGGGTACGCTTATCCGTGATGATTCCCCCAGCCGCACTAAACACCCTCTCTGAAAAGACACTAGCCGCAGGACAAGCAAGCACCTCCTGGGCATACAGCGCGAGTTCAGGCCACGTGTCCAGCTTCGACACCCAGTAGTTGTAGGGAGCAGAGGCGTCACGGAGGACGGTCGTGCGATTGGCTACGTACTGCCTCACCATCTTTTTACAGTGCTCCCCCCGACTCAGCCTTGACTGGGGAGCGGTGACACAGTCTTGCTGGGGAGCCATAAAGCTGGCAAAGGCCTTGGAGAGTGTTCCCCTGCCTGCGCTGTACATGCTGCCTGATCTCTGCGCCTCCCCTGCTACCTGGCCCTCGAAACTGCGCCTTCTGCCACCAGCGCTGTCGGATGGGAATTTTACCATCAGTTTGTCCGCCAGGGTCCTGTGGTATAGCATCACTCTCGAACCCCTTTCCTCTTCGGGTATGAGAGTGGAAAGGTTCTCCTTATACCGTGGGTCGAGCAGTGTGTACACCCAGTAATCCGTAGTGGCCAGAATGCGTGTAACGCGAGGGTCACGAGAAAGGCATCCTAACATGAAGTCAGCCATGTGTGCCAGGGTACCTGTACGCAACACATGGCTGTCTGAACTAGGAAGATCACTTTCAGGATCCTCCTCCTCCTCCCCAGGCCATACACGCTGAAAGGATGACAGGCAAGCAGCATGGGCACCCTCAGCAATGGGCCAAGCTGTCTCTTCCCCCTCCTCCTCATGCTCCTCCCCCTCCTCCTCCTCCTCAACGTGCTGAGATATAGACATGAGGGTGCTCTGACTATCCAGTGACATACTGTCTTCCCCCGCTTCCGTTTCTGAGCGCAAAGCGTCTGCCTTTATGCCTTGCAGGGAACTGCTTAAGAGGCATAGCAGAGGAATGGTGACGCTAATGAATGCAGCATCGCCGCTCACCATCTGGGTAGACTCCTCAAAGTTTTCAAGGACCTGGCAGATGTCTGCCAACCAGGCCCACTCTTCTGTAAAGAATTGAGGAGGCTGACTCCCACTACGCCGCCCATGTTGGAGTTGGTATTCCACTATAGCTCTACGCTGCTCATAGAGCCTGGCCAACATGTGGAGCGAAGAGTTCCACTGTGTGGGCACGTCGCACAGCAGTCGGTGCACTGGCAGATTAAACCGATGTTGCAGGGTCGTCAGGATGGCAGTGTCCGTCTTGGAGTTGCGGAAATGTGCGCTGATTCGGCGCACCTTTCCGAGCAGGTCTGACAAGCGTGGGTAGCTTTTCAGATACCGCTGAACCACCAAATTAAAGACGTGGGCCAGGCATGGCATGTGCGTGAGGCTGCTGAGCTGCAGAGCCGCCACCAGGTTACGGCCGTTGTCACACACGACCATGCCTGGTTGGAGGCTCAGCGGCGAAAGCCAGCGGTCGGTCTGCTCTGTCAGACCCTGCAGCAGTTCGTGGGCCGTGTGCCTCTTCTCTCCTAAGCTGAGTAGTTTCAGCACGGCCTGCTGGCGCTTGCCCACCACTGTGCTGCCACCCGGCGCAACACCGACTCGGGTGACATGCTGCTGCTGACACATCTTGATTGTGAGACAGAGGTTGCGTAGGAGGAGGGTGGTTTAGTGGAGGAAGCATACACCGCCGCAGATACCACCACCGAGCTGGGGCCCGCAATTCTGGGGGTGGGTAGGACGTGAGCGGTCCCAGGCTCTGACTCTGTCCCAGCCTCCACTAAATTCACCCAATGTGCCATCAGGGAGATATAGTGGCCCTGCCCGCCTGTGCTTGTCCACGTGTCCGTTGTTAAGTGGACCTTGGCAGTAACCGCGTTGGTGAGGGCGCGTATAATGTTGCGGGAGACGTGGTCGTGCAGGCCTGGGACGGCACATCGGTAAAAGTAGTGGCGATTGGGAACCGAGTAGCGCGGGGCCGCCGCCGCCATCATACTTTTGAAAGACTCCATTTCCACAAGCCTGCTCCTCAGAATGTGTCATTTTCATGGAGTGAGGAGGCTGGGAGGAAGGAGGAGCAGCAGCCAGAGGATTCAGAGTTGCAGCTGTGGACGGCCTAGAAGACTGTGTGGTCGATAGATTGCTGGATGCACTTTCTGCCATTCACGACAGGACCTGCTCACTCTGCTCATTTTCTAATAAAGGTCTACCGCTTGGACCCATTAATTGTGAGATGAATCTGGGGACCCCAGAAGCTTGCCTCTCTCCTAATCCCGCAGCAGTCGGCTGCGATACACCTGGACCAGGAGCTCGGCCTGTGCCCACACCCTCACTTGGGCCTCCGCGTCCTCGCCCCTGTCCACGTCCTCTAGGCCTACCCCTACCCCTCAGCATGGTGTATTACGAGATTAGCAGAAGCAGAACGCTGTAATTAAATGTGCCGCTTATTGGCCTGTGGTTGGAGGCTGACTTCGTGTACGTAACGCACTGCAGAGGCAGGAAACAATTATGCGCAAGGCTGGGTATTAATTCACCAACTACTAGCCCCAGCAGAGACGCAGTAAACTGAAGGCAGTGACAGGCAGGCCAAATATTGTATATTTTTGAAGGTTTTGGGAACAACCACACTGCCTGTGATATACACTGTATTTCGATTTCCCTGTTGGAGGCTGACTTCGCGTACGTAACGCACAGCAGAGGCAGGAAACAATTATGCGCAAGGCTGGGTATTCATTCACCAACTACTAGCCCCAGCAGAGATGCAGTAAACTGAAGGCAGTGACAGGCAGGCCAAATATTGTATATTTTTGAAGTTTTTGGGAACAACCACACTGCCTGTGATATACACTGTATTTTGATTTCCCTGTTGGAGGCTGACTTCGCGTACGTAACACACAGCAGAGGCAGGAAACAATTATGTGCAAGGCTGGGTATTAATTCACCAACTACTAGCCCCAGCAGAGACGCAGTAAACTCAAGGCAGTGACAGGCAGGCCAAATATTGTATATTTTTGAAGTTTTTGGGAACAACCACACTGCCTGTGATATACACTGTATTTTGATTTCCCTGTTGGAGGCTGACTTCGCGTACGTAACGCACAGCAGAGCCAGGAAACAATTATGCGCAAGGCTGGGTATTAATTCACCAACTACTACTCCCAGCAGAGACACAGTAAACTGAAGGCAGTGACAGGCAGGCCAAATATTGTATATTTTTGAACTTTTTGGGAACAACCACACTGCCTATATAGCCAGTATATCTCTTTCACCTTTCTCACTGTCCCTGCCTTACCAGTACTGCCCCTATACTCTGTAAAATGACTGCAGACTGAGGACGCTATGGTCTGCACGCCCGATATACAAAAAAAATAAATTGTGCAACACTGCTCCCAGCAGCCTCAACAGTACTGCACATGGTCAGATGTGGCCCTAAGAAGGACAATTGGGGTTCTTGAAGGCTATATAGCAGCTACAGCAAGACAGCACTTTCCCTGATCTCTGTCAGCATGCATCTGTGGCGAGCCGCGGGCGGGGCAGATTTTAATACTTGGGTGTCACCTGATCTCCCCAGCCACTCACTGCAGGGGGGTGGTATAGGGCTGGAACGTCACAGGAGGAAGTTGTAATGCCTTCCCTGTCTTTCTACTGGCCAGAAAAGCGCACAAATTTCTCAGGGAAGAAAGTGACAGTAACTCGAACATCGCGTGGTGCTCATCTCAAGTAACGAGCATCTCGAACACCCTAATACTCGAACGAGCATCAAGCTCAGACGAGTATGCTCGCTCATCTCTAGTAGTTATCTTTAATTGTCCTCAACAACTTATCGCCCTTGTGAGATTTGCAGATTTCGTCTTCCCATATTATATCTGGATAATTAATGTCCCCCATAATAATTACTTTGTTGCGGTTTGACATGTCTTCTATTTGCCTTAATTATACGATTTCAGTTTCTTCTGTTGCTTTTGGTGGCCTATAGAAAACCCCTATTAGTATTTTATTTTTTTTCTCCATATATTTCAACCCACACGTTCATCTCCTGCACCTATATCTTCTGGTTTCCACTTTCTCTTCTGAAAAGATTATAGCCCTGTAAATTCACCGCCCAATCACACTTATCAAGCCATGTTTCCGTTATTTCCACTATATTGTAATTTTCATCAGACATTCTCGCTTCAAGCTCACCCACTTTACTGATCAGACTTCTTGCATTCATTGCCATACAATTTATACAGTTATTGTTGTTCTTTATATTCATTGCACTACTAATGGTACTATTAGCTGTTCTGTCAGTTCTAACTGTACTAACCCCACCCACTGCTCGACCCCCCCATTCCCATTACTTGGTCCCAGGTCGCTATCTACACTGTCTACGCCCCCCCCCCCCCCCGTTTCTCTTTTTGCCCTCCCCCCTCTCCCTAATTTAAACACTCCTCTAGCCTTCTAGCCATCTTCTACCCCAGCACAGCTGCAACCTCCCCATTAAGATGCAGCCCTACGGTAGAGCCTGTAGCCGACAGCAGTCAGTCCAATTCTCCAGGAATCAAAACCTCTCCTCCTTACACCAACTCCAGGAGCCACTTGTTTACCTCCCTAAGATCCTGCTGCCTTTCTAGTGTGGTTTGTGGTGCAGGTAGTATTTCCGAGAAAAACGCCTTGGAGGGCCTCGCCCTAGGCTTGGATCCTAGGTCCCTGAAATAGTTTTTGAAGGCCCTCCATTGATCTTTAATTTGTTCATTGGTGCCAATGTGCACCATGATCACAGGATCCTCACCAGCCCCTCCCAGTAATCTGTCAATACGATCCACGATGTGTCAAACTCGAGCGCCAGGAAGACAACATACCGTTCGACGATCCCGATCTTTGTGGCAGATTGCCCTATCTATCCTCTTTATAATTGAGTCCCCCACCACTAGGACCTGTCTAGCCTGCCTTCCCCATCCCCTTCTTACTGGAGCAGTCATTTCCCCTGGCGTTTAGAGGGCATGCCGTGCTGCAGCGGTGCTGGCTCTGTAATGGCATCCCTTATCTGCCAACTTTGCGAACTTGTTGGGGTGTGTCAGTTCAGGACTAGTCTCTCTGGTTCTCTTCCCTTTACCCCTTCTGTCACCCAAGCTAGCTGCCTGCTCATCCTGCTCTTCCGAACTACCATCCACCCTCTCCTCTACCCCAGCGAGTGCCTGCTCAGTGAGCAGAAAACTCCTTTCCATGTTGTCAATGGCTCTCAGTCTTGCCAGTCGCTCATTTAGATTCAGGATTTGGGCTTTCAAATGTGCGACGAGCATGCATGTTGCGCAACAGAATGCACCCTTGATCGGCTGATCAAGGACTGCATGCATTGCACAAATAGCACACTGGACAACATTGTCAAGCATGGAGCTCATCCTAATGAGGATTTACAATTTACTTATGGAAGTAGTAAAGATTGACTAGATCACACTCCAAACTTGCCTCTGCCCATTCACAACTGCTCATGCTCCTCGGCCCGTTCGCAACCGCTCACGTTTTTTTCTTAAACGCTCCCACACTTACTGCTTGCTCTCACTCAGTCACACAATTCTGCTTCACTTACACCTTGCTCACAGGCACTTACACACACAGACAGACAGACACTTAAACACACATATACATACACATGAAGAACATACTTATGAGCCCATGTCAGCAGCAGCAGTCTTCCTCTTCAGCAGCCGATGACGTCACCCGCAGGCTCAGCGTCGGGACCTCTCCAACTGCGATCTCACTCTCTAGCATCCTGCCGCTCTGCGACCCGCTCCTCTTCTTCTGCCCACTGGACAGATCCTCCAGTGGCTCCCTTGGTCTCCTTGTGGCAGCTTTGATGCTGCGCTGATGTCACCCTCTGCCCTGCTCCTGGTTCGTGTCTGGTAGCTGACTTCACTTCCAGAACTCCAAGCAGGACCCAGAGTAGGGAAGCTAGATGACCCTCCACATATCACAAACAGCTCTACTATATCTATCCTAACCCACACACACAGCTCTACTACATCCATCCTGACCCCCACACACAGCTTTACTACATTCATCCTAACCCTCATACATCACACACGTAGCTCTACTCCATCCATCCTGACCCACACACATTGCTCTACTCCATCCAGCCTGACCCCCACACATCACGCACATTGCTCTACTCCATCCATCCTGACCCTCACACATCACACACATAGCTCTACTTCATCCATCCTGATCCCCACACATCACACACAATCTGCATACATCCTGACCCCCCACACTTCACACATATAGCTCTACTACATCAATCCTGACCCCTACACATCTCAAACACAGCTCTAGTACATTCATCTTGATCCCCACACATCACACAAACAGCTCTATTACATCCATCCTGATCCTCCACATATCACACATGGCTCTACTACATCCATTTTGATCCTCCACATATCACACACAGCTCTACTACATCCATTTTGATCCTCCACATATCACACACTGCTCTACTACATCCATCCTGACCCCCACACATCACACACACAGCGCTACTCCATCCATCCGAATACTCCACACATCACACACACAGCTCTACATCCATTCTGACCCCCACACATCACACACACACACTGCTCTACTACATCCATCCTGACTGCCACGCATCACACAGCTCTACTACATCCATCCTGACCCCCACTCATCACACACACAGCTCTACTACATCCATCCTGACCCACACACAAAACACACACAGCTCTACCACATCAATCCTGATCCTCACACATTAAACACAGCTCTGCTACATCCATCCTGATCCACAACACATCACACACAGCTCTACTACATCCATCTTGATCCACCACACATCACACACCCGGGTCTACTATATCCATCCCTATACCCACACATCACACACACTGCTCTACTACATCCATCCTGACTGCCACACATCACACAGCTCTACTACATCCATCCTGATACTCCACACATCACACACAGCTCTACTACATCCATCCTGACCCCCACTCATCACACACACAGCTCTACTACATCTATCCTTACCCACACACAAAACACACACAGCTCTACCACATCAATCCTGATCCTCACACATTAAACACTGCTCTACCACATCAATCCTGATCCTCACACATTAAACACAGCTCTACTACATCCATCCTGATCCACCACACATCGCACACAGCTCTACTACAACCATCCTGACCCCCACACATCACACACAGCTCTAGTACATCCATCCTTATCTACCACATATTACACACAGCTGTATAACATCCATCCTGACCCCCACACACCACACACCCTCGTCTACTATATCCATCCCTATACCCACACATCACACACACTGCTCTACATCCATTCTGACCCCCACACATCACACACACTGCTCTACTACATCCATCTTGACTGTCACACATCACACAGCTCTACTACATCCATCCTGATACTCCACACATCACACACAGCTCTACTACATCCATCCTGACCCCCACTCATCACACACACAGCTTTAATACATCCATCCTGACCCACACACAAAACACACACAGCTCTACCACATCAATCCTGATCTTCACACATTAAACACAGGTCTAATAATTCCATCCTGATCCACAACACATCACACACAGCTCTACTACATCCATCCTGATCCACCACACATCACACACAGCTCTACTACATCCATCCTGACCCCCACACATCACACACAGCTCTACTACATCCATCCTGATCCTCCACATATACACAGCTCTAGTACATCCATCCTTATCCACCACATATTACACACAGCTGTATAACATCCATCCTAACCACCACACACCCTGCTCTACTATATCCATCCCTATACCCACACATCCCACACACTGCTCTATTCCATCTATTCTGACCCCCACACACAGCTCTACTACATTCTTCCGGACCCTTACACATCACATCATTTCATCCATCCTGATCCCCACACATCACACACAGCTCGACTACATCCATCCTGATCCCCACACATCACACACAATCTGCATACATCCTGACCCCCACACAGCACTGCTACATCTATCCTGATCCCCACGCTTCACACACATAGCTCTACTCCATCCATCTTGATCCCCACACTTCACACAAAGGTCTACTACATGCATCCTGATTCTCCACATATTACACACAGTTCTACTACATTCAATCCTGACCACCAAACATCAAATACATTGCTCTATTAAATCCATCCTGACCCCCACACATCACACACACTGCTCTGATACATTACAAAAGAGGCAAGGAGAGGCAAAAAAAACAAAATAAGCATTTTGCCTCCGTTTTATAGGGTTTGTTTTGTCAGTGCAGAATAAATATTGTGCTCACTTTATTGTACAAGTAGTTACAGATACATTGATATATGTGAACTGTGAACCCTTTACATGCTGCAATGCACATAGTTGACACAGGGATTGTTGTATATATTGATCCCCGCTGTTGCAGCAGGAGGCCAGCTTCTGAGCCCATGCCATCCACACGACATACGTTTATGTCCTGTTGCGTTAAGTTCCCCCACTGCCAGAATATAAACTTATGTCCTCTAGCATCAACGGGATAATAAGGTCCAAGAACATGAACATCATTTTTTATTAGAAAATTAGCTGATTACCCTGTGTTGCCTGTGTATTTTATTTTTTGACACGAGAAGAATTTAAATGTGTGTGTGTGTATATGTATATATATGCGTGTATAGTATATGAGGAGGAAGAGGTCATCTGTGTAATATATTATTATATGAGGAGGAGGTCGTCTGTGTAATATCTTACTGCATGAATTGGAGGTGGTTTGTGTAATATATTGGTATATGAGGAGAAGGTCGTCTGTGTAATATTAGTATTTGAGGAGGAGGAAATTGTTTGTGTAAGATATTATTATCTGAGGAGTAGGAAGTCTGTGTAAGGGCCCTTGTCCACGGCCCCCTATTCACTAGCGATATTCCGCAGCAGGCGAGCAGGGTGGCAAGCTGTCAGGTCTCTGCGGTGAGCCTATCAGAAAGATAGGCTCACCGTGGAGAATAGCGGCATTCTGCTATTTGAATCCCGAGAGCGAGGAATCGCTATGATTGTCTGCTCGTGGACAGGGGGCTGCGCTTTTCATAGCAACACTGTGGAAAGCGTTCACTGCGTTACCCGCGGCCAGATTATCGCCGCGGATAACGCAATGAACAATCGCCCGTGAACAGACAGCCTAATACTGGCATAATTAAAAATCAAAACCTCACCAACTTCCCCTGTAATTTTTGTTGCTAATAGCAACCAATCACATCCCAGCTTTCACTTGTTATACTGCTGAGGTAAAATGAAAGCTGCGCTGTGATAGGTTGCTATGGGCAACACAGATTTCTTTTTGGACAGACTGTGAAAATAAAAAACATCTGCTCAAGTGCAATTCCAGCCTCCCCCCACGCCCCAGGGGTAGTGGGGCTGTCTTATCTCCCCACATTTGTCATCATGGGATGAGTTATATACGTACCAAGTTTGGTTGAAATTTCTCCAGGCGTTCATGAGTTATGGTGCACATACACACATACATACATACATGCACACATCCTACACACACAGTCCCCCCCCCTCCCCCCCAGGAGTAGTCGGGCTGTGTTATCCCCCCAGATTTGTCCCTATGGGACAAATTATTTATGTACCAAGTTTGGTTGAAATTGCTCCAGGCGTTCATGAGGTATGCTGGCACATACACACATACATACATCCTATTTTATATATATGGATACACAATTTTTATAGAAAATAGAGTAGGCAAACAGTGTTCACCATTGTAAACAGTGGGGCAAAAAAGTTAATCAAATCATAATGTCATACATTTAGGGTGAACACACACTTGCGTTTTTCTTGCACGTTTTTTTTCACGCAATATCGCTGCATTTTTTTAACGCGATTGTCAATGGGACTTTCTAATGTTAAAAACACATTGCACAAAAATCGCAAAGCACAAACTTGCAATGCGTTTTTAACATTAGAAAGTCCCATTGACAACTCCGTTGAAAAAAATCGCAGCCATATCGCGTCAAAAAAAGTGCAAGAAAAGTGGGTGTCCACCCTAACACTGAAAGTTGGTAGAAAGGTCTGTGAGATGCATTCCTGGCAGCTCTCTTATAAGTAAGGTTGCCTATGTGGGTGTCCAGGCTGCCATCAGCTCTGTGAGATTCCGTTGAGGGATCGCATAGGGATTAGATAGGCTGACCGCAGAGACCTGTCAGTGATCCCCCCTCCTCCTCAGCGGCAGAATATCGCTAGCGATATTCCTTCCTGGCCATGGGCAGGCAGCCTAACTCCAGTACTACAAGGCAGCAGTGCTAACAGAGC
The DNA here is from genome assembly GCF_035609145.1 of Eleutherodactylus coqui. Classification (NCBI taxonomy): domain Eukaryota; kingdom Metazoa; phylum Chordata; class Amphibia; order Anura; family Eleutherodactylidae; genus Eleutherodactylus; species Eleutherodactylus coqui. Next base: position 153,012,066 of record NC_089840.1, read on the forward strand.
CACTACACTTTCTGATCTCTATTCCAGAAGATGAGAAGATGGAGAAGAATAATAAACACTAAGAGAATGTACAAACTGCATAGTACCCCAGTGTTACAAGGCAACAGTGCTAGCCACTGAGCCACAAAGCTTCTTCCCATTTCCTCCTCCTGCTACTTCTTCTGCAGTGGAGGAGAAAAATAAAAAAAGAGATCTTATTTGCCTTCATCTCCTACTTCCCTTTCTCTTCCTTCTTATACTTCTTATTTTTTAGCTCTTTCACATTCTTCTCCTTCTTGTTCTTCTCTGGACGAGGAAGAAGAAAGGAGGAGGAAGAAGTAGAAAGCACAAGGATGGTGGCTCAGTCATTAGTGTTGTTGTCTTGCATTGCTGCGGTCCTAGGTTCATGTTTATCCATGGATAACATCTGCATGGACTTCTCTCTTTGTGTTTCTCTATCTCGTACGCGAGAAAAGTAAGACCAAGCATGGTGGTTCAGCTATTGGTGCTGCTGCCTTGCAGTACTGGAGCACAAGGTCTAAATTTGCCCAAGGGGGGGGGGGGGGGGGGCTGACTGGAGTTCTATGTTCAAATCTGACCAGTAAGACAATCTGGATGGGGTTTTTATGTTCTCTTTGTAGTTCTCCTCCTCCCCTAGAGCAGAACATGTGTAACACCCAGTCCTGCAAAGGGATATATCTACAGGGTGGCCGTGGCAGCTTCTGCAACACCAATGCGTGGGATACTGTAGGAAATGACTCTCTACTCGAGCGTATGGCTGGAGTTGGGAGGGTGCAGTGCGTGGACCTGTCACAGTTGCACTTACCAACTCTTAGTCGCAGAGGGAGTTACCACAGCGGAGGATAGGGTCAGTAGTCCTCAGGATGAGAGGTGTAGTCGTAGATATCACGATGTGGCACCACCATTCCTACGACTATATTGTATCGTACCTCAGGTCCTCAGGAACAGTTGAGGCCCGGTAAAACTTGACTGGCATTAAACTTGGTATAACAGGTAGTTACAGGCATCATTCACTTGTAGAAGTTACAAGCAGAAGCTCAGAGGTTGGGAGGAAAAACAAACACGGGAACAATACAGCCTTATAGTCCACGTTATCTATATGTTACCGGTCCTGGAAATTGAGTATACTCCAGAGGAGATAAAAGACAGGAATGACTCCACATACACTCTAGCGGCAACTATCACTTCAGGAGACGGCTGAGCCTAGGTGCACCCCACACATTATCTGCGTGAGTGTCACAATTACATACCTCTGTGTGGGGATCCTAATGGCGGACAGCCACACAGGAAAAAGATGCCTGTGGTGTGAACGGATACCTGTTTCAGTAACCTGGGGGTGGTGTGCTCTCTCTCTGGAAGGGACTCACTCCTTTTACATTCACTCTCCAGACGCTATGGGTAGTTGTTCCTCTTCCTTCATCTTCACCAACATGGAAGCTAAAGGTGCTTCCATGTGGCTCTGTGGTAGCACTCTCTTCTCCTGAAGATGGTCCCCACTCCCTGCTCTCAGACACTCACGTTTATAACCTCACTTGTACCACATGACACAGTAGGAAAGATACATTCATCAGCAGAGCTGACAGGCAATGATTTTAGGGGAGTTAACCCTCCAGATGCTGCAGCTGTGCCACACACACACAGAAAATTGACATGACAGTTTTGCACAGTGCATCCACATAAGACAGAACATGTATGAGAATGGAGGGGACCAGGATGTTATTCTGGGACACTACACATGCAATTGTAGTGGCTCATTTGTTAACGCTGTTGCTTTGCAGTGCTGGAGTTGTGGGTTCAGATCTGGCAAAGGGAAACATCTGAATTGAGTTTTTCCAAGTCCATGTAGATGTTATCTTTGATATTTGAACTTAGGACCCCAGCACTGAAATGCAACAAGGCAATCATGAAAAAACACACACAATTTTTATTCCTATTGATTTAAATGGGAATAGGAATTGGCTGCCCTGATTCATGATTTTTTTTTGAAAATCACCCAACACTACTTATGTGCAATCAGTTCATTCCATTATAAACTACACATACAGTCATTGGAAAAAACAAACAAACACACAGAAGGAGTTGCCGTAATCTATTGAAACTTTATATGTGTGATTGATCTAAGTTATTACTATATGAAGACAAAAGGATAATTTTTTGAAGAAAACTGACCCCTTGAAGGGAGACTCTACTACCCTGTTGGACTGCCTCTAGCGTGGATGCAAGATGTGATACAGGCAGGCATGGAGGCATAGAGATTCTGTATGGTACATGTCCTAGTGGCGATAAATCTGGTGACCAGGCAGGCCACATAAGTATGGCAATGTTGTGGAGGCATTTCTGTAATAGCGTTGCTCTGTGTGACTGAGAATTATTCTGCTGGAAAATGCCTCTTGGAAGCCCTGCTATAAGAGGCAACATTTGTTGCTGCAGAATGTGCTGAGAAAATCGCTGAACTGTCATTGTCCCTCATACCACACTAGGGGTCATTGTCATATGTGATGGACACCCCAGACCATCACACCAGCAGTGGGGGCAGCTCCACTGCAAAGGCACGATTGACATGCTCACTTCTAGATCTCCGGACACAAACACAGCCGTTGTCAGTGCCCAAACCTAACCTGGATTTGTTGTTGAAGACAACTTGATTCCACTCAATGGCAGTCCAGTTTAATTGTTCACGAGACCACTGCAAACACAAGTGGTAATGCGTGGGTGTCAAAAGCTGTACATGTAACGGGGGCCTTGGGACCAATGTCCTTCAGCCACGCATCTTGAAATGGTACATATAGACACGGGGGACTGTAACAATGATGCCAGCTGTCTCTGGATGTCGGACAGTGAAACAGTCTGAGCTGCTCGTTCTTGTCAGATGATCCTCACTACTGGTGATCCGTTGAGGGTGTCCTGATCCCTGGAAGCCTTGTGTGTGCCTTCATGCATCCAGTGTTTCCAACACCCCCTAAAAGTCTGGTCAGACTGGCCCAGGTGGTGGGTAATTCATTGACATGACCATCCAACTGCTTACATTCCAGTAAAGCACACCCTCTCAGATTCTGCTAACTGGGCAAAATCTCTTTGATTGCATTATAGAGGCATCTAGTGGTCAATAAGCTCTACACAAGTGGAAAAATTGGTCTTTTCATAGGCCAAGAGTGGAGCCACTTTTAGGGCCTGAGGTGGAAAGACCGTTCCTGTAATTACACCAAAACCCTAATCATTTACATATCTGCCTGAGATGTAACTGCATGTAAAGTTTTGCAGCAAAACAACTTCTTCTAGGTACTTGATTTTTTTGACAATGAGTGTATTTCCTGTTCATGCTGCATCTATCTTGCACAGAAAAGTCATTAGCATCAACTTTTGTGAAATATACACACGAAAGTATATATCCTGTTCATTCTACATCTATTAGGCACAGGAAAATTACTAGGCATCTAATTATATGAAAGCTCTAATGAAAGGCAACATATTTGGCTGCAGGATATCCTGAACATATCACTGAGCTGTCATTTTTTATCGTACTTCTACTAGGGGTGACAAACTGTCGTATGCGATGGCCCCCAGACCATCACACCAGCAGTGGGGGCAGTGTGCCACTCCACATCAAGCGTAGAATTGAGGTGCTTACCCCTAGGCCTCCAGAAACAAACATGGCCATTGTCCGTGCACAAACAAAACCTGGATTCGTGGTTGAAGACAAGCCGATTCCACCTCATAGCAATCCAGTTTGTCAAAGGCCACACACGTAATGGGCGCTGTGAAACCAAATGTTCTTCAGCCAAGCGCCTGGAAATGGTTCTGACAGGACCATTCTTGTGCAGGAAAATCATTATGCATCTAAGTTTGTGGAAAATATGTTTATTCTACTATAAACAAACAAACAAAAAATATATATATAAATACATATCCTGTTCTTTCCACTTCTTATAGGCACAGGAAAATTATTAGGCTTATTTGGAATATCTATTCATTTCACTACAAACTACACATCTGTCCTGACCTATCTTGCACATTTGTGGAATAGATTTATTTCATATGTATTAGGTACAGTAAAGTTGCTGTGCCTCTACTTATGTGGAATGTTTATCAATTCCACCATAAAATACTCATCTGTCCTGTTTATTCCACTTTTATCTTGTTCAAGAAAACGATTAGGCATCTACTTATGTGAAGTATAAGTTCATTCCACTGCAAACAGTGTAAATATTTTGTTTATTCCACATCCATTAGGCTACCTACATGTGGGTGAGCGCAATATCAGACCCAGAAACTCGGCCTGATATTGCGCTCGCCAAATGTGAGTTTTCACAACAATGCAGGGTGTTTTTCTGGCAAAAATATCACATGCCAGAACACGCACTCGTATGCATACGTGAGATTCATCTGAGTGAGATGCAATGTTTATTTGCACCCATAGGTAATAATGGGTGATTTTCATGCACATGAAAATTGTAAGTGCAGCGATGTAAGTGCAATGCAATTTTCTCAGGCTAATATTGCACTGGCTGTGTGACAAGATAGGTTATGCAAATGAATAAAAGAAATTATTGAACATTAATGCAAAATATCTATTTCTTTAGGAGCTGAATACGATTCATGAAAATGTGAAAAGACAAGAGGCCAATTTCACCCGGATCAAGGAGCCTTGGGATTCATAAATTGACTTTTAGGGTGAAGTCACACGAACGTATATCGGCTCGGGTTTTACGCCGAGCTGATATACGTTGTCCTCGGGTGCAGGGGGGGGGAGGATGGAAGAGCCAAGTGCAGGAACTGAGCTCCCGCCCCCCTCTCTGCCTCCTCTCCGCCCCTCTGCACTATTTGCAATGAGAGGAGGCGGGACGGGGGCGGGGCTAAAGTCCGGGAATTAGCCCCGCCCCCGTCCCGCCTCCTCTCATTGCAAATAGTGCAGAGGGGCGGAGAGGAGGCAGAGAGGGGGGCGGGAGCTCAGTTCCTGCACTTGGCTCTTCTATCCTCCCCCCCCTGCACCCGAGGACAACGTATATCGGCTCGGCGTAAAACCCGAGCCGATATACGTTCGTGTGACTTCACCCTTATATTTACTACTTCACTCCTCTGGATCATTAGGGTAGGGTCCCACATAGCATCCGTAATCTAATCTGTTGAATAATTAATTGTTAATTTATTGATAGTTGCTTGATAGTGACCACAGTATCTGCAAAATCATGTGGTCGCTATCAATTTCAGGCAGTGTAAGGGTGACTACCCACTACAGTTTTTTTTCACTGCAAAATTTGCAGCGTTTTTTTTTCTGCAGGGGTCTATGGGACTTGTAATGTTAAAATCGCGCAAAATCGCAATTTACGTCGAAATCACGATTTTGCGCAATCGCGATTTTAACATTACAAGTCCCATAGACCCCTGCAGAAAAAAAAACGCTGCGAATTTCGCTGTGAAAATAAACTGTAGTGGGTAGTCACCCTAAGGCTTTATTTACATGGGTGATTTTCTTGAGTGTTTTATGCGTTGCAAGACACCAAATTCATGCAAAAATAGAATCCATTATATTCAATGGGTCTATTTTTCTTGCAGCGATAGAAAGATAGAAAAATGTCAACATTCTGCTTTTCTGTGAGTCCACAGAAAACTCACCCATTATTTCCTGGTGGTGAGAGGGTTAAGAAATCACTTCGCACTTGCATGTACATGCTATTTTTAAATTTTGCTATTGAAACATGCAATTTTCATGTGCATGAAAGACATGCAAGAAAGTCACATGTACTGCAATGTGAACCAATATGTTTTTTTCAAAAAATGCATCGCACTTGCAGGCAAAATTGTATGTTTAAGAGTGCAATCAAACTTGGACCGATATCACATGTACCCATATAAATATGGCCTTAAGGGCACACAAACAAGCAGATCTACGTGGCTCTCAGCAGCTATGTGTGACCCTTCCCTAAGCTTGCTATCACATACCAGTGAATTATTTCCATGTGTTTTCAGTCCAGTAGCTCAAAAGCAGAATAAAACATTTTCAGTTTCATAATATGTGTTGTTATTTCATATTGTTGCTGTTTAGAAACAATCAAAGGGAGAAAGTGACAAGGATTCAGCAAAGATCACAGCCAGTCTTAGGCCACTCTCACACAGTCAATGAACAAGGGACCGTTTTTTTCCTCAGTGTGCCCTGACTTAGGCCCTCTGTCCACGGGCGAGGCAGAATATCGGTAGAGATATTCCGCCGTAGGGAAAAAATGACAGGTCTCCGCGGTGAGCCTACCTGATAGATAGGCTCACTGTGGAGAATTGTGGCAAATTGCAGCATGCCGCGATTTAAATCCTACAAGCGGAGAATCACTATGATTCTCTGCTCGTGGACGATGAGCTGCGCTTTCCATAGTCTATGGAAAGCGTTCACTGCGTTACCCACGGCCGGATTATCGCCACGGATAACGCAGTGACATATTGCCCGTGGACGGGAGGCCATAATATCCACATTATTGGTTCGCTGACCAGGAGCAGGTTAAGGGCTCCTACCCACTTTTTTTTTAACGCGATTGTCAATGGGACTTTCTTATGTTAAAAACGCATTGCAAGTTTGTGCTTTCCAACTTTTGTACAATGCGTTTTTAACATTAGAAAGTTCTATTGACAATCGCATTAAAAAAGCGCAGCGATAACGCAGCGTTAAAAAAACGCAAGTGGGTGTGAGCCCTAACTGACACAAATATACTTGAATTCAGACAAAAAAAAAAAGTCAAAATCCAAATCTTTTTGAGGTGGGATTTGGTGTGGATCCATGCAAGGACTGCACAGTAAAATATTAATATTTGTAGATGATACGAAATTAATAAACGATAAGATAATTAATACAACAGAGGACAATATACGGCTGCAAATGGACCTAGATAAGTTGGGGGCTTGGGTAGAAAAATGACAAATGAAGTTCAGTATTGATAAATGTAAGGTTATGCACACGAGCAGGAGAAACAAATGTCACCAATATATACTAAATGGGGTACTGCTAGGAAAAATTGAGTTGGAAAAAGACCAACTGGGGGTACTAGTTGACTGTATACCTAACTGGAGCAATCAATGCCAGTCAGCTGCTGCAAAAGCAAATAGTCTTTGGGTGCATTAAATGAGATATAGGGGCGAGGGACAAAATTATTCTTCCACCATGTAAGGCACTTGTCAGGCCTCAAATGGAATACTTGTTTTGCCAAATTGAAAACAAGTTCGGATATGGCTTTAAAGAAGGACAAGTGGGTTGATACAACACAAATTATTAATACAAATGAATAAATAATAAAATAAAACAAAGTTACATAAAAATAGGTGATATTGCATATACATTTTGTAAAACAAATCTTAAAGAATGGTTACATCAATACTCACATCACCAAGAGCCTTAGGTATACTTCAGCTGCTTTGTGCATCAACCTAGAGAAGCAGCAGTGAAAAGTCAGAGAACAGGGGACCTATTGGGAATCACACTGTGAGAAGGCTTTCCCCATCACAGGTCCCAAAATGCTCCTAAAGGCCCATTTACACGAGCAGATAATCGCTCAAAGATCGCTCAAACGACAGTTTGAAGACAGCTTTGAGCTATTATTTTGCAAAAAAAATAATTGGTATTCAAGTAGCTACTCAGCTACTTAAATACAAATTATGTATGTAAATGAAGCCTTCACTGAACTCCGGCTAATAGCCGGAGGCTATTATCTGTGCTCAGATCCTTTCTTCTTCATGGGGAAACAATGCTATCAGCACTCCTCGTGGAGAAAAACTGATAAAAGTGATCCTTAAATTCAAGTGAGCTTGATTTTAACGAACAGCAAAAAGTGCCCTAAATGTGGGTGCACCGCGCCCATTTGCACGCACCGATGATTGCTAAAACGATCACTGATTAGCGAATTTTTAGCAATAATTGTCCAGTGTAAATGGGCCTTAACTCTCCAAAATCCTCTCCTGTACTTTTATACTTAGCAGGATCTATTTCTTGAATATTTACATTGCATAGAGTTGTTTGTACAAAAAGGTCACAATCTGAAGTTACCATTCCTCAAATAGAACCTGATTAGAGATGAGCGAGCACCAAAATGCTCGGGTGCTCGTTACTCGGGACGAACTTTTCGCGATGCTCGAGGGTTCGTTTCGAATAACGAACCCCATTGAAGTCAATGGGCGACCCGAGCATTTTTGTATATCGCCGATGCTCGCTAAGGTTTTCGTTTGCGAAAATCTGGGCAATTCAAGAAAGTGATGGGAACAACACGGCAACGGATAGGGCAGGCGAGGGGCTACATGTTGGGCTACATCTCAAGTTCCCAGGTCCCACTATTAAGCCACAATAGCGGAAAAAGTGCCCCCCCCCCTCTTAACAACTTTTACTTCTGAAAAGCCCTCATTAGCAAAGCATACCTTAGCTAAGCACCACACTACCTCCAACAAAGCACAATCACTGCCTGCATGACACTCCGCTGCCACTTCTCCTGGGTTACATGCTGACCAACCCCCCCCCCCCCACGACCCAGTGTCCACAGCGCACACCAAACTGTCCCTGCCCAGCCTTCAGCTGCCCTCATGCCACGCCACCCTCATGTCTATTTATAAGTGCGTCTGCCAGAGGAACCGCAGGCACACACTGCAGAGGGTTGGCATGGCTAGGCAGCGACCCTCTTTAAAAGGGGCGGGGCGATAGTCCACAATGCTGTACAGAAGCAATGAGAAATCCAATCCTGTGCCACCTCCATCTGGAGCTGCACACGTGGGCATAGCAATGGGGAACCTATGTGCCACACACTATTCATTCTGTCAAGGTGTCTGCATGCCCCAGTCAGACCGTGTTTTTTTATAAATAGTCACAGGCAGGTACAACTCCGCAATGGGAATTCCGTGTGCACCCACAGCATGGGTGGCTCCCTGGAACCCACCGGCTGTACATAAATGTATCCCATTGCAGTGCCCTGGACAGCAGAGCTAACGTCAGATTAAATGCAGGTGGGCTTCGGCCCACACTGCATGCCCCAACCTCACCGGGATTTTTAATTAATAGACACAGGCAGGTACAACTCCCTATTGTGAAGTCCCTGTGGACCGACAGCATGGGTGGGTGCCAGGAAGCCACCGGCGGTACATAAATATATCCCATTGCATTGCCCATCACAGCTGAGGTAATAATGTCATGTTTAATGCAGGTGGGCTTCGGCCCACACTGCATGCCCCAGTCAGACTGGGGTTCTTTAGAAGTGGACAGATGCAGTTACAACTCCCTGTGGACCCACAGCATGGGTGGTTCCCTGGAACCCACCGGCGGTACATAAATATATCCCATTGCATTGCCCATCACAGCTGAGGTAATAATGTCATGTTTAATGCAGGTGGGCTTTGGCCCACACTGCATGCCCCAGTCAGACTGGGGTTCTTTAGAAGTGGACACATGCAGTTACAACTCCCTGTGGACCCACAGCATGGGTGGGTGCCAGGAAGCCACCGGCGGTACATAAATATATCCCATTGCATTGCCCATCACAGCTGAGGTAATAATGTCATGTTTAATGCAGGTGGGCTTCGGCCCACACTGCATGCCCCAGTCAGACTGGGGTTCTTTAGAAGTGGACAGATGCAGTTACAACTCCCTGTGGACCCACAGCATGGGTGGCTCCCTGGAACCCACCGGCGGTACATATATATATATCCCATTGCAGTGCCCAACACAGCTGATGTAACGTCAGCTGTAATGCAGGTGGGCTAAAAATTAATTGGATTACACTGTAGGCGAGGGCCCCCAAAAATTGGTGTACCAACAGTACTAATGTAGCTGAGAAAAATTGCCCATGCCCAACCAAGAGGGCAGGTGAAACCCATTAATCGCTTTGGTTAATGTGGCTTAATTGGTAACTAGGCCGCAGCCCAGTAAAAATAAAGATTGGTTGAGGTGAAAGTTTCAACGCTTTAATGAGCATTGAAACGTATAAAAATTGTTTAGAAAAATTATATGACTGAGCCTTGTGGGCCTAAGAAAAATTGCCCGTTTGGCGTGATTATGTGAGGTTTCAGGAGGAGGAGCAGGAGGAGGAGGAGGAATATTATACACAGATTGATGAAGCAAAAAGGTCCCCGTTTTTGATGAGGATAGAGAACGATGCTTCCATCCGCGGGTGCAGCCTATATATTGTTTAGGTATCGCTGCAGTCTGCTTGTGGAGAAGAGAAGTCTGGGGAAATCCAGGCTTTGTTCATCTTGATGAGTGTAAGCCTGTCGGCACTGTCGGTTGACAGGCGGGTACGCTTATCTGTGATGATTCCCCCAGCCGCACTAAACACCCTCTCTGACAAGACGCTAGCTGCAGGACAAGCAAGCACCTCCAGGGCATACAGCGCGGGTTCAGGCCACGTGTCCAGCTTTGACACCCAGTAGTTGTAGGGGGCAGAGGCGTCATGGAGGATGGTCGTGCGATCGGCTACGTACTCCCTCACCATCCTTTTACAGTGCTCCCGCCGACTCAGCCTTGACTGGGGAGCGGTGACACTGTCTTGCTGGGGAGCCAGAAAGCTGTCAAAGGCCTTAAAGAGTGTTCCCCTGCCTGTGCTGTACATGCTGCCTGATCTCTGCGCCGCCCCTGCTACCTGGCCCTCGGAACTGCGCCTTCGGCCACTAGCGCTGTCACATGGGAAGTTTACCATCAGTTTGTCCGCCAGGGTCCTGTGGTATAGCATCACTCTCGAACCCTTTCCTCTTCGGGTATGAGAGTGGAAAGGTTCTCCTTATACCGTGGGTCGAGCAGTGTGTACACCCAGTAATCCGTAGTGGCCAGAATGCGTGTAACGCGAGGGTCACGAGAAAGGCATCCTAACATGAAGTCAGCCATGTGTGCCAGGGTACCTGTATGCAACACATGGCTGTCCTCACTAGGAAGATCACTTTTAGGATCCTCCTCCTCTTCCTCCTCAGGCCATACACGCTGAACGGATGACAGGAAAGCAGCATGGGTACCCTCAGCAGTGGGCCAAGCTGTCTCATCCCCCTCCTCCTCATCCTCCTCATGCTCCTCTTCCTCCTCCTCAACGCGCTGAGATATAGACAGGAGGGTGCTCTGACTATCCAGCGACATACTGTCTTCCCCCGGCTCTGTTTCCGAGCGCAAAGCATCAGCCTTTATGCTTTGCAGGGAACTTCTCAAGAGGCATAGCAGAGGAATGGTGACGCTAATGATTGCAGCAACGCCGCTCACCATCTGGGTAGACTCCTCAAAGTTTCCAAGGACCTGGCAGATGTCTGCCAACCAGGCCCACTCTTCTGTAAAGAATTGAGGAGGCTGACTCCCACTGAGCCGCCCATGTTGGAGTTGGTATTCCACTATAGCTCTACGCTGCTCATAGAGCCTGGCCAACATGTGGAGCGTAGAGTTCCACCGTGTGGGCACGTCGCACAGCAGTCGGTGCACTGGCAGATGAAACCGATGTTGCAGGGTGCGCAGGGTGGCAGCGTCCGTGTGGGACTTGCGGAAATGTGCGCAGAGCCAGCGCACCTTTCCGAGCAGGTCTGACAAGCGTGGGTAGCTTTTCAGAAAGCGCTGAACCACCAAATTAAAGATGTGGGCCAGGCATGGCACGTGCGTGAGGCTGCCGAGCTGCAGAGCCGCCACCAGGTTACGGCCGTTGTCACACACGACCATGCCCGGTTGGAGGCTCAGCGGCGCAGGCCAGTGGTCGGTCTGCTCTGTCAGACCCTGCAGCAGTTCGTGGGCCGTGTGCCTCTTCTCTCCTAAGCTGCGTAGTTTCAGCACAGCCTGCTGACGCTTGCCCACCGCTGTGCTGCCATGCCGCGCGACACCGACTGCTGGTGACGTGCTGCTGCTGACACATCTCGATTGCGAGACAGAGGTTGCGTAGGAGGAGGACGAGGAGGAGGAGGAGGAGGGTGGTTTAGTGGAGGAAGCATACACCGCCGCAGATACCACCACCAAGCTGGGGCCCGCAATTCTGGGGGTGGGTAGGACGTGAGCGGTCCCAGGCTCTGACTCTGTCGCAGCCTCCACTAAATTCACCCAATGTGCCGTCAGTGAGATATAATGGCCCTGCCCGCCTGTGCTTGTCCACGTGTCCGTTGTTAAGTGGACCTTTCCAGTAACCGAGTTGGTGAGGGCGCGTACAATGTTGCGGGAGACGTGGTCGTGCAGGGCTGGGACAGCACATCGGGAAAAGTAGTGGCGACTGGGAACTGAGTAGCGTGGGGCCGCCGCCGCCATCATACTTTTGAAAGACTCCATTTCCACAAGCCTATACGGCAGCATCTCCAGGCTGATAAATTTGGCTATGTGCACGTGTAACGCTTGAGTGTGTGGGTGCGTGGCGGCGTACTTGCGCTTGCGCTCCAACACTTGCGCTAGCGACGGCTGGACTGTGCGGTGCGAGACATTGGTGGATGGGGCCGAGGACAGCGGAGGTGAGGGTGTGGGTGCAGGCCAGGAGACGGTAGTGCCTGTGCCCTGAGAGGGGGGTTGGATCTCAGTGGCAGGTTGGGGCACAGGGGAAGAGGCAGCAGTGCAAACCGGAGGCAGTCAACGGCCTTCGTCCCACCTTGTGGGGTGCTTGGCCATCATATGCCTGCGCATGCTGGTGGTGGTGAGGCTGGTGGTGGTGGCTCCCCGGCTGATCTTGGCGCGACAAAGGTTGCACACCACTGTTCGTCGGTCGTCTGCACTCTCAGTGAAAAACTGCCAGACCTTTGAGCACCTCGGCCTCTGCAGTGTGGCATGGCGCGAGGGGGCACTTTGGGAAACAGTTGGTGGATTATTCGGTCTGGCCCTGCCTCTACCCCTGGCCACCGCACTGCCTCTTGCAACCTGCCCTGCTGCTGCCCTTGCCTCCACCTCTGAAGACCTGTCCTCAGTAGGCGTAGCAAACCAGGTGGGGTCAGTCACCTCATCATCCTGCTGCTCTTCCTCCGAATCCTCTGTGCGCTCCTCCCTCGGACTTACTCCAATTACTACTACCTGAGTGATAGACAACTGTGTCTCATCGTCATCGTCCTCCTCACCCACTGAAAGGTCTTGAGACAGTTGCCGGAAGTCCCCAGCCTCATCACCCGGACCCCGGGAACTTTCAAAAGGTTGGGCATCGGTCACGACAAACTCCTCCGGTGGGAGAGGAACCATTACTGGCCATTCTGGGCAGGGGCCTGGGAACAGTTCCTGGGAGTCTGCCTGCTCCTCAGAATGTGTCATTGTAATGGAGTGAGGAGGCTGGGAGGAAGGAGGAGCAGCAGCCAGAGGATTCAGAGTTGCAGCAGTGGACGGCGCAGAACTCTGGGTGGACGATAGATTGCTGGATGCACTTTCTGCCATCCACGACAGGACCTGCTCACACTGCTCATTTTCTAATAAAGGTCTACCGCGTGGACCCATTAATTGTGAGATGAATGTGGGGACGCCAGAAACGTGCCTCTCTCCTAATCCCGCAGCAGTCGGCTGCGATACACCTGGATCAGGAGCTCGGCCTGTGACCACACCCTGACTTGGGCCTCCCCTTCCCTCCCGCGTCCACGTCCTCTAGGCCTACCCCTACCCCTCAGCATGGTGTATTACCAGTAGTGCAGAAACAGAACGCTGTAATTAAATGTGCCGCTTATTGGCCTGTGGTTGGAGGCTGACTTCGCTTATGGAACACCAGGAAATAATTTTGCGCAAGCCTGCTGTAACACTTAGCTGGCTGCGTATGAATTAGGAGGACAACTACACCCAGCACAGACCCAGAACACTGAGGACAGTCACAGGCAGCCCAAATAGATTAATTTTCCCAAATGTTTTTGGAAAGGCCCACTGCCTATATACACTGTATATGTCTTCTGTCCCTGCGTCACCACTACTGGCCCTGGAGTATGTAAAATACATGCAGACTGTTGCAGTGTGGACTGGAATACAGCGGTGATGTAACAGCCAACACAGAGCCAGTAAATAATTTTGCGCAAGCCTGCTGTAACACTTAGCTGGCTGTGTATGAATTAGGAGGACAACTACACCCAGCACAGACCCAGAACACTGAGGACAGTCACAGGCAGCCCAAATAGATTTTTTTCCCCAAATGTTTTTGGAAAGGCCCACTGCCTATATACACTGTATATGTCTTCTGTCCCTGCGTCACCACTACTCGCCCTGGAGTATGTAAAATAACTGCAGACTTTTGCACTGTGGACTGGAATGTGATGTAACAGCCAACACAGAGCCAGGAAATAATTTTGCGCAAGCCTGCTGTAACACTTAGCTGGATGTGTATGAATTAGGAGGACAACTACACCCAGCACAGACCCAGAACACTGAGGACAGTCACAGGCAGCCCAAATAGATTTGTTTCCCCAAATGTTTTTGGAAAGGCCTACTGCCTATATACACTGTATATGTCTTCTGTCCCTGCGTCACCACTACTGGCCCTGGAGTATGTAAAATAACTGCAGACTGTTGCACTGTGGACTGGAATACAGCGGTGATGTAACAGCCAACACAGAGCCAGGAAATAATTTTGTGCAAGCCTGCTGTAACACTTAGCTGGCTGCGTATGAATTAGGAGGACAACTACACCCAGAACACTGAGGACAGTCACAGGCAGCCCAAATAGATTTTTTTCCCCAAATGTTTTTGGAAAGGCCCACTGCCTATATACACTGTATATGTCTTCTGTCCCTGCGTCACCACTACTGGCCCTGGAGTATGTAAAATAACTGCAGACTGTTGCACTGTGGACTGGAATACAGCGGTGATGAAACAGCCAACACAGAGCCAGGAAATAATTTTGCGCAAGCCTGCTGTAACACTTAGCTGGCTGCGTATGAATTAGGAGGACAACTACACCCAGCACAGACCCAGAACACTGAGGACAGTCACAGGTAGCCCAAATAGATTTTTTTCCCAAAATGTTTTTGGAAAGGCCCACTGCCTATATTCAATAAATATATGTCTTCTGTCCCTGCCTCACAATATATGTCTTCTGTCCCTGCCTCACAATATATGTCTTCTGTCCCTGCCTCACCACCACTACTGGCCCTGGAGTATGTATAATTACTGCAGGGCGCAATGCTCTGCACGGCCGATATACAAAAAAAAAAGTGCAACACTGCAAAAAGCAGCCTCCACAGTACTGCACACGGTTAGATGTGGCCCTAAGAAGGACCGTTGGGGTTCTTGAAGCCAAAAATACTCCTAACACTCTCCCTATAGCAGCTCCGGCACCAACAGCACTTTCCCTCCTCTATGTCAGAACAAATCTGTGGCGAGCCGCGGGAGGGGCCGATTTTTATACTCGGGTGACACCTGATCTCGCCAGCCACTCACTGCAGGGGGGTGGTATAGGGCTTGAACGTCGCAGGGGGAAGTTGTAATGCCTACCCTGTCTTTCTATTGGCCAGAAAAGCGCGCTAACGTCTCAGAGATGAAAGTGAAAGTAACTCGAACATCGCGTGGTACTCGTCACGAGTAACGAGCATCTCGAACACGCTAATACTCGAACGAGTATCAAGCTCGGACGAGTACGTTCGCTCATCTCTATTTATCAAGTCTTTTTGTCCACAATCGAAAAAACCTTTAAAAGATCTTCTTCCGCCATTAACGGCACAGATGTGTATTTTCGGAAAGGCAAGATCTTTCTCAACAGTCTGGCCCACCGTAATCGGAGAAATACTCAAACACCGACACAACTATGCTACACATTGAGGCAGCATATTCAAGATATACTACTCTCTGGGCAATATACCTAAGCAATAAGCAGCTGAACACTTCTGTTGTCCTGATCATTCTCAACTTTAAAAAGGAAGAACACACCCAGGAGTGAAAAAAAAAACACATTGGTTCCTAAGGAACATTACACTATGTATACACCTTATACAACGTTGCATTGCAGTCAGCAGTATAATGACACACCGCAAGACTATATTCTTTTTCAATAACCAAATTCCACGACTTTAGCTGATAAGAGTAATAAGGTCTGATTGTATAGATTAATCTTCCAGAAGGTACATTGCCTCTTTCCAAGTTGCATTAAAAGTCACTTATGAGTACAGGCTGTGAACAGTGTCTTTGGAGGATCACTTTCCTATTTGCCTTACAAGACAATATGACACTACACATACGAAGCACAACATCTCATACAAGTTACAATTACATTACTACAACTCCCATCTGGCTTTGCAAGTTATATTTTGTATAGCAAGCTCCTCTGTATCCATCTTTTGGCCGGTACACACATATAGGAGCTATCCCTTAATGTCAAAAACAAATAACAAAGAAGCCACAGTAAGCAAGTGTACTTAAAGGGGTTCTGTCAGCAAAACCCCCTTTTTAGCTGTCCCTGCATCCCTGTACATTTAACCTGTTGAAAGAAAACTGTTAAAAAAACAAAGTAAACTTACCTAATCCCGTTGTATTTGTTCCCTCCCTTGTTTACCTGCCGTGTGAGGGGTCATCTCCCATCAGCTCCTGTGCGCTGATGCTGACCTGGCTGCGTCTAACCCCTGACGTCCTAGGAGTCAACGGCAAATGCGCAAGTGCGCCAGGAAGCAGGACGCATGCGCACTCGCCGTCAACTCTCTGAGGACGTCAGAGGTTAGAAGCAGCCAGACCAATCTGTGGGCGACATGTCACTTGCGATACGTCGACCACTGACCCAGGCAGCAGTACTTGCCGTCCGGCAGTCGTCAAAACAGTGGCCGAAGCTGGAACTTTGCCAGCTTTTGCACTGCAATAGAAAAGCTGCCGGAGCGACATCAGGAGAGCAGCAGGTTCCTGGTGAATGGCCCGGTAAGGCACAAGGTATTATAATTTTTTTTTATTTTACTGACAGAACCCCTTTAATTGTTTGTAAACCAACCATATAACAGATGTATTACTTAAACCATGGTGAATCATTTTAATCACACAGCAAACCTTACTACTAGAGATGAGCGAGCGCACTCGTCCGAGCTTGATGCTCGTTCGAGCATTAGGGTGTTCGAGAAGCTTGTTACTCGAGACGAGCACCACGCGGCACTCGACTCCATCACATTTCCTTCACTGAGAAATTTGCGCCCTTTTCTGGCCAATAGAAACACAGGGAAGGCATTACAACTTCCTCCTGTGACGTTCCAGCCCTATCCCACCCCCCTGCAGTGAGATGCTGGCGAGATCAAGTGACCCCCGAGTATCTAAATCAGCCCCGCCCGCGGCTCGCCACAGACACACGCTAAGAGAGATCAGGGACAGTGCTGCTGATGCTGCTGCTGCTATAGGGACAGTGTTAGCGTCTTCAAGAACCACAACGGACCTTCTTAGGGCCACAGCTCACCTAGTGCATTACTGTTGTGGCTGCTGGGAGCAGTTTTGCACAATTTTTTTTTATGTATATCGGGTGTGCAGGCTGTAGCGTTCTCAGGCTGCAGTCTGTACTTCAGTATAGGGGCACTATTGGTCAGGCAGGGACAGTGGTAGTGTAGAATCCTGTCTACAAGTACCCCAACGGTTCTTCTTAGGGCAACCTGCGACCGTGTGCATTTAACTCCGTGGTTGCTAGGAGTTGTAGTACTTGTAGTGGGTGCTGTGATCACTTTTGCACAAATTTTTTTTTTATGTATATCGGGCGTGCAGGCTGTAGTGTTCTCAGGCTGTAGTCTGTACTTCAGTATAGGGGCACTATTGGTCAGGCAAGGACAGTGGTAGTGTAGAATCCTGTCTACAAGTACCCCAACGGTTCTTCTTAGGGCAACCTGCGACCTTGTGCATTTAACTCCGTGGTTGCTGGGAGTTGTAGTACCTCTGCATTGCACAGCCTAGCCTGCGTGCAGCCTTCATTCATAAATATTTTTCTGTCCGCACTTCACGTAGCCTCACTGCAGTGTGCCTCTAAGTGTACGCCAAGAAACCACACATTTTCTACAACGCTCTGTTATACGTGTGCTGTCTCAGACGTTCACGGTCTGCCCGACGCCCATAGATTGAAAGTGCAATACACATTGCCTAGCCTCAGCCCGCATTGCAGAGTAAAATAAGGAGATTTAAACAAAAATTCCTTTTTACGGCTAACGGCTGAAGGGTAGGGGTAGGGGAAGAGGACGTGGACACGGTCGAGGACGCGGAGTCCCAAGTGAGGGTGTGGGCATGGGACGAGTTCCTGGTCCAGGTGAATCGCAGCCGGCTGCTGCGGGAGTAGGAAAAGCTAATGGGTCCCAACTCGATTATTCAATTCTAAGCGCCAAAGAATTAGCGTCCAAATTTTACGTACGGAATCTAATTTTCTCGCTTCCCAATGTCATAGAAACTTGAAATTTGGCACAAGCATTGATTATGGCACAAGCATTGATTATGTCATAAATAGGAAAAGTTAATGGGTCGCAACTTGATTATTCAATTGTAAGCACCAAAGAATTAGCGTCCAAATTTTACGTACGGAATCTAATTATCTCGCTTCCCAATGTCATAAAACGGGAAATTTGGCACAAGCATTGATTATGTCATAAATAGGAAAAGCTAATGGGTCCCAACTCGATTATTCAATTCTATGCGCCAAAGAATTAGTGTCCAAATTTTACGTACTGAATGTAATTTTCTCACATAGAAACTTGAAATTTGGCACGGGCATTGAATATGTCATAAATAGGAAACGCTAATGGGTCCCAAATCGATTATTCAATTCTATGCGCCAAAGAATTAGCGTCCAAATTTTACGTATGGAATGTAATTTTCTCACATAGAAACATGAAATTTGGCACGGGCATTGAATATGTCATAAATAGGAAACGCTAATGGGTCCCAACTCGATTATTCAATTCTATGCACAATTTCTGGGGTCCCCAGCTTCATATAGCAATTTTTGGGTCCACGTTGTAGACCTTTATTAAAAAATGAGCAGTGGGAGCAGGTCCTGTTGAGGATGGCAGAAAGTGCATCCAGCAATCTATCGACCACCCAGTCTTCTACGCCGTCCACTGCTGCAACTCTGAATCCTCTGGCTGCTGCTCCCCCTTCCTCCCAGCCTCCTCACTCCATGAAAATGACACATTCTGAGGAGCAAGCAGACTCCCAGGAACTGTTCTCGGGCCCCTGCCAACATTGGGCAGCAATGGTTCCTCTCCCACCGGAGGAGTTTGTCGTGACCGATGCCCAACCTTTGGAATGTTCCCGGGGTCCGGGGGATGAGGCTGGCGACTTCCGGCAACTGTCATAAGAGCTTTCAGTGGGTGAGGAGGATGATGACGATGAGACACAGTTGTCTATCAGTGAGGTAGTAGTAAGGGCAGTAAGTCCGAGGGAGGAGCGCACAGAGGATTCAGAGAAAGAGCCGCTGGACGATGAGGTGACTGACCCCACCTGGTGTGATAAGCCAACTGAGGACCGGTCTTCAGAGGGGGAGGCAATTGCAGCCGCAGGATAGGTTGGAAGAGGCAGTGGGGTGGCCAGGGGTAGAGGCAGGGCACGAGTGAATAATGCACCAGCTGTTTCCCAAAGCAACCCCTCGCGCCAAGCCACCGTGCAGAGGCCAAGGTGCTCTAAGGTGTGGCAGTTTTTCACAGAGATGCCGGACGACCAACGAACAGTGGTGTGCAACCTTTGTCGCGCCAAGATCAGCCGGGGAGCCACCACCACCAGCCTCACCACCACAAGCATGCTCAGGCATATTATGGCCAAGCACCCCACAAGATGGGACGAAGGCCGTTCACCGCCTCCAGATTGCGCCACTGCTTCTCCCCCTGTGCCCCAACCTGCCACTGAGATCCAACCCCCCCTCTCAGGACACAGGCACGACCCTCTCCAGCAATGTCTCTCAACGCAGCGTCCAGCTGTCGCTAAGAGAATCGTTGGAGCGAAAGCGAAAATACGCCGCCACGCACCCGCACGCTCAAGCTTTAAATGTCCAAATTGATCAGCCTGGAGATGCTCCCCTACAGGCTGGTGGAAACTGAGGCGTTCAAAAACATGATGGCGGCGGCAGCCCCGCTCTGCTCTGTCCCCAGTCGCCACTATTTTTCACGGTGTGCCGTCCCAGCCCTGCACGACCACGTCTCATGCAACATCGTACGCGCCCTCACCAACTCGGTTACTGCCAAGGTCCACTTAACAACGGACACGTGGGCAAGCACAGGCGGGCAGGGCCACTATATCTCCCTGACGGCACATTGGGTGAATTTAGTGGAGGCTGGGACCGAGTCAGAGCCTGGGACCGCTCATGTCCTACCCACCCCGAGAATTGCGGGCCCCAGATCGGTGCTGGTATCTGCGGCGGTGTATGCCACCTCCACTAAACCTTCCTCCTCCTCCTCCTCCAACGCAACCTCTACCTCGCAATCAAGACTTGTCACCAGCAGCACGTCGCCAGCAGTCTGTGTCGCGCGGCAGCACAGCGGTGGGCAAGCGTCAGCAGGCCTTGCTGAAACTACTCAGCTTAGGAGAGAAGAGGCACACGGCCCACGAACTTTTGCATGGTCTGACAGAGCAGACCGACCGCTGGTTTTCGCCACTGAGCCTCCAAGCGGGCATGGTCGTGTGTGACAACGGCCGTAACCTGGTGGCGGCTCTGCAGCTCGGCAGCCTCCCGCGCGTGCCATGCCTGGCCAACGTCTTTAATTTGGTGGTTCAGCGGTTTCTGAAAGGCTACCCACACTTGTCAGACCTCCTCGGCAAGGTGCGCCGGTTCAGCGCACATTTCCGCAAGTCCAACACGGATGCTGCCACCCAGCGCACCCTGAAACATCGGTTTAATCTGCCAGTGCACTGACTGCTTTGCGACGTGCCCACACGGTGGAACTCTACGCTTCACATGTTGTCCCGGCTGTATGAGCAGCGTAGAGCTATAGTGGAATACGAACTCCAACACGGGCGGCGAAGTGGGAGTCAGCCTCCTCAATACTTTACACAGGAGTGGGCCTGGATGGCAGATATCTGCCAGGTCCTTGGAAACTTTGAGGAGTCCACCCTGATGGTGAGCGGCGATGCTGCAATCATTGGCGTCACCATTCCCCTGCTATGCCTGTTGAGAAGTTCCCTGCAAAGCATAAAGGCTGATGCTTTGCCGGTGGAAATGGAGGTGGGGGAAGACAGTATGTCGCTAGATAGTCAGAGCACCCTAATGTCTATATCTCAGCACGTGGAGGAGGAGGCGGAGGAGGAGTGGGAGGAGCCTGAGGAGGAAGAGACAGCTGGGCCCACTGCAGAGGGTACCCATGATGCTTGCCTCTCATCCATTCAGCGTGTATGCCCTGAGGAGGAGGAGGAGGATACTCAAAGTGATCTTCCTAGTGAGGACAGCCATATGTTGCGTACAGGTACCCTGGCACACATGGCTGACTTTATGTTAGCATGCCTTTCTCAAGACCCTCGTGTTAGACGCATTCTGGCCACTACAGATTACTGGGTGTACACACTGCTTGACCCATGGTATAAGGAGAACCTTTCCACTCTCATTCCCGAAGAGGAAAGGGGTTTGAGAGTGATGCAATACCACAGGGCCCTGGTGGACAAACTGATGGAAAACTTCCCATGTGACAGCGCTAGTGGCAGGAGGCGCAGTTCCGAGGGCCACGTAGAAGGGGAGGCGCGGAGATCAGGCAGCAAGTTCAGCGCAGGCAGGGGAACACTCTCCTAGGCCTTTGCCAGCTTTATGGCTCCCCAGCAAGACTGTCTCTCATCTCCCCAGTCCAGGCTGAGTCGGAGGGTGCACTGTAAGAAGATGGTGAGGGAGTACGCAGCCGATCGTACTACCGTCCTCCGTGATGCCTCTCTTCCGTACAAGTACTGGGTGTCAAAGCTGGACACGTAGCCCGAACTCGCGCTGTATGCCTTGGAGGTGTTGGCGTGCCCTGCGGCTAGCGTCTTGTCAGAGACGGTGTTTAATGCAGCTGGGGGAATCATCACGGACAAGCGTACCCGCCTGTCAACTGACAGCGCCGACAGGCTTACACTCATAAAGATGAACAAAGCCTGGATTTCCCCAGACTTCTCTTCTCCACCAGCGGACAGCAGCGCTACCTAAAGAACTTTGTCAATCTGTGTATAGTATTCGTCGTCCTCCTCCGGCTCCTCCTCCTGAAACCTCTCATAATCACCGCGAATGGGCAATTTTTCTGTGGGCCAAAAAGCTCATATAACTTTTCTAAATAATATTTATCTGTTTCAATTCTCATTAAAGCATTGTAACTTCCACCTGAACCAATTGTTTTTTAGACTGGGCTGCCTCCAGGCCTAGTTAAAAATTAAGCCACAGTACGCAAAGCGATTAATGGGTTTCACCTGCCCTCTACGTTGGGCATGGGCAATTTTTCTGGGGTACATTTGTACTGTCGGTACAACAATTTTTCGGGCCCTCGCCTACAATGTAATCCAAGTAATTTTTATGGGCTTCGCCTGCACTCATGGTACACCACTGTGTCTGGGGTTGGCCTACACTTTTGCTACAGAAATGTAACTCTGTTCTGCCTACCTATACTTCTGCCACAGTAATGCTACAGGGGTCTGACTATAATTCAGCAACAGAAAATGTTACTTCGGTCTGCCGATACTTCTGCTCCTGAAATGTTACCTTGGTTGGTGTATACTGTTACTACTGTAATTTTACTAATACTGGGCTCTGCCCATAATGCTTCAACGGAAATGTTACTGGGGCAGGTCTATACTGATACTACTGAAATGTTACTGGGGTCTGTGTATACTGCTGCAAATGAAATGTTAGTGGGGTCTGTCTTCACTGCTGCCAATGAAATGTTACAGGGGTTTGTGCATACTCTTACCGCTGAAATGTTACTAATTCTGGGCTCTGCCTATACTGCTGCTACTGCAATGTTACAGGGTTGTGGAAACGGAGGCTTCCCAAAGACATGATGGTGGCGAGGCCACGCTACTAGGTTCCACAGGTGCGACAAATTTTCAGCGACGCGGTCACTGGGAAGGTGCATATAACCACGGACACGGGGACAGGACACGTACTGCCTCAAAAACTTTCCGGTCCTCCTCCAACTATGAAAACATTCTTGGCTGAAGCCCACCTGCATGTAATCTGACGTTAGCTTTGCTGTCCAGGGCACTGCAATGGGATATATTTATGTACCGCCGGTGGCTTCCTGGGACCCACCCATGCTGTCGGTCCACACGGAGTTGTAACTGCATGTGTCTACTTATAAAGAACCCCAGTCTGACTGGGGCATGTAGTGTGGGCCGAAGCCCACCTGCATTAAACCTGACGTTATCTCAGCTGTGCTGGGCACTGCAATGGGATATATTTATGTATCGCCGGTGGGTTCCAGGGAGCCACCCATGCTGTCGGTCCACACGGACTTCACATTAGTGAGTTGTACCTGCCTGTGTCTCTGTG
Organism: Eleutherodactylus coqui; assembly: GCF_035609145.1. Lineage (NCBI taxonomy): Eukaryota > Metazoa > Chordata > Amphibia > Anura > Eleutherodactylidae > Eleutherodactylus > Eleutherodactylus coqui. The sequence continues at coordinate 153,035,357 of NC_089840.1, forward strand.
TTAAAAACCCCAGTCTGACTGGGGCATGCAGTGTGGGCCGAAGACCACCTGCATTAAATCTGAAGTTACCTCAGCTGTGCTGGGCACTGCAATGGGATATATTTATGTACCGCCGGTGGGTTCCAGGGAGCCACCCATGCTGTGAGTGCACACGGAATTCCCATTGCGGAGTTGTACCTGCCTGTGACTATTTATAAAAAACCCCGGTCAGACTGGGGCATGCAGTGTGGGCCGAAGCCCACCTGTATTTAATCTGACGTTAGCTCTACTATCCAGGGCACTGCATTGGGACAAACTACTGGAGCAAAATGTCGTGGGCGCGGTGCAAGTCTGCCATGTTTGGCCGCTCAGATCAATTTTTTGTTCATGTTTTGGGCTTCCAGGGCCCCCCTATGCTATTACAGAAATGTAACTAATAGTGGGCTTTGCCCATACTGCTTCTACGTTACTGTTGCTGGGGCCTGTCTATACTCCTACTACTGAAATCTTACCAATACTACGCTCTCCCTACACTGCTGCCAGGGAAATGTGAATCTGCTGCTTTGTCCCTACTGCTTCTACGTTACTGTTGCTGGGGCCTGTCTATACTCCTACTACTGAAATCTTACCAATACTATGCTCTCCCTACACTGCTGCCAGGGAAATGTGAATCTGCTGCTTTGTCCCTACTGCTTCTACGTTACTGTTGCTGGGGCTTGTCTATACTCCTACTACTGAAATCTTACCAGTACTATGCTCTCCCTACACTGCTGCCAGTTAAATGTGAATCTGCTGCTTTGTCCCTACTGCTTCTACATTACTGTTGCTGGGGCCTGTCTATACTCCTACTACTGAAATCTTACCAATACTATGCTCTCCCAACACTGCTGCCAGGGAAATGTGAATCTGCTGCTTTGTCCCTACTGCTTCTACGTTACTGTTGCTGGGGCTTGTCTATACTCCTACTACTGAAATCTTACCAATACTATGCTCTCCCTACACTGCTGCCAGGGAAATGTGAATCTGCTGCTTTGTCCCTACTGCTTCTACGTTACTGTTGCTGGGGCTTGTCTATACTCCTACTACTGAAATCTTACCAATACTATGCTCTCCCTACACTGCTGCCAGGGAAATGTGAATGTGCTGCTTTGTCCCTACTGCTTCTACGTTACTGTTGCTGGGGCCTGTCTATACTACTACTGAAATCTTACCAATACTATGCTCTCCCTACACTGCTGCCAGGGAAATGTGAATCTGCTGCTTTGTCCCTACTGCTTCTACGTTACTGTTGCTGGGGCCTGACTATAATCCTACTACTGAAATCTTACCAATACTATGCTCTCCCTACACTGCTGCTAGGGAAATGTGAATCTGCTGTTTTGTCTCTACTGCTTCTATGTTACTGTTACTGGGGTCTGTCTATACTGATACTACTGAAATGTTACTGGGGTCTGTGTATACTGCTGCAAATGAAATGTTACTGGGGTCTGTCCTCACTGCTGCCAATGAAATGTTACAGGGGTTTGTGCATACTCTTACCGCTGAAATGTTACTAATTCTCGGCTCTGCCTATACTGCTGCTACTGCAATGTTACAGGGTAGTGGAAACGGAGGCTTCCCAAAGACATGATGGTGACGAGGCCACGCTACTAGGTTCCACAGGCGCGACAACTTTTCAGCGACGCGGTCACTGGGAAGGTGCATATAACCACGGACACGGGGACAAGACACGTACTGCCTCAAAAACTTTCCCGTCCTCCTCCTCCAACAATGAAAACATTCTTGGCTGAAGCCCACCTGTATTTAATCTGACGTTAGCTCTGCTGTCCAGGGCACTGCAATGGGATATATTTATGTACCGCCGGTGGCTTCCTGGGACCCACCCATGCTGTCGGTCCACACGGACTTCAGAATAGGGAGTTGTACCTGCCTGTGTCTACTTATAAAAAACCCCAGTCTGACTGGGGCATGCAGTCTGGGCCGAAGCCCACCTGCATTTAATCTGACGTTACCTCAGCTGTGCTGGGCACTGCAATGGGATCTATTTATGTACCGCCGGTGGGTTCCAGGGAGCCACCCATGCTGTCGGTCCACAGGGACTTCACATAGGGGATTTGTACCTGCCTGTGTCTATGAATTAAAAACCCCGGTCAGGTTGGGGCATGCAGTGTCGGCCGAAGCCCACCTGCATTTAATCTGACGTTACCTCAGCTGTGCTGGGCAATGTAATGGGATTTATTTATGTACCGCCGGTGGCTTCCAGGGACCCACCCATGCTGTCGGTCCACACGGAGTTGTAACTGCATGTGTCTACTTATAAAGAACCCCAGTCATACTGGGGCATGCAGTGTGTGCCGAAGCCAACCTGCATTTAATCTGAGGTTACCTCAGCTGTGCTGGGCACTGCAATGGGATCCATTTATGTACCGCCGGTGGGTTCCAGGGAGCCACCCATGCTGTTGGTCCACAGGTACTTTAGAATAGGGAGTTGTACCTGCCTGTGTCTACTTATAAAAAACCCCAGTCTGACTAGGGCATGCAGTGTGGGCCGAAGCCCACCTGTATTTAATCTGACGTTACCTCAGCTGTGCTGGGCACTGCAATGGGATCTATTTATGTACCGCCAGTGGGTTCCAGGGAGCCACCCATGCTGTCAGTCCACAGGGACTTCACATAGGGGATTTGTACCTGCCTGTGTCTATGAATTAAAAACCCTGGTCAGGTTGGGGCATGCAGTGTGTGCCGAAGCCCACCTGCATTTAATCTGACGTTACCTCAGCTGTGCTGGGCAATGCAATGGTATTTATTTATGTACCGCTGGTGGCTTCCTGGGACCCACCCATGCTGTCGGTCCACACAGAGTTGTAACTGCATGTGTCTACTTATAAGGAACCACTGTCAGACTGGGGCATGCAGTGTGGGCCAAAGCCCACCTGCATTTAATCTGACGTTACCTTAGCTGTGCTGGGCACTGCAATGGGATCTATTTATGTACCGCCGGTGGGTTCCAGGGAGCCACCCATGCTGTCGGTCCACAGGGACTTCACATAGGGGATTTGTACCTGCCTGTGTCTATGAATTAAAAACCCTGGTCAGGTTGGGGCATGCAGTGTGGGCCGAAGCCCACCTGCAATAAATCTGACGTTACCACAGCTGTGCTGGGCACTGCAATGGGATTTATTTATGTATCGCCAGTGGGTTCCAGGGAGCCACCCATGCTGTTGGTCCACAGGGCCTTCACATAGGGGATTTGTACCTGCCTGTGTCTATGAATTAAAAACCCCGGTCAGGTTGGGGCATGCAGTGTGGGCCGAAGCCCACCTGCATTTAATCTGACGTTAACTCAGCTGTGCTGGGCACTGCAATGGGATCTATTTATGTACCGCCGGTGGGTTCCAGGGAGCCACCCATGCTGTCGGTCCACAGGGACTTCACATAGGGGATTTGTACCTTCCTGTGTCTATGAATTAAAAACCCCGGTCAGGTTGGGGCATGCAGTGTGGACCGAAGCCCACCTGCATTTAATCTGACGTTACCTCAGCTGTGCTGGGCAATGCAATGGTATTTATTTATGTACCGCTGGTGGCTTCCTGGGACCCACCCATGCTGTCGGTCCACACGGAGTTGTAACTGCATGTGTCTACTTATAAGGAACCACTGTCAGACTGGGGCATGCAGTGTGGGCCGAAGCCCACCTACATTTACTCTGACGTTACCTAAGCTGTGCTGGGCACTGCAATGGGATCTATTTATGTACCGCCGGTGGGTTCCAGGGAGCCACCCATGCTGTTGGTCCACAGGGACTTCACATAGGGGATTTGTACCTGCCTGTGTCTATGAATTAAAAACCCCAGTCAGGTTGGGGCATGCAGTGTGGGCCAAAGCCCACCTGCATTAAATCTGACGTTACCACAGCTGTGCTGGGCACTGCAATGGGATTTATTTATGTACCACCAGTGGGTTCCAGGGAGCCACCCATGCTGTCAGTCTACAGGGAATTCACATAGGGGATTTGTACCTGCCTGTGTCTATGAATTAAAAACCCCGGTCAGGTTGGGGTATGCAGTGTGGGCAGCATGTAACCCAGGAGAAGAGGCAGGGGTGTGTCCCGCAGGCAGTGCTTGTGCTTAGTTGGAGGTAGTGTGGTGCTTAGCTGAGGTGTGGCTTACTAATGAGGGTTCGTTCGAAGTAAAAATTGTTAGGTGGGGGGGCCCACTCTTGCCGCTATTGTGACTGAATAGTGGGACCTGGGAACCTGCAATGGGGTTACCATTTTGAGGTATATGTGACTTTTGGTTTCCTTTTTATGTTTTTTTTTGGAGGCCAAAACAGGTTTTAGGAGGTATTAAAAGCATATTTTATCTGAATATTTGCTTAACATTAAACTTTAATGAATTTTTTTTCCATTTTTTAGTTCCTGAAGGGGAACTTGAAGATGCTTTTTTATTGTTTAATTTAAAAAGGCTTTGTGAGGAAAAATGTGTAATTTTTTCTCTTTAACTTAAATCCTTGTTGAACTTTGACGCTATGTTTTTAGCAATCACTAGGACAATACATGGTATTACTTATGAAGTGCATTATATTAAGCCTATGACAGCAGCCTATTAGACTCTGTGGGAGGTGGGGCCTAATAAGCCAAGTTAAGGGCAATTTACACAGGGCAATTATTGCATAAAATTCATTCAAACTAATAGATTTGCGTGATAGTTACATTTAAATGTGCAGCCATCATGCACTATTAGTTTACAGTTTGTTGGCCGCTCACTTTAAACCAGCATGAACATGCCCTTAAAGGTCAAATGTGAATTTTAAGTATGTACATAAGTCAGTGATTCAGCTACACACCACTTCTACCCTCCTATCGAGTGATGTGCAGGAACACTGAAGACTAAAGGGCCTTTTACACAACCCAATAATAAAGCTAGAATGTTCCTTTACCTGATCATTGGGCTGTGCAAAAAGCTGAATGATTAGCCAATGAATGAGCAAATGCTTGTTTTGCCTGATTGTATCTTTTATACAAAAATAAAAATCCTCGCTGGTTGGTCGTACATTTCTCTACTTAAAATGGGAGATATACGGCTGAACAAGAACAGCTTTGTGGGGACGGAGGATTAGTTAAACGATCATTCATCCCCAGATAGAGTCAGAATCACCCTGTGTGAAGGCCAGTAAGAAGAGCACTTATCTTATTGATCTGTGCTAATCTACTGAATCTAACTGTTCCATGCAAAATTAGAAGATCGGTTTATGAACAGGGAATGGGCCAGAAAAATAAATCACTACTCACATGTTAAATTGCCCCCTACTCCATCGGATCTGCCCGCTAAATGTTCAGCCAATTACAATCATTTCATACTGAAATAAATGTAATGCAACTGCTGCAAAGACTTTCAGGAACAGAGCAACAGGGACAGGAACAGCTGTGCTGGAACAGTGGAACATTTAGCAGGTATGTACTACATAGATTTTTTTACATTTCATGTAATGCCATATTTTTAAGAGCATGCTACAGCCATCATTCAAACATTTCCAGCACAATAAGTGGCTAACTGCACTGTCTTTAGCTCCATCTGTTTCAGGTATAGAGTTCCAAAGTGTGTTCCAGCCTGACATTGGGTCTTCAAAGTCAAATTCGAAGCAACATATGAGTGCATGATGCTTAGCGTTTGGGTCCAGAGGCCTGTGGTTTGGCCGGGACGGGCTTTGGAACACCATTTGTGAAACTAACGGAGCTAAAGACAGTGTGGTTAAGCCCCTAAGCCCCTTGTCATTTTAACTGTACATTCACTGTGAGCTCCTTCCTTGTAACATACCTGATTTCCTCTTGTATAAAACTGCAGCAAGGATATGATTAATATGACGGCTCCAGCGATGACACCCACCAGGCCAATGTTATTATTGCCATCTTCTGGAGAAACTGAAGAGATACAGTATAAAATCCTGTATTAAAGTTATTTGGACTATTCTGTATATTGTCAGTCTGGTCAGAACACTGAATGCAGATGCGATCATTGCAGTCTACAGCATGTGTGTAAAGTGCCGTTTAGCATTTGCATAGTGTTCTGGGTGTCTGCCCGTTGAAAATATGAGTATGTGGGAATATGATTTTTTCAAGGTTTATGTGTGTATTTCATGGATGAATATTGTCCTGGCAGCAAAAGGGTTAAAGTAAAAAGAATCTACTGAAGAAAACAAAATTCCTAAAACTTGCGCTACGAATCTGTCAAAATTACAGAAACCATCTGTTACCATGCAGCGGTTGGTCCTCCCGGGGCGGCGGTGTGGGATCCCGCTGTCGGGGCGTGTCCCCCCGGCTTGTTGTTCGGCTGCCGGAGGCACGGGTGTCTGGCTGGTGTGGCGCCGGTGGTGCGCAGCGCCGGGCGCGCGCACCTGTGAGTGCAACTCCCTTTTATAATTTTCTGTTGGGAGTTGGCTGTCTTCCTCTCTCTGCTCCTGGGCGGAGGCTTTTGTTTAAGGGTTAGGCAGGGACTTGCAATTACTGCCAGTTATTGGTTTCCCTCAGTATGCTAGCTAGTCTGCATCTGTTGGTCTCCTGCTTCTGTCAGCTTGTCTGCTATATCCTTGCTATTATTCGCCAGGTTTTTCCATCTGCCTCAGTTCGGCTTAGTATTGTTTTTTGTTGGTTATTTACATCTGCCTTTTCTGTCGGTATTCTACCTTTTCCATTCAGGTACGCCAGCGTCCCTTTTTTTGTCCCTAGTGAGAGTAGGGACCGCAGCCCAGTTGCCCGCCTGGGGTTAGCCAGGAGTGGAGGCAAGCAGGCAGGGACAGGGGTTGTAGGTGACATCTAGGGCACCCAGGCTGGCGTATCACGGGTAGTATACCGTAACACCGGCCATGTCTTTAAAAAAAGAGACAAACTGTAGTTCAGAGAAGAACTACTAGGATGGTGAGGAGTCTGCAAACCATGTCCCATGAGGAACGGGTAAAGGATCTGGGAATATTTAGCTTGCAAAAAAGGCTTAGAGGAGACTTAACCCCTTAGTGACAGAGCTTTTTTGCTTTTTTCCATTTTTGTTTTTTCCTACTCCCTTTTAAAAAATCGTAGCTCCTTAATTTATCCATCGACGCCGCTGTATGTGGGCTTGTTTTTTGCAGGATGAGTTGTATTTTTCAATGGCACTATTTATTGTACCATATAATTTACTGAAAAACTTTTAAAAAATTCTTAGCGGAGAGAAATGGAAAAAAAACGACATTCCACCATCTTTCGGTGCGTCCTGTTTCTACAGCACACAAATTGCAACAAAAACGACCTGATATTTTTATTCTATGGGTCAGTGCGATTACTACGATACCAAACTTGTATAGTATTTTTTTGCTGTAGTACTTTTATTTATTTTTTAAGATATTTAATTTTTTTCAATTATTTTCAGCGGTCATTTTGTGCGCGCAATACTTTTTTTATTTTTTCGTCAACGTAGTTGAGCAAGGGCTCAGTTTTTGCGGGATGTCCTGAAGTTTCCGATAGTATCAATTTGGAATACATTCGACTTTTTGATCGCTTTTTATTGCGTTTTTTCTGGGAGACAGGGTAACTAAAAAAGTGCATTTCTGGCGTTCTTTATTTTTTTTTTGACGTTCACCGTGCGGGAAAAATAATGCACTACTTTGATAGATCGGTCTTTTACGGATGCGGCAATATCAAATACATATTTTTATTTTATGATTTTGATTTTTTAATAATGGATATGGCAAAAGGGGGGTGATTTAAACTTTTATAACTTTTTTAACAATTAAAAAAACTTTATTGATTATTTTTTTTACATTACTTTGAAGTCCCCCTGGGGAACTTTAACATGCGATGCTTTGATCGCTCCTGCAGTATGACGTAATGCTATAGCATTACGTCATACTGCTTTTTTACAGGCAGTCTTTCAAGCCACCCTGTGTGGATGGCTTGATAGGCAGTCTGCTAAGGCAGCCCTGGGGCCATTCATTAGGCCCCCGGCTGCCATGACACCTGCACGGCTCCCCCGACGCTGTTCGGGGGATTTAAATGCCGCTGTCAGAATTGACAGCGGCATTTAAAGTGTTAATAGCCGCGATCGGCTGAACGGCCGAGCGCAGCTATTGCCCGCGGGTGTCAGCTGTAATAAACATAATAGCTGTCTACAAATATCTGAAGCGCTGACACTGTGGAGAGTCGTTACGGATACGACAACACCACCTGCACGAAGAGATGGCTGTGATTGATTTTTTGGGCGCTGTTCAGCCAATCAATGCAACGCTCAATGAACCAATCACAGCCATCGTGTTGTGGAGGCTGTATTTATGAATTAGTTGAGCTGCGGCATAATAAATCATGCATTATGTCTGATTATCTGCCACAGCACAGCCAATTTATAAATCCCACCTCCACAACACGATGGCTGTGATTTGTTCATCGAGCGATACATTGATTGGCTGAGCAGCGTCCAAGGAACCAATCACAGCCATCGCATTGGTTCTCGAGTGCTGCATTGATTGGCTGAGCAGCACCTGAAGAACCAATCACATCCATCGCTTTGTCGAGACAAGATTTATGAATCCCCTACTGAGGAAGTGATTTTGTATGGGTGGCAGAGTTCTGTGGGAACCGTGCCGGAACTGTGGAGAGCAGCTGGCGGGACCTGGACCTAGCCTGCTGGGCAAGTCAAATAGGGCATTCCCTAAAAATAAGACCTAGTGCCTCTTTTAGAGCAAAAGTTAATATAAAACAGGGTCTTATTTTCAGGGAAACACAGTAGTTATTAGAGCGCTCCTTGTTACCGTCCTAGAAATAAATAGATGATGGGAGAGACCTTTGTTCTAATCCCTGATATATTTACACATAGTTATTAAGTCGCCCCTCAGCTGTCTTTTTTTCTAAACCACATAACTCCAATTTTGATAACCTCTCTGTGTATTGTAGTCCATCCATTCGATTTATTACTTTAGTTGCCCACCTTTGTACTTGTTCAAGCTCTGATATGTTCTTCTTGAATACCAGTGCCCCAAACTATTTACAATATTCCATGTATGGTCTAACCAGTGACTTGTAAAGAGGAAGAACAATATTCTCATCATATGCCCCTAGACCTCTCGATGCACCCCATAATCCTATTTGCTTTGGCAGCAGCTGCCTGACACTGGTTGCTCCAGTTGTGCTTACAGTTAACTAAAATCCCCAAGTCCTTTTCCATGTCAATGTTTCCCAGTGGTTTCCCATTTAGTATGCAATGGTGACATGTATTTCCTCTGCCCATGTGCATAAACTTACATTTATCAGTATTAAACCTCATTTGCCACTCATCTGCCCAAGCCCCCAACTAAGGAAGGTCTCGCACAAGCATAATTTAACAGTGTATTATGCTTGCGATGTTAATGAAAGTACATTGATTTTCATTGATCTATTCACACTTGTGCATATACATTGCGTATATGCACATAAGGAAAAAAAACAGCATGATCTATTTTACTGCGTAATACGTGTTAGAGCCCTATTGTTCTCTATTCATCGCTTATGCGCAGCGTTTATATGCAAAGCCGCTAAGCAACAGAGCAGGGAACTAAAAAAAAAACAAAAAAAAAACAAGTTAGACTAGGCATAGCAGTGTGCATGAGATACGATGTCATGCGAAGTGGAAAAAAATAATTAAAATCGCTGTCATAGGTTGGCTCACACAGCGGTAAACCACTGCATCATGCACGCAGTGTTTAACAATAAGCTTGCGTGAGCCCAGCCTTATCCAGGCCCATTTACAACAATATTTTGTCCTCTCTTGTGTTACTTTACATTGCTTAGTATCATATGCAAATAATATTTAATTGTGCAATCCATCCACAAGTTTATAAATAAATATATTAAAAAAAACAGGTCACAATACTGGTCCCTGGGGTATCCAACTTGTAACGGTGACCGAATCTAAGTATGTACCATTAATAACATTGAGACAGTTACTTACCCACATTGTCCCTCAGACCAAGCATTCTCAATTTATATACCAACATTGCTTGTGGACAGTATCAAATGCTTTGGAACGTCAAGATATCTGGGATCCTATAGCTCTTCCAGGTCCAGTCTAGAACTTACCTCCTTGTAGAAGTTGAATAGGTTCTTGTGGTTCTGTATTTGCTAGTTAGTGGAAACCTTGTGACTCTGTATTTGCTAGTTAGTGGAAACCTTGTGGCTCTGTATTTGCTAGTTAATGGAAACCTTGTGGCTCTGTATTTGCTAGTTAATGGAAACCTCGTGGCTCTGTATTTGCTAGTTAGTGGAAACCTCGTGGCTCTGTCTTTGATAGTTAGTGGAAACCTCGTGGCTTTGTCTTTGATAGTTAGTGGAAACCTCGTGGCTCTGTCTGATAGTTAGTGGAAACCTCGTGGCTCTGTCTTTGATAGTTAGTGGAAACCTTGTGGCTCTGTCTTTGCTAGTTAGTGGAAACCTTGTGGCTCTGTATTTGCTAGTTAATGGAAACTTTGTGGCTCTTTTTGCTAGTTAGTGGCAACCTTGTGGCTAAATCTAAAAAAACAAAAGAAATAAATGAAAATCTAACATTCTGTTGTCAATATGGGGTGTTGAATGCAGAATGATGGGGACAAACTTAAATGTTTTTGTAATTTTTTGCACAAGGCCACAGCATAACAAGATGTTAAGAGGGGAAATGTCTGAAGACTTTCCAAATGTACCGTACAGTTATATTGACACCGTATACTCATGTTAATGCAAACATTTTTATAATTACACAGATTAGTAACATTTTGTAGTCACTTTATCATTATGGGGTATAAAGTGTAGAATGATGTAACATAGTATGTTAGGCTGAATGAAGACAATGTACATTTAGTTCAGCCAATTTCAACCCCCTAGTTGATCCAGAGGAAGGCAAAAACCCCAAGAGGCAGAAGCCAATTAGCCTATTTGGGGAAAAATTTCTTCCCAACTCCATAATTGCAATCCCTGGATCAATCTTTGATAGTTCTTACCTGACTGTAAGACCCAGAACTACAAACCCACTGGTCACCTAATGTCTATATCCTGTAATATCCTTCCTCTCGAGAAAGACGTCTAGTCCCCTCTTAAACTCCTCAATGGATTTTGCCATCACCACGTCTTCAGGCAGAGAGTTCGACAGTCTCACTGCTCTTACAGTAAAGAACCCTCTTCTGTGTTGGTGATGGAACCTGCTTTCTTCTAAATGTAGCGGATGCCCTCTTGTTACCGACGCAGTCCTGGGTATAAACAGATCATGGAAGAGATCCTTGTATTGTCCCTTCATGTATTTATACATAGTTATTTAGCTGTCTTTTTTCCAGGGTGAATAATCCTAATTTTGATTTTGATGGGTATTCCAGTCCTCTCATTCCGTTTATTAATTTAGTTGCCCTTCTTTGAACCCCCTCAAGCACTGCAACATCCTTCCTGAGTACCATTGTCCAGAACTGTACACAGTATTCCATGTGGGGCCTGACAACTACCTTATATAATGGGAGAAGAATGTTGTCATCCTTTGCTCTTATACCTCTTTTAATGCACCCCAAGACTTTATTAGCTTTTGCAGCAACTGACTGGCATTGGTTGCTCCTGTTAAATCTACAATCCACTAGTATCCTGAGATGTTTTTCCATATCACTTTTCTCTAGCTGTACCCCATTTAGTGTATATTGGTGACATACGTTTCTCCTGCCCATGTGCATAACCTTACATTTACTGTATCCACATTGAACTTCATTTGCCATTTTTCTGCCCAAGCCTCCTGCTTGTCTAGGTCCTTTTGTAGCCGCACATTGTCCTCCATTGTATTAATTGTCTTATATAATTTTGTATCATCTGCAAATATTAATATTTTACTGTGCAGTCCCTCTGTGGATAAAGTTGATTTTTTAAAATTTCCACAAGGCCAAAACACAACAAAAAGTTAAAGTGAAAGGTTCTGAAGAGTTTCCAAATGTACCTTACAGACAGGCACTGTGTTTAGCCGGATGGAGATGGAGCTGAGCAGGAGATCAAACAGATTGCAAGCGGGTGGATGGCGCAGGATGAATGGTTGACAGAACACACTGATGTGTGACACTATAAGGAGAGTAATCAGTACTAAAGACTGCAAAGAGGAGCGGCGCTGTGTGGTAACGTCACGTTGCGTGTAGGCAGCGAGCATTAGGGCAAACAGCTGGGAATGTGGCTAAAGACTGCGGGATCAGAAGCCAGCTCCAGGACTCAACACACTAGCCTGGTAAGATAGGACAGTGGCTGGAAACCACGACTGTCCCACTGGATCTGGGACAATTGGCTCATACGCAAACGTTGAACCACTTTATTTTAATAGATGTCTCTGCAAAGAAAAACAGTCAAGTATGTGCTGCTATACAGAAAAAAAGGGATATCTAGGTATACTGGCCTAACTGAAGATAAAAGGACAATCTTAATGCACTTCAGTTGGATGAGTGCCAATGGCTATGTGTTCACAAAATGCAATGTGAACAGTCTTAGTGACATAAGGAATTGTCTTTATCTGATGTACACTACAGCACTAAGGCTTTGTTTACACCAGCATTCAGCTTTCTGTCTTCCCGCTCTGCCAAGACAGCAGGAAAATGGAAAGCCAAAATTGTCACATGATGGAAACAAATGGCACCAGATGGACCTCACTGACTATAACGTAATCTGTCCAACTTCCGTCCTGCCCTCCAGCTGTGCTACTTTGTTGAGCACTTTATGTCAGATCTGCACCAGAGGCTGTGAATGGCGTCTTGGATACAGATGTGAAAATTGTCAGGACCAGCGGCTGGGGTGCGGCACAGGGGAGCCCCGATGCTGGTGACCTCCCCCAGGACCGTAGTCCTGTTCTTTGCCAGGTTGCTAGGGACGCAGCGGACGCTGCCCCGTGCCCCTCTTTCTTTACCCGGCCAGTTAGTGCCGGGGGCGGGATTTCTTGCCTCTTGACTAGCTCCTGCTGCTGTCAGGCTCCGCGGCCCAATCAGCTGCTGGGGCGGGAGTTCTGACAGCATTTGAACCTCCCTGTTCCTGTCAGTCGTTGCCAGTGTATGTTTGGTCTCCAGTTACACCCACATTCCCTGCTTCGGATTTTCAGCCTTGACTTGTTGCTACAGACTTTGACTCTGCCTTTGCCTGACCCCTGTACCGTGTACCTCTCTGTTGCCGACCCGGATTGCCGGACCGCCCACCTTGTGTTTGTTCGTTCTCGTATTTGTCTGTGTCTGACTTCTGTCCCGCACCCTTTGCAAGGCTAGGGACTGTCGCCCTGTTGTTGCCCTAGGGCCTAGCCTAGGGGGGCAAATAGGTAGGAACAGAGCTTGCAGGAAGTTCAGGGACTCCCAGCTACCCGGACACCAGTTTCCCTGACAAAAATAGCCTAACAGACTTGGGTTCTGTGCACTTACATTGTGTCCCAAGTTAATAACAGGAGCTACATTCCAAGATCCAGCTAGGGTTGCCTCTGACAAGGTAAATAGCACGGGGAAAAAAGCATTATTTCACTGATGACAAAAGTAGGAAAAAAAATTATATATGTATATAAATAAAATTATCCCTAAACTAATAATCCAATAAGACAATTGCAATACTAGAACAGTATGGGAAGGGAAGTGAAAAGCCAGGTAAAACTATACCGCTAATTAATACATTTGAGACCCTAGCTATTAGAAGTGGAAAGAAAGAACAAAGACAACAAATTCAGAAGGCAAGTAGAGGAGCAAGAGAAACCGATTACAAACTAAAATGTTTTTATACAAATGCACAGAGCATGGGAAACAAACAATGAGAATTGGAGCTCCTAACACAGGAAGAGAAATATGATGTCATAGGCATCACGAAAACTTGGTGGGATGATACACGATTGGAACACAAGGCTTGAAGGATACAACTTATTTATAAGAAACAGACCAAAAAAAGGGGGAGGAGTTATTACGTTGTATGTTAGGAAAACATTCCTCTCCACAAAAATTCAAGCTTTAGAGCATGGGAGTACTGTAGAAACTGTTTGGTGAAGAATACAAGGAGAGAACAACAAAAAAGACACCATTGTAGGCATTTACTATAGGCCGCCTGGACAAGCAGAAGATATTGATGAACTCTTTCTACATCAGATGGCTGAGCTCTCCAAAAAGCATGACATCGTGATTATGGGAGATTTTAACTATCCAGACATTTGTTGATAATCTCTCTCAGGTAAAAGTAGTGGATCCAACAAATTCTTATCTGCTCTTGCTGACAACTTTATCTTCCAAAAGGTTGAAGAGAAAACAAGGGGATCTGCGATCTTGAACCTAATTCTTACCAACAGGGAGGAAATGGTTAAGGAAGTAAGGGTGGCTGGGTCCTTAGGAGGCAGTGATCATGCTATCCTTGAATTTTGGATAAAAAGGGGAGGAAGACCTGAGAAAACTCAGACCTCAAGGTTGGATTTCAGAAAGGCAGATTTCAATGAACTCAGAAAGAGGGTAGGAAGAATCCAATGGCTGGATATTCTTAAGGGCAGAAATGCCCAAGAAGATTGGGAAATATTGCGAAATGAGATTCTCAAAGCACAATCGTTAACAATCTCTAAAAGAAGGAAGAATGGGAAGCATTTAAAGAGACCAGGATGGATGAACACAGAACTTGCACACATGTTAAAAACAAAGTTAAATATGTTTATCAAATGGAAAGAGGGGGAAATATCTAAAGAAGAATATAATGGGGTCTACAGAAACTGCAGGGCAAGTATCAGAAAAGCTAAAGCTAATAATGAATTGAGGCTTGCATTAGAGGCCAAAAGCAATAAAAAAAGATTTTGGGGGCATGTCAAAAGCAAAAAAAAAAAGTCAAAGATGCTATTGGATGCTTACAAGATGAAAATGGTGAATTGGTTAAGAATGACGTTGAGAAGGCCGAACTTTTAAATTCCTATTTTGTATCTGTTTTCTCTCAGAAAGTAGGGGGAACATCAACTGATCTTCCCTGTGCTATTGGGGGGATAAAAATACGCAGGCTATCTAAGCAGAGAGGTGGTGAGTGAACACTTAGCTAAGTTAAATGAATTCAAGTCTCAAGGTCCAGATGAATTACATCCTAGGATACTAAAGGAAGCAGTGGAGGTAATTCCTGAACCACTCGCTATAATCTTTGAAAATTCCTGGAGAACAGGAGAAGTCCCAGAAGATTTGAAAAGGGCAAATGTTGTCCCTATCTTCAAAAAAGGGAAGAAGGTGGATCCAGGAAACTACAGGCCTGTGAGCCTGACTTCTATACCGGGAAAGATCTTTGAACAAATTATTAAACAGCATATATGCAAGGACTTGGATGAAAATGGAGTAATTAACCAGAGCCAGCATGAGTTTGTAACAAATAAGTCATGCCAGACTAATCTAATTTCCTTCTATGATGATATCACTGACTGGGTTGATCAGGGAAATGCGGTAGATATAGTTTTTCTTGACCTTAGTAAAGCATTTGACAAAGTATCTCATACTGTACTTATTGAAAAAATGACCAAATATGGGATTGACAAGGCAACTGTTAGGTGGATTTAGAACTGACTGAGTGATTGTACTCAAAGAGTGGTCATAAATGGCTGCACATCCTGTCGTGGAATCTCCTTTGTGGGACCACGGCCTACTCAAGTAGGAATGTTTGCACCCTTTCCTGATTGGTTATGAATTGATTATGCACATAAGAAGATTTCACACTGACACAGGTTCAGCATGTATAAGCTTCCTCAATTCTGCTTTATTTGTGGGCGTGCAGCCTCTTTTAAAGAGTTTAACATATCTGCCCATCTGGGCAGGTCAAAGATAACATAGATACAACGTATTGTTTAATTATTGGATAAGCATCTTGAAATTCTTCCATCCTCCGGTCATCTGTTATTGGCCATCATGTGGTAGCAGGGCAAGATGAGATGAGTGGGTTGTCTTGGACCCACGTGTGGTTCCTCCGATATGATTGGAGATTACAGCTTGAACTATTAATTGCATAAATTCCCCATGTTACTTGCATAAGTTTCCAGTAAAACTGCTTGGATTATTATTGCGGTAGCTAGAAGCGGTAATGGTTCAGACTGCAGTAATTCATGTCTGATGTACCCCTGCTAAAGTTACTAACTGCTAGCTTTGTTTACAGAGTTTAGGGAATGTAAAGTTTCAACATTTTTACATATAAGGAAGTGAATACATTGGATACATGAAAGAATATATATCTATATTTGTAGGAAAACAAACAATGGAAAAGTTCTGTCATTTGGTATACAGAATGCTTAACATATAAAAACAGGTTCACTGTCCACTACAGAGGTCCACTGTCCAGAAAATATAGATATAGTGGATTTCCACTACAATCCAAGTGGAAGAATGCATCAAGTGGGGTACCACAAGGCTGTGTCCTAGGCCCAGTGTTGTTCAACATTCTTATAAATGATCTGGAGAAGGGAATTGATGGGAAACTGATCAAATCTGCTGATGACACAAAGCTAGGAGGATTTGCTAACACTAGGGAAGAGAGAGAGAGAGAGTATTCAAAAGATCTAGAAAAGCTTGCACAGTGGGCAGCGACTAACAGAATGGTATTTAACAAGGAGAAATGCAAAGTCCTACATCTGGGCAAGAAAAATGAAAAAAGCACATACAGAATGTGAGGAATTGAGTTAAGCAGCAGCACATGTGAAAAAGACTTCGGTATACCAATAGATCATAGACTGAACATGAGTCAACAATGTGATGCAGCAGCCAAAAAGGCAAACACAATTCTGGGATGTATTAAGAGAAGCATAGAGTCTAGGTCACGTGAGGTCATTATCCCCCTCTACTCTTCCTTAGTCAGACCTCATCTGGAATAATGTGTCCAGTTCTGGGCACCCCACTTTAAAAAAGACATAGACAAACTGGAGCAAGTTCAGAGAAGAGTTACCAAGATGGTGAGCGGTCTGCAAATCATGTTCTATGAAGAACAGTTAAAGGATCTGGGAATGTTTAGCTTGCAGAATAGAAGGCTGAGAGGAGACTTAATAGCTGTCTACAAATATCTGAATGGTTCTCACACTGCAGAGGGATCAGCCCTATTCTCATTTGCACAAGGAAAAACTAGAAGCAATGGGATGAAACTGAAAGGGAGAAGACACAGATTAGCTATTAGAAAAAAACTTTCTGATGGTGAGGGTGATCAATGAGTGGAACAGGTTACCACGGGAAGTGGTGAGTTTTACTTCAATGGAAGTGTTCAAACAAAGGCTGGACAAATATCTGTCTGGGATGATTTAGTAAACCCTGCACTGAGCAGGGGGGTTAGACCAGATGACCCTGGAGGTCCCTTCCAACTCTACCATTCTATGATTCCATGATACTCTAAATATATATTATAATCATTAAAATAACAGTTTATTACATACAGTCCTAGAACTAAGCTCAGTACATAAATATAGCAACAGAACAAAGATCAATAAAGGAATAAACTTTAGTCAGCTCCTGCTATTTAACTTTGTATTTTCTAATACAGCATGAACAATGGTTGAAATATGTCAGGTCACAAACAAGAATGCCACTACCCATTATCACTCTACAGACCATACACTGACTTTAAGACAGATCAGAGGCAGCAGGTAATAAAACAGTGACAGAGACTCGCATTTGCCATCATCTCTATTAAGCATTGACCTTCTCTTCTCCATCCAGTCCAGATAAACATGACAGTGTCTCCTGAAAACAATATTTATCTTCAGAGGTTGGTTCTTTGCTTTTTCATATCTGTAATCCCTATATTAAGATAAACTTTAAATAGCAACACAAATAGTTTCCACTAAATAGCAAACACAGAGGCACAAGGACTGCCCCTAAATAGCAGAGACAGTGCCACAAGGTAACCCTCTAACTTGCAAGAACAGAGCCGCAAGTACTCCACTAAATAGCAAATACAGAGCCACAAGGTTTCCAGTAACTAGCAAATACAGAGCGACAAGGTTTCCACTAACTAGCAAATAGAGCCACAAGGTTTCCACTAACTAGCAAATAGAGCCACCAGGTTTATGATTTTCTGACTTTCACAATAAATTATCTATTTAACATGATTTGATTATTTATTTATAACTAGCTTATCAGTCGCACGTTGCTGCGAACACAGACAGACATACATGCATTCGTTTTTATATATCTAGAGAACAACCAATCACAGCGCAGCTTTCATGTTACCTCAGTGGTATAATATATAAGAACCAATCACAGCGCAGCTTACATGTTACCTCAGCTTTATAATATATAACACCCAATCACAGCGCAGCTGTCATGTTACCTCAGCAGTATAATATATAACAACCAATCACAACACAGCTTTCATGTTACCTGAGCAGTAAGAGAAATAACAGACAATCACAGCGCAACTTTTATTCTGCCTCAGCAATATAAAAAATAGCAAACAATCACAGCGCAGCATTTATGTAACCTCAGCGGTATAATATATAGCAACCAATCACAGGACAGCTTTCATGTAACCTCGGTAGTATAAGAAATAGCAACCAATCACAGCACAGCTTTCATTTTACCTCAGCAGTATAAGAAATAGCCACGAATCACAGCACAACTTTCATGTAACCTCAGCAGTATAAGTAGCAACCAATAACAGCACAGCTTTCATGTTGCCTCAGCAGTATAAGAAATAGCAACCAATCACAGCACAGCTTTCATTTTACCTCAGCATTCTCAATATCCAGCAATAGTCTTGCGAAACGTTTGGCAGATGCATCATTTTGTAGTTGAACACGCTTGCTCATAATGCCTTTTGCTTTCGTGCTTGAGATGGAAATCCAACGATCTTTGTCTGGGGGGCATAACTGTCAACAATGCTCGCACGCGCGCCACCTATCGTAGGATAGATGTGCTATGCAAGTAATCTTCTCAGGAGTGTACTGAACAACTTCCCAATGTTTCATGGCGATTGGATGAATGGTGTAGTAATGCATAACGGATAGACAGACAGACATACATTCATTTTTATATATATAGATGACATCAGGAAGTGAGAGAATTAGATTCTGTATGTAAAATTTGGACGCTAATTCTTTTGCGCTTAAAATTGAATAATTGAGTTGGGACCAATTAGCTTTTCCTATTTATGACATAATCAATGTTCGTGCCAAATTTATGTTTTTATGACATTGGGAAGTGAGAGAATTAGATTCCGTACGTAAAATTTGGACGCTAATTCTTTTGCGCTGAAGATTGAATAATTGAGTTGGGACCCATTAGATTTTCCTATTTATGACATAATCAATACTCGTGCCAAATTTCAAGTTTCTATGACATTGGGAAGTGAGAGAATTAGATTCTGTACATAAAATTTGGACGCTAATTATTTTGCGCTTAGAATTTAATAATCGAGTTGGGACCTAATAACTTATCTTATTTATGACAATCAATTATCGGGCCAAATTTCAAGTTTCTATGACATTGGGAAGTGAGAGAATTAGATTCCGTATGTAAAATTTGCATGCTAATTTTTTTGGCGCTTAGAATTGAATAATTGAGTTGGGACCATTAAACTTTTCCTATTTATGACATAATCAATGCTCGTGCCAAATTTCAAGATTCTATGACATCGGGAAGTAAGAAAATTAGATTCCATACGCAAAATTTGGACGCTAATTCTTTGGCACTTAGAATTGAATAATTGAGTTGGGACCCATTAACTTTTCCTATTTATGAAATAATCAATGCTCGTACCAAATTTCAAGTTTCTATGACATTGGGAAGTGAGAGAATCAGATTCCGTACGTAAAATTTGGACGCTAATTCTTTCCGCTTAGAATTGAATGATCGGTTTGGACTCATTAACTTTTCCTATTTATGAAATAATCAATGCTCGTACCAAATTTCAAGTTTCTATGACATTGGGAAGTGAGAGAATTAGATTCCGTACGTAAAATTTGGACGCTAATTCTTTTGCACTTAGGATTGAATAATCAGGTTTGAACCCAATGGCTTTTACTATTTATGACATAATCAATGCTTGCGCCAAATTTCAAGTTTTTATGACATTGGGAAGTGAGAGAATTAGATTCTGTACGTAAAATTTGGACGCTAATTCTTTTTCCCTTAAAATTGAATAATCGAGTTGGGACCCTTTAGCTTTTTCTATTTATGACATAATCAATGCTCGTGCTAAATTTCAAATTTCTATGACATTTGGGAAGTAGGAAAATTTGATTCTGTACGTAAAATTTGGACGGTAATTCTTTTGTGCTTAGAATTTAAAAATCGAGTTGGGACCCTATAACATTTCCTATTTATGACATAATCAATACTCGTGCCAAATTTCAAGTTTTTATGAGATTGGGAAGTGAGAGAATTAGATTCCATACATAAAATTTGGACGCTAATTCTTTTGTGCTTAGAATTTAAAAATCGAGTTGGGACCCTATAACATTTCCTATTTATGACATAATCAATGCTCGCGCCAAATTTCAAGTTTTTATGACATTGGGAAGTAAGAGAATTAGATTCCGTACGTAAAATTTGGACGCTAATTCTTTTGCGCTGAAGATTGAATAATTGAGTTGGGACCCATTAGATTTTCCTATTTATGACATAATCAATGCTCGTGCCAAATTTCAAGTTTCTATGACATTGGGAAGTGAGAAAATTAGATTCTGTACATAAAATTTGGACGCTAATTATTTTGCGCTTAGAATTTAATAATCGAGTTGGGACCTAATAACTTTTTCTATTTATGACATAATCAATTATCGGGCCAAATTTCAAGTTTCTATGACATTGGGAAGTGAGAGAATTAGATTCCGTATGTAAAATTTGCATGCTAATTTTTTGGCGCTTAGAATTGAATAATCGAGTTGGGACCATTAAACTTTTCCTATTTATGGCATAATCAATGCTCGTGCCAAATTTCAAGATTCTATGACATCGGGAAGTGAGAAAATTAGATTCCGTACGCAAAATTTGGACGCTAATTCTTTGGCACTTAGAATTGAATAATTGAGTTGGGACCCATTAACTTTTCCTATTTATGACATAATCAATGCTCGTGCCAAATTTCAAGTTTCTATGACATTGGGAAGTGAGAGAATCAGATTCCGTACGTAAAATTTGGACGCTAATTCTTTTGCACTTAGGATTGAATAATCAGGTTTCAACCCCATGGCTTTTACTATTTATGACATAATCAATGCTTGCGCCAAATTTCAAGTTTTTATGACATTGGGAAGTGAGAGAATTAGATACCGTACATAAAATTTGGACGCTAATTCTTTTTTGCTTAAGATTGAATAATCGAGTTGGGACTGATTACCTTTTCCTATTTATGACGTAATCAATGCTCGTGCCAAATTTCATGTTTCTACGACATTGGAAAGTGAGAGGATTAGATTCTGTACGTAAAATTTGGACGCTAATTCTTTTGCGTTTAGGATTGAATAATCGAGTTGGGACCCATTAACTTTTCTTATTTTTGACATAATCAATGCTTGTGCCAAATTTCAAGTTTCTATGACATTGGGAAGTGAGAAAATTAGATTCCGTACGTCAAATGTGGACGCTAATTCTTTGGCACTTAGAATTGAATAAACGAGTTGGGACCCATTAACTGTTCCTATTTTTGACATAATCAATGCTCGTGTCAAATTTCAAGTTTCTATGACATTGGGAAGTGAGAAAATTAGATTCTATACGTAAAATTTGGGTGCTATTTCTTTGGCGCTTAGAATTGAATAATCGAGTTGGGACCTATTAACTTTTCCTATTTATGACATAATAAATGCTCGTGCCAAATTTCAAGTTTCTATTACATTGGGAAGTGAGAAAATTAGATTCCGTACGTAAAATTTGGACGCTAATTCTTTGGTGCTTAGAAATGATTAGTCGAGTTGGGACCTATTAACTTTTCCTATGTATGACATAATCAATGCTCATGCCAAATTTCAAGTTTCTATGACATTGGGAAGTGAGAAAATTAGATTCCGTACGTAAAAATTTGGAAACTAATTCTTTGGCGCTTAGGATTGAATAATCAAGTTGGGACCCATTAACTTTTCCTATTTATGACATAATCAATACTCGTGCCAAATTTCAAGTTTCTATGACATTGGGAAGTGAGAGAATTAGATTCAGAACGTAAAATTTGGATGCTAATTCTTTGGCAATTAGAATTGAATAGTCGTGTTGGGACTAATTAACTTTTCCTATTTTTAACATAATCAATGCTCGTGCCAAATTTCAAGTTTCTATGACATTGGGAAGTGAGAAAATTAGATTCCGTACGTAAAATTTGGATGCTAATTCTTTTGGACTTAGAATTGAATAATCGAGTTGGGACCGATTACCTTTTCCTATTTATGACATAATCAATGCTCATGTCAAATTTCATGTTTCTACGACATTAGAAAGTGAGAAAATTAGATTCCGTACGTAAAATTTTGGTGCTATTTCTTTGGCGCATAGAATTGAATAATCGAGTTGGGACCTGTTAACTTTTCACATTTATGACATAATAAATGCTCGTGCCAAATTTCAAGTTTCTATGACATTGGGAAGTGAGAAAATTAGATTCCGTACGTAAAATTTGGACGCTAATTCTTTTGCATTTAGGATTGAATAATCGAGTTGGGACCCATTAACTTTTCCTATTTATGACATAATCAATGCTCATGCCAAATTTCATGTTTCTACGACATTAGAAAGTGAGAAAATTAGATTCCGTACGTAAAATTTGGACGCTAATTCTTTGACACTTAGAATTGAATAATCAAGTTGGGAGCCATTAACTTTTCCTATTTTTGACATAATCAATGCTCGTGCCAAATTTCAAGTTTCTATTACATTGGGAAGTGAAAGAATTAGATTCCGTACGTAAAATTTGGATGCTAATTCTGCTGCGTTTAGAATTGAATAATCGAGTTGCAACCCATTAACTTTTCTTATTTATGACATAATCAATGCTCGTGCCAAATTTCAAGTTTCTATGACATTGGGAAGTGAGAGAATTAGACTCCGTACGTGAAATTTGGATGCTAATTCTGCTGCGCTTAGAATTGAATAATCGAGTTGGAACCGATTACCTTTTTCTATTTATGACATAATCAATGCTCATGCCAAATTTCATGTTTCACCGACATTGGAAAGTATGAGAATTAGATTCCGTACGTAAAATTTGGACGCTAATTCTTTTGCGCTTAGAATTGAATAATCGAGTTGGGACCCATTACCTTTTCTTATTTATGACATAATCAATGCTCGTGGCAAATTTCAAGTTTCTATGACATTGGGAAGTGAGAGAACTAGATTCTGTACGTAAAATTTGGACGCTAATACTTATGCGTTTAGGATTAAATAATCGAGTTGGGACACATTAACTTTTCCTATTTTTGACATAATCAATGCTCGTGCCAAATTTCAAGTTTCTATGACATTGGGAAGTGAGAAATTTAGATTCCGTACGTAAAATTTGGACGCTAATTCTTTGGTGCTTAGAAATGAATAATCGAGTTGGGACCTATTAACTTTTCCTATTTATGACATAATCAATGCTCGTGCCAAATTTCAAGTTTCTATTACATTGGGAAGTGAGAGAATTAGATTCCGTACGTAAAATTTGGACGCTAATTCTTTGGCACTTAGAATTGAATAGTCGAGTTGGGACCAATTAACTTTTCTTATTTTTAACATAATGCTCGTGCCAAATTTCAAGTTTCTATGACATTGGGAAGTGAGAGAATTAGATTCCGTACGTAAAATTTGGACGCTAATTCTTTGGTGCTTAGAAATGAATAATCGAGTTGGGACCTATTAACTTTTACTATTTATGACATAAACAATGCTCGTGCCAAATTTCAAGTTTCTATTACATTGGGAAGTGAGAGAATTAGATTCCGTACGTAAAATTTGGACGCTAATTCTTTGGCACTTAGAATTGAATAGTCGAGTTGGGACCAATTAACTTTTCTTATTTTTAACATAATGCTCGTGCCAAATTTCAAGTTTCTATGACATTGGGAAGTGAGAGAATTAGATTCCGTACGTAAAATTTGGACGCTAATTCTTTGGTGCTTAGAAATGAATAATCGAGTTGGGACCTATTAACTTTTCCTATTTATGACATAAACAATGCTCGTGCCAAATTTCAAGTTTCTATTACATTGGGAAGTGAGAGAATTAGATTCCGTACGTAAAATTTGGACGCTAATTCTTTGGCACTTAGAATTAAATAATCGAGTTGGGACCGATTAACTTTTCCTATTTATGAAATAATCAATGCTCATGCCAAATTTCATGTTTCTACGACATTGGAAAGTGAGAGAATTAGATTCCGTACGTCAAATTTGGACGCTAATTCTTTTGCGCTTAGAATTGAATAATCGCATTCGGACACATTAACTTTTCCTATTTTTGACATAATCAATGCTCGTGCCAAATTTCAAGTTTCTATGACATTGGGAAGTGAGAGAATTAGATTCCGTACGTAAAATTTGGACGCTAATTCTTTGGCGCTTAGAATTGAATAGTCGAGTTGGGACCAATTAACTTTTCCTATTTTTAACATAATCAATGCTCGTGCCAAATTTCAAGTTTCTATGACATTGGGAAGTGAGAGAATTAGATTCCGTACGTGAAATTTGGATGCTAATTCTGCTGCGCTTAGAATTGAATAATCGAGTTGGAACCGATTACCTTTTTCTATTTATGACATAATCAATGCTCATGCCAAATTTCATGTTTCACCGACATTGGAAAGTATGAGAATTAGATTCCGTACGTAAAATTTGGACGCTAATTCTTTTGCGCTTAGAATTGAATAATCGAGTTGGGACCCATTACCTTTTCTTATTTATGACATAATCAATGCTCGTGCCAAATTTCAAGTTTCTATGACATTGGGAAGTGAGAGAACTAGATTCGGTACGTAAAATTTGGACGCTAATTCTTATGCGTTTAGGATTGAATAATCGAGTTGGGACACATTAACTTTTCCTATTTTTGACATAATCAATGCTCGTGCCAAATTTCAAGTTTCTATGACATTGGGAAGTGAGAAATTTAGATTCCGTGCGTAAAATTTGGACGCTAATTCTTTGGTGCTTAGAAATGAATAATCGAGTTGGGACCTATTAACTTTTCCTATTTATGACATAATCAATGCTCGTGCCAAATTTCAAGTTTCTATTACATTGGGAAGTGAGAGAATTAGATTCCGTACGTAAAATTTGGACGCTAATTCTTTGGCACTTAGAATTGAATAGTCAAGTTGGGACCAATTAACTTTTCTTATTTTTAACATAATCAATGCTCGTGCCAAATTTCAAGTTTCTATGACATTGAGAAGTGAGAAAATTAGATTCCGTACGTAAAATTTGGACGCTAATTCTTTGGCACTTAGAATTAAATAATCGAGTTGGGACCGATTAACTTTTCCTATTTATGAAATAATCAATGCTCATGCCAAATTTCATGTTTCTACGACATTGGAAAGTGAGAGAATTAGATTCCGTACGTCAAATTTGGACGCTAATTCTTTTGCGCTTAGAATTGAATAATCGCATTCGGACACATTAACTTTTCCTATTTTTGACATAATCAATGCTCGTGCCAAATATCAAGTTTCTATGTCATTAGGAAGTGAGAAAATTAGATTCCATACGTAAAATTTTGGTGCTATTTTTTTGGCGCATAGAATTGAATAATCGAGTTGGGACCTATTAACTTTTACTATTTATGACATAATAAATGCTCGTGCCAAATTTCAAGTTTCTATGACATTGGGAAGTGAGAAAATTAGATTCCGTACGTAAAATTTGGACGCTAATTCTTTTGGACTTAGAATTGAATAGTCGAGTTGGGACCGATTACCTTTTCCTATTTATGACATAATCAATGCTCATGTCAAATTTCATGTTTCTACGACATTAGAAAGTGAGAAAATTAGATTCCGTACGTAAAATTTGGACGCTAATTCTTTTTCACTAAGAATTGAATAATCAAGTTGGGAGCCATTAACTTTTCCTATTTTTAACATAATCAATGCTCGTGCCAAATTTCAAGTTTCTATGACATTGGGAAGTGAGAAAATTAGATTCCGTACGTAAAATTTGGACGCTAATTCTTTGGCACTTAGAATTGAATAGTCGAGTTGGGACCAATTAACTTTTCCTATTTATGAAATAATCAATGCTCATGCCAAATTTCATGTTTCTACGACATTGGAAAGTGAGAGAATTAGATTCCGTACGTCAAATTTGGACGCTAATTCTTTTGCGCTTAGAATTGAATAATCGCATTCGGACACATTAACTTTTCCTATTTTTGACATAATCAATGCTCGTGCCAAATATCTTTCTATGTCATTAGGAAGTGAGAAAATTAGATTCCATACGTTAAATTTTGGTGCTATTTTTTTGGCGCATAGAATTGAATAATCGAGTTGGGACCTATTAACTTTTCCTGTTTATGACATAATAAATGCTCGTGCCAAATTTCAAGTTTCTATGACATTGGGAAGTGAGAAAATTAGATTCCGTACGTAAAATTTGGACGCTAATTCTTTTGGACTTAGAATTGAATAGTCGAGTTGGGACCGATTACCTTTTCCTATTTATGACATAATCAATGCTCATGTCAAATTTCATGTTTCTACGACATTAGAAAGTGAGAAAATTAGATTCCGTACGTAAAATTTGGACGCTAATTCTTTGGCACTTAGAATTGAATAATCAAGTTGGGAGCCATTAACTTTTCCTATTTTTAACATAATCAATACTCGTGCCAAATTTCGAGTTTCTATTACATTGGGAAGTGAGAAAATTAGATTCCGTACGTAAAATTTGGATGCTAATTCTGCTGCGCTTAGAATTGAATAATTGAGTTGCAACCCATTAACTTTTCTTATTTATGACATAATCAATGCTCGTGCCAAATTTCAAGTTTCTATGACATTGGGAAGTGAGAAAATTAGATTCCGTACGTCAAATTTGCACACTAATTCTTTGGCACTTAGGATTGAATAATCGATTTGGGACCCATTAACTTTTCTTATTTATGACATAATCAATGCTCGTGCCAAATTTCAAGTTTCTATTACATTGGGAAGTGAGAGAATTAGATTCCGTACGTAAAATTTGGACGCTAATTCTTTGGCACTTAGAATTGAATAGTCGAGTTGGGACCAATTAACTTTTCCTATTTTTAACATAATCAATGCTCGTGCCAAATTTCAAGTTTCTATGACATTGGGAAGTGAGAGAATTAGATTCCGTACGTAAAATTTGGACGCTAATTCTGCTGCGCTTAGAATTGAATAATCGAGTTGGAACCGTTTACCTTTTTCTATTTATGACATAATCAATGCTCATGCCAAATTTCATGTTTCACCGACATTGGAAAGTATGAGAATTAGATTCCGTACGTAAAATTTGGACGCTAATTCTTTTGTGCTTAGAATTGAATAATCAAGTTGGGACCCATTAACTTTTCTTATTTATGACATAATCAATGCTCGTGCCAAATTTCAAGTTTCTATGACATTGGGAAGTGAGAGAACTAGATTCGGAATGTAAAATTTGGACGCTAATTCTTTTGCGCTTAGAATTGAATAATCGGGTTGGGACCGATTACCTTTTCTTATTTATGACATAATCAATGCTCGTGCCAAATTTCAAGTTTCTATGACATTGGGAAGTGAGAAAATTAGATTCCGTACGTAAAATTTGTAAAATTCATTCTTTGGCGCTTAGGATTGAATAATCGAGTTGGGACCCATTAACTTTTCCTATTTATGACATAATCAATGCTCGTGGCAAATTTCAAGTTTCTATTACATTGGGAAGTGAGAGAATTAGATTCCGTACGTAAAATTTGGACGCTAATTCTTTGGCGCTTAGAATTGAATAGTCGAGTTGGGACCAATTAACTTTTCTTATTTTTAACATAATCAATGCTCGTGCCAAATTTCAAGTTTCTATGACATTGGGAAGTGAGAAAATTAGATTCCGTACGTAAAATTTGGACGCTAATTCTTTGGCACTTAGAATTGAATAATCGAGTTGGGACCGATTACCTTTTCCTATTTATGAAATAATCAATGCTCATGCCAAATTTCATGTTTCTACGACATT
The DNA here is from genome assembly GCF_035609145.1 of Eleutherodactylus coqui. Classification (NCBI taxonomy): domain Eukaryota; kingdom Metazoa; phylum Chordata; class Amphibia; order Anura; family Eleutherodactylidae; genus Eleutherodactylus; species Eleutherodactylus coqui. Next base: position 153,063,418 of record NC_089840.1, read on the forward strand.
GGAAAGTGAGAGAATTAGATTCCGTACGTCAAATTTGGACGCTTATTATTTTGCGCTTAGAATTGAATAATCGCATTGGGACCCATTAACTTTTCCTATTTTTGACATAATCAATGCTCGTACCAAATATCAAGTTTCTGTGTCATTAGCAAGTGAGAAAATTAGATTCCGTACGTAAAATTTTGGTGCTATTTCTTTGGCGCATAGAATTGAATAATCGAGTTGGGACCTATTAACTTTTCCTATGTATGACATAATAAATGCTCGTGCCAAATTTCAAGTTTCTATGACATTGGGAAGTGAGAGAATTAGATTCCGTACGTAAAATTTGGACGCTAATTCTGCTGCACTTAGAATTGAATAATCGAGTTGGAACCGATTACCTTTTTCTATTTATGACATAATGCTCATGCCAAATTTCATGTTTCTACGACATTGGAAAGTATGAGAATTAGATTCCGTACGTAAAATTTGAACGCTAATTCTTTTGCGCTAAGAATTGAATAATCGAGTTGGGACCCATTAACTTTTCTTATTTATGACATAATCAATGCTCGTGCCAAATTTCATGTTTCTACGACATTGGAAAGTGAGAGGATTAGATTCCGTACATAAAATTTGACGCTAATTCTTTGGCACCTAGAATTGAATAGTCGAGTTGGGACCAATTAACTTTTCCTATTTTTAACATAATCAATGCTCCTGCCAAATTTCAAGTTTCTATGACATTGGGAAGTGAGAAAATTAGATTCCATACGTAAAATTTGCACGCTAATTCTTTGGCACTTAGAATTGAATAATCGAGTTGGGACCGATTACCTTTTCCTATTTATGAAATAATCAATGCTCATGCCAAATTTCATGTTTCTACGACATTGGAAAGTGAGAGAATTAGATTCCGTACGTCAAATTTGGACGCTTATTCTTTGGCACTTAGGATTGAATAATCGATTTGGGACCTATTAACTTTTCCTATTTTTGACATAATCAATGCTCGTGCCAAATTTCAAGTTTCTATGACATTGGGAAGTGAAAAAATTAGATTCCGTACGTAAAATTTTGGTGCTATTTCTTTGGCGCATAGAATTGAATAATCGAGTTGGGACCTATTAACTTTTCCTATTTATGACATAATAAATGCTGCTGCCAAATTTCAAGTTTCTATGACATTGGGAAGTGAGAAAATTAGATTCCGTATGTAAAATTTGGACGCTAATTCTTTTGGACTTAGAATTGAATAATTGAGTTGGGACCAATTACCTTTTCCTATTTATGACACAATTAATGCTCGTGCCAAATTTCAAGTTTCTATGACATTGGGAAGTGAGAGAATTAGATTCCGTACGCAAAATTTGGACGCTAATTCTGCTGCGCTTAGAATTGAATAATCGAGTTGGAACCGATTACCTTTTTCTATTTATGACAATCAATGCTCATGCCAAATTTCATGTTTCTACGACATTGGAAAGTATGAGAATTAGATTCCGTACGTAAAATTTGGATGCTAATTCTTTTGCGCTTAGAATTGAATAATCGAGTTGGGACCCATTAACTTTTCTTATTTATGACATAATCAATGCTCGTGCCAAATTTCAAGTTTCTATGACATTGGGAAGTGAGAGAACTAGATTCGGTACGTAAAATTTGGACGCTAATTCTTTTGCGCTTAGAATTGAATAATCGAGTTGGGACCGATTACCTTTTCCTATTTACGACGTAATCAATGCTCATGCCAAATTTCATGTTTCTACGACATAGAAAAGTGAGAGAATTAGATTCCGTACGTAAAATTTGGACGCTAATTCTTTTGCGCTTAGAATTGAATAATCGAGTTGGGACCCATTAACTTTTCTTATTTATGACATAATCAATGCTCGTGCCAAATTTCAAGTTTCTATGACATTGGGAAGTGAGAAAATTAGATTCCGTACGTCAAATTTGGACGATAATTCTTTGGTGCTTAGAAATAAATAACCGAGTTGGGACCTATTAACCTTTCCTATTTATGACATAATCAATGCTCGTGCCAAATTTCAAGTTTCTATGACATTGGGAAGTGAGAAAATTAGATTCCGTATGTAAAATTTGGACACTAATTCTTTGGCGCTTAGAATTGAATAATCGAGTTGGGACCCATTAACTTTTCCTATTTATGACATAATCAATGCTCGTGCCAAATTTCAAGTTTCTATTACATTGGGAAGTGAGAGAATTAGATTCCGTACGTAAAATTTGGACGCTAATTCTTTGGCACTTAGAATTGAATAGTCGACTTGGGACCAATTAACTTTTCCTATTTTTAACATAATCAATGCTCGTGCCAAATTTCAAATTTCTATGACATTGGGAAGTGAGAAAATTAGATTCCATGCATAAAATTTGGACGCTTATTCTTTGGCACTTAGAATTGAATAATCAAGTTGGGACCGAATACCTTTTCCTATTTATGACATAATCAATGCTCATGCCAAATTTCATGTTTCTACGACATTGGAAAGTGAGTGAATTAGATTCCGTACGTAAAATTTGGACGCTTATTCTTTGGCATTTAGAATTGAATAGTCGAGTTGGGACCAATTAACTTTTCTTATTTTTAACATAATCAATGATCGTGCCAAATTTCAAGTTTCTATGACATTGGGAAGTGAGAAAATTAGATTCCGTACGTCAAATTTGCACACTAATTCTTTGACGCTTAGGATTGAATAATCGATTTGGGACCCATTAACTTTTCTTATTTATGACATAATCAATGCTCGTGCCAAATTTCAAGTTTCTATTACATTGGGAAGTGAGAGAATTAGATTCCGTATGTAAAATTTGGACGCTAATTCTGCTGCGCTTAGAATTGAATAATCGAGTTGGAATCGTTTACCTTTTTCTATTTATGACATAATCAATGCTCATGCCAAATTTCATGTTTCACCGACATTGGAAAGTATGAGAATTAGATTCCGTACGTAAAATTTGGACGCTAAATCTTTTGCGCTTAGAATTGAATAATCAAGTTGGGACCCATTAACTTTTCTTATTTATGACATAATCAATGCTCGTGCCAAATTTCAAGTTTCTATGACATTGGGAAGTGAGAGAACTGGATTCGGAACGTAAACTTTGGACGCTAATTCTTTTGCGCTTAGAATTGAATAATCGAGTTGGGACTGATTACCTTTTCCTATTTATGACATAATCAATGCTCGTGCCCAATTTCAAGCTTCTATGACATTGGGAAGTGAGAAAATTAGATTCCGTACGTAAAATTTGTAAAATTCATTCTTTGGCGCTTGGGATTGAATAATCGAGTTGGGACCCATTAACTTTTCCTATTTATGACATAATCAATGCTCGTGGCAAATTTCAAGTTTCTATTACATTGGGAAGTGAGAGAATGAGATTCCGTACGTAAAATTTGGACGCTAATTCTTTGGCACTTAGAATTGAATAGTCGAGTTGGGACCAATTAACTTTTCTTATTTTTAACATAATCAATGCTCGTGCCAAATTTCAAATTTCTATGACATTGGGAAGTGAGAAAATTAGATTCCATGCATAAAATTTGGACGCTTATTCTTTGGCACTTAGAATTGAATAATCAAGTTGGGACCGAATACCTTTTCCTATTTATGACATAATCAATGCTCATGCCAAATTTCATGTTCTACGACATTGGAAAGTGAGAGAATTAGATTCCGTACGTAAAATTTGGACGCTTATTCTTTGGCATTTAGAATTGAATAGTCGAGTTGGGACCAATTAACTTTTCTTATTTTTAACATAATCAATGCTCGTGCCAAATTTCAAGTTTCTATGACATTGGGAAGTGAGAAAATTAGATTCTGTACGTCAAATTTGGAAACTAATTCTTTGGCGCTTAGGATTGAATAATCGATTTGGGACCCATTAACTTTTCTTATTTATGACATAATCAATGCTCGTGCCAAATTTCAAGTTTCTATTACATTGGGAAGTGAGAGAATTAGATTCCGTACGTAAAATTTGGACGCTAATTCTTTGGCACTTAGAATTGAATAATCGAGTTGGGACCGATTACCTTTTCCTATTTATGACGTAATCAATGCTCATGCCAAATTTCATGTTTCTACGACATAGAAAAGTGAGAGAATTAGATTCCGTACGTAAAATTTGGACGCTTATTCTTTGGCACTTAGAATTGAATAATCAAGTTGGGACCGAATACCTTTTCCTATTTATGAAATAATCAATGCTCATGCCAAATTTCATGTTTCTACGACATTGGAAAGTGAGAGAATTAGATTCCGTACGTCAAATTTGGACGCTTATTCTTTGGCACTTAGAATTGAATAGTCGAGTTGGGACCAATTATCTTTTCCTATTTTTAACATAATCAATGCTCGTGCCAAATTTCAAGTTTCTATGACATTGGGAAGTGAAAGAATTAGATTCCGTATGTAAAATTTGGATGCTAATTCTGCTGCGCTTAGAATTGAATAATTGAGTTGCAACCCATTAACTTTTCTTATTTATGACATAATCAATTCTCGTGCCAAATTTCAAGTTTCTATGACATTGGGAAGTGAGAGAATTAGATTCCGTACGTAAAATTTGGACGCTAATTCTTTGGCACTTAGAATTGAATAGTCGAGTTGGGACCAATTAACTTTTCTTATTTTTAACATAATCAATGCTCGTGCCAAATTTCAAGTTTCTATGACATTGGGAAGTGAGAAAATTAGATTCCGTACGTAAAATTTGGACACTAATTCTTTTGCGCTTAGAATTGAATAATCGAGTTGGGACCAATTACCTTTTCTTATTTATGACGTAATCAATGCTCGTGCCAAATTTCAAGTTTCTATGACATTGGGAAGTGAGAAAATTAGATTCCGTACGTAAAATTTGGACGCTAATTCTTTGGTGCTTAGAAATGAATAATCGAGTTGGGACCTATTTACTTTTCCTATTTATGACATAATCAATGCTCGTGCCAAATTTCAAGTTTCTATGACATTGGGAAGTGAGAAAATTAGATTCCGTACGTAAAATTTGGACGCTAATTCTTTGGCGCTTAGGATTGAATAATCGAGTTGGGACCCATTAACTTTTCTTATTTATGACATAATCAATGCTCGTGGCAAATTTCAAGTTTCTATTACATTGGGAAGTGAGAGAATTAGATTCCGTACGTAAAATTTGGACGCTAATTCTTTGGCATTTAGAATTGAATAGTCGAGTTGGGACCAATTAACTTTTCTTATTTTTAACATTATCAATGCTCGTGCCAAATTTCAAGTTTCTATGACATTGGGAAGTGAGAAAATTAGATTCCGTACGCCAAATTTGCACACTAATTCTTTGGCGCTTAGGATTGAATAATCGATTTGGGACCCATTAACTTTTCTTATTTATGACATAATCAATGCTCGTGCCAAATTTCAAGTTTCTATTACATTGGGAAGTGAGAGAATTAGATTCCGTACATAAAATTTGGACGCTAATTCTTTGGCACTTAGAATTGAATAGTCGAGTTGGGACCAATTAACTTTTCCTATTTTTAACATAATCAATGCTCGTGCCAAATTTCAAGTTTCTATGACATTGGGAAGTGAGAGAATTAGATTCTGTACGTAAAATTTGGACGCTAATTCTTTTGCGCTTAGAATTGAATAATCGAGTTGGGACCGATTACCTTTTCCTATTTATGACGTAATCAATGCTCATGCCAAATTTCATGTTTCTACGACATAGAAAAGTGAGAGAATTAGATTCCGTACGTAAAATTTGGACGCTAATTCTTTTGCGCTTAGAATTGAATAATCGAGTTGGGACCCATTAACTTTTCTTATTTATGACATAATCAATGCTCGTGCCAAATTTCAAGTTTCTATGACATTGGGAAGTGAGAAAATTAGATTCCGTACGTCAAATTTGGACGATAATTCTTTGGTGCTTAGAAATAAATAATCGAGTTGGGACCTATTAACCTTTCCTATTTATGACATAATCAATGCTCGTGCCAAATTTCAAGTTTCTATGACATTGGGAAGTGAGAAAATTAGATTCCGTATGTAAAATTTGGACACTAATTCTTTGGCGCTTAGAATTGAATAATCGAGTTGGGACCCATTAACTTTTCCTATTTATGACATAATCAATGCTCGTGCCAAATTTCAAATTTCTATGACATTGGGAAGTGAGAAAATTAGATTCCATGCATTAAATTTGGACGCTTATTCTTTGGCACTTAGAATTGAATAATCAAGTTGGGACCGAATACCTTTTCCTATTTATGACATAATCAATGCTCATGCCAAATTTCATGTTTCTACGACATTGGAAAGTGAGAGAATTCGATTCCGTACGTAAAATTTGGACGCTTATTCTTTGGCATTTAGAATTGAATAGTCGAGTTGGGACCAATTAACTTTTCTTATTTTTAACATAATCAATGCTCGTGCCAAATTTCAAGTTTCTATGACATTGAGAAGTGAGAAAATTAGATTCCGTACGTCAAATTTGCACACTAATTCTTTGGCGCTTAGGATTGAATAATCGATTTGGGACCCATTAACTTTTCTTATTTATGACATAATCAATGCTCGTGCCAAATTTCAAGTTTCTATTACATTGGGAAGTGAGAGAATTAGATTCCGTACGTAAAATTTGGACGCTAATTCTTTGGCACTTAGAATTGAATAGTCGAGTTGGGACCAATTAACTTTTCCTATTTTTAACATAATCAATGCTCGTGCCAAATTTCAAGTTTCTATGACATTGGGAAGTGAGAGAATTAGATTCCGTACGTAAAATTTGGACGCTAATTCTGCTGCGCTTAGAATTGAATAATCGAGTTGGAACCGTTTACCTTTTTCTATTTATGACATAATCAATGCTCATGCCAAATTTCATGTTTCACCGACATTGGAAAGTATGAGAATTAGATTCCGTACGTAAAATTTGGACGCTAATTCTTTTGCGCTTAGAATTGAATAATCAAGTTGGGACCCATTAACTTTTCTTATTTATGACATAATCAATGCTCGTGCCAAATTTCAAGTTTCTATGACATTGGGAAGTGAGAAAATTAGATTCCGTACGTAAAATTTGGACGCTAATTCTTTGGTGCTTAGAAATGAATAATCGAGTTGGGACCTGTTAACTTTTCCTATTTATGACATAATCAATGCTCGTGCCAAATTTCAAGTTTCTATGACATTGGGAAGTGAGAAAATTAGATTCCGTACGTAAAATTTGGACACTAATTCTTTGGCGCTTAGGATTGAATAATCGAGTTGGGACCCATTAACTTTTCCTATTTATGACATAATCAATGCTCGTGGCAAATTTCAAGTTTCTATTACATTGGGAAGTGAGAGAATTAGATTCCGTACGTAAAATTTGGACGCTAATTCTTTGGCACTTAGAATTGAATAGTCGAGTTGGGACCAATTAACTTTTCTTATTTTTAACATAATCAATGCTCGTGCCAAATTTCAAGTTTCTATGACATTGGGAAGTGAGAAAATTAGATTCCGTACGTCAAATTTGGAAACTAATTCTTTGGCGCTTAGGATTGAATAATCGATTTGGGACCCATTAACTTTTCTTATTTATGACATAATCAATGCTCGTGCCAAATTTCAAGTTTCTATTACATTGGGAAGTGAGAGAATTAGATTCCGTACGTAAAATTTGGACGCTAATTCTTTGGCACTTAGAATTGAATAATCGAGTTGGGACCGATTACCTTTTCCTATTTATGACGTAATCAATGCTCATGCCAAATTTCATGTTTCTACGACATAGAAAAGTGAGAGAATTAGATTCCGTACGTAAAATTTGGACGCTTATTCTTTGGCACTTAGAATTGAATAATCAAGTTGGGACCGAATACCTTTTCCTATTTATGAAATAATCAATGCTCATGCCAAATTTCATGTTTCTACGACATTGGAAAGTGAGAGAATTAGATTCCGTACGTCAAATTTGGACGCTTATTCTTTGGCACTTCGAATTGAATAGTCGAGTTGGGACCAATTAACTTTTCCTATTTTTAACATAATCAATGCTCGTGCCAAATTTCAAGTTTCTATGACATTGGGAAGTGAGAGAATTAGATTCCGTACGTAAAATTTGGACGCTAATTCTGCTGCGCTTAGAATTGAATAATCGAGTTGGAACCGTTTACCTTTTTCTATTTATGACATAATCAATGCTCATGCCAAATTTCATGTTTCACCGACATTGGAAAGTATGAGAATTAGATTCCGTACGTAAAATTTGGACGCTAATTCTTTTGCGCTTAGAATTGAATAATCAAGTTGGGACCCATTAACTTTTCTTATTTATGACATAATCAATGCTCGTGCCAAATTTCAAGTTTCTATGACATTGGGAAGTGAGAAAATTAGATTCCGTACGTAAAATTTGGACGCTAATTCTTTGGTGCTTAGAAATGAATAATCGAGTTGGGACCTGTTAACTTTTCCTATTTATGACATAATCAATGCTCGTGCCAAATTTCAAGTTTCTATGACATTGGGAAGTGAGAAAATTAGATTCCGTACGTAAAATTTGGACACTAATTCTTTGGCGCTTAGGATTGAATAATCGAGTTGGAACCCATTAACTTTTCCTATTTATGACGTAATCAATGCTCATGCCAAATTTCATGTTTCTACGACATAGAAAAGTGAGAGAATTAGATTCCGTACGTAAAATTTGGACGCTAATTCTTTGGCACTTAGAATTGAATAATCGAGTTGGGACCGATTACCTTTTCCTATTTATGACGTAATCAATGCTCATGCCAAATTTCATGTTTCTACGACATAGAAAAGTGAGAGAATTAGATTCCGTACGTAAAATTTGGACGCTTATTCTTTGGCACTTAGAATTGAATAATCAAGTTGGGACCGAATACCTTTTCCTATTTATGAAATAATCAATGCTCATGCCAAATTTCATGTTTCTACGACATTGGAAAGTGAGAGAATTAGATTCCGTACGTCAAATTTGGACGCTTATTCTTTGGCACTTCGAATTGAATAGTCGAGTTGGGACCAATTAACTTTTCCTATTTTTAACATAATCAATGCTCGTGCCAAATTTCAAGTTTCTATGACATTGGGAAGTGAGAAAATTAGATTCCATACATTAAATTTGGACGCTAATTCTTTGGCACTTAGAATTGAATAATCGAGTTGGGACCGATTACCTTTTCCTATTTATGACATAATCAATGCTCATGCCAAATTTCATGTTTCTACGACATTGGAAAGTGAGAGAATTAGATTCCGTACGTCAAATTTGCACACTAATTCTTTGGCGCTTAGGATTGAATAATCGATTTGGGACCTATTAACTTTTCTTATTTATGACATAATCAATGCTCGTGCCAAATTTCAAGTTTCTATTACATTGGGAAGTGAGAGCATTAGATTCCGTATGTAAAATTTGGACGCTAATTCTTTGGCACTTAGAATTGAATAGTCGAGTTGGGACCAATTATCTTTTCCTATTTTTAACATAATCAATGCTCGTGCCAAATTTCAAGTTTCTATGACATTGGGAAGTGAAAGAATTAGATTCCGTATGTAAAATTTGGATGCTAATTCTGCTGCGCTTAGAATTGAATAATTGAGTTGCAACCCATTAACTTTTCTTATTTATGACATAATCAATGCTCGTGCCAAATTTCAAGTTTCTATGACATTGGGAAGGGAGAGAATTAGATTCCGTACGTAAAATTTGGACACTAATTCTTTTGCGCTTAGAATTGAATAATCGAGTTGGGACCAATTACCTTTTCTTATTTATGACGTAATCAATGCTCGTGCCAAATTTCAAGTTTCTATGACCTTGGGAAGTGAGAAAATTAGATTCCGTACGTAAAATTTGGACGCTAATTCTTTGGTGCTTAGAAATGAATAATCGAGTTGGGACCTATTAACTTTTCCTATTTATGACATAATCAATGCTCGTGCCAAATTTCAAGTTTCTATGACATTGGGAAGTGAGAAAATTAGATTCCGTACGTAAAATTTGGACGCTAATTCTTTGGCGCTTAGGATTGAATAATCGAGTTGTGACCCATTAACTTTTCCTATTTATGACATAATCAATGCTCGTGGCAAATTTCAAGTTTCTATTACATTGGGAAGTGAGAGAATTAGATTCCGTACGTAAAATTTGGACGCTAATTCTTTGGCATTTAGAATTGAATAGTCGAGTTGGGACCAATTAACTTTTCTTATTTTTAACATTATCAATGCTCGTGCCAAATTTCAAGTTTCTATGACATTGGGAAGTGAGAAAATTAGATTCCGTACGTCAAATTTGCACACTAATTCTTTGGCGCTTAGGATTGAATAATCGATTTGGGACCCATTAACTTTTCTTATTTATGACATAATCAATGCTCGTGCCAAATTTCAAGTTTCTATGACATTGGGAAGTGAGAGAATTAGATTCCGTACGTAAAATTTGGACGCTAATTCTTTGGCACTTAGAATTGAATAGTCGAGTTGGGACCAATTAACTTTTCCTATTTTTAACATAATCAATGCTCGTGCCAAATTTCAAGTTTCTATGACATTGGGAAGTGAGAGAATTAGATTCCGTACGTAAAATTTGGACGCTAATTCTGCGGCGCTTAGAATTAAATAATCGAGTTGGAACCGTTTACCTTTTTCTATTTATGACATAATCAATGCTCATGCCAAATTTCATGTTTCTACGACATTGGAAAGTGAGAGAATTAAATTCCGTACGTAAAATTTGGACGCTAAATCTTTTGCGCTTAGAATTGAATAATCAAGTTGGGACCCATTAACTTTTCCTATTTATGACATAATCAATGCTCGTGCCCAATTTCAAGTTTCTATGACATTGGGAAGTGAGAAAATTAGATTCCGTACGTAAAATTTGTAAAATTCATTCTATGGCGCTTAGGATTGAATAATCGAGTTGGGACCCATTAACTTTTCCTATTTATGACATAATCAATGCTCGTGCCAAATTTCAAGTTTCTATGACATTGGGAAGTGAGAAAATTAGATTCCGTACGTCAAATTTGCACACTAATTCTTTGGCGCTTAGGATTGAATAATCGATTTGGGACCCATTAACTTTTCTTATTTATGACAATCAATGCTCGTGCCAAATTTCAAGTTTCTATGACATTGGGAAGTGAGAAAATTAGATTTCATACATAAAATTTGGACGCTTATTCTTTGGCACTTCGAATTGAATAGTCGAGTTGGGACCAATTAACTTTTCCTATTTTTAACATAATCAATGCTCGTGCCAAATTTCAAGTTTCTATGACATTGGGAAGTGAGAAAATTAGATTTCATACATAAAATTTGGACGCTAATTCTTTGGCACTTAGAATTGAATAATCGAGTTGGGACCGATTACCTTTTCCTATTTATGACATAATCAATGCTCATGCCAAATTTCATGTTTCTACGACATTGGAAAGTGAGAGAATTAGATTCCGTACGTCAAATTTGCACACTAATTCTTTGGCGCTTAGGATTGAATAATCGATTTGGGACCCATTAACTTTTCCTATTTATGACATAATCAATGCTCGTGCCAAATTTCAAGTTTCTATTACATTGGGAAGTGAGAGCATTAGATTCCGTACGTAAAATTTGGACGCTAATTCTTTGGCACTTAGAATTGAATAGTCGAGTTGGGACCAATTATCTTTTCCTATTTTTAACATAATCAATGCTCGTGCCAAATTTCAAGTTTCTATGACATTGGGAAGTGAAAGAATTAGATTCCGTATGTAAAATTTGGATGCTAATTCTGCTGCGCTTAGAATTGAATAATTGAGTTGCAACCCATTAACTTTTCTTATTTATGACATAATCAATGCTCGTGCCAAATTTCAAGTTTCTATGACATTGGGAAGGGAGAGAATTAGATTCCGTACGTAAAATTTGGACGCTAATTCTTTGGCACTTAGAATTGAATAGTCGAGTTGGGACCAATTAACTTTTCTTATTTTTAACATAATCAATGCTCGTGCCAAATTTCAAGTTTCTATGACCTTGGGAAGTGAGAAAATTAGATTCCGTACGTAAAATTTGGACGCTAATTCTTTGGTGCTTAGAAATGAATAATCGAGTTGGGACCTATTAACTTTTCCTATTTATGACATAATCAATGCTCGTGCCAAATTTCAAGTTTCTATGACATTGGGAAGTGAGAAAATTAGATTCCGTACGTAAAATTTGGACGCTAATTCTTTGGCGCTTAGGATTGAATAATCGAGTTGTGACCCATTAACTTTTCCTATTTATGACATAATCAATGCTCGTGGCAAATTTCAAGTTTCTATTACATTGGGAAGTGAGAGAATTAGATTCCGTACGTAAAATTTGGACGCTAATTCTTTGGCACTTAGAATTGAATAGTCGAGTTGGGACCAATTAACTTTTCTTATTTTTAACATAATCAATGCTCGTGCCAAATTTCAAGTTTCTATGACCTTGGGAAGTGAGAAAATTAGATTCCGTACGTAAAATTTGGACGCTAATTCTTTGGTGCTTAGAAATGAATAATCGAGTTGGGACCTATTAACTTTTCCTATTTATGACATAATCAATGCTCGTGCCAAATTTCAAGTTTCTATGACATTGGGAAGTGAGAAAATTAGATTCCGTACGTAAAATTTGGACGCTAATTCTTTGGCGCTTAGGATTGAATAATCGAGTTGTGACCCATTAACTTTTCCTATTTATGACATAATCAATGCTCGTGTTAAATTTCAAGTTTCTATTACATTGGGAAGTGAGAGAATTAGATTCCGTACGTAAAATTTGGACGCTAATTCTTTGGCACTTAGAATTGAATAGTCGAGTTGGGACCAATTAACTTTTCCTATTTTTAACATAATCAATGCTCGTGCCAAATTTCAAGTTTCTATGACATTGGGAAGTGAGAGAATTAGATTCCGTACGTAAAATTTGGACGCTAATTCTGCTGCGCTTAGAATTGAATAATCGAGTTGGAACCGTTTACCTTTTTCTATTTATGACATAATCAATGCTCATGCCAAATTTCATGTTTCACCGACATTGGAAAGTATGAGAATTAGATTCCGTACGTAAAATTTGGACGCTAATTCTTTTGCGCTTAGAATTGAATAATCAAGTTGGGACCCATTAACTTTTCTTATTTATGACATAATCAATGCTCGTGCCAAATTTCAAGTTTCTATGACATTGGGAAGTGAGAAAATTAGATTCCGTACGTAAAATTTGGACGCTAATTCTTTGGTGCTTAGAAATGAATAATCGAGTTGGGACCTGTTAACTTTTCCTATTTATGACATAATCAATGCTCGTGCCAAATTTCAAGTTTCTATGACATTGGGAAGTGAGAAAATTAGATTCCGTACGTAAAATTTGGACACTAATTCTTTGGCGCTTAGGATTGAATAATCGAGTTGGGACCCATTAACTTTTCCTATTTATGACATAATCAATGCTCGTGGCAAATTTCAAGTTTCTATTACATTGGGAAGTGAGAGAATTAGACTCCGTACGTAAAATTTGGACGCTAATTCTTTGGCACTTAGAATTGAATAGTCGAGTTGGGACCAATTAACTTTTCTTATTTTTAACATAATCAATGCTCGTGCCAAATTTCAAGTTTCTATGACATTGGGAAGTGAGAAAATTAGATTCCGTACGTCAAATTTGGAAACTAATTCTTTGGCGCTTAGGATTGAATAATCGATTTGGGACCCATTAACTTTTCTTATTTATGACATAATCAATGCTCGTGCCAAATTTCAAGTTTCTATTACATTGGGAAGTGAGAGAATTAGATTCCGTACGTAAAATTTGGACGCTAATTCTTTGGCACTTAGAATTGAATAATCGAGTTGGGACCGATTACCTTTTCCTATTTATGACGTAATCAATGCTCATGCCAAATTTCATGTTTCTACGACATAGAAAAGTGAGAGAATTAGATTCCGTACGTAAAATTTGGACGCTTATTCTTTGGCACTTAGAATTGAATAATCAAGTTGGGACCGAATACCTTTTCCTATTTATGAAATAATCAATGCTCATGCCAAATTTCATGTTTCTACGACATTGGAAAGTGAGAGAATTAGATTCCGTACGTCAAATTTGGACGCTTATTCTTTGGCACTTCGAATTGAATAGTCGAGTTGGGACCAATTAACTTTTCCTATTTTTAACATAATCAATGCTCGTGCCAAATTTCAAGTTTCTATGACATTGGGAAGTGAGAGAATTAGATTCCGTACGTAAAATTTGGACGCTAATTCTGCTGCGCTTAGAATTGAATAATCGAGTTGGAACCGTTTACCTTTTTCTATTTATGACATAATCAATGCTCATGCCAAATTTCATGTTTCACCGACATTGGAAAGTATGAGAATTAGATTCCGTACGTAAAATTTGGACGCTAATTCTTTTGCGCTTAGAATTGAATAATCAAGTTGGGACCCATTAACTTTTCTTATTTATGACATAATCAATGCTCGTGCCAAATTTCAAGTTTCTATGACATTGGGAAGTGAGAAAATTAGATTCCGTACGTAAAATTTGGACGCTAATTCTTTGGTGCTTAGAAATGAATAATCGAGTTGGGACCTGTTAACTTTTCCTATTTATGACATAATCAATGCTCGTGCCAAATTTCAAGTTTCTATGACATTGGGAAGTGAGAAAATTAGATTCCGTAAGTAAAATTTGGACACTAATTCTTTGGCGCTTAGGATTGAATAATCGAGTTGGAACCCATTAACTTTTCCTATTTATGACGTAATCAATGCTCATGCCAAATTTCATGTTTCTACGACATAGAAAAGTGAGAGAATTAGATTCCGTACGTAAAATTTGGACGCTAATTCTTTGGCACTTAGAATTGAATAATCGAGTTGGGACCGATTACCTTTTCCTATTTATGACGTAATCAATGCTCATGCCAAATTTCATGTTTCTACGACATAGAAAAGTGAGAGAATTAGATTCCGTACGTAAAATTTGGACGCTTATTCTTTGGCACTTAGAATTGAATAATCAAGTTGGGACCGAATACCTTTTCCTATTTATGAAATAATCAATGCTCATGCCAAATTTCATGTTTCTACGACATTGGAAAGTGAGAGAATTAGATTCCGTACGTAAAATTTGGACGCTTATTCTTTGGCACTTCGAATTGAATAGTCGAGTTGGGACCAATTAACTTTTCCTATTTTTAACATAATCAATGCTCGTGCCAAATTTCAAGTTTCTATGACATTGGGAAGTGAGAAAATTAGATTCCATACATAAAATTTGGACGCTAATTCTTTGGCACTTAGAATTGAATAATCGAGTTGGGACCGATTACCTTTTCCTATTTATGACATAATCAATGCTCATGCCAAATTTCATGTTTCTACGACATTGGAAAGTGAGAGAATTAGATTCCGTACGTCAAATTTGCACACTAATTCTTTGGCGCTTAGGATTGAATAATCGATTTGGGACCTATTAACTTTTCTTATTTATGACATAATCAATGCTCGTGCCAAATTTCAAGTTTCTATTACATTGGGAAGTGAGAGCATTAGATTCCGTATGTAAAATTTGGACGCTAATTCTTTGGCACTTAGAATTGAATAGTCGAGTTGGGACCAATTATCTTTTCCTATTTTTAACATAATCAATGCTCGTGCCAAATTTCAAGTTTCTATGACATTGGGAAGTGAAAGAATTAGATTCCGTATGTAAAATTTGGATGCTAATTCTGCTGCGCTTAGAATTGAATAATTGAGTTGCAACCCATTAACTTTTCTTATTTATGACATAATCAATGCTCGTGCCAAATTTCAAGTTTCTATGACATTGGGAAGGGAGAGAATTAGATTCCGTACGTAAAATTTGGACGCTAATTCTTTGGCACTTAGAATTGAATAGTCTAGTTGGGACCAATTAACTTTTCTTATTTTTAACATAATCAATGCTCGTGCCAAATTTCAAGTTTCTATGACATTGGGAAGTGAGAAAATTCGATTCCGTACGTAAAATTTGGACACTAATTCTTTTGCGCTTAGAATTGAATAATCGAGTTGGGACCAATTACCTTTTCTTATTTATGACGTAATCAATGCTCGTGCCAAATTTCAAGTTTCTATGACCTTGGGAAGTGAGAAAATTAGATTCCGTACGTAAAATTTGGACGCTAATTCTTTGGTGCTTAGAAATGAATAATCGAGTTGGGACCTATTCACTTTTCCTATTTATGACATAATCAATGCTCATGCCAAATTTCAAGTTTCTATGACATTGGGAAGTGAGAAAATTAGATTCCGTATGTAAAATTTGGACGCTAATTCTTTGGCGCTTAGGATTGAATAATCGAGTTGTGACCCATTAACTTTTCCTATTTATGACATAATCAATGCTCGTGGCAAATTTCAAGTTTCTATTACATTGGGAAGTGAGAGAATTAGATTCCGTACGTAAAATTTGGACGCTAATTCTTTGGCATTTAGAATTGAATAGTCGAGTTGGGACCAATTAACTTTTCTTATTTTTAACATTATCAATGCTCGTGCCAAATTTCAAGTTTCTATGACATTGGGAAGTGAGAAAATTAGATTCCGTACGTCAAATTTGCACACTAATTCTTTGGCGCTTAGGATTGAATAATCGATTTGGGACCCATTAACTTTTCTTATTTATGACATAATCAATGCTCGTGCCAAATTTCAAGTTTCTATGACATTGGGAAGTGAGAGAATTAGATTCCGTACGTAAAATTTGGACGCTAATTCTTTGGCACTTAGAATTGAATAGTCGAGTTGGGACCAATTAACTTTTCCTATTTTTAACATAATCAATGCTCGTGCCAAATTTCAAGTTTCTATGACATTGGGAAGTGAGAGAATTAGATTCCGTACGTAAAATTTGGACGCTAATTCTGCGGCGCTTAGAATTAAATAATCGAGTTGGAACCGTTTACCTTTTTCTATTTATGACATAATCAATGCTCATGCCAAATTTCATGTTTCACCGACATTGGAAAGTGAGAGAATTAGATTCCGTACGTAAAATTTGGACGCTAAATCTTTTGCGCTTAGAATTGAATAATCAAGTTGGGACCCATTAACTTTTCCTATTTATGACATAATCAATGCTCGTGCCCAATTTCAAGTTTCTATGACATTGGGAAGTGAGAAAATTAGATTCCGTACGTAAAATTTGTAAAATTCATTCTTTGGCGCTTAGGATTGAATAATCGAGTTGGGACCCATTAACTTTTCCTATTTATGACATAATCAATGCTCGTGCCAAATTTCAAGTTTCTATGACATTGGGAAGTGAGAAAATTAGATTCCGTACGTCAAATTTGCACACTAATTCTTTGGCGCTTAGGATTGAATAATCGATTTGGGACCCATTAACTTTTCTTATTTATGACATAATCAATGCTCGTGCCAAATTTCAAGTTTCTATGACATTGGGAAGTGAGAAAATTAGATTTCATACATAAAATTTGGACGCTTATTCTTTGGCACTTCGAATTGAATAGTCGAGTTGGGACCAATTAACTTTTCCTATTTTTAACATAATCAATGCTCGTGCCAAATTTCAAGTTTCTATGACATTGGGAAGTGAGAAAATTAGATTTCATACATAAAATTTGGACGCTAATTCTTTGGCACTTAGAATTGAATAATCGAGTTGGGACCGATTACCTTTTCCTATTTATGACATAATCAATGCTCATGCCAAATTTCATGTTTCTACGACATTGGAAAGTGAGAGAATTAGATTCCGTACGTCAAATTTGCACACTAATTCTTTGGCGCTTAGGATTGAATAATCGAGTTGGGACCCATTAACTTTTCCTATTTATGACATAATCAATGCTCGTGCCAAATTTCAAGTTTCTATGACATTGGGAAGTGAGAGAATTAGATTCCGTACGTAAAATTTGGACGCTAATTCTGCGGCGCTTAGAATTAAATAATCGAGTTGGAACCGTTTACCTTTTTCTCTTTATGACATAATCAATGCTCATGCCAAATTTCATGTTTCACCGACATTGGAAAGTGAGAGAATTAGATTCCGTACGTAAAATTTGGACGCTAAATCTTTTGCGCTTAGAATTGAATAATCAAGTTGGGACCCATTAACTTTTCCTATTTATGACATAATCAATGCTCGTGCCCAATTTCAAGTTTCTATGACATTGGGAAGTGAGAAAATTAGATTCCGTACGTAAAATTTGTAAAATTCATTCTTTGGCGCTTAGGATTGAATAATCGAGTTGGGACCCATTAACTTTTCCTATTTATTACATAATCAATGCTCGTGCCAAATTTCAAGTTTCTATGACATTGGGAAGTGAGAAAATTAGATTCCGTACGTCAAATTTGCACACTAATTCTTTGGCGCTTAGGATTGAATAATCGATTTGGGACCCATTAACTTTTCTTATTTATGACATAATCAATGCTCGTGCCAAATTTCAAGTTTCTATGACATTGGGAAGTGAGAAAATAAGATTTCATACATAAAATTTGGACGCTTATTCTTTGGCACTTCGAATTGAATAGTCGAGTTGGGACCAATTAACTTTTCCTATTTTTAACATAATCAATGCTCGTGCCAAATTTCAAGTTTCTATGACATTGGGAAGTGAGAAAATTAGATTTCATACATAAAATTTGGACGCTAATTCTTTGGCACTTAGAATTGAATAATCGAGTTGGGACCGATTACCTTTTCCTATTTATGACATAATCAATGCTCATGCCAAATTTCATGTTTCTACGACATTGGAAAGTGAGAGAATTAGATTCCGTACGTCAAATTTGCACACTAATTCTTTGGCGCTTAGGATTGAATAATCGAGTTGGGACCAATTACCTTTTCCTATTTATGACGTAATCAATGCTCGTGCCAAATTTCAAGTTTCTATGACATTGGGAAGTGAGAAAATTAGATTCCGTACGTAAAATTTGGACGCTAATTCTTTGGCACTTAGAATTGAATAGTCGAGTTGGGACCAATTAACTTTTCTTATTTTTAACATAATCAATGCTCGTGCCAAATTTCAAGTTTCTATGACATTGGGAAGTGAGAAAATTAGATTCCGTACGTAAAATTTGGACACTAATTCTTTTCCGCTTAGAATTGAATAATCGAGTTGGGACCAATTACCTTTTCCTATTTATGACGTAATCAATGCTCGTGCCAAATTTCAAGTTTCTATGACATTGGGAAGTGAGAAAATTAGATTCCGTACGTAAAATTTGGACGCTAATTCTTTGGTGCTTAGAAATGAATAATCGAGTTGGGACCTATTAACTTTTCCTATTTATGACATAATCAATGCTCGTGCCAAATTTCAAGTTTCTATGACATTGGGAAGTGAGAAAATTAGATTCCGTACGTAAAATTTGGACACTAATTCTTTGGCGCTTAGGATTGAATAATCGAGTTGGGACCCATTAACTTTTCCTATTTATGACATAATCAATGCTCGTGGTAAATTTCAAGTTTCTATTACATTGGGAAGTGAGAGAATTAGATTCCGTACGTAAAATTTGGACGCTAATTCTTTGGCATTTAGAATTGAATAGTCGAGTTGGAACCAATTAACTTTTTTTATTTTTAACATAATCAATGCTCGTGCCAAATTTCAAGTTTCTATGACATTGGGAAGTGAGAAAATTAGATTCCGTACGTCAAATTTGCACACTAATTCTTTGGCGCTTAGGATTGAATAATCGATTTGGGACCTATTAACTTTTCTTATTTATGACATAATCAATGCTCGTGCCAAGTTTCAAGTTTCTATTACATTGGGAAGTGAGAGAATTAGATTCCGTACGTAAAATTTGGACGCTAATTCTTTGGCACTTAGAATTGAATAGTCGAGTTGGGACCAATTAACTTTTCCTATTTTTAACATAATCAATGCTCGTGCCAAATTTCAAGTTTCTATGACATTGGGAAGTGAGAAAATTAGATTCCGTACGTAAAATTTGGACGCTAATTCTGCGGCGCTTAGAATTGAATAATCGAGTTGGAACCGTTTACCTTTTTCTATTTATGACATAATCAATGCTCATGCCAAATTTCATGTTTCTACGACATTGGAAAGTATGAGAATTAGATTCCGTACGTAAAATTTGGACGCTAAATCTTTTGCGCTTAGAATTGAATAATCAAGTTGGGACCCATTAACTTTTCTTATTTATGACATAATCAATGCTCGTGCCAAATTTCAAGTTTCTATGACATTGGGAAGTGAGAGAACTAGATTTGGAACGTAAAATTTGGACGCTAATTCTTTTGCGCTTAGAATTGAATAATCGAGTTGGGACCGATTACCTTTTCCTATTTATGACATAATCAATGCTCGTGCCCAATTTCAAGTTTCTATGACATTGGGAAGTGAGAAAATTAGATTCCGTACGTAAAATTTGTAAAATTCATTCTTTGGCGCTTAGGATTGAATAATCGAGTTGGGACCCATTAACTTTTCCTATTTATGACATAATCAATGCTCGTGCCAAATTTCAAGTTTCTATGACATTGGGAAGTGAGAAAATTAGATTCCGTACGTCAAATTTGCACACTAATTCTTTGGCGCTTAGGATTGAATAATCGATTTGGGACCCATTAACTTTTCTTATTTATGACATAATCAATGCTCGTGCCAAATTTCAAGTTTCTATGACATTGGGAAGTGAGAAAATTAGATTTCATACATAAAATTTGGACGCTTATTCTTTGGCACTTCGAATTGAATAGTCGAGTTGGGACCAATTAACTTTTCCTATTTTTAACATAATCAATGCTCGTGCCAAATTTCAAGTTTCTATGACATTGGGAAGTGAGAAAATTAGATTTCATACATAAAATTTGGACGCTAATTCTTTGGCACTTAGAATTGAATAATCGAGTTGGGACCGATTACCTTTTCCTATTTATGACATAATCAATGCTCATGCCAAATTTCATGTTTCTACGACATTGGAAAGTGAGAGAATTAGATTCCGTACGTCAAATTTGCACACTAATTCTTTGGCGCTTAGGATTGAATAATCGAGTTGGGACCCATTAACTTTTCCTATTTATGACATAATCAATGCTCGTGCCAAATTTCAGGTTTCTATGACATTGGGAAGTGAGAGAATTAGATTCCGTACGTAAAATTTGGATGCTAATTCTGCGGCGCTTAGAATTAAATAATCGAGTTGGAACCGTTTACCTTTTTCTATTTATGACATAATCAATGCTCATGCCAAATTTCATGTTTCACCGACATTGGAAAGTGAGAGAATTAGATTCCGTACGTAAAATTTGGACGCTAAATCTTTTGCGCTTAGAATTGAATAATCAAGTTGGGACCCATTAACTTTTCCTATTTATGACATAATCAATGCTCGTGCCCAATTTCAAGTTTCTATGACATTGGGAAGTGAGAAAATTAGATTCCGTACGTAAAATTTGTAAAATTCATTCTTTGGCGCTTAGGATTGAATAATCGAGTTGGGACCCATTAACTTTTCCTATTTATGACATAATCAATGCTCGTGCGAAATTTCAAGTTTCTATGACATTGGGAAGTGAGAAAATTAGATTCCGTACGTCAAATTTGCACACTAATTCTTTGGCGCTTAGGATTGAATAATCGATTTGGGACCCATTAACTTTTCTTATTTATGACATAATCAATGCTCGTGCCAAATTTCAAGTTTCTATGACATTGGGAAGTGAGAAAATTAGATTTCATACATAAAATTTGGACGCTTATTCTTTGGCACTTCGAATTGAATAGTCGAGTTGGGACCAATTAACTTTTCCTATTTTTAACATAATCAATGCTCGTGCCAAATTTCAAGTTTCTATGACATTGGGAAGTGAGAAAATTAGATTTCATACATAAAATTTGGACGCTAATTCTTTGGCACTTAGAATTGAATAATCGAGTTGGGACCGATTACCTTTTCCTATTTATGACATAATCAATGCTCATGCCAAATTTCATGTTTCTACGACATTGGAAAGTGAGAGAATTAGATTCCGTACGTCAAATTTGCACACTAATTCTTTGGCGCTTAGGATTGAATAATCGAGTTGGGACCAATTACCTTTTCCTATTTATGACGTAATCAATGCTCGTGCCAAATTTCAAGTTTCTATGACATTGGGAAGTGAGAAAATTAGATTCCGTACGTAAAATTTGGACGCTAATTCTTTGGCACTTAGAATTGAATAGTCGAGTAGGGACCAATTAACTTTTCTTATTTTTAACATAATCAATGCTCGTGCCAAATTTCAAGTTTCTATGACATTGGGAAGTGAGAGAATTAGATTCCGTACGTAAAATTTGGACACTAATTCTTTTGCGCTTAGAATTGAATAATCGAGTTGGGACCAATTACCTTTTCCTATTTATGACGTAATCAATGCTCGTGCCAAATTTCAAGTTTCTATGACATTGGGAAGTGAGAAAATTAGATTCCGTACGTAAAATTTGGACGCTAATTCTTTGGTGCTTAGAAATGAATAATCGAGTTGGGACCTATTAACTTTTCCTATTTATGACATAATCAATGCTCGTGCCAAATTTCAAGTTTCTATGACATTGGGAAGTGAGAAAATTAGATTCCGTACGTAAAATTTGGACACTAATTCTTTGGCGCTTAGGATTGAATAATCGAGTTGGGACCCATTAACTTTTCCTATTTATGACATAATCAATGCTCGTGGTAAATTTCAAGTTTCTATTACATTGGGAAGTGAGAGAATTAGATTCCGTACGTAAAATTTGGACGCTAATTCTTTGGCATTTAGAATTGAATAGTCGAGTTGGAACCAATTAACTTTTTTTTATTTTTAACATAATCAATGCTCGTGCCAAATTTCAAGTTTCTATGACATTGGGAAGTGAGAAAATTAGATTCCGTACGTCAAATTTGCACACTAATTCTTTGGCGCTTAGGATTGAATAATCGATTTGGGACCTATTAACTTTTCTTATTTATGACATAATCAATGCTCGTGCCAAGTTTCAAGTTTCTATTACATTGGGAAGTGAGAGAATTAGATTCCGTACGTAAAATTTGGACGCTAATTCTTTGGCACTTAGAATTGAATAGTCGAGTTGGGACCAATTAACTTTTCCTATTTTTAACATAATCAATGCTCGTGCCAAATTTCAAGTTTCTATGACATTGGGAAGTGAGAAAATTAGATTCCGTACGTAAAATTTGGACGCTAATTCTGCGGCGCTTAGAATTGAATAATCGAGTTGGAACCGTTTACCTTTTTCTATTTATGACATAATCAATGCTCATGCCAAATTTCATGTTTCTACGACATTGGAAAGTATGAGAATTAGATTCCGTACGTAAAATTTGGACGCTAAATCTTTTGCGCTTAGAATTGAATAATCAAGTTGGGACCCATTAACTTTTCTTATTTATGACATAATCAATGCTCGTGCCAAATTTCAAGTTTCTATGACATTGGGAAGTGAGAGAACTAGATTTGGAACGTAAAATTTGGACGCTAATTCTTTTGCGCTTAGAATTGAATAATCGAGTTGGGACCGATTACCTTTTCCTATTTATGACATAATCAATGCTCGTGCCCAATTTCAAGTTTCTATGACATTGGGAAGTGAGAAAATTAGATTCCGTACGTAAAATTTGTAAAATTCATTCTTTGGCGCTTAGGATTGAATAATCGAGTTGGGACCCATTAACTTTTCCTATTTATGACATAATCAATGCGCGTGCCAAATTTCAAGTTTCTATGACATTGGGAAGTGAGAAAATTAGATT
The DNA here is from genome assembly GCF_035609145.1 of Eleutherodactylus coqui. Taxonomy (NCBI): domain Eukaryota; kingdom Metazoa; phylum Chordata; class Amphibia; order Anura; family Eleutherodactylidae; genus Eleutherodactylus; species Eleutherodactylus coqui. Next base: position 153,087,251 of record NC_089840.1, read on the forward strand.
CCGTACATCAAATTTGCACACTAATTCTTTGGCGCTTAGGATTGAATAATCGATTTGGGACCCATTAACTTTTCTTATTTATGACATAATCAATGCTCGTGCCAAATTTCAAGTTTCTATTAAATTGGGAAGTGAGAGAATTAGATTCCGTACGTAAAATTTGGATGCTAATTCTTTGGCACTTAGAATTGAATAGTCGAGTTGGGACCAATTAACTTTTCTTATTTTTAACATAATCAATGCTCGTGCCAAATTTCAAGTTTCTATGACATTGGGAAGTGAGAAAATTAGATTCCGTACGTAAAATTTGGACGCTAATTCTTTGGCACTTAGAATTGAATAATCGAGTTGGGACCGATTACCTTTTCCTATTTATGTAATAATCAATGCTCATGCCAAATTTCATGTTTCTACGACATTGGAAAGTGAGAGAATTAGATTCCGTACGTCAAATTTGGACGCTTATTCTTTGGCACTTCGAATTGAATAGTCGAGTTGGGACCAATTAACTTTTCCTATTTTTAACATAATCAATGCTCGTGCCAAATTTCAAGTTTCTATGACATTGGGAAGTGAGAAAATTAGATTCCGTACGTAAAATTTGGACGCTAATTCTTTGGTGCTTAGAAATGAATAATCGAGTTGGGACCTGTTAACTTTTCCTATTTATGACATAATCAATGCTCGTGCCAAATTTCAAGTTTCTATGACATTGGGAAGTGCGAGAATTAGATTCCGTACGTAAAATTTGGACACTAATTCTTTGGCGCTTAGGATTGAATAATCGAGTTGGGACCCATTAACTTTTCCTATTTATGACATAATCAATGCTCGTGGCAAATTTCTAGTTTCTATTACATTGGGAAGTGAGAGAATTAGATTCCGTACGTAAAATTTGGACGCTAATTCTTTGGCACTTAGAATTGAATAGTCGAGTTGGGACCAATTAACTTTTCTTATTTTTAACATAATCAATGCTCGTGCCAAATTTCAAGTTTCTATGACATTGGGAAGTGAGAAAATTAGATTCCGTACGTCAAATTTGGAAACTAATTCTTTGGCGCTTAGGATTGAATAATCGATTTGGGACCCATTAACTTTTCTTATTTATGACATAATCAATGCTCGTGCCAAATTTCAAGTTTCTATTACATTGGGAAGTGAGAGAATTAGATTCCGTACGTAAAATTTGGACGCTAATTCTTTGGCACTTAGAATTGAATAATCGAGTTGGGACCGATTACCTTTTCCTATTTATGACGTAATCAATGCTCATGCCAAATTTCATGTTTCTACGACATAGAAAAGTGAGAGAATTAGATTCCGTACGTAAAATTTGGACGCTTATTCTTTGGCACTTAGAATTGAATAATCAAGTTGGGACCGAATACCTTTTCCTATTTATGAAATAATCAATGCTCATGCCAAATTTCATGTTTCTACGACATTGGAAAGTGAGAGAATTAGATTCCGTACGTCAAATTTGGACGCTTATTCTTTGGCACTTCGAATTGAATAGTCGAGTTGGGACCAATTAACTTTTCCTATTTTTAACATAATCAATGCTCGTGCCAAATTTCAAGTTTCTATGACATTGGGAAGTGAGAGAATTAGATTCCGTACGTAAAATTTGGACGCTAATTCTGCTGCGCTTAGAATTGAATAATCGAGTTGGAACCGTTTACCTTTTTCTATTTATGACATAATCAATGCTCATGCCAAATTTCATGTTTCACCGACATTGGAAAGTATGAGAATTAGATTCCGTACGTAAAATTTGGACGCTAATTCTTTTGCGCTTAGAATTGAATAATCAAGTTGGGACCCATTAACTTTTCTTATTTATGACATAATCAATGCTCGTGCCAAATTTCAAGTTTCTATGACATTGGGAAGTGAGAAAATTAGATTCCGTACGTAAAATTTGGACGCTAATTCTTTGGTGCTTAGAAATGAATAATCGAGTTGGGACCTGTTAACTTTTCCTATTTATGACATAATCAATGCTCGTGCCAAATTTCAAGTTTCTATGACATTGGGAAGTGAGAAAATTAGATTCCGTACGTAAAATTTGGACACTAATTCTTTGGCGCTTAGGATTGAATAATCGAGTTGGAACCCATTAACTTTTCCTATTTATGACGTAATCAATGCTCATGCCAAATTTCATGTTTCTACGACATAGAAAAGTGAGAGAATTAGATTCCGTACGTAAAATTTGGACGTTAATTCTTTGGCACTTAGAATTGAATAATCGAGTTGGGACCGATTACCTTTTCCTATTTATGACGTAATCAATGCTCATGCCAAATTTCATGTTTCTACGACATAGAAAAGTGAGAGTATTAGATTCCGTACGTAAAATTTGGACGCTTATTCTTTGGCACTTAGAATTGAATAATCAAGTTGGGACCGAATACCTTTTCCTATTTATGAAATAATCAATGCTCATGCCAAATTTCATGTTTCTACGACATTGGAAAGTGAGAGAATTAGATTCCGTACGTCAAATTTGGACGCTTATTCTTTGGCACTTCGAATTGAATAGTCGAGTTGGGACCAATTAACTTTTCCTATTTTTAACATAATCAATGCTCGTGCCAAATTTCAAGTTTCTATGACATTGGGAAGTGAGAAAATTAGATTCCATACATAAAATTTGGACGCTAATTCTTTGGCACTTAGAATTGAATAATCGAGTTGGGACCGATTACCTTTTCCTATTTATGACATAATCAATGCTCATGCCAAATTTCATGTTTCTACGACATTGGAAAGTGAGAGAATTAGATTCCGTACGTCAAATTTGCACACTAATTCTTTGGCGCTTAGGATTGAATAATCGATTTGGGACCTATTCACTTTTCTTATTTATGACATAATCAATGCTCGTGCCAAATTTCAAGTTTCTATTACATTGGGAAGTGAGAGCATTAGATTCCGTATGTAAAATTTGGACGCTAATTCTTTGGCACTTAGAATTGAATAGTCGAGTTGGGACCAATTATCTTTTCCTATTTTTAACATAATCAATGCTCGTGCCAAATTTCAAGTTTCTATGACATTGGGAAGTGAAAGAATTAGATTCCGTATGTAAAATTTGGATGCTAATTCTGCTGCGCTTAGAATTGAATAATTGAGTTGCAACCCATTAACTTTTCTTATTTATGACATAATCAATGCTCGTGCCAAATTTCAAGTTTCTATGACATTGGGAAGTGAGAAAATTAGATTCCGTACGTAAAATTTGGACACTAATTCTTTTGCGCTTAGAATTGAATAATCGAGTTGGGACCAATTACCTTTTTTTATTTATGATGTAATCAATGCTCGTGCCAAATTTCAAGTTTCTATGACCTTGGGAAGTGAGAAAATTAGATTCCGTACGTAAAATTTGGACGCTAATTCTTTGGTGCTTAGAAATGAATAATCGAGTTGGGACCTATTAACTTTTCCTATTTATGACATAATCAATGCTCGTGCCAAATTTCAAGTTTCTATGACATTGGGAAGTGAGAAAATTAGATTCCGTACGTAAAATTTGGACGCTAATTCTTTGGCGCTTAGGATTGAATAATCGAGTTGTGACCCATTAACTTTTCCTATTTATGACACAATTAATGCTCGTGCCAAATTTCAAGTTTCTATGACATTGGGAAGTGAGAGAATTAGATTCCGTACGTAAAATTTGGACGCTAATTCTTTGGCATTTAGAATTGAATAGTCGAGTTGGGACCAATTAACTTTTCTTATTTTTAACATTATCAATGCTCGTGCCAAATTTCAAGTTTCTATGACATTGGGAAGTGAGAAAATTAGATTCCGTACGTCAAATTTGCACACTAATTCTTTGGCGCTTAGGATTGAATAATCGATTTGGGACCCATTAACTTTTCTTATTTATGACATAATCAATGCTCGTGCCAAATTTCAAGTTTCTATGACATTGGGAAGTGAGAGAATTAGAATCCGTACGTAAAATTTGGACGCTAATTCTTTGGCACTTAGAATTGAATAGTCGAGTTGGGACCAATTAACTTTTCCTATTTTTAACATAATCAATGCTCGTGCCAAATTTCAAGTTTCTATGACATTGGGAAGTGAGAGAATTAGATTCCGTACGTAAAATTTGGACGCTAATTCTTTGGTGCTTAGAAATGAATAATCGAGTTGGGACCTATTAACTTTTCCTATTTATGACATAATCAATGCTCGTGCCAAATTTCAAGTTTCTATGACATTGGGAAGTGAGAAAATTAGATTCCGTACGTAAAATTTGGACGCTAATTCTTTGGCGCTTAGGATTGAATAATCGAGTTGTGACCCATTAACTTTTCCTATTTATGACATAATCAATGCTCGTGGCAAATTTCAAGTTTCTATTACATTGGGAAGTGAGAGAATTAGATTCCGTACGTAAAATTTGGACGCTAATTCTTTGGCATTTAGAATTGAATAGTCGAGTTGGGACCAATTAACTTTTCTTATTTTTAACATTATCAATGCTCGTGCCAAATTTCAAGTTTCTATGACATTGGGAAGTGAGAAAATTAGATTCCGTACGTCAAATTTGCACACTAATTCTTTGGCGCTTAGGATTGAATAATCGATTTGGGACCCATTAACTTTTCTTATTTATGACATAATCAATGCTCGTGCCAAATTTCAAGTTTCTATGACATTGGGAAGTGAGAGAATTAGAATCCGTACGTAAAATTTGGACGCTAATTCTTTGGCACTTAGAATTGAATAGTCGAGTTGGGACCAATTAACTTTTCCTATTTTTAACATAATCAATGCTCGTGCCAAATTTCAAGTTTCTATGACATTGGGAAGTGAGAGAATTAGATTCCGTACGTAAAATTTGGACGCTAATTCTGCGGCGCTTAGAATTAAATAATCGAGTTGGAACCGTTTACCTTTTTCTATTTATGACATAATCAATGCTCATGCCAAATTTCATGTTTCTACGACATTGGAAAGTGAGAGAATTAGATTCCGTACGTAAAATTTGGACGCTAAATCTTTTGCGCTTAGAATTGAATAATCAAGTTGGGACCCATTAACTTTTCCTATTTATGACATAATCAATGCTCGTGCCCAATTTCAAGTTTCTATGACATTGGGAAGTGAGAAAATTAGATTCCGTACGTAAAATTTGTAAAATTCATTCTTTGGCGCTTAGGATTGAATAATCGAGTTGGGACCCATTAACTTTTCCTATTTATGACAGAATCAATGCTCGTGCCAAATTTCAAGTTTCTATGACATTGGGAAGTGAGAAAATTAGATTCCGTACGTCAAATTTGCACACTAATTCTTTGGCGCTTAGGATTGAATAATCGATTTGGGACCCATTAACTTTTCTTATTTATGACATAATCAATGCTCGTGCCAAATTTCAAGTTTCTATGACATTGGGAAGTGAGAAAATTAGATTTCATACATAAAATTTGGACGCTTATTCTTTGGCACTTCGAATTGAATAGTCGAGTTGGGACCAATTAACTTTTCCTATTTTTAACATAATCAATGCTCGTGCCAAATTTCAAGTTTCTATGACATTGGGAAGTGAGAAAATTAGATTTCATACATAAAATTTGGACGCTAATTCTTTGGCACTTAGAATTGAATAATCGAGTTGGGACCGATTACCTTTTCCTATTTATGACATAATCAATGCTCATGCCAAATTTCATGTTTCTACGACATTGGAAAGTGAGAGAATTAGATTCCGTACGTCAAATTTGCACACTAATTCTTTGGCGCTTAGGATTGAATAATCGATTTGGGACCCATTAACTTTTCCTATTTATGACATAATCAATGCTCGTGCCAAATTTCAAGTTTCTATTACATTGGGAAGTGAGAGCATTAGATTCCGTACGTAAAATTTGGACGCTAATTCTTTGGCACTTAGAATTGAATAGTCGAGTTGGGACCAATTATCTTTTCCTATTTTTAACATAATCAATGCTCGTGCCAAATTTCAAGTTTCTATGACATTGGGAAGTGAAAGAATTAGATTCCGTACGTAAAATTTGGATGCTAATTCTGCTGCGCTTAGAATTGAATAATTGAGTTGCAACCCATTAACTTTTCTTATTTATGACATAATCAATGCTCGTGCCAAATTTCAAGTTTCTATGACATTGGGAAGTGAGAGAATTAGATTCCGTACGTAAAATTTGGACGCTAATTCTTTGGCACTTAGAATTGAATAGTCGAGTTGGGACCAATTAACTTTTCTTATTTTTAACATAATCAATGCTCGTGCCAAATTTCAAGTTTCTATGACATTGGGAAGTGAGAAAATTAGATTCCGTACGTAAAATTTGGACACTAATTCTTTTGCGCTTAGAATTGAATAATCGAGTTGGGACCAATTACCTTTTCCTATTTATGACGTAATCAATGCTCGTGCCAAATTTCAAGTTTCTATGACATTGGGAAGTGAGAAAATTAGATTCCGTACGTAAAATTCGGACGCTAATTCTTTGGTGCTTAGAAATGAATAATCGAGTTGGGACCTATTAACTTTTCCTATTTATGACATAATCAATGCTCGTGCCAAATTTCAAGTTTCTATGACATTGGGAAGTGAGAAAATTAGATTCCGTACGTAAAATTTGGACACTAATTCTTTGGCGCTTAGGATTGAATAATCGAGTTGGGACCCATTAACTTTTCCTATTTATGACATAATCAATGCTCGTGGTAAATTTCAAGTTTCTATTACATTGGGAAGTGAGAGAATTAGATTCCGTACGTAAAATTTGGACGCTAATTCTTTGGCATTTAGAATTGAATAGTCGAGTTGGGACCAATTAAATTTTCCTATTTATGACGTAATCAATGCTCGTGCCAAATTTCAAGTTTCTATGACATTGGGAAGTGAAAGAATTAGATTCCGTACGTAAAATTTGGATGCTAATTCTGCTGCGCTTAGAATTGAATAATTGAGTTGCAACCCATTAACTTTTCTTATTTATGACTAGAGATGAGCGAACACCAAAATGTTCGGGTCTTCGTTATTCGTAACGAACTTCCCGTGATGCTCGAGGGTTCGTTTCGAACAACGAACCCCATTGAAGTCAATGGGCGACCAGAACATTTTTGTATTTCGCCGATGCTCGCTAAGGTTTTCATGTGTGAAAATCTGGGCAATTCAGGAAAGTGATGGGAATGACACAGTGACGGATAGGGCAGGCGAGGGGCTACATGTTGGGCTGCATCTCAAGTTCACAGGTCCCACTATTAAGCCACAATAGCGGCAAGAGTGGGCCCCCCCCAACAACTTTTACTTCTGAAAAGCCCTCATTAGCATGGCATACCTTTGCTAAGCACCACACTACCTCCAACAAAGCACAATCACTGCCTGCATGACACTCCACTGACACTTCTCCTGTGTTACATGCTGCCCAACCGCACCCCCTCCCCCCCACAGCGCACACCAAACTGTCCCTGCGCAGCCTTCAGCTGCCCTCATGCCACACCACCCTCATGTCTATTTAGAAGTGCGTCTGCCACGACGAGGGACCGCAGGCACACACTGCACAGGGTTGGCACGGCTAGGTAGCGACCCTCTTTAATAGGGGCGGGGCGATAGCCCACAATGCTGTACAGAAGCAATGAGAAATATAATCCTGTGCCACCGCCATCAGGAGCTGCACACGTGGGCATAGCAATGGGGAACCTATGTGCCACACACTATTCATTCTGTCAAGGTGTCTGCATGCCCCAGTCAGACTGGTTATATGCACCTTAACAGTAACCGCGTTGGTGGTAATGTGGTGGTGACTGCGGACCTAGTACCACGGTTGTATTTTGTTGGTTTTCGGAATGTGTCCAGGATTAAGTGGGCCGTGGCGGGGGGATGGTGGGGGGGCTCTCTTGTAGTGTCGGTAAAGGTGAAATTCTTGGACTGCCACCAGACGAACCAATGCAAAGGCATTTGCCAACAATGTTTTCCCTGTTGGAGGAGGAGGGGGATGTTTTTGAGGCACTACGTGTCCTCTCCACGTGTCCGTGGTTATATGCACCTTAACAGTAACCGCGTTGGTGGTAATGTGGTGGTGACTGCGGACCTAGTACCACGGTTGTATTTTGTTGGTTTTCGGAATGTGTCCAGGATTAAGTGGGCCGTGGCGGGGGGATGGTGGGGGGGCTCTCTTGTAGTGTCGGTAAAGGTGAAATTCTTGGACTGCCACCAGACGAACCAATGCAAAGGCATTTGCCAACAATGTTTTCCCTGTTGGAGGAGGAGGGGGATGTTTTTGAGGCACTACGTGTCCTCTCCACGTGTCCGTGGTTATATGCACCTTAACAGTAACCGCGTTGGTGGTAATGTGGTGGTGACTGCGGACCTAGTACCACGGTTGTATTTTGTTGGTTTTCGGAATGTGGCCAGGATTAAGTGGGCCGTGGCGGGGGGATGGTGGGGGGGCTCTCTTGTAGTGTCGGTAAAGGTGAAATTCTTGGACTGCCACCAGACGAACCAATGCAAAGGCATTTGCCAACAATGTTTTCCCTGTTGGAGGAGGAGGGGGATGTTTTTGAGGCACTACGTGTCCTCTCCACGTGTCCGTTCCATGTAAGCAATAGTAGCACTCAAGACAGGCCCCAGTAACAATTCTGAAGCAGCAGTATAGCGGGAGCGCAGTCTTCGTTCCATGTAAGCAATAGTAGCACTCAAGACAGGCCCCAGTAACAATTCTGAAGCAGCAGTATAGCGGGAGCGCAGTCTTCGTTCCATGTAAGCAATAGTAGCACTCAAGACAGGCCCCAGTAACAATTCTGAAGCAGCAGTATAGCGGGAGCGCAGTCTTCGTTCCATGTAAGCAATAGTAGCACTCAAGACAGGCCCCAGTAACAATTCTGAAGCAGCAGTATAGCGGGAGCGCAGTCTTCGTTCCATGTAAGCAATGGTTAATGTGGCTTAAGTGGTAACTAGGCCTGTAGGCAGCCCAGTGTAACGAAAAATTGGTTCAAGTTAAAGTTCCAACGCTTTTAAGCGCATTGAAACTTATAAAAATTGTTAAGAAAAATTATTTGAGTGAGCCTTGTGGCCCTAAGAAAAATTGCCCGTTCAGCGTGATTACATGAGGTTTCAGGAGGAGGAGCAGGAGGAGGAGGAGGAGGAATATTAGACACAGATTGATGAAGCAGAAATGTCCCCGTTTTGGATGGTGAGAGAGAACGTAGCTTCCATCCGCGGGTGCAGCCTACGTATTGCTTACGTATCGCTGCTGTCCGCTGGTGGAGAACAGAAGTCTGGGGAAATCCAGCCTTTGTTCATCTTGATGAGTGTTAGCCTGTCGGCACTGTCGGTTGACAAGCGGCTACGCTTATCTGTGATGATTCCCCCAGCCGCACTAAACACCCTTTCCGACAAGACGCTAGCCGCAGGACAAGCAAGCACCTCCAGGGCATACAGGGCTAGTTCAGGCCACGTGTCCAGCTTCGACACCCAGTAGTTGTAGGGGGCAGAGGCGTCACCAAGGATGGTCGTGCGATCCGCTACGTACTCCCTCACCATCCTTTTACAGTGCTCCCGCCGACTCAGCCGTGACTGGGGAGCGGTGACACAGTCTTGGTGGGGAGCCATAAAGCTGGCCAGGCCCTTAAAGACTGTTGCACTGCCTGGGATGTACATGCTGCTCGATCTACGCACATCCCCTGCTACCTTGCCCTCGGTACTGCGCCTTCTGCCACTAGCGCTGTCGGCTGGGAATTTTACCATCAGCTTGTCCGCAAGGGTCCTGTGGTATAGCAACACTCTCGAACCCCTTTCCTCTTCGGGAATCAGAGTGGGCAGGTTCTCCTTATACCGTGGATCGAGCAGTGTGTACACCCAGTAATCCGTCGTGGCCAGAATGCGTGCAACGCGAGGGTCACGAGAAAGGCATCCTAACATGAAGTCAGCCATGTGTGCCAGGGTACCTGTACGCAACACATGCCTGTCCTCACTAGGAAGATCACTTTCAGGATCCTCCTCCTCCTCCTCCTCCTGCTCCTCAGGCCATACACGCTGAAAGGATGACAGGCAATCAGACGCTGTACCGTCAGCAGCGGCCCAAGCTGTCTCTTCCCCCTCCTCCTCATCCTCCTCATGCTCCTCCTCCTCCTCCTGTACGCGCTGAGAAATAGACAGGAGGGTGCCCTGACTATCCAGCGGCATACTGTCTTCCCCCGCCCCCGTTTCCGAGCGCAAAGCAGCTGCCTTTATGGTTTGCAGGGAATTTCTCAAGATGCATAGCAGAGGAATGGTGACGCTAATGATTGTAGCATCGCCGCTCACCACCTGGGTAGACTCCTCAAAATTACCAAGGACATGGCAGATGTCTGCCAACCAGGCCCACTCTTCTGAAAGGAATTGAGGAGGCTGACTCCCACTGCGCCGCCCATGTTGGAGTTGGTATTCGACTATAGCTCTCCGTTGTTCATAGAGCCTGGCCAACATGTGGAGCGTAGAGTTCCACCGTGTGGGCACGTCGCACAGCAGTCGGTGCACTGGCAGCTTAAAGTGATGTTGCAGGGTGCGCAGGGTGGCAGCGTCCGTGTGGGACTTGCGGAAATGTGCGCAGAGCCGGCGCGCCTTTACGAGCAGGTCTGACAAGCGTGGGTAGCTTTTCAGAAAGCGCTGAACCACCAAATTAAAGACGTGGGCCAGGCATGGCACGTGCGTGAGGCTGCCGAGCTGCAGAGCCGCCACCAGGTTACGGCCGTTGTCACACACGACCATGCCCGGTTGGAGGCTCAGCGGCGCAAGCCAGCGGTCGGTCTGCTGTGTCAGACCCTGCAGCAGTTCGTGGGCCGTGTGCCTCTTATCGCCTAAGCTGAGTAGTTTCAGCACGGCCTGCTGACGCTTGCCCACCGCTGTGCTGCCACACCGCGCGACACCGACTGCTGGCGACATGCTGCTGCTAACACATCTTGATTGCGAGACAGAGGAGGAGGAGGAGGAGGAGGAGGGTGCTTTAGTGGAGGAAGCATACACCTCCGCAGATACCAGCACCGAGCTGGGGCCCGCAATTCTGGGGGTGGGTAGGACGTGAGCGGTCCCAGGCTCTGACTCTGTCCCAGCCTCCACTAAATTCACCCAATGTGCCGTCAGGGAGATGTAGTGGCCCTGCCCGCCTGTGCTTGTCCACGTGTCCGTAGTTAAGTGGACCGTGGCAGTAACCGCGTTGGTGAGGGCGCGTACAATGTTGCGGGAGACGTGGTCGTGCAGGGCTGGGACGGCACATCGGGAAAAGTAGTGGCGACTGGGAACTGAGTAGCGCGGGGCCGCCGCCTCCATGATACTTTTGAAGGACTCCGTTTCCACAACCCTATACGGCAGCATCTCAAGGCTGATGAATCTTGCGATGCGGACGGTTAACGTTTGAGCGTGCGGGTGCGTGGCGGCGTACTTGCGCTTGCGCTCGAACACTTGCGCAAGCGACGGCTGGACGGTGCGCTGAACTACACTGCTGGATGGGGCCGAGGACAGCGGAGATGAGGGTGTGGGTGCAGGCCATGAGGCGGTAGTGCCTGTGTCCTGAGAGGGGGGTTGCATCTCAGTGGCAGGTTGGGGCACAGGGGGAGAGGCAGGGGTGCAAACCGGAGGCGCTGAACGGCCTTCGTCCCACCTTGTGGGGTGCTTGGCCATCATATGCCTGCGCATGGTGGTGGTGGTGAGGCTGTTGGTGTTGGCTCCCCGGCTGAGCTTTGCGTAACAAAGGTTGCACACCACTGTTCGTCGGTCGTCAGGCGTCTCTGTGAAAAACTGCCAGACCTTAGAGCACCTCGGCCTCTGCAGGGTGGCATGGCGCGAGGGGGCGCTTTGGGAAACACTTGGTGGATTATTCGGTCTGGCCCTGCCTCTACCCCTGGCCCTGGCCACCGCACTGCCTCTTGCAACCTGCCCTGCTGATGCCCTTGACTCCCCCTCTGAAGACCTGTCCTCCTGAGTAAGCGTTGCACACCAGGTGGGGTCAGTCACCTCATCGTCCTGCTGCTCTTCCTCCGAATCCTCTGTGCGCTGCTCCCTCGGACTTACTGCCCTTACTACTACCTCACTGCAAGACAACTGTGTCTGATCGTCATCGTCCTCCTCACCCACAGAAAGTTCTTGAGACAGTTGGCGGAAGTCCCCAGCCTCATCCCCCGGACCCCGGGAACTTTCGAATGGTTGGGCATCAGTGACTATAAACTCCTCTGGTGGGAGAGGAACCGCTGCTGCCCAATCTGAGCAGGGGCCCGAGAACAGTTCCTGGGAGTGTTCCCGCTCCTGAGCAGGTGTCATTGTAGTGGAGTGAGGAGGCTGGGAGGAAGGAGGAGCAGCAGACAGAGGATTCGGATTTGCAGCAGTGGACGGCGCAGAACTGCGTGTTGACGATAGGTTGCTCGAAGCACTTTCTGCCATCCAGGACAGGACCTGCTCACACTGCTCATTTTCTAATAACCGTCTCCCGCGTGGACCCATTAATTGGGCGATGAATGTGGGGACGCCAGAAACGTGCCTCTCTCCTAATCGCGCAGCAGTCGGCTGCGACACACCGGGATCAGGAGCTCGGCCTGTGCCCACACCCTGACTTGGCCCTCCGCGTCCTCGGCCGCGTCCACGTCCTCTAGGCCTACCCCTACCCCTCAGCATGCTGTATTACCAGTGATTTGATTTCACAGGCAGGAAATAAATTGGCGCAAGACTGCAGGCCAAATATAATTTTTGCACTTTTTGGAAAACGAACGGCCCCACTGCCTTTAGTGAATGAATAATCTAAGTTTAATAACTGTGCTGTGTCCCTGCTAATGTGTCACTGAACGTGAGGGTAGCAGAGTTATTATAACTCTGGCAGAGCAGGTATTTTTTTTCCCAATTAAGGAAAGCAAATGGCGAAGCCAGCAGTAAAGCGTAGCTGGGTGCGTATGATTTAGCAATGTTTTTCACGCAGCTCACACGTGTCCACAGGCGTTAGGACGGACAGAGGCTGGACAAATAGATTTGTTTTCAGTTTTTTCCCACCAAAAGGCAGCACTGCGTATATTCAATGAACATGAGAAGTTTAATAACTGTGCTGTGTCCCTGCTTATGTGTCACAGAACGTGAGGGTAGCAGAGTTATTATAACTCTGGCAGAGCAGGAATTTTTTTTCCCAATTAAGGAAAGCAAATGGCGAAGCCAGCAGTAAAGCGTAGCTGGGTGCGTATGATTTAGCAATGTTTTTCACGCAGCTCACACGTGTCCACAGGCGTTAGGACGGACAGAGGCTGGACAAATAGATTTGTTTTCAGTTTTTTTCCACCAAAAGGCAGCACTGCGTATATTCAATGAACATGAGAAGTGTAATAACTGTGCTGTGTCCCTGCTTATGTGTCACAGAACGTGAGGGTAGCAGAGTTATTATAACTCTGGCAGAGCAGGTATTTTTTTTCCCAATTAAGGAAAGCAAATGGCGAAGCCAGCAGTAAAGCGTAGCTGGGTGCGTATGATTTAGCAATGTTTTTCACGCAGCTCACACGTGTCCACAGCCCTTAGGACGGACAGAGGCTGGACAAATAGATTTGTTTTCAGTTTTTTCCCACCAAAAGGCAGCACTGCGTATATTCAATGAACATGAGAAGTTTAATAACTGTGCTGTGTCCCTGCTTATGTGTCACAGAACGTGAGGGTAGCAGAGTTATTATAACTCTGGCAGAGCAGGTATTTTTTTTCCCAATTAAGGAAAGCAAATGGCGAAGCCAGCAGTAAAGCGTAGCTGGGTGCGTATGATTTAGCACTGTTCTTCACGCAGCTCACACGTCTCCACCGCCCGTAAGGACGGACAGAGGCTGGACAAATAGATTTGTTTTCAGTTTTTTCCCACCAAAAGGCAGCACTGCGTATATTCAATGAACATGAGAAGTTTAATAACTGTGCTGTGTCCCTGCTTATGTGTCACAGAACGTGAGGGTAGCAGAGTTATTATAACTCTGGCAGAGCAGGTATTTTTTTTCCCAATTAAGGAAAGCAAATGGCGAAGCCAGCAGTAAAGCGTAGCTGGGTGCGTATGATTTAGCAATGTTTTTCACGCAGCTCACACGTGTCCACAGGCGTTAGGACGGACAGAGGCTGGACAAATAGATTTGTTTTCAGTTTTTTCCCACCAAAAGGCAGCACTGCGTATATTCAATGAACATGAGAAGTTTAATAACTGTGCTGTGTCCCTGCTTATGTGTCACAGAACGTGAGGGTAGCAGAGTTATTATAACTCTGGCAGAGCAGGAATTTTTTTTCCCAATTAAGGAAAGCAAATGGCGAAGCCAGCAGTAAAGCGTAGCTGGGTGCGTATGATTTAGCAATGTTTTTCACGCAGCTCACACGTGTCCACAGCCCTTAGGACGGACAGAGGCTGGACAAATAGATTTGTTTTCAGTTTTTTCCCACCAAAAGGCAGCACTGCGTATATTCTATGAATAATAACTGTGTTGTGGCCCTGCCTATACAATTCTTTCCCTGCAGTATCAATGGAGGGTGGAATGCTCTGCAGAGGCGATTTTGAGAAGCCCAAAAAAAATGCAGCACAGCCAACAGCAGCCTGGACAGTACTGCACACGGATAAATATGGCCCTAGAAAGGACCGTTGAGGTTCTTGAAGGCTTCACTCACTCCTAACACTCTCCCTGCCTATGCAGCACTTCTGTCCCTAATGCCAGGTGCAACGGTCTGCAGAGGCGATTTTGAGAAAAAAAAAATGCCACTGCTAACAGCAGCCAACACACAGCTATCAGTGGCCCTAATAAGGACCTTTGGGGGGTCTTGAAGCCTACACTAACTACCAATTCTTTCCCTACAGCAGCTCCGGTATAAACAGCACTGTCCCTCATCTAACTCACACCGCATCTGAGGCGAGCCGCGGGAGGGGCCGACTTTTATATTAGGCGAACACCTGATCTCGCCAGCCACTCACAGCAGGGGGGTGGTATAGGGCTTAAACGTTGCAGGGGGAAGTTGTAATGCCTTCCCTGTCTTTCAATTGGCCAGAAAAGCGCGCTAACATCTCAGGGAAGGAAGTGAAAGTAACCAGAACACCGCATGGTGTTCGTTACGAATAACGAACATCCCGAACACCCTAATATTCGCACGAATATCAAGCTCGGACGAACGCGTTCGCTCATCTCTATTTATGACATAATCAATGCTCGTGCCAAATTTCAAGTTTCTATGACATTGGGAAGTGAGAGAATTAGATTCCATACGTAAAATTTGGACGCTAATTCTTTGGCACTTAGAATTGAATAGTCGAGTTGGGACCAATTAACTTTTCTTATTTTTAACATAATCAATGCTCGTGCCAAATTTCAAGTTTCTATGACATTGGGAAGTGAGAAAATTAGATTCCGTACGTAAAATTTGGACACTAATTCTTTTGCGCTTAGAATTGAATAATCGAGTTGGGACCAATTACCTTTTCCTATTTATGACGTAATCAATGCTCGTGCCAAATTTCAAGTTTCTATGACATTGGGAAGTGAGAAAATTAGATTCCGTACGTAAAATTTGGACGCTAATTCTTTGGTGCTTAGAAATGAATAATCGAGTTGGGACCTATTAACTTTTCCTATTTATGACATAATCAATGCTCGTGCCAAATTTCAAGTTTCTATGACATTGGGAAGTGAGAAAATTAGATTCCGTACGTAAAATTTGGACACTAATTCTTTGGCGCTTAGGATTGAATAATCGAGTTGGGACCCATTAACTTTTCCTATTTATGACATAATCAATGCTCGTGGTAAATTTCAAGTTTCTATTACATTGGGAAGTGAGAGAATTAGATTCCGTACGTAAAATTTGGACGCTAATTCTTTGGCATTTAGAATTGAATAGTCGAGTTGGAACCAATTAACTTTTTTTATTTTTAACATAATCAATGCTCGTGCCAAATTTCAAGTTTCTATGACATTGGGAAGTGAGAAAATTAGATTCCGTACGTCAAATTTGCACACTAATTCTTTGGCGCTTAGGATTGAATAATCGATTTGGGACCTATTAACTTTTCTTATTTATGACATAATCAATGCTCGTGCCAAGTTTCAAGTTTCTATTACATTGGGAAGTGAGAGAATTAGATTCCGTACGTAAAATTTGGACGCTAATTCTTTGGCACTTAGAATTGAATAGTCGAGTTGGGACCAATTAACTTTTCCTATTTTTAACATAATCAATGCTCGTGCCAAATTTCAAGTTTCTATGACATTGGGAAGTGAGAAAATTAGATTCCGTACGTAAAATTTGGACGCTAATTCTGCAGCGCTTAGAATTGAATAATCGAGTTGGAACCGTTTACCTTTTTCTATTTATGACATAATCAATGCTCATGCCAAATTTCATGTTTCTACGACATTGGAAAGTATGAGAATTAGATTCCGTACGTAAAATTTGGACGCTAAATCTTTTGCGCTTAGAATTGAATAATCAAGTTGGGACCCATTAACTTTTCTTATTTATGACATAATCAATGCTCGTGCCAAATTTCAAGTTTCTATGACATTGGGAAGTGAGAGAACTAGATTTGGAACGTAAAATTTGGACGCTAATTCTTTTGCGCTTAGAATTGAATAATCGAGTTGGGACCGATTACCTTTTCCTATTTATGACATAATCAATGCTCGTGCCCAATTTCAAGTTTCTATGACATTGGGAAGTGAGAAAATTAGATTCCGTACGTAAAATTTGTAAAATTCATTCTTTGGCGCTTAGGATTGAATAATCGAGTTGGGACCCATTAACTTTTCCTATTTATGACATAATCAATGCTCGTGCCAAATTTCAAGTTTCTATGACATTGGGAAGTGAGAAAATTAGATTCCGTACGTCAAATTTGCACACTAATTCTTTGGCGCTTAGGATTGAATAATCGATTTGGGACCCATTAACTTTTCTTATTTATGACATAATCAATGCTCGTGCCAAATTTCAAGTTTCTATTAAATTGGGAAGTGAGAGAATTAGATTCCGTACGTAAAATTTGGACGCTAATTCTTTGGCACTTAGAATTGAATAGTCGAGTTGGGACCAATTAACTTTTCTTATTTTTAACATAATCAATGCTCGTGCCAAATTTCAAGTTTCTATGACATTGGGAAGTGAGAAAATTAGATTCCGTACGTAAAATTTGGACGCTAATTCTTTGGCACTTAGAATTGAATAATCGAGTTGGGACCGATTACCTTTTCCTATTTATGTAATAATCAATGCTCATGCCAAATTTCATGTTTCTACGACATTGGAAAGTGAGAGAATTAGATTCCGTACGTCAAATTTTGACGCTTATTCTTTGGCACTTCGAATTGAATAGTCGAGTTGGGACCAATTAACTTTTCCTATTTTTAACATAATCAATGCTCGTGCCAAATTTCAAGTTTCTATGACATTGGGAAGTGAGAAAATTAGATTCCATACATAAAATTTGGACGCTAATTCTTTGGCACTTAGAATTGAATAATCGAGTTGGGACCGATTACCTTTTCCTATTTATGACATAATCAATGCTCATGCCAAATTTCATGTTTCTACGACATTGGAAAGTGAGAGAATTAGATTCCGTACGTCAAATTTGCACACTAATTCTTTGGCGCTTAGGATTGAATAATCGATTTGGGACCCATTAACTTTTCTTATTTATGACATAATCAATGCTCGTGCCAAATTTCAAGTTTCTATTACATTGGGAAGTGAGAGCATTAGATTCCGTACGTAAAATTTGGACGCTAATTCTTTGGCACTTAGAATTGAATAGTCGAGTTGGGACCAATTATCTTTTCCTATTTTTAACATAATCAATGCTCGTGCCAAATTTCAAGTTTCTATGACATTGGGAAGTGAAAGAATTAGATTCCGTACGTAAAATTTGGATGCTAATTCTGCTGCGCTTAGAATTGAATAATTGAGTTGCAACCCATTAACTTTTCTTATTTATGACATAATCAATGCTCGTGCCAAATTTCAAGTTTCTATGACATTGGGAAGTGAGAGAATTAGATTCCGTACGTAAAATTTAGACGCTAATTCTTTTGCGCTTAGAATTGAATAATCAAGTTGGGACCCATTAACTTTTCTTATTTATGACATAATCAATGCTCGTGCCAAATTTCAAGTTTCTATGACATTGGGAAGTGAGAAAATTAGATTCCGTACGTAAAATTTGGACGCTAATTCTTTGGTGCTTAGAAATGAATAATCGAGTTGGGACCTGTTAACTTTTCCTATTTATGACATAATCAATGCTCGTGCCAAATTTCAAGTTTCTATGACATTGGGAAGTGAGAAAATTAGATTCCGTACGTAAAATTTGGACACTAATTCTTTGGCGCTTAGGATTGAATAATCGAGTTGGAACCCATTAACTTTTCCTATTTATGACATAATCAATGCTCGTGGCAAATTTCAAGTTTCTATGACATTGGGAAGTGAGAGAATTAGATTCTGTACGTAAAATTTGGACGCTAATTCTTTGGCACTTAGAATTGAATAGTCGAGTTGGGACCAATTAACTTTTCTTATTTTTAACATAATCAATGCTCGTGCCAAATTTCAAGTTTCTATGACATTGGGAAGTGAGAAAATTAGATTCCGTACGTCAAATTTGGAAACTAATTCTTTGGCGCTTAGGATTGAATAATCGATTTGGGACCCATTAACTTTTCTTATTTATGACATAATCAATGCTCGTGCCAAATTTCAAGTTTCTATTACATTGGGAAGTGAGAGAATTAGATTCCGTACGTAAAATTTGGACGCTAATTCTTTGGCACTTAGAATTGAATAATCGAGTTGGGACCGATTACCTTTTCCTATTTATGACGTAATCAATGCTCATGCCAAATTTCATGTTTCTACGACATAGAAAAGTGAGAGAATTAGATTCCGTACGTAAAATTTGGACGCTTATTCTTTGGCACTTAGAATTGAATAATCAAGTTGGGACCGAATACCTTTTCCTATTTATGAAATAATCAATGCTCATGCCAAATTTCATGTTTCTACGACATTGGAAAGTGAGTGAATTAGATTCCGTACGTCAAATTTGGACGCTTATTCTTTGGCACTTCGAATTGAATAGTCGAGTTGGGACCAATTAACTTTTCCTATTTTTAACATAATCAATGCTCGTGCCAAATTTCAAGTTTCTATGACATTGGGAAGTGAGAAAATTAGATTCCATACATAAAATTTGGACGCTAATTCTTTGGCACTTAGAATTGAATAATCGAGTTGGGACCGATTACCTTTTCCTATTTATGACATAATCAATGCTCATGCCAAATTTCATGTTTCTACGACATTGGAAAGTGAGAGAATTAGATTCCGTACGTCAAATTTGCACACTAATTCTTTGGCGCTTAGGATTGAATAATCGATTTGGGACCTATTAACTTTTCTTATTTATGACATAATCAATGCTCGTGCCAAATTTCAAGTTTCTATTACATTGGGAAGTGAGAGCATTAGATTCCGTATGTAAAATTTGGACGCTAATTCTTTGGCACTTAGAATTGAATAGTCGAGTTGGGACCAATTATCTTTTCCTATTTTTAACATAATCAATGCTCGTGCCAAATTTCAAGTTTCTATGACATTGGGAAGTGAAAGAATTAGATTCCGTATGTAAAATTTGGATGCTAATTCTGCTGCGCTTAGAATTGAATAATTGAGTTGCAACCCATTAACTTTTCTTATTTATGACATAATCAATGCTCGTGCCAAATTTCAAGTTTCTATGACATTGGGAAGGGAGAGAATTAGATTCCGTACGTAAAATTTGGACGCTAATTCTTTGGCACTTAGAATTGAATAGTCGAGTTGGGACCAATTAACTTTTCTTATTTTTAACATAATCAATGCTCGTGCCAAATTTCAAGTTTCTATGACATTGGGAAGTGAGAAAATTAGATTCCGTACGTAAAATTTGGACACTAATTCTTTTGCGCTTAGAATTGAATAATCGAGTTGGGACCAATTACCTTTTCTTATTTATGACGTAATCAATGCTCGTGCCAAATTTCAAGTTTCTATGACCTTGGGAAGTGAGAAAATTAGATTCCGTACGTAAAATTTGGACGCTAATTCTTTGGTGCTTAGAAATGAATAATCGAGTTGGGACCTATTAACTTTTCCTATTTATGACATAATCAATGCTCGTGCCAAATTTCAAGTTTCTATGACATTGGGAAGTGAGAAAATTAGATTCCGTACGTAAAATTTGGACGCTAATTCTTTGGCGCTTAGGATTGAATAATCGAGTTGTGACCCATTAACTTTTCCTATTTATGACATAATCAATGCTCGTGGCAAATTTCAAGTTTCTATTACATTGGGAAGTGAGAGAATTAGATTCCGTACGTAAAATTTGGACGCTAATTCTTTGGCATTTAGAATTGAATAGTCGAGTTGGGACCAATTAACTTTTCTTATTTTTAACATTATCAATGCTCGTGCCAAATTTCAAGTTTCTATGACATTGGGAAGTGAGAAAATTAGATTCCGTACGTCAAATTTGCACACTAATTCTTTGGCGCTTAGGATTGAATAATCGATTTGGGACCCATTAACTTTTCTTATTTATGACATAATCAATGCTCGTGCCAAATTTCAAGTTTCTATGACATTGGGAAGTGAGAGAATTAGATTCCGTACGTAAAATTTGGACGCTAATTCTTTGGCACTTAGAATTGAATAGTCGAGTTGGGACCAATTAACTTTTCCTATTTTTAACATAATCAATGCTCGTGCCAAATTTCAAGTTTCTATGACATTGGGAAGTGAGAGAATTAGATTCCGTACGTAAAATTTGGACGCTAATTCTGCGGCGCTTAGAATTAAATAATCGAGTTGGAACCGTTTACCTTTTTCTATTTATGACATAATCAATGCTCATGCCAAATTTCATGTTTCTACGACATTGGAAAGTGAGAGAATTAGATTCCGTACGTAAAATTTGGACGCTAAATCTTTTGCGCTTAAAATTGAATAATCAAGTTGGGACCCATTAACTTTTCCTAATTATGACATAATCAATGCTCGTGCCCAATTTCAAGTTTCTATGACATTGGGAAGTGGGAAAATTAGATTCCGTACGTAAAATTTGTAAAATTCATTCTTTGGCGCTTAGGATTGAATAATCGAGTTGGGACCCATTAACTTTTCCTATTTATGACATAATCAATGCTCGTGCCAAATTTCAAGTTTCTATTATATTGGGAAGTGAGAGAATTAGATTCCGTACGTAAAATTTGTAAAATTCATTCTTTGGCGCTTAGGATTGAATAATCGATTTGGGACCCATTAACTTTTCTTATTTATGACATAATCAATGCTCATGCCAAATTTCAAGTTTCTATTACATTGGGAAGTGAGAGAATTAGATTCCGTACATAAAATTTGGACGCTTATTCTTTGGCACTTCGAATTGAATAGTCGAGTTGGGACCAATTAACTTTTCCTATTTTTAACATAATCAATGCTCGTGCCAAATTTCAAGTTTCTATGACATTGGGAAGTGAGAAAATTAGATTCCGTACGTAAAATTTGGACACTAATTCTTTTGCGCTTAGAATTGAATAATCGAGTTGGGACCAATTACCTTTTCTTATTTATGACGTAATCAATGCTCGTGCCAAATTTCAAGTTTCTATGACCTTGGGAAGTGAGAAAATTAGATTCCGTACGTAAAATTTGGACGCTAATTCTTTGGTGCTTAGAAATGAATAATCGAGTTGGGACCTATTAACTTTTCCTATTTATGACATAATCAATGCTCGTGCCAAATTTCAAGTTTCTATGACATTGGGAAGTGAGAAAATTAGATTCCGTACGTAAAATTTGGACGCTAATTCTTTGGCGCTTAGGATTGAATAATCGAGTTGTGACCCATTAACTTTTCCTATTTATGACATAATCAATGCTCGTGGCAAATTTCAAGTTTCTATTACATTGGGAAGTGAGAGAATTAGATTCCGTACGTAAAATTTGGACGCTAATTCTTTGGCATTTAGAATTGAATAGTCGAGTTGGGACCAATTAACTTTTCTTATTTTTAACATTATCAATGCTCGTGCCAAATTTCAAGTTTCTATGACATTGGGAAGTGAGAAAATTAGATTCCGTACGTCAAATTTGCACACTAATTCTTTGGCGCTTAGGATTGAATAATCGATTTGGGACCCATTAACTTTTCTTATTTATGACATAATCAATGCTCGTGCCAAATTTCAAGTTTCTATGACATTGGGAAGTGAGAGAATTAGATTCCGTACGTAAAATTTGGACACTAATTCTTTGGCACTTAGAATTGAATAGTCGAGTTGGGACCAATTAACTTTTCCTATTTTTAACATAATCAATGCTCGTGCCAAATTTCAAGTTTCTATGACATTGGGAAGTGAGAGAATTAGATTCCGTACGTAAAATTTGGACGCTAATTCTGCGGCGCTTAGAATTAAATAATCGAGTTGGAACCGTTTACCTTTTTCTATTTATGACATAATCAATGCTCATGCCAAATTTCATGTTTCTACGACATTGGAAAGTGAGAGAATTAGATTCCGTACGTAAAATTTGGACGCTAAATCTTTTGCGCTTAGAATTGAATAATCAAGTTGGGACCCATTAACTTTTCCTATTTATGACATAATCAATGCTCGTGCCCAATTTCAAGTTTCTATGACATTGGGAAGTGAGAAAATTAGATTCCGTACGTAAAATTTGTAAAATTCATTCTTTGGCGCTTAGGATTGAATAATCGAGTTGGGACCCATTAACTTTTCCTATTTATGACATAATCAATGCTCGTGCCAAATTTCAAGTTTCTATTACATTGGGAAGTGAGAGAATTAGATTCCGTACGTAAAATTTGTAAAATTCATTCTTTGGCGCTTAGGATTGAATAATCGATTTGGGACCCATTAACTTTTCTTATTTATGACATAATCAATGCTCATGCCAAATTTCAAGTTTCTATGACATTGGGAAGTGAGAGAATTAGATTCCGTACGTAAAATTTGGACGCTAATTCTTTGGCACTTAGAATTGAATAGTCGAGTTGGGACCAATTAACTTTTCCTATTTTTAACATAATCAATGCTCGTGCCAAATTTCAAGTTTCTATGACATTGGGAAGTGAGAGAATTAGATTCCGTACGTAAAATTTGGACGCTAATTCTGCGGCGCTTAGAATTAAATAATCGAGTTGGAACCGTTTACCTTTTTCTATTTATGACATAATCAATGCTCATGCCAAATTTCATGTTTCTACGACATTGGAAAGTGAGAGAATTAGATTCCGTACGTAAAATTTGGACGCTAAATCTTTTGCGCTTAGAATTGAATAATCAAGTTGGGACCCATTAACTTTTCCTATTTATGACATAATCAATGCTCGTGCCCAATTTCAAGTTTCTATGACATTGGGAAGTGAGAAAATTAGATTCCGTACGTAAAATTTGTAAAATTCATTCTTTGGCGCTTAGGATTGAATAATCGAGTTGGGACCCATTAACTTTTCCTATTTATGACATAATCAATGCTCGTGCCAAATTTCAAGTTTCTATGACATTGGGAAGTGAGAAAATTAGATTCCGTACGTCAAATTTGCACACTAATTCTTTGGCGCTTAGGATTGAATAATCGATTTGGGACCCATTAACTTTTCTTATTTATGACATAATCAATGCTCATGCCAAATTTCAAGTTTCTATTACATTGGGAAGTGAGAGAATTAGATTCCGTACGTAAAATTTGGACGCTTATTCTTTGGCACTTCGAATTGAATAGTCGAGTTGGGACCAATTATCTTTTCCTATTTTTAACATAATCAATGCTCGTGCCAAATTTCAAGTTTCTATGACATTGGGAAGTGAGAAAATTAGATTTCATACATAAAAATTGGACGCTAATTCTTTGGCACTTAGAATTGAATAATCGAGTTGGGACCGATTACCTTTTCCTATTTATGACATAATCAATGCTCATGCCAAATTTCATGTTTCTACGACATTGGAAAGTGAGAGAATTAGATTCCGTACGTAAAATTTAGACGCTAATTCTTTTGCGCTTAGAATTGAATAATCAAGTTGGGACCCATTAACTTTTCTTATTTATGACATAATCAATGCTCGTGCCAAATTTCAAGTTTCTATGACATTGGGAAGTGAGAAAATTAGATTCCGTACGTAAAATTTGGACGCTAATTCTTTGGTGCTTAGAAATGAATAATCGAGTTGGGACCTGTTAACTTTTCCTATTTATGACATAATCAATGCTCGTGCCAAATTTCAAGTTTCTATGACATTGGGAAGTGAGAAAATTAGATTCCGTACGTAAAATTTGGACACTAATTCTTTGGCGCTTAGGATTGAATAATCGAGTTGGAACCCATTAACTTTTCCTATTTATGACATAATCAATGCTCGTGGCAAATTTCAAGTTTCTATTACATTGGGAAGTGAGAGAATTAGATTCCGTACGTAAAATTTGGACGCTAATTCTTTGGCACTTAGAATTGAATAGTCGAGTTGGGACCAATTAACTTTTCTTATTTTTAACATAATCAATGCTCGTGCCAAATTTCAAGTTTCTATGACATTGGGAAGTGAGAAAATTAGATTCCGTACGTCAAATTTGGAAACTAATTCTTTGGCGCTTAGGATTGAATAATCGATTTGGGACCCATTAACTTTTCTTATTTATGACATAATCAATGCTCGTGCCAAATTTCAAGTTTCTATTACATTGGGAAGTGAGAGAATTAGATTCCGTACGTAAAATTTGGACGCTAATTCTTTGGCACTTAGAATTGAATAATCGAGTTGGGACCGATTACCTTTTCCTATTTATGACGTAATCAATGCTCATGCCAAATTTCATGTTTCTACGACATAGAAAAGTGAGAGAATTAGATTCCGTACGTAAAATTTGGACGCTTATTCTTTGGCACTTAGAATTGAATAATCAAGTTGGGACCGAATACCTTTTCCTATTTATGAAATAATCAATGCTCATGCCAAATTTCATGTTTCTACGACATTGGAAAGTGAGTGAATTAGATTCCGTACGTCAAATTTGGACGCTTATTCTTTGGCACTTCGAATTGAATAGTCGAGTTGGGACCAATTAACTTTTCCTATTTTTAACATAATCAATGCTCGTGCCAAATTTCAAGTTTCTATGACATTGGGAAGTGAGAAAATTAGATTCCATACATAAAATTTGGACGCTAATTCTTTGGCACTTAGAATTGAATAATCGAGTTGGGACCGATTACCTTTTCCTATTTATGACATAATCAATGCTCATGCCAAATTTCATGTTTCTACGACATTGGAAAGTGAGAGAATTAGATTCCGTACGTCAAATTTGCACACTAATTCTTTGGCGCTTAGGATTGAATAATCGATTTGGGACCTATTAACTTTTCTTATTTATGACATAATCAATGCTCGTGCCAAATTTCAAGTTTCTATTACATTGGGAAGTGAGAGCATTAGATTCCGTATGTAAAATTTGGACGCTAATTCTTTGGCACTTAGAATTGAATAGTCGAGTTGGGACCAATTATCTTTTCCTATTTTTAACATAATCAATGCTCGTGCCAAATTTCAAGTTTCTATGACATTGGGAAGTGAAAGAATTAGATTCCGTATGTAAAATTTGGATGCTAATTCTGCTGCGCTTAGAATTGAATAATTGAGTTGCAACCCATTAACTTTTCTTATTTATGACATAATCAATGCTCGTGCCAAATTTCAAGTTTCTATGACATTGGGAAGGGAGAGAATTAGATTCCGTACGTAAAATTTGGACGCTAATTCTTTGGCACTTAGAATTGAATAGTCGAGTTGGGACCAATTAACTTTTCTTATTTTTAACATAATCAATGCTCGTGCCAAATTTCAAGTTTCTATGACATTGGGAAGTGAGAAAATTAGATTCCGTACGTAAAATTTGGACACTAATCTTTTGCGCTTAGAATTGAATAATCGAGTTGGGACCAATTACCTTTTCTTATTTATGACGTAATCAATGCTCGTGCCAAATTTCAAGTTTCTATGACCTTGGGAAGTGAGAAAATTAGATTCCGTACGTAAAATTTGGACGCTAATTCTTTGGTGCTTAGAAATGAATAATCGAGTTGGGACCTATTACCTTTTCCTATTTATGACATAATCAATGCTCATGCCAAATTTCATGTTTCTACGACATTGGAAAGTGAGAGAATTAGATTCCGTACGTAAAATTTAGACGCTAATTCTTTTGCGCTTAGAATTGAATAATCAAGTTGGGACCCATTAACTTTTCTTATTTATGACATAATCAATGCTCGTGCCAAATTTCAAGTTTTTATGACATTGGGAAGTGAGAAAATTAGATTCCGTACGTAAAATTTGGACGCTAATTCTTTGGTGCTTAGAAATGAATAATCGAGTTGGGACCTGTTAACTTTTCCTATTTATGACATAATCAATGCTCGTGCCAAATTTCAAGTTTCTATGACATTGGGAAGTGAGAAAATTAGATTCCGTACGTAAAATTTGGACACTAATTCTTTGGCGCTTAGGATTGAATAATCGAGTTGGAACCCATTAACTTTTCCTATTTATGACATAATCAATGCTCGTGGCAAATTTCAAGTTTCTATTACATTGGGAAGTGAGAGAATTAGATTCCGTACGTAAAATTTGGACGCTAATTCTTTGGCACTTAGAATTGAATAGTCGAGTTGGGACCAATTAACTTTTCTTATTTTTAACATAATCAATGCTCGTGCCAAATTTCAAGTTTCTATGACATTGGGAAGTGAGAAAATTAGATTCCGTACGTCAAATTTAGAAACTAATTCTTTGGCGCTTAGGATTGAATAATCGATTTGGGACCCATTAACTTTTCTTATTTATGACATAATCAATGCTCGTGCCAAATTTCAAGTTTCTATTACATTGGGAAGTGAGAGAATTAGATTCCGTACGTAAAATTTGGACGCTAATTCTTTGGCACTTAGAATTGAATAATCGAGTTGGGACCGATTACCTTTTCCTATTTATGACGTAATCAATGCTCATGCCAAATTTCATGTTTCTACGACATAGAAAAGTGAGAGAATTAGATTCCGTACGTAAAATTTGGACGCTTATTCTTTGGCACTTAGAATTGAATAATCAAGTTGGGACCGAATACCTTTTCCTATTTATGAAATAATCAATGCTCATGCCAAATTTCATGTTTCTACGACATTGGAAAGTGAGTGAATTAGATTCCGTACGTCAAATTTGGACGCTTATTCTTTGGCACTTCGAATTGAATAGTCGAGTTGGGACCAATTAACTTTTCCTATTTTTAACATAATCAATGCTCGTGCCAAATTTCAAGTTTCTATGACATTGGGAAGTGAGAAAATTAGATTCCATACATAAAATTTGGACGCTAATTCTTTGGCACTTAGAATTGAATAATCGAGTTGGGACCGATTACCTTTTCCTATTTATGACATAATCAATGCTCATGCCAAATTTCATGTTTCTACGACATTGGAAAGTGAGAGAATTAGATTCCGTACGTCAAATTTGCACACTAATTCTTTGGCGCTTAGGATTGAATAATCGATTTGGGACCTATTAACTTTTCTTATTTATGACATAATCAATGCTCGTGCCAAATTTCAAGTTTCTATTACATTGGGAAGTGAGAGCATTAGATTCCGTATGTAAAATTTGGACGCCAATTCTTTGGCACTTAGAATTGAATAGTCGAGTTGGGACCAATTATCTTTTCCTATTTTTAACATAATCAATGCTCGTGCCAAATTTCAAGTTTCTATGACATTGGGAAGTGAAAGAATTAGATTCCGTATGTAAAATTTGGATGCTAATTCTGCTGCGCTTAGAATTGAATAATTGAGTTGCAACCCATTAACTTTTCTTATTTATGACATAATCAATGCTCGTGCCAAATTTCAAGTTTCTATGACATTGGGAAGGGAGAGAATTAGATTCCGTACGTAAAATTTGGACGCTAATTCTTTGGCACTTAGAATTGAATAGTCGAGTTGGGACCAATTAACTTTTCTTATTTTTAACATAATCAATGCTCGTGCCAAATTTCAAGTTTCTATGACATTGGGAAGTGAGAAAATTAGATTCCGTACGTAAAATTTGGACACTAATTCTTTTGCGCTTAGAATTGAATAATCGAGTTGGGACCAATTACCTTTTCTTATTTATGACGTAATCAATGCTCGTGCCAAATTTCAAGTTTCTATGACCTTGGGAAGTGAGAAAATTAGATTCCGTACGTAAAATTTGGACGCTAATTCTTTGGTGCTTAGAAATGAATAATCGAGTTGGGACCTATTAACTTTTCCTATTTATGACATAATCAATGCTCGTGCCAAATTTCAAGTTTCTATGACATTGGGAAGTGAGAAAATTAGATTCCGTATGTAAAATTTGGACGCTAATTCTTTGGCGCTTAGGATTGAATAATCGAGTTGTGACCCATTAACTTTTCCTATTTATGACATAATCAATGCTCGTGGCAAATTTCAAGTTTCTATTACATTGGGAAGTGAGAGAATTAGATTCCGTACGTAAAATTTGGACGCTAATTCTTTGGCATTTAGAATTGAATAGTCGAGTTGGGACCAATTAACTTTTCTTATTTTTAACATTATCAATGCTCGTGCCAAATTTCAAGTTTCTATGACATTGGGAAGTGAGAAAATTAGATTCCGTACGTCAAATTTGCACACTAATTCTTTGGCGCTTAGGATTGAATAATCGATTTGGGACCCATTAACTTTTCTTATTTATGACATAATCAATGCTCGTGCCAAATTTCAAGTTTCTATGACATTGGGAAGTGAGAGAATTAGATTCCGTACGTAAAATTTGGACGCTAATTCTTTGGCACTTAGAATTGAATAGTGGAGTTGGGACCAATTAACTTTTCCTATTTTTAACATAATCAATGCTCGTGCCAAATTTCAAGTTTATATGACATTGGGAAGTGAGAGAATTAGATTCCGTACGTAAAATTTGGACGCTAATTCTGCGGCACTTAGAATTAAATAATCGAGTTGGAACCGTTTACCTTTTTCTATTTATGACATAATCAATGCTCATGCCAAATTTCATGTTTCTACGACATTGGAAAGTGAGAGAATTAGATTCCGTACGTAAAATTTGGACGCTAAATCTTTTGCGCTTAGAATTGAATAATCAAGTTGGGACCCATTAACTTTTCCTATTTATGACATAATCAATGCTCGTGCCCAATTTCAAGTTTCTATGACATTGGGAAGTGAGAAAATTAGATTCCGTACGTAAAATTTGTAAAATTCATTCTTTGGCGCTTAGGATTGAATAATCGAGTTGGGACCCATTAACTTTTCCTATTTATGACATAATCAATGCTCGTGCCAAATTTCAAGTTTCTATTACATTGGGAAGTGAGAGAATTAGATTCCGTACGTAAAATTTGTAAAATTCATTCTTTGGCGCTTAGGATTGAATAATCGATTTGGGACCCATTAACTTTTCTTATTTATGACATAATCAATGCTCATGCCAAATTTCAAGTTTCTATTACATTGGGAAGTGAGAGAATTAGATTCCGTACGTAAAATTTGGACGCTTATTCTTTGGCACTTCGAATTGAATAGTCGAGTTGGGACCAATTAACTTTTCCTATTTTTAACATAATCAATGCTCGTGCCAAATTTCAAGTTTCTATGACATTGGGAAGTGAGAAAATTAGATTCCGTACGTAAAATTTGGACACTAATTCTTTTGCGCTTAGAATTGAATAATCGAGTTGGGACCAATTACCTTTTCTTATTTATGACGTAATCAATGCTCGTGCCAAATTTCAAGTTTCTATGACCTTGGGAAGTGAGAAAATTAGATTCCGTACGTAAAATTTGGACGCTAATTCTTTGGTGCTTAGAAATGAATAATCGAGTTGGGACCTATTAACTTTTCCTATTTATGACATAATCAATGCTCGTGCCAAATTTCAAGTTTCTATGACATTGGGAAGTGAGAAAATTAGATTCCGTACGTAAAATTTGGACGCTAATTCTTTGGCGCTTAGGATTGAATAATCGAGTTGTGACCCATTAACTTTTCCTATTTATGACATAATCAATGCTCGTGGCAAATTTCAAGTTTCTATTACATTGGGAAGTGAGAGAATTAGATTCCGTACGTAAAATTTGGACGCTAATTCTTTGGCATTTAGAATTGAATAGTCGAGTTGGGACCAATTAACTTTTCTTATTTTTAACATTATCAATGCTCGTGCCAAATTTCAAGTTTCTATGACATTGGGAAGTGAGAAAATTAGATTCCGTACGTCAAATTTGCACACTAATTCTTTGGCGCTTAGGATTGAATAGTCGAGTTGGGACCAATTAACTTTTCCTATTTTTAACATAATCAATGCTCGTGCCAAATTTCAAGTTTCTATGACATTGGGAAGTGAGAGAATTAGATTCCGTACGTAAAATTTGGACGCTAATTCTGCGGCGCTTAGAATTAAATAATCGAGTTGGAACCGTTTACCTTTTTCTATTTATGACATAATCAATGCTCATGCCAAATTTCATGTTTCTACGACATTGGAAAGTGAGAGAATTAGATTCCGTACGTAAAATTTGGACGCTAAATCTTTTGCGCTTAGAATTGAATAATCAAGTTGGGACCCATTAACTTTTCCTATTTATGACATAATCAATGCTCGTGCCCAATTTCAAGTTTCTATGACATTGGGAAGTGAGAAAATTAGATTCCGTACGTAAAATTTGTAAAATTCATTCTTTGGCGCTTAGGATTGAATAATCGAGTTGGGACCCATTAACTTTTCCTATTTATGACATAATCAATGCTCGTGCCAAATTTCAAGTTTCTATTACATTGGGAAGTGAGAGAATTAGATTCCGTACGTAAAATTTGTAAAATTCATTCTTTGGCGCTTAGGATTGAATAATCGATTTGGGACCCATTAACTTTTCTTATTTATGACATAATCAATGCTCATGCCAAATTTCAAGTTTCTATGACATTGGGAAGTGAGAGAATTAGATTCCGTACGTAAAATTTGGACGCTAATTCTGCGGCGCTTAGAATTAAATAATCGAGTTGGAACCGTTTACCTTTTTCTATTTATGACATAATCAATGCTCATGCCAAATTTCATGTTTCTACGACATTGGAAAGTGAGAGAATTAGATTCCGTACGTAAAATTTGGACGCTAAATCTTTTGCGCTTAGAATTGAATAATCAAGTTGGGACCCATTAACTTTTCCTATTTATGACATAATCAATGCTCGTGCCCAATTTCAAGTTTCTATGACATTGGGAAGTGAGAAAATTAGATTCCGTACGTAAAATTTGTAAAATTCATTCTTTGGCGCTTAGGATTGAATAATCGAGTTGGGACCCATTAACTTTTCCTATTTATGACATAATCAATGCTCGTGCCAAATTTCAAGTTTCTATGACATTGGGAAGTGAGAAAATTAGATTCCGTACGTCAAATTTGCACACTAATTCTTTGGCGCTTAGGATTGAATAATCGATTTGGGACCCATTAACTTTTCTTATTTATGACATAATCAATGCTCATGCCAAATTTCAAGTTTCTATTACATTGGGAAGTGAGAGAATTAGATTCCGTACGTAAAATTTGGACGCTTATTCTTTGGCACTTCGAATTGAATAGTCGAGTTGGGACCAATTATCTTTTCCTATTTTTAACATAATCAATGCTCGTGCCAAATTTCAAGTTTCTATGACATTGGGAAGTGAGAAAATTAGATTTCATACATAAAAATTGGACGCTAATTCTTTGGCACTTAGAATTGAATAATCGAGTTGGGACCGATTACCTTTTCCTATTTATGACATAATCAATGCTCATGCCAAATTTCATGTTTCTACGACATTGGAAAGTGAGAGAATTAGATTCCGTACGTAAAATTTAGACGCTAATTCTTTTGCGCTTAGAATTGAATAATCAAGTTGGGACCCATTAACTTTTCTTATTTATGACATAATCAATGCTCGTGCCAAATTTCAAGTTTCTATGACATTGGGAAGTGAGAAAATTAGATTCCGTACGTAAAATTTGGACGCTAATTCTTTGGTGCTTAGAAATGAATAATCGAGTTGGGACCTGTTAACTTTTCCTATTTATGACATAATCAATGCTCGTGCCAAATTTCAAGTTTCTATGACATTGGGAAGTGAGAAAATTAGATTCCGTACGTAAAATTTGGACGCTAATTCTTTGGTGCTTAGAAATGAATAATCGAGTTGGGACCTGTTAACTTTTCCTATTTATGACATAATCAATGCTCATGCCAAATTTCATGTTTCTACGACATTGGAAAGTGAGAGAATTAGATTCCGTACGTAAAATTTGGACGCTAATTCTTTGGCACTTAGAATTGAATAGTCGAGTTGGGACCAATTAACTTTTCTTATTTTTAACATAATCAATGCTCGTGCCAAATTTCAAGTTTCTATGACATTGGGAAGTGAGAAAATTAGATTCCGTACGTCAAATTTGGAAACTAATTCTTTGGCGCTTAGGATTGAATAATCGATTTGGGACCCATTAACTTTTCTTATTTATGACATAATCAATGCTCGTGCCAAATTTCAAGTTTCTATTACATTGGGAAGTGAGAGAATTAGATTCCGTACGTAAAATTTGGACGCTAATTCTTTGGCACTTAGAATTGAATAATCGAGTTGGGACCGATTACCTTTTCCTATTTATGACGTAATCAATGCTCATGCCAAATTTCATGTTTCTACGACATAGAAAAGTGAGAGAATTAGATTCCGTACGTAAAATTTGGACGCTTATTCTTTGGCACTTAGAATTGAATAATCAAGTTGGGACCGAATACCTTTTCCTATTTATGAAATAATCAATGCTCATGCCAAATTTCATGTTTCTACGACATTGGAAAGTGAGAGAATTAGATTCCGTACGTCAAATTTGGACGCTTATTCTTTGGCACTTCGAATTGAATAGTCGAGTTGGGATCAATTAACTTTTCCTATTTTTAACATAATCAATGCTCGTGCCAAATTTCAAGTTTCTATGACATTGGGAAGTGAGAGAACTGGATTCGGAACGTAAAATTTGGACGCTAATTCTTTTGCGCTTAGAATTGAATAATCGAGTTGGGACCGATTACCTTTTCCTATTTATGACATAATCAATGCTCGTGCCCAATTTCAAGTTTCTATGACATTGCGAAGTGAGAAAATTAGATTCCGTACGTAAAATTTGTAAAATTCATTCTTTGGCGCTTAGGATTGAATAATCGAGTTGGGACCCATTAACTTTTCCTATTTATGACATAATCAATGCTCGTGGCAAATTTCAAGTTTCTATTACATTGGGAAGTGAGAGAATTAGATTCCGTACGTAAAATTTGGACGCTAATTCTTTGGCACTTAGAATTGAATAGTCGAGTTGGGACCAATTAACTTTTCTTATTTTTAACATAATCAATGCTCGTGCCAAATTTCAAGTTTCTATGACATTGGGAAGTGAGAGAATTAGATTCCGTACGTAAAATTTGGACGCTAATTCTGCGGCGCTTAGAATTAAATAATCGAGTTGGAACCGTTTACCTTTTTCTATTTATGACATAATCAATGCTCATGCCAAATTTTATGTTTCTACGACATTGGAAAGTGAGAGAATTAGATTCCGTACGTAAAATTTGGACGCTAAATCTTTTGCGCTTAGAATTGAATAATCAAGTTGGGACCCATTAACTTTTCCTATTTATGACATAATCAATGCTCGTGCCCAATTTCAAGTTTCTATGACATTGGGAAGTGAGAAAATTAGATTCCGTACGTAAAATTTGTAAAATTCATTCTTTGGCGCTTAGGATTGAATAATCGAGTTGGGACCCATTAACTTTTCCTATTTATGACATAATCAATGCTCGTCCCAAATTTCAAGTTTCTATGACATTGGGAAGTGAGAAAATTAGATTCCGTACGTCAAATTTGCACACTAATTCTTTGGCGCTTAGGATTGAATAATCGATTTGGGACCCATTAACTTTTCTTATTTATGACATAATCAATGCTCATGCCAAATTTCAAGTTTCTATTACATTGGGAAGTGAGAGAATTAGATTCCGTACGTAAAATTTGGACGCTTATTCTTTGGCACTTCGAATTGAATAGTCGAGTTGGGACCAATTATCTTTTCCTATTTTTAACATAATCAATGCTCGTGCCAAATTTCAAGTTTCTATGACATTGGGAAGTGAGAAAATTAGATTTCATACATAAAAATTGGACGCTAATTCTTTGGCACTTAGAATTGAATAATCGAGTTGGGACCGATTACCTTTTCCTATTTATGACATAATCAATGCTCATGCCAAATTTCATGTTTCTACGACATTGGAAAGTGAGAGAATTAGATTCCGTACGTAAAATTTAGACGCTAATTCTTTTGCGCTTAGAATTGAATAATCAAGTTGGGACCCATTAACTTTTCTTATTTATGACATAATCAATGCTCGTGCCAAATTTCAAGTTTCTATGACATTGGGAAGTGAGAAAATTAGATTCCGTACGTAAAATTTGGACGCTAATTCTTTGGTGCTTAGAAATGAATAATCGAGTTGGGACCTGTTAACTTTTCCTATTTATGACATAATCAATGCTCGTGCCAAATTTCAAGTTTCTATGACATTGGGAAGTGAGAAAATTAGATTCCGTACGTAAAATTTGGACGCTAATTCTTTGGTGCTTAGAAATGAATAATCGAGTTGGGACCTGTTAACTTTTCCTATTTATGACATAATCAATGCTCATGCCAAATTTCATGTTTCTACGACATTGGAAAGTGAGAGAATTAGATTCCGTACGTAAAATTTGGACGCTAATTCTTTGGCACTTAGAATTGAATAGTCGAGTTGGGACCAATTAACTTTTCTTATTTTTAACATAATCAATGCTCGTGCCAAATTTCAAGTTTCTATGACATTGGGAAGTGAGAAAATTAGATTCCGTACGTCAAATTTGGAAACTAATTCTTTGGCGCTTAGGATTGAATAATCGATTTGGGACCCATTAACTTTTCTTATTTATGACATAATCAATGCTCGTGCCAAATTTCAAGTTTCTATTACATTGGGAAGTGAGAGAATTAGATTCCGTACGTAAAATTTGGACGCTAATTCTTTGGCACTTAGAATTGAATAATCGAGTTGGGACCGATTACCTTTTCCTATTTATGACGTAATCAATGCTCATGCCAAATTTCATGTTTCTACGACATAGAAAAGTGAGAGAATTAGATTCCGTACGTAAAATTTGGACGCTTATTCTTTGGCACTTAGAATTGAATAATCAAGTTGGGACCGAATACCTTTTCCTATTTATGAAATAATCAATGCTCATGCCAAATTTCATGTTTCTACGACATTGGAAAGTGAGAGAATTAGATTCCGTACGTCAAATTTGGACGCTTATTCTTTGGCACTTCGAATTGAATAGTCGAGTTGGGACCAATTAACTTTTCCTATTTTTAACATAATCAATGCTCGTGCCAAATTTCAAGTTTCTATGACATTGGGAAGTGAGAGAACTGGATTCGGAACGTAAAATTTGGACGCTAATTCTTTTGCGCTTAGAATTGAATAATCGAGTTGGGACCGATTACCTTTTCCTATTTATGACATAATCAATGCTCGTGCCCAATTTCAAGTTTCTATGACATTGCGAAGTGAGAAAATTAGATTCCGTACGTAAAATTTGTAAAATTCATTCTTTGGCGCTTAGGATTGAATAATCGAGTTGGGACCCATTAACTTTTCCTATTTATGACATAATCAATGCTCGTGGCAAATTTCAAGTTTCTATTACATTGGGAAGTGAGAGAATTAGATTCCGTACGTAAAATTTGGACGCTAATTCTTTGGCACTTAGAATTGAATAGTCGAGTTGGGACCAATTAACTTTTCTTATTTTTAACATAATCAATGCTCGTGCCAAATTTCAAGTTTCTATGACATTGGGAAGTGAGAGAATTAGATTCCGTACGTAAAATTTGGACGCTAATTCTGCGGCGCTTAGAATTAAATAATCGAGTTGGAACCGTTTACCTTTTTCTATTTATGACATAATCAATGCTCATGCCAAATTTTATGTTTCTACGACATTGGAAAGTGAGAGAATTAGATTCCGTACGTAAAATTTGGACGCTAAATCTTTTGCGCTTAGAATTGAATAATCAAGTTGGGACCCATTAACTTTTCCTATTTATGACATAATCAATGCTCGTGCCCAATTTCAAGTTTCTATGACATTGGGAAGTGAGAAAATTAGATTCCGTACGTAAAATTTGTAAAATTCATTCTTTGGCGCTTAGGATTGAATAATCGAGTTGGGACCCATTAACTTTTCCTATTTATGACATAATCAATGCTCGTGCCAAATTTCAAGTTTCTATGACATTGGGAAGTGAGAAAATTAGATTCCGTACGTCAAATTTGCACACTAATTCTTTGGCGCTTAGGATTGAATAATCGATTTGGGACCCATTAACTTTTCTTATTTATGACATAATCAATGCTCATGCCAAATTTCAAGTTTCTATTACATTGGGAAGTGAGAGAATTAGATTCCGTACGTAAAATTTGGACGCTTATTCTTTGGCACTTCGAATTGAATAGTCGAGTTGGGACCAATTATCTTTTCCTATTTTTAACATAATCAATGCTCGTGCCAAATTTCAAGTTTCTATGACATTGGGAAGTGAGAAAATTAGATTTCATACATAAAAATTGGACGCTAATTCTTTGGCACTTAGAATTGAATAATCGAGTTGGGACCGATTACCTTTTCCTATTTATGACATAATCAATGCTCATGCCAAATTTCATGTTTCTACGACATTGGAAAGTGAGAGAATTAGATTCCGTACGTAAAATTTAGACGCTAATTCTTTTGCGCTTAGAATTGAATAATCAAGTTGGGACCCATTAACTTTTCTTATTTATGACATAATCAATGCTCGTGCCAAATTTCAAGTTTCTATGACATTGGGAAGTGAGAAAATTAGATTCCGTACGTAAAATTTGGACGCTAATTCTTTGGTGCTTAGAAATGAATAATCGAGTTGCGACCTGTTAACTTTTCCTATTTATGACATAATCAATGCTCGTGCCAAATTTCAAGTTTCTATGACATTGGGAAGTGAGAAAATTAGATTCCGTACGTAAAATTTGGACGCTAATTCTTTGGTGCTTAGAAATGAATAATCGAGTTGGGACCTGTTAACTTTTCCTATTTATGACATAATCAATGCTCATGCCAAATTTCATGTTTCTACGACATTGGAAAGTGAGAGAATTAGATTCCGTACGTAAAATTTGGACGCTAATTCTTTGGCACTTAGAATTGAATAGTCGAGTTGGGACCAATTAACTTTTCTTATTTTTAACATAATCAATGCTCGTGCCAAATTTCAAGTTTCTATGACATTGGGAAGTGAGAAAATTAGATTCCGTACGTCAAATTTGGAAACTAATTCTTTGGCGCTTAGGATTGAATAATCGATTTGGGACCCATTAACTTTTCTTATTTATGACATAATCAATGCTCGTGCCAAATTTCAAGTTTCTATTACATTGGGAAGTGAGAGAATTAGATTCCGTTCGTAAAATTTGGACGCTAATTCTTTGGCACTTAGAATTGAATAATCGAGTTGGGACCGATTACCTTTTCCTATTTATGACGTAATCAATGCTCATGCCAAATTTCATGTTTCTACGACATAGAAAAGTGAGAGAATTAGATTCCGTACGTAAAATTTGGACGCTTATTCTTTGGCACTTAGAATTGAATAATCAAGTTGGGACCGAATACCTTTTCCTATTTATGAAATAATCAATGCTCATGCCAAATTTCATGTTTCTACGACATTGGAAAGTGAGAGAATTAGATTCCGTACGTCAAATTTGGACGCTTATTCTTTGGCACTTCGAATTGAATAGTCGAGTTGGGACCAATTACTTTTCCTATTTTTAACATAATCAATGCTCGTGCCAAATTTCAAGTTTCTATGACATTGGGAAGTGAGAGAACTGGATTCGGAACGTAAAATTTGGACGCTAATTCTTTTGCGCTTAGAATTGAATAATCGAGTTGGGACCGATTACCTTTTCCTATTTATGACATAATCAATGCTCGTGCCCAATTTCAAGTTTCTATGACATTGCGAAGTGAGAAAATTAGATTCCGTACGTAAAATTTGTAAAATTCATTCTTTGGCGCTTAGGATTGAATAATCGAGTTGGGACCCATTAACTTTTCCTATTTATGACATAATCAATGCTCGTGGCAAATTTCAAGTTTCTATTACATTGGGAAGTGAGAGAATTAGATTCCGTACGTAAAATTTGGACGCTAATTCTTTGGCACTTAGAATTGAATAGTCGAGTTGGGACCAATTAACTTTTCTTATTTTTAACATAATCAATGCTCGTGCCAAATTTCAAGTTTCTATGACATTGGGAAGTGAGAGAATTAGATTCCGTACGTAAAATTTGGACGCTAATTCTGCGGCGCTTAGAATTAAATAATCGAGTTGGAACCGTTTACCTTTTTCTATTTATGACATAATCAATGCTCATGCCAAATTTTATGTTTCTACGACATTGGAAAGTGAGAGAATTAGATTCCGTACGTAAAATTTGGACGCTAAATCTTTTGCGCTTAGAATTGAATAATCAAGTTGGGACCCATTAACTTTTCCTATTTATGACATAATCAATGCTCGTGCCCAATTTCAAGTTTCTATGACATTGGGAAGTGAGAAAATTAGATTCCGTACGTAAAATTTGTAAAATTCATTCTTTGGCGCTTAGGATTGAATAATCGAGTTGGGACCCATTAACTTTTCCTATTTATGACATAATCAATGCTCGTGCCAAATTTCAAGTTTCTATGACATTGGGAAGTGAGAAAATTAGATTCCGTACGTCAAATTTGCACACTAATTCTTTGGCGCTTAGGATTGAATAATCGATTTGGGACCCATTAACTTTTCTTATTTATGACATAATCAATGCTCATGCCAAATTTCAAGTTTCTATTACATTGGGAAGTGAGAGAATTAGATTCCGTACGTAAAATTTGGACGCTTATTCTTT
Organism: Eleutherodactylus coqui; assembly: GCF_035609145.1. NCBI lineage: Eukaryota > Metazoa > Chordata > Amphibia > Anura > Eleutherodactylidae > Eleutherodactylus > Eleutherodactylus coqui. The sequence continues at coordinate 153,126,473 of NC_089840.1, forward strand.
GGCACTTCGAATTGAATAGTCGAGTTGGGACCAATTATCTTTTCCTATTTTTAACATAATCAATGCTCGTGCCAAATTTCAAGTTTCTATGACATTGGGAAGTGAGAAAATTAGATTTCATACATAAAAATTGGACGCTAATTCTTTGGCACTTAGAATTGAATAATCGAGTTGGGACCGATTACCTTTTCCTATTTATGACATAATCAATGCTCATGCCAAATTTCATGTTTCTACGACATTGGAAAGTGAGAGAATTAGATTCCGTACGTAAAATTTAGACGCTAATTCTTTTGCGCTTAGAATTGAATAATCAAGTTGGGACCCATTAACTTTTCTTATTTATGACATAATCAATGCTCGTGCCAAATTTCAAGTTTCTATGACATTGGGAAGTGAGAAAATTAGATTCCGTACGTAAAATTTGGACGCTAATTCTTTGGTGCTTAGAAATGAATAATCGAGTTGGGACCTGTTAACTTTTCCTATTTATGACATAATCAATGCTCGTGCCAAATTTCAAGTTTCTATGACATTGGGAAGTGAGAAAATTAGATTCCGTACGTAAAATTTGGACGCTAATTCTTTGGTGCTTAGAAATGAATAATCGAGTTGGGACCTGTTAACTTTTCCTATTTATGACATAATCAATGCTCATGCCAAATTTCATGTTTCTACGACATTGGAAAGTGAGAGAATTAGATTCCGTACGTAAAATTTGGACGCTAATTCTTTGGCACTTAGAATTGAATAGTCGAGTTGGGACCAATTAACTTTTCTTATTTTTAACATAATCAATGCTCGTGCCAAATTTCAAGTTTCTATGACATTGGGAAGTGAGAAAATTAGATTCCGTACGTCAAATTTGGAAACTAATTCTTTGGCGCTTAGGATTGAATAATCGATTTGGGACCCATTAACTTTTCTTATTTATGACATAATCAATGCTCGTGCCAAATTTCAAGTTTCTATTACATTGGGAAGTGAGAGAATTAGATTCCGTTCGTAAAATTTGGACGCTAATTCTTTGGCACTTAGAATTGAATAATCGAGTTGGGACCGATTACCTTTTCCTATTTATGACGTAATCAATGCTCATGCCAAATTTCATGTTTCTACGACATAGAAAAGTGAGAGAATTAGATTCCGTACGTAAAATTTGGACGCTTATTCTTTGGCACTTAGAATTGAATAATCAAGTTGGGACCGAATACCTTTTCCTATTTATGAAATAATCAATGCTCATGCCAAATTTCATGTTTCTACGACATTGGAAAGTGAGAGAATTAGATTCCGTACGTCAAATTTGGACGCTTATTCTTTGGCACTTCGAATTGAATAGTCGAGTTGGGACCAATTAACTTTTCCTATTTTTAACATAATCAATGCTCGTGCCAAATTTCAAGTTTCTATGACATTGGGAAGTGAGAGAACTGGATTCGGAACGTAAAATTTGGACGCTAATTCTTTTGCGCTTAGAATTGAATAATCGAGTTGGGACCGATTACCTTTTCCTATTTATGACATAATCAATGCTCGTGCCCAATTTCAAGTTTCTATGACATTGCGAAGTGAGAAAATTAGATTCCGTACGTAAAATTTGTAAAATTCATTCTTTGGCGCTTAGGATTGAATAATCGAGTTGGGACCCATTAACTTTTCCTATTTATGACATAATCAATGCTCGTGGCAAATTTCAAGTTTCTATTACATTGGGAAGTGAGAGAATTAGATTCCGTACGTAAAATTTGGACGCTAATTCTTTGGCACTTAGTATTGAATAGTCGAGTTGGGACCAATTAACTTTTCTTATTTTTAACATAATCAATGCTCGTGCCAAATTTCAAGTTTCTATGACATTGGGAAGTGAGAAAATTAGATTCCGTACGTAAAATTTGGACGCTAATTCTTTGGCACTTAGAATTGAATAATCGAGTTGGGACCGATTACCTTTTCCTATTTATGACATAATCAATGCTCATGCCAAATTTCATGTTTCTACGACATAGAAAAGTGAGAGAATTAGATTCCGTACGTAAAATTTGGACGCTAATTCTGCTGCGCTTAGAATTGAATAATCGAGTTGGAACCGTTTACCTTTTTCTATTTATGACATAATCAATGCTCATGCCAAATTTCATGTTTCACCGACATTGGAAAGTATGAGAATTAGATTCCGTATGTAAAATTTGGATGCTAATTCTGCTGCGCTTAGAATTGAATAATTGAGTTGCAACCCATTAACTTTTCTTATTTATGACATAATCAATGCTCGTGCCAAATTTCAAGTTTCTATGACATTGGGAAGGGAGAGAATTAGATTCCGTACGTAAAATTTGGACGCTAATTCTTTGGCACTTAGAATTGAATAGTCGAGTTGGGACCAATTAACTTTTCTTATTTTTAACATAATCAATGCTCGTGCCAAATTTCAAGTTTCTATGACATTGGGAAGTGAGAAAATTAGATTCCGTACGTCAAATTTGGACGCTAATTCTTTGGTGCTTAGAAATGAATAATCGAGTTGGGACCTATTAACTTTTCCTATTTATGACATAATCAATGCTCGTGCCAAATTTCAAGTTTCTATGACATTGGGAAGTGAGAAAATTAGATTCCGTACGTAAAATTTGGACGCTAATTCTTTGGCGCTTAGGATTGAATAATCGAGTTGTGACCCATTAACTTTTCCTATTTATGACATAATCAATGCTCGTGGCAAATTTCAAGTTTCTATTACATTGGAAAGTGAGAGAATTAGATTCCGTACGTAAAATTTGGACGCTAATTCTTTGGCATTTAGAATTGAATAGTCGAGTTGGGACCAATTAACTTTTCTTATTTTTAACATTATCAATGCTCGTGCCAAATTTCAAGTTTCTATGACATTGGGAAGTGAGAAAATTAGATTCCGTACGTCAAATTTGCACACTAATTCTTTGGCGCTTAGGATTGAATAATCGATTTGGGACCCATTAACTTTTCTTATTTATGACATAATCAATGCTCGTGCCAAATTTCAAGTTTCTATGACATTGGGAAGTGAGAGAATTAGATTCCGTACGTAAAATTTGGACGCTAATTCTTTGGCACTTAGAATTGAATAGTCGAGTTGGGACCAATTAACTTTTCCTATTTTTAACATAATCAATGCTCGTGCCAAATTTCAAGTTTCTATGACATTGGGAAGTGAGAGAATTAGATTCCGTACGTAAAATTTGGACGCTAATTCTGCGGCGCTTAGAATTAAATAATCGAGTTGGAACCGTTTACCTTTTTCTATTTATGACATAATCAATGCTCATGCCAAATTTCATGTTTCTACGACATTGGAAAGTGAGAGAATTAGATTCCGTACGTAAAATTTGGACGCTAAATCTTTTGCGCTTAGAATTGAATAATCAAGTTGGGACCCATTAACTTTTCCTATTTATGACATAATCAATGCTCGTGCCAAATTTCAAGTTTCTATGACATTGGGAAGTGAGAAAATTAGATTCCGTACGTCAAATTTGCACACTAATTCTTTGGCGCTTAGGATTGAATAATCGATTTGGGACCCATTAACTTTTCTTATTTATGACATAATCAATGCTCGTGCCAAATTTCAAGTTTCTATGACATTGGGAAGTGAGAAAATTAGATTTCATACATAAAATTTGGACGCTTATTCTTTGGCACTTCGAATTGAATAGTCGAGTTGGGAGCAATTAACTTTTCCTATTTTTAACATAATCAATGCTCGTGCCAAATTTCAAGTTTCTATGACATTGGGAAGTGAGAAAATTAGATTTCATACATAAAATTTGGACGCTAATTCTTTGGCACTTAGAATTGAATAATCGAGTTGGGACCGATTACCTTTTCCTATTTATGACATAATCAATGCTCATGCCAAATTTCATGTTTCTACGACATTGGAAAGTGAGAGAATTAGATTCCGTACGTCAAATTTGCACACTAATTCTTTGGCGCTTAGGATTGTATAATCGATTTGGGACCCATTAACTTTTCTTATTTATGACATAATCAATGCTCGTGCCAAATTTCAAGTTTCTATTACATTGGGAAGTGAGAGCATTAGATTCCGTACGTAAAATTTGGACGCTAATTCTTTGGCACTTAGAATTGAATAGTCGACTTGGGACCAATTAACTTTTCTTATTTTTAACATAATCAATGCTCGTGCCAAATTTCAAGTTTCTATGACATTGGGAAGTGAGAAAATTAGATTCCATGCATAAAATTTGGACGCTTATTCTTTGGCACTTAGAATTGAATAATCAAGTTGGGACCGAATACCTTTTCCTATTTATGACATAATCAATGCTCATGCCAAATTTCATGTTTCTACGACATTGGAAAGTGAGAGAATGAGATTCCGTACGTAAAATTTGGACGCTAATTCTTTGGCATTTAGAATTGAATAGTCGAGTTGGGACCAATTAACTTTTCCTATTTATGACATAATCAATGCTCGTGCCAAATTTCAAGTTTCTATGACATTGGGAAGTGAGAGAACTGGATTCGGAACGTAAAATTTGGACGCTAATTCTTTTGCGCTTAGAATTGAATAATCGATTTGGGACCCATTAACTTTTCTTATTTATGACATAATCAATGCTCGTGCCAAATTTCAAGTTTCTATTACATTGGGAAGTGAGAGAATTAGATTCCGTACGTAAAATTTGGACGCTAATTCTTTGGCACTTAGAATTGAATAGTCGAGTTGGGACCAATTAACTTTTCCTATTTTTAACATAATCAATGCTCGTGCCAAATTTCAAGTTTCTATGACATTGGGAAGTGAGAGAATTAGATTCTGTACGTAAAATTTGGACGCTAATTCTGCTGCGCTTAGAATTGAATAATCGAGTTGGAACCGTTTACCTTTTTCTATTTATGACATAATCAATGCTCATGCCAAATTTCATGTTTCACCGACATTGGAAAGTATGAGAATTAGATTCCGTACGTAAAATTTGGACGCTAAATCTTTTGCGCTTAGAATTGAATAATCAAGTTGGGACCCATTAACTTTTCTTATTTATGACATAATCAATGCTCGTGCCAAATTTCAAGTTTCTATGACATTGGGAAGTGAGAGAACTGGATTCGGAACGTAAAATTTGGACGCTAATTCTTTTGCGCTTAGAATTGAATAATCGAGTTGGGACCGATTACCTTTTCCTATTTATGACATAATCAATGCTCGTGCCCAATTTCAAGTTTCTATGACATTGGGAAGTGAGAAAATTAGATTCCGTACGTAAAATTTGTAAAATTCATTCTTTGGCGCTTAGGATTGAATAATCGAGTTGGGACCCATTAACTTTTCCTATTTATGACATAATCAATGCTCGTGGCAAATTTCAAGTTTCTATGACATTGGGAAGTGAGAGAATTAGATTCCGTACGTAAAATTTGGACGCTAATTCTTTGGCACTTAGAATTGAATAGTCGAGTTGGGACCGATTACCTTTTCCTATTTATGAAATAATTAATGCTCCTGCCAAATTTCATGTTTCTACGACATTGGAAAGTGAGAGAATTAGATTCCGTTCGTCAAATTTGGACGCTTATTCTTTGGCACTTCGAATTGAATAGTCGAGTTGGGACCAATTAACTTTTCCTATTTTTAACATAATCAATGCTCGTGCCAAATTTCAAGTTTCTATGACATTGGGAAGTGAGAAAATTAGATTCCATACATAAAATTTGGACGCTAATTCTTTGGCACTTAGAATTGAATAATCGAGTTGGGACTGATTACCTTTTCCTATTTATGACATAATCAATGCTCATGCCAAATTTCATGTTTCTACGACATTGGAAAGTGAGAGAATTAGATTCCGTACGTCAAATTTGCACACTAATTCTTTGGCGCTTAGGATTGAATAATCGATTTGGGACCCATTAACTTTTCCTATTTATGACATAATCAATGCTCGTGCCAAATTTCAAGTTTCTATTACATTGGGAAGTGAGAGCATTAGATTCCGTACGTAAAATTTGGACGCTAATTCTTTGGCACTTAGAATTGAATAGTCGAGTTGGGACCAATTATCTTTTCCTATTTTTAACATAATCAATGCTCGTGCCAAATTTCAAGTTTCTATGACATTGGGAAGTGAAAGAATTAGATTCCGTACGTAAAATTTGGATGCTAATTCTGCTGCGCTTAGAATTGAATAATTGAGTTGCAACCCATTAACTTTTCTTATTTATGACATAATCAATGCTCGTGCCAAATTTCAAGTTTCTATGACATTGGGAAGTGAGAAAATTAGATTCCGTACGTAAAATTTGGACACTAATTCTTTTGCGCTTAGAATTGAATAATCGAGTTGGGACCAATTACCTTTTCCTATTTATGACGTAATCAATGCTCGTGCCAAATTTCAAGTTTCTATGACATTGGGAAGTGAGAAAATTAGATTCCGTACGTAAAATTTGGACGCTAATTCTTTGGTGCTTAGAAATGAATAATCGAGTTGGGACCTTTTAACTTTTCCTATTTATGACATAATCAATGCTCGTGCCAAATTTCAAGTTTCTATGACATTGGGAAGTGAAAGAATTAGATTCCGTACGTAAAATTTGGATGCTAATTCTGCTGCGCTTAGAATTGAATAATTGAGTTGCAACCCATTAACTTTTCTTATTTATGACATAATCAATGCTCGTGCCAAATTTCAAGTTTCTATGACATTGGGAAGTGAGAAAATTAGATTCCGTACGTAAAATTTGGACACTAATTCTTTTGCGCTTAGAATTGAATAATCGAGTTGGGACCAATTACCTTTTCCTATTTATGACGTAATCAATGCTCGTGCCAAATTTCAAGTTTCTATGACATTGGGAAGTGAGAAAATTAGATTCCGTACGTAAAATTTGGACGCTAATTCTTTGGTGCTTAGAAATGAATAATCGAGTTGGGACCTTTTAACTTTTCCTATTTATGACATAATCAATGCTCGTGCCAAATTTCAAGTTTCTATGACATTGGGAAGTGAAAGAATTAGATTCCGTACGTAAAATTTGGATGCTAATTCTGCTGCGCTTAGAATTGAATAATTGAGTTGCAACCCATTAACTTTTCTTATTTATGACATAATCAATGCTCGTGCCAAATTTCAAGTTTCTATGACATTGGGAAGTGAGAAAATTAGATTCCGTACGTAAAATTTGGACGCTAATTCTTTGGTGCTTAGAAATGAATAATCGAGTTGGGACCTATTAACTTTTCCTATTTATGACATAATCAATGCTCGTGCCAAATTTCAAGTTTCTATGACATTGGGAAGTGAGAAAATTAGATTCCGTACGTAAAATTTGGACACTAATTCTTTGGCGCTTAGGATTGAATAATCGAGTTGGGACCCATTAACTTTTCCTATTTATGACATAATCAATGCTCGTGGTAAATTTCAAGTTTCTATTACATTGGGAAGTGAGAGAATTAGATTCCGTACGTAAAATTTGGACGCTAATTCTTTGGCATTTAGAATTGAATAGTCGAGTTGGAACCAATTAACTTTTTTTATTTTTAACATAATCAATGCTCGTGCCAAATTTCAAGTTTCTATGACATTGGGAAGTGAGAAAATTAGATTCCGTACGTCAAATTTGCACACTAATTCTTTGGCGCTTAGGATTGAATAATCGATTTGGGACCTATTAACTTTTCTTATTTATGACATAATCAATGCTCGTGCCAAGTTTCAAGTTTCTATTACATTGGGAAGTGAGAGAATTAGATTCCGTACGTAAAATTTGGACGCTAATTCTTTGGCACTTAGAATTGAATAGTCGAGTTGGGACCAATTAACTTTTCCTATTTTTAACATAATCAATGCTCGTGCCAAATTTCAAGTTTCTATGACATTGGGAAGTGAGAAAATTAGATTCCGTACGTAAAATTTGGACGCTAATTCTGCGGCGCTTAGAATTGAATAATCGAGTTGGAACCGTTTACCTTTTTCTATTTATGACATAATCAATGCTCATGCCAAATTTCATGTTTCTACGACATTGGAAAGTATGAGAATTAGATTCCGTACGTAAAATTTGGACACATTCTTTTGCGCTTAGAATTGAATAATCGAGTTGGGACCAATTACCTTTTCCTATTTATGACGTAATCAATGCTCGTGCCAAATTTCAAGTTTCTATGACATTGGGAAGTGAGAAAATTAGATTCCGTACGTAAAATTTGGACGCTAATTCTTTGGCACTTAGAATTGAATAATCGAGTTGGGACCGATTACCTTTTCCTATTTATGAAATAATCAATGCTCATGCCAAATTTCATGTTTCTACGACATTGGAAAGTGAGAGAATTAGATTCCGTACGTCAAATTTGGACGCTTATTCTTTGGCACTTCGAATTGAATAGTCGAGTTGGGACCAATTAACTTTTCCTATTTTTAACATAATCAATGCTCGTGCCAAATTTCAAGTTTCTATGACATTGGGAAGTGAGAAAATTAGATTCCATACATAAAATTTGGACGCTAATTCTTTGGCACTTAGAATTGAATAATCGAGTTGGGACCGATTACCTTTTCCTATTTATGACATAATCAATGCTCATGCCAAATTTCATGTTTCTACGACATTGGAAAGTGAGAGAATTAGATTCCGTACGTCAAATTTGCACACTAATTCTTTGGCGCTTAGGATTGAATAATCGATTTGGGACCCATTAACTTTTCTTATTTATGACATAATCAATGCTCGTGCCAAATTTCAAGTTTCTATTACATTGGGAAGTGAGAGCATTAGATTCCGTACGTAAAATTTGGACGCTAATTCTTTGGCACTTAGAATTGAATAGTCGAGTTGGGACCAATTATCTTTTCCTATTTTTAACATAATCAATGCTCGTGCCAAATTTCAAGTTTCTATGACATTGGGAAGTGAAAAAATTAGATTCCGTACGTAAAATTTGGATGCTAATTCTGCTGCGCTTAGAATTGAATAATTGAGTTGCAACCCATTAACTTTTCTTATTTATGACATAATCAATGCTCGTGCCAAATTTCAAGTTTCTATGACATTGGGAAGTGAGAGAATTAGATTCCGTACGTAAAATTTAGACGCTAATTCTTTGGCACTTAGAATTGAATAGTCGAGTTGGGACCAATTAACTTTTCTTATTTTTAACATAATCAATGCTCGTGCCAAATTTCAAGTTTCTATGACATTGGGAAGTGAGAAAATTAGATTCCGTACGTAAAATTTGGACGCTAATTCTTTGGCACTTAGAATTGAATAATCGAGTTGGGACCGATTACCTTTTCCTATTTATGAAATAATCAATGCTCATGCCAAATTTCATGTTTCTACGACATTGGAAAGTGAGAGAATTAGATTCCGTACGTCAAATTTGGACGCTTATTCTTTGGCACTTCGAATTGAATAGTCGAGTTGGGACCAATTAACTTTTCCTATTTTTAACATAATCAATGCTCGTGCCAAATTTCAAGTTTCTATGACATTGGGAAGTGAGAGAATTAGATTCCATACATAAAATTTGGACGCTAATTCTTTGGCACTTAGAATTGAATAATCGAGTTGGGACTGATTACCTTTTCCTATTTATGACATAATCAATGCTCATGCCAAATTTCATGTTTCTACGACATTGGAAAGTGAGAGAATTAGATTCCGTACGTCAAATTTGCACACTAATTCTTTGGCGCTTAGGATTGAATAATCGATTTGGGACCCATTAACTTTTCTTATTTATGACATAATCAATGCTCGTGCCAAATTTCAAGTTTCTATTACATTGGGAAGTGAGAGCATTAGATTCCGTACGTAAAATTTGGACGCTAATTCTTTGGCACTTAGAATTGAATAGTCGAGTTGGGACCAATTATCTTTTCCTATTTTTAACATAATCAATGCTCGTGCCAAATTTCAAGTTTCTATGACATTGGGAAGTGAAAGAATTAGATTCCGTACGTAAAATTTGGATGCTAATTCTGCTGCGCTTAGAATTGAATAATTGAGTTGCAACCCATTAACTTTTCTTATTTATGACATAATCAATGCTCGTGCCAAATTTCAAGTTTCTATGACATTGGGAAGTGAGAGAATTAGATTCCGTACGTAAAATTTAGACGCTAATTCTTTGGCACTTAGAATTGAATAGTCGAGTTGGGACCAATTAACTTTTCTTATTTTTAACATAATCAATGCTCGTGCCAAATTTCAAGTTTCTATGACATTGGGAAGTGAGAAAATTAGATTCCGTACGTAAAATTTGGACACTAATTCTTTTGCGCTTAGAATTGAATAATCGAGTTGGGACCAATTACCTTTTCCTATTTATGACGTAATCAATGCTCGTGCCAAATTTCAAGTTTCTATGACATTGGGAAGTGAGAAAATTAGATTCCGTACGTAAAATTTGGACGCTAATTCTTTGGTGCTTAGAAATGAATAATCGAGTTGGGACCTATTAACTTTTCCTATTTATGACATAATCAATGCTCGTGCCAAATTTCAAGTTTCTATGACATTGGGAAGTGAGAAAATTAGATTCCGTACGTAAAATTTGGACACTAATTCTTTGGCGCTTAGCATTGAATAATCGAGTTGGGACCCATTAACTTTTCCTATTTATGACATAATCAATGCTCGTGGTAAATTTCAAGTTTCTATTACATTGGGAAGTGAGAAAATTAGATTCCGTACGTAAAATTTGGACGCTAATTCTTTGGCATTTAGAATTGAATAGTCGAGTTGGGACCAATTAACTTTTCTTATTTTTAACATAATCAATGCTCGTGCCAAATTTCAAGTTTCTATGACATTGGGAAGTGAGAAAATTAGATTCCGTACGTCAAATTCGCACACTAATTCTTTGGCGCTTAGGATTGAATAATCGATTTGGGACCCATTAACTTTTCTTATTTATGACATAATCAATGCTCGTGCCAAATTTCAAGTTTCTATTACATTGGGAAGTGAGAGAATTAGATTCCGTACGTAAAATTTGGACGCTAATTCTTTGGCACTTAGAATTGAATAGTCGAGTTGGGACCAATTAACTTTTCCTATTTTTAACATAATCAATGCTCGTGCCAAATTTCAAGTTTCTATGACATTGGGAAGTGAGAGAATTAGATTCCGTACGTAAAATTTGGACGCTAATTCTGCGGCGCTTAGAATTGAATAATCGAGTTGGAACCGTTTACCTTTTTCTATTTATGACATAATCAATGCTCATGCCAAATTTCATGTTTCACCGACATTGGAAAGTATGAGAATTAGATTCCGTACGTAAAATTTGGACGCTAAATCTTTTGCGCTTAGAATTGAATAATCAAGTTGGGACCCATTAACTTTTCTTATTTATGACATAATCAATGCTCGTGCCCAATTTCAAGTTTCTATGACATTGGGAAGTGAGAAAATTAGATTCCGTACGTAAAATTTGTAAAATTCATTCTTTGGCGCTTAGGATTGAATAATCGAGTTGGGACCCATTAACTTTTCCTATTTAACACATAATCAATGCTCGTGCCAAATTTCAAGTTTCTATGACATTGGGAAGTGAGAAAATTAGATTCCGTACGTCAAATTTGCACACTAATTCTTTGGCGCTTAGGATTGAATAATCGATTTGGGACCCATTAACTTTTCTTATTTATGACATAATCAATGCTCGTGCCAAATTTCAAGTTTCTATTAAATTGGGAAGTGAAAGAATTAGATTCCGTACGTAAAATTTGGACGCTAATTCTTTGGCACTTAGAATTGAATAGTCGAGTTGGGACCAATTAACTTTTCTTATTTTTAACATAATCAATGCTCGTGCCAAATTTCAAGTTTCTATGACATTGGGAAGTGAGAAAATTAGATTCCATACATAAAATTTGGACGCTAATTCTTTGGCACTTAGAATTGAATAATCGAGTTGGGACTGATTACCTTTTCCTATTTATGTAATAATCAATGCTCATGCCAAATTTCATGTTTCTACGACATTGGAAAGTGAGAGAATTAGATTCCGTACGTCAAATTTGGACGCTTATTCTTTGGCACTTCGAATTGAATAGTCGAGTTGGGACCAATTAACTTTTCCTATTTTTAACATAATCAATGCTCGTGCCAAATTTCAAGTTTCTATGACATTGGGAAGTGAGAAAATTAGATTCCATACATAAAATTTGGACGCTAATTCTTTGGCACTTAGAATTGAATAATCGAGTTGGGACCGATTACCTTTTCCTATTTATGACATAATCAATGCTCATGCCAAATTTCATGTTTCTACGACATTGGAAAGTGAGAGAATTAGATTCCGTACGTCAAATTTGCACACTAATTCTTTGGCGCTTAGGATTGAATAATCGATTTGGGACCCATTAACTTTTCTTATTTATGACATAATCAATGCTCGTGCCAAATTTCAAGTTTCTATTACATTGGGAAGTGAGAGCATTAGATTCCGTACGTAAAATTTGGACGCTAATTCTTTGGCACTTAGAATTGAATAGTCGAGTTGGGACCAATTATCTTTTCCTATTTTTAACATAATCAATGCTCGTGCCAAATTTCAAGTTTCTATGACATTGGGAAGTGAAAGAATTAGATTCCGTACGTAAAATTTGGATGCTAATTCTGCTGCGCTTAGAATTGAATAATTGAGTTGCAACCCATTAACTTTTCTTATTTATGACATAATCAATGCTCGTGCCAAATTTCAAGTTTCTATGACATTGGGAAGTGAGAGAATTAGATTCCGTACGTAAAATTTAGACGCTAATTCTTTGGCACTTAGAATTGAATAGTCGAGTTGGGACCAATTAACTTTTCTTATTTTTAACATAATCAATGCTCGTGCCAAATTTCAAGTTTCTATGACATTGGGAAGTGAGAAAATTAGATTCCGTACGTAAAATTTGGACGCTAATTCTTTGGCACTTAGAATTGAATAATCGAGTTGGGACCGATTACCTTTTCCTATTTATGAAATAATCAATGCTCATGCCAAATTTCATGTTTCTACGACATTGGAAAGTGAGAGAATTAGATTCCGTACGTCAAATTTGGACGCTTATTCTTTGGCACTTCGAATTGAATAGTCGAGTTGGGACCAATTAACTTTTCCTATTTTTAACATAATCAATGCTCGTGCCAAATTTCAAGTTTCTATGACATTGGGAAGTGAGAAAATTAGATTCCATACATAAAATTTGGACGCTAATTCTTTGGCACTTAGAATTGAATAATCGAGTTGGGACCGATTACCTTTTCCTATTTATGACATAATCAATGCTCATGCCAAATTTCATGTTTCTACGACATTGGAAAGTGAGAGAATTAGATTCCGTACGTCAAATTTGCACACTAATTCTTTGGCGCTTAGGATTGAATAATCGATTTGGGACCCATTAACTTTTCTTATTTATGACATAATCAATGCTCGTGCCAAATTTCAAGTTTCTATTACATTGGGAAGTGAGAGCATTAGATTCCGTACGTAAAATTTGGACGCTAATTCTTTGGCACTTAGAATTGAATAGTCGAGTTGGGACCAATTATCTTTTCCTATTTTTAACATAATCAATGCTCGTGCCAAATTTCAAGTTTCTATGACATTGGGAAGTGAAAGAATTAGATTCCGTACGTAAAATTTGGATGCTAATTCTGCTGCGCTTAGAATTGAATAATTGAGTTGCAACCCATTAACTTTTCTTATTTATGACATAATCAATGCTCGTGCCAAATTTCAAGTTTCTATGACATTGGGAAGTGAGAGAATTAGATTCCGTACGTAAAATTTAGACGCTAATTCTTTGGCACTTAGAATTGAATAGTCGAGTTGGGACCAATTAACTTTTCTTATTTTTAACATAATCAATGCTCGTGCCAAATTTCAAGTTTCTATGACATTGGGAAGTGAGAAAATTAGATTCCGTACGTAAAATTTGGACACTAATTCTTTTGCGCTTAGAATTGAATAATCGAGTTGGGACCAATTACCTTTCCCTATTTATGACGTAATCAATGCTCGTGCCAAATTTCAAGTTTCTATGACATTGGGAAGTGAGAAAATTAGATTCCGTACGTAAAATTTGGACGCTAATTCTTTGGTGCTTAGAAATGAATAATCGAGTTGGGACCTATTAACTTTTCCTATTTATGACATAATCAATGCTCGTGCCAAATTTCAAGTTTCTATGACATTGGGAAGTGAGAAAATTAGATTCCGTACGTAAAATTTGGACACTAATTCTTTGGCGCTTAGCATTGAATAATCGAGTTGGGACCCATTAACTTTTCCTATTTATGACATAATCAATGCTCGTGGTAAATTTCAAGTTTCTATTACATTGGGAAGTGAGAAAATTAGATTCCGTACGTAAAATTTGGACGCTAATTCTTTGGCATTTAGAATTGAATAGTCGAGTTGGGACCAATTAACTTTTCTTATTTTTAACATAATCAATGCTCGTGCCAAATTTCAAGTTTCTATGACATTGGGAAGTGAGAAAATTAGATTCCGTACGTCAAATTCGCACACTAATTCTTTGGCGCTTAGGATTGAATAATCGATTTGGGACCCATTAACTTTTCTTATTTATGACATAATCAATGCTCGTGCCAAATTTCAAGTTTCTATTACATTGGGAAGTGAGAGAATTAGATTCCGTACGTAAAATTTGGACGCTAATTCTTTGGCACTTAGAATTGAATAGTCGAGTTGGGACCAATTAACTTTTCCTATTTTTAACATAATCAATGCTCGTGCCAAATTTCAAGTTTCTATGACATTGGGAAGTGAGAGAATTAGATTCCGTACGTAAAATTTGGACGCTAATTCTGCGGCGCTTAGAATTGAATAATCGAGTTGGAACCGTTTACCTTTTTCTATTTATGACATAATCAATGCTCATGCCAAATTTCATGTTTCACCGACATTGGAAAGTATGAGAATTAGATTCCGTACGTAAAATTTGGACGCTAAATCTTTTGCGCTTAGAATTGAATAATCAAGTTGGGACCCATTAACTTTTCTTATTTATGACATAATCAATGCTCGTGCCCAATTTCAAGTTTCTATGACATTGGGAAGTGAGAAAATTAGATTCCGTATGTAAAATTTGTAAAATTCATTCTTTGGCGCTTAGGATTGAATAATCGAGTTGGGACCCATTAACTTTTCCTATTTAACACATAATCAATGCTCGTGCCAAATTTCAAGTTTCTATGACATTGGGAAGTGAGAAAATTAGATTCCGTACGTCAAATTTGCACACTGATTCTTGGGCGCTTAGGATTGAATAATCGATTTGGGACCCATTAACTTTTCCTATTTATGACATAATCAATGCTCGTGCCAAATTTCAAGTTTCTATGACATTGGGAAGTGAGAAAATTAGATTCCGTACGTCAAATTTGCACACTAATTCTTTGGCGCTTAGGATTGAATAATCGATTTGGGACCCATTAACTTTTCTTATTTATGACATAATCAATGCTCGTGCCAAATTTCAAGTTTCTATTAAATTGGGAAGTGAAAGAATTAGATTCCGTACGTAAAATTTGGACGCTAATTCTTTGGCACTTAGAATTGAATAGTCGAGTTGGGACCAATTAACTTTTCTTATTTTTAACATAATCAATGCTCGTGCCAAATTTCAAGTTTCTATGACATTGGGAAGTGAGAAAATTAGATTCCATACATAAAATTTGGACGCTAATTCTTTGGCACTTAGAATTGAATAATCGAGTTGGGACTGATTACCTTTTCCTATTTATGTAATAATCAATGCTCATGCCAAATTTCATGTTTCTACGACATTGGAAAGTGAGAGAATTAGATTCCGTACGTCAAATTTGGACGCTTATTCTTTGGCACTTCGAATTGAATAGTCGAGTTGGGACCAATTAACTTTTCCTATTTTTAACATAATCAATGCTCGTGCCAAATTTCAAGTTTCTATGACATTGGGAAGTGAGAAAATTAGATTCCATACATAAAATTTGGACGCTAATTCTTTGGCACTTAGAATTGAATAATCGAGTTGGGACCGATTACCTTTTCCTATTTATGACATAATCAATGCTCATGCCAAATTTCATGTTTCTACGACATTGGAAAGTGAGAGAATTAGATTCCGTACGTCAAATTTGCACACTAATTCTTTGGCGCTTAGGATTGAATAATCGATTTGGGACCCATTAACTTTTCTTATTTATGACATAATCAATGCTCGTGCCAAATTTCAAGTTTCTATTACATTGGGAAGTGAGAGCATTAGATTCCGTACGTAAAATTTGGACGCTAATTCTTTGGCACTTAGAATTGAATAGTCGAGTTGGGACCAATTATCTTTTCCTATTTTTAACATAATCAATGCTCGTGCCAAATTTCAAGTTTCTATGACATTGGGAAGTGAAAGAATTAGATTCCGTACGTAAAATTTGGATGCTAATTCTGCTGCGCTTAGAATTGAATAATTGAGTTGCAACCCATTAACTTTTCTTATTTATGACATAATCAATGCTCGTGCCAAATTTCAAGTTTCTATGACATTGGGAAGTGAGAGAATTAGATTCCGTACGTAAAATTTAGACGCTAATTCTTTGGCACTTAGAATTGAATAGTCGAGTTGGGACCAATTAACTTTTCTTATTTTTAACATAATCAATGCTCGTGCCAAATTTCAAGTTTCTATGACATTGGGAAGTGAGAAAATTAGATTCCGTACGTAAAATTTGGACACATTCTTTTGCGCTTAGAATTGAATAATCGAGTTGGGACCAATTACCTTTTCCTATTTATGACGTAATCAATGCTCGTGCCAAATTTCAAGTTTCTATGACATTGGGAAGTGAGAAAATCAGATTCCGTACGTAAAATTTGGACGCTAATTCTTTGGCACTTAGAATTGAATAATCGAGTTGGGACCGATTACCTTTTCCTATTTATGAAATAATCAATGCTCATGCCAAATTTCATGTTTCTACGACATTGGAAAGTGAGAGAATTAGATTCCGTACGTCAAATTTGGACGCTTATTCTTTGGCACTTCGAATTGAATAGTCGAGTTGGGACCAATTAACTTTTCCTATTTTTAACATAATCAATGCTCGTGCCAAATTTCAAGTTTCTATGACATTGGGAAGTGAGAAAATTAGATTCCATACATAAAATTTGGACGCTAATTCTTTGGCACTTAGAATTGAATAATCGAGTTGGGACCGATTACCTTTTCCTATTTATGACATAATCAATGCTCATGCCAAATTTCATGTTTCTACGACATTGGAAAGTGAGAGAATTAGATTCCGTACGTCAAATTTGCACACTAATTCTTTGGCGCTTAGGATTGAATAATCGATTTGGGACCCATTAACTTTTCTTATTTATGACATAATCAATGCTCGTGCCAAATTTCAAGTTTCTATTACATTGGGAAGTGAGAGCATTAGATTCCGTACGTAAAATTTGGACGCTAATTCTTTGGCACTTAGAATTGAATAGTCGAGTTGGGACCAATTATCTTTTCCTATTTTTAAAATAATCAATGCTCGTGCCAAATTTCAAGTTTCTATGACATTGGGAAGTGAAAGAATTAGATTCCGTACGTAAAATTTGGATGCTAATTCTGCTGCGCTTAGAATTGAATAATTGAGTTGCAACCCATTAACTTTTCTTATTTATGACATAATCAATGCTCGTGCCAAATTTCAAGTTTCTATGACATTGGGAAGTGAGAGAATTAGATTCCGTACGTAAAATTTAGACGCTAATTCTTTGGCACTTAGAATTGAATAGTCGAGTTGGGACCAATTAACTTTTCTTGTTTTTAACATAATCAATGCTCGTGCCAAATTTCAAGTTTCTATGACATTGGGAAGTGAGAAAATTAGATTCCGTACGTAAAATTTGGACGCTAATTCTTTGGCACTTAGAATTGAATAATCGAGTTGGGACCGATTACCTTTTCCTATTTATGAAATAATCAATGCTCATGCCAAATTTCATGTTTCTACGACATTGGAAAGTGAGAGAATTAGATTCCGTACGTCAAATTTGGACGCTTATTCTTTGGCACTTCGAATTGAATAGTCGAGTTGGGACCAATTAACTTTTCCTATTTTTAACATAATCAATGCTCGTGCCAAATTTCAAGTTTCTATGACATTGGGAAGTGAGAAAATTAGATTCCATACATAAAATTTGGACGCTAATTCTTTGGCACTTAGAATTGAATAATCGAGTTGGGACCGATTACCTTTTCCTATTTATGACATAATCAATGCTCATGCCAAATTTCATGTTTCTACGACATTGGAAAGTGAGAGAATTAGATTCCGTACGTCAAATTTGCACACTAATTCTTTGGCGCTTAGGATTGAATAATCGATTTGGGACCCATTAACTTTTCTTATTTATGACATAATCAATGCTCGTGCCAAATTTCAAGTTTCTATTACATTGGGAAGTGAGAGCATTAGATTCCGTACGTAAAATTTGGACGCTAATTCTTTGGCACTTAGAATTGAATAGTCGAGTTGGGACCAATTATCTTTTCCTATTTTTAACATAATCAATGCTCGTGCCAAATTTCAAGTTTCTATGACATTGGGAAGTGAAAGAATTAGATTCCGTACGTAAAATTTGGATGCTAATTCTGCTGCGCTTAGAATTGAATAATTGAGTTGCAACCCATTAACTTTTCTTATTTATGACATAATCAATGCTCGTGCCAAATTTCAAGTTTCTATGACATTGGGAAGTGAGAGAATTAGATTCCGTACGTAAAATTTAGACGCTAATTCTTTGGCACTTAGAATTGAATAGTCGAGTTGGGACCAATTAACTTTTCTTATTTTTAACATAATCAATGCTCGTGCCAAATTTCAAGTTTCTATGACATTGGGAAGTGAGAAAATTAGATTCCGTACGTAAAATTTGGACACTAATTCTTTTGCGCTTAGAATTGAATAATCGAGTTGGGACCAATTACCTTTTCCTATTTATGACGTAATCAATGCTCGTGCCAAATTTCAAGTTTCTATGACATTGGGAAGTGAGAAAATTAGATTCCGTACGTAAAATTTGGACGCTAATTCTTTGGTGCTTAGAAATGAATAATCGAGTTGGGACCTATTAACTTTTCCTATTTATGACATAATCAATGCTCGTGCCAAATTTCAAGTTTCTATGACATTGGGAAGTGAGAAAATTAGATTCCGTACGTAAAATTTGGACACTAATTCTATGGCGCTTAGCATTGAATAATCGAGTTGGGACCCATTAACTTTTCCTATTTATGACATAATCAATGCTCGTGGTAAATTTCAAGTTTCTATTACATTGGGAAGTGAGAAAATTAGATTCCGTACGTAAAATTTGGACGCTAATTCTTTGGCATTTAGAATTGAATAGTCGAGTTGGGACCAATTAACTTTTCTTATTTTTAACATAATCAATGCTCGTGCCAAATTTCAAGTTTCTATGACATTGGGAAGTGAGAAAATTAGATTCCGTACGTCAAATTCGCACACTAATTCTTTGGCGCTTAGGATTGAATAATCGATTTGGGACCCATTAACTTTTCTTATTTATGACATAATCAATGCTCGTGCCAAATTTCAAGTTTCTATTACATTGGGAAGTGAGAGAATTAGATTCCGTACGTAAAATTTGGACGCTAATTCTTTGGCACTTAGAATTGAATAGTCGAGTTGGGACCAATTAACTTTTCCTATTTTTAACATAATCAATGCTCGTGCCAAATTTCAAGTTTCTATGACATTGGGAAGTGAGAGAATTAGATTCCGTACGTAAAATTTGGACGCTAATTCTGCGGTGCTTAGAATTGAATAATCGAGTTGGAACCGTTTACCTTTTTCTATTTATGACATAATCAATGCTCATGCCAAATTTCATGTTTCACCGACATTGGAAAGTATGAGAATTAGATTCCGTACGTAAAATTTGGACGCTAAATCTTTTGCGCTTAGAATTGAATAATCAAGTTGGGACCCATTAACTTTTCTTATTTATGACATAATCAATGCTCGTGCCCAATTTCAAGTTTCTATGACATTGGGAAGTGAGAAAATTAGATTCCGTACGTAAAATTTGTAAAATTCATTCTTTGGCGCTTAGGATTGAATAATCGAGTTGGGACCCATTAACTTTTCCTATTTAACACATAATCAATGCTCGTGCCAAATTTCAAGTTTCTATGACATTGGGAAGTGAGAAAATTAGATTCCGTACGTCAAATTTGCACACTAATTCTTTGGCGCTTAGGATTGAATAATCGATTTGGGACCCATTAACTTTTCTTATTTATGACATAATCAATGCTCGTGCCAAATTTCAAGTTTCTATTAAATTGGGAAGTGAAAGAATTAGATTCCGTACGTAAAATTTGGACGCTAATTCTTTGGCACTTAGAATTGAATAGTCGAGTTGGGACCAATTAACTTTTCTTATTTTTAACATAATCAATGCTCGTGCCAAATTTCAAGTTTCTATGACATTGGGAAGTGAGAAAATTAGATTCCATACATAAAATTTGGACGCTAATTCTTTGGCACTTAGAATTGAATAATCGAGTTGGGACTGATTACCTTTTCCTATTTATGTAATAATCAATGCTCATGCCAAATTTCATGTTTCTACGACATTGGAAAGTGAGAGAATTAGATTCCGTACGTCAAATTTGGACGCTTATTCTTTGGCACTTCGAATTGAATAGTCGAGTTGGGACCAATTAACTTTTCCTATTTTTAACATAATCAATGCTCGTGCCAAATTTCAAGTTTCTATGACATTGGGAAGTGAGAAAATTAGATTCCATACATAAAATTTGGACGCTAATTCTTTGGCACTTAGAATTGAATAATCGAGTTGGGACCGATTACCTTTTCCTATTTATGACATAATCAATGCTCATGCCAAATTTCATGTTTCTACGACATTGGAAAGTGAGAGAATTAGATTCCGTACGTCAAATTTGCACACTAATTCTTTGGCGCTTAGGATTGAATAATCGATTTGGGACCCATTAACTTTTCTTATTTATGACATAATCAATGCTCGTGCCAAATTTCAAGTTTCTATTACATTGGGAAGTGAGAGCATTAGATTCCGTACGTAAAATTTGGACGCTAATTCTTTGGCACTTAGAATTGAATAGTCGAGTTGGGACCAATTATCTTTTCCTATTTTTAACATAATCAATGCTCGTGCCAAATTTCAAGTTTCTATGACATTGGGAAGTGAAAGAATTAGATTCCGTACGTAAAATTTGGATGCTAATTCTGCTGCGCTTAGAATTGAATAATTGAGTTGCAACCCATTAACTTTTCTTATTTATGACATAATCAATGCTCGTGCCAAATTTCAAGTTTCTATGACATTGGGAAGTGAGAGAATTAGATTCCGTACGTAAAATTTAGACGCTAATTCTTTGGCACTTAGAATTGAATAGTCGAGTTGGGACCAATTAACTTTTCTTATTTTTAACATAATCAATGCTCGTGCCAAATTTCAAGTTTCTATGACATTGGGAAGTGAGAAAATTAGATTCCGTACGTAAAATTTGGACACATTCTTTTGCGCTTAGAATTGAATAATCGAGTTGGGACCAATTACCTTTTCCTATTTATGACGTAATCAATGCTCGTGCCAAATTTCAAGTTTCTATGACATTGGGAAGTGAGAAAATTAGATTCCGTACGTAAAATTTGGACGCTAATTCTTTGGCACTTAGAATTGAATAATCGAGTTGGGACCGATTACCTTTTCCTATTTATGAAATAATCAATGCTCATGCCAAATTTCATGTTTCTACGACATTGGAAAGTGAGAGATTTAGATTCCGTACGTCAAATTTGGACGCTTATTCTTTGGCACTTCGAATTGAATAGTCGAGTTGGGACCAATTAACTTTTCCTATTTTTAACATAATCAATGCTCGTGCCAAATTTCAAGTTTCTATGACATTGGGAAGTGAGAAAATTAGATTCCATACATAAAATTTGGACGCTAATTCTTTGGCACTTAGAATTGAATAATCGAGTTGGGACCGATTACCTTTTCCTATTTATGACATAATCAATGCTCATGCCAAATTTCATGTTTCTACGACATTGGAAAGTGAGAGAATTAGATTCCGTACGTCAAATTTGCACACTAATTCTTTGGCGCTTAGGATTGAATAATCGATTTGGGACCCATTAACTTTTCTTATTTATGACATAATCAATGCTCGTGCCAAATTTCAAGTTTCTATTACATTGGGAAGTGAGAGCATTAGATTCCGTACGTAAAATTTGGACGCTAATTCTTTGGCACTTAGAATTGAATAGTCGAGTTGGGACCAATTATCTTTTCCTATTTTTAACATAATCAATGCTCGTGCCAAATTTCAAGTTTCTATGACATTGGGAAGTGAAAGAATTAGATTCCGTACGTAAAATTTGGATGCTAATTCTGCTGCGCTTAGAATTGAATAATTGAGTTGCAACCCATTAACTTTTCTTATTTATGACATAATCAATGCTCGTGCCAAATTTCAAGTTTCTATGACATTGGGAAGTGAGAGAATTAGATTCCGTACGTAAAATTTAGACGCTAATTCTTTGGCACTTAGAATTGAATAGTCGAGTTGGGACCAATTAACTTTTCTTATTTTTAACATAATCAATGCTCGTGCCAAATTTCAAGTTTCTATGACATTGGGAAGTGAGAAAATTAGATTCCGTACGTAAAATTTGGACGCTAATTCTTTGGCACTTAGAATTGAATAATCGAGTTGGGACCGATTACCTTTTCCTATTTATGAAATAATCAATGCTCATGCCAAATTTCATGTTTCTACGACATTGGAAAGTGAGAGAATTAGATTCCGTACGTCAAATTTGGACGCTTATTCTTTGGCACTTAGAATTGAATAATCGAGTTGGGACCGATTACCTTTTCCTATTTATGAAATAATCAATGCTCATGCCAAATTTCATGTTTCTACGACATTGGAAAGTGAGAGAATTAGATTCCGTACGTAAAATTTAGACGCTAATTCTTTGGCACTTAGAATTGAATAGTCGAGTTGGGACCAATTAACTTTTCTTATTTTTAACATAATCAATGCTCGTGCCAAATTTCAAGTTTCTATGACATTGGGAAGTGAGAAAATTAGATTCCGTACGTAAAATTTGGACGCTAATTCTTTGGCACTTAGAATTGAATAATCGAGTTGGGACCGATTACCTTTTCCTATTTATGACGTAATCAATGCTCGTGCCAAATTTCAAGTTTCTATGACATTGGGAAGTGAGAAAATTAGATTCCGTACGTAAAATTTGGACGCTAATTCTTTGGTGCTTAGAAATGAATAATCGAGTTGGGACCTATTAACTTTTCCTATTTATGACATAATCAATGCTCGTGCCAAATTTCAAGTTTCTATGACATTGGGAAGTGAGAAAATTAGATTCCGTACGTAAAATTTGGACACTAATTCTTTGGCGCTTAGCATTGAATAATCGAGTTGGGACCCATTAACTTTTCCTATTTATGACATAATCAATGCTCGTGGTAAATTTCAAGTTTCTATTACATTGGGAAGTGAGAAAATTAGATTCCGTACGTAAAATTTGGACGCTAATTCTTTGGCATTTAGAATTGAATAGTCGAGTTGGGACCAATTAACTTTTCTTATTTTTAACATAATCAATGCTCGTGCCAAATTTCAAGTTTCTATGACATTGGGAAGTGAGAAAATTAGATTCCGTACGTCAAATTCGCACACTAATTCTTTGGCGCTTAGGATTGAATAATCGATTTGGGACCCATTAACTTTTCTTATTTATGACATAATCAATGCTCGTGCCAAATTTCAAGTTTCTATTACATTGGGAAGTGAGAGAATTAGATTCCGTACGTAAAATTTGGACGCTAATTCTTTGGCACTTAGAATTGAATAGTCGAGTTGGGACCAATTAACTTTTCCTATTTTTAACATAATCAATGCTCGTGCCAAATTTCAAGTTTCTATGACATTGGGAAGTGAGAGAATTAGATTCCGTACGTAAAATTTGGACGCTAATTCTGCGGTGCTTAGAATTGAATAATCGAGTTGGAACCGTTTACCTTTTTCTATTTATGACATAATCAATGCTCATGCCAAATTTCATGTTTCACCGACATTGGAAAGTATGAGAATTAGATTCCGTACGTAAAATTTGGACGCTAAATCTTTTGCGCTTAGAATTGAATAATCAAGTTGGGACCCATTAACTTTTCTTATTTATGACATAATCAATGCTCGTGCCCAATTTCAAGTTTCTATGACATTGGGAAGTGAGAAAATTAGATTCCGTACGTAAAATTTGTAAAATTCATTCTTTGGCGCTTAGGATTGAATAATCGAGTTGGGACCCATTAACTTTTCCTATTTAACACATAATCAATGCTCGTGCCAAATTTCAAGTTTCTATGACATTGGGAAGTGAGAAAATTAGATTCCGTACGTCAAATTTGCACACTAATTCTTTGGCGCTTAGGATTGAATAATCGATTTGGGACCCATTAACTTTTCTTATTTATGACATAATCAATGCTCGTGCCAAATTTCAAGTTTCTATTAAATTGGGAAGTGAAAGAATTAGATTCCGTACGTAAAATTTGGACGCTAATTCTTTGGCACTTAGAATTGAATAGTCGAGTTGGGACCAATTAACTTTTCTTATTTTTAACATAATCAATGCTCGTGCCAAATTTCAAGTTTCTATGACATTGGGAAGTGAGAAAATTAGATTCCATACATAAAATTTGGACGCTAATTCTTTGGCACTTAGAATTGAATAATCGAGTTGGGACTGATTACCTTTTCCTATTTATGTAATAATCAATGCTCATGCCAAATTTCATGTTTCTACGACATTGGAAAGTGAGAGAATTAGATTCCGTACGTCAAATTTGGACGCTTATTCTTTGGCACTTCGAATTGAATAGTCGAGTTGGGACCAATTAACTTTTCCTATTTTTAACATAATCAATGCTCGTGCCAAATTTCAAGTTTCTATGACATTGGGAAGTGAGAAAATTAGATTCCATACATAAAATTTGGACGCTAATTCTTTGGCACTTAGAATTGAATAATCGAGTTGGGACCGATTACCTTTTCCTATTTATGACATAATCAATGCTCATGCCAAATTTCATGTTTCTACGACATTGGAAAGTGAGAGAATTAGATTCCGTACGTCAAATTTGCACACTAATTCTTTGGCGCTTAGGATTGAATAATCGATTTGGGACCCATTAACTTTTCTTATTTATGACATAATCAATGCTCGTGCCAAATTTCAAGTTTCTATTACATTGGGAAGTGAGAGCATTAGATTCCGTACGTAAAATTTGGACGCTAATTCTTTGGCACTTAGAATTGAATAGTCGAGTTGGGACCAATTATCTTTTCCTATTTTTAACATAATCAATGCTCGTGCCAAATTTCAAGTTTCTATGACATTGGGAAGTGAAAGAATTAGATTCCGTACGTAAAATTTGGATGCTAATTCTGCTGCGCTTAGAATTGAATAATTGAGTTGCAACCCATTAACTTTTCTTATTTATGACATAATCAATGCTCGTGCCAAATTTCAAGTTTCTATGACATTGGGAAGTGAGAGAATTAGATTCCGTACGTAAAATTTAGACGCTAATTCTTTGGCACTTAGAATTGAATAGTCGAGTTGGGACCAATTAACTTTTCTTATTTTTAACATAATCAATGCTCGTGCCAAATTTCAAGTTTCTATGACATTGGGAAGTGAGAAAATTAGATTCCGTACGTAAAATTTGGACACATTCTTTTGCGCTTAGAATTGAATAATCGAGTTGGGACCAATTACCTTTTCCTATTTATGACGTAATCAATGCTCGTGCCAAATTTCAAGTTTCTATGACATTGGGAAGTGAGAAAATTAGATTCCGTACGTAAAATTTGGACGCTAATTCTTTGGCACTTAGAATTGAATAATCGAGTTGGGACCGATTACCTTTTCCTATTTATGAAATAATCAATGCTCATGCCAAATTTCATGTTTCTACGACATTGGAAAGTGAGAGAATTAGATTCCGTACGTCAAATTTGGACGCTTATTCTTTGGCACTTCGAATTGAATAGTCGAGTTGGGACCAATTAACTTTTCCTATTTTTAACATAATCAATGCTCGTGCCAAATTTCAAGTTTCTATGACATTGGGAAGTGAGAAAATTAGATTCCATACATAAAATTTGGACGCTAATTCTTTGGCACTTAGAATTGAATAATCGAGTTGGGACCGATTACCTTTTCCTATTTATGACATAATCAATGCTCATGCCAAATTTCATGTTTCTACGACATTGGAAAGTGAGAGAATTAGATTCCGTACGTCAAATTTGCACACTAATTCTTTGGCGCTTAGGATTGAATAATCGATTTGGGACCCATTAACTTTTCTTATTTATGACATAATCAATGCTCGTGCCAAATTTCAAGTTTCTATTACATTGGGAAGTGAGAGCATTAGATTCCGTACGTAAAATTTGGACGCTAATTCTTTGGCACTTAGAATTGAATAGTCGAGTTGGGACCAATTATCTTTTCCTATTTTTAACATAATCAATGCTCGTGCCAAATTTCAAGTTTCTATGACATTGGGAAGTGAAAGAATTAGATTCCGTACGTAAAATTTGGATGCTAATTCTGCTGCGCTTAGAATTGAATAATTGAGTTGCAACCCATTAACTTTTCTTATTTATGACATAATCAATGCTCGTGCCAAATTTCAAGTTTCTATGACATTGGGAAGTGAGAGAATTAGATTCCGTACGTAAAATTTAGACGCTAATTCTTTGGCACTTAGAATTGAATAGTCGAGTTGGGACCAATTAACTTTTCTTATTTTTAACATAATCAATGCTCGTGCCAAATTTCAAGTTTCTATGACATTGGGAAGTGAGAAAATTAGATTCCGTACGTAAAATTTGGACGCTAATTCTTTGGCACTTAGAATTGAATAATCGAGTTGGGACCGATTACCTTTTCCTATTTATGAAATAATCAATGCTCATGCCAAATTTCATGTTTCTACGACATTGGAAAGTGAGAGAATTAGATTCCGTACGTCAAATTTGGACGCTTATTCTTTGGCACTTCGAATTGAATAGTCGAGTTGGGACCAATTAACTTTTCCTATTTTTAACATAATCAATGCTCGTGCCAAATTTCAAGTTTCTATGACATTGGGAAGTGAGAAAATTAGATTCCGTACGTAAAATTTGGACACTAATTCTTTGGCGCTTAGCATTGAATAATCGAGTTGGGACCCATTAACTTTTCCTATTTATGACATAATCAATGCTCGTGGTAAATTTCAAGTTTCTATGACATTGGGAAGTGAGAAAATTAGATTCCGTACGTCAAATTCGCACACTAATTCTTTGGCGCTTAGGATTGAATAATCGATTTGGGACCCATTAACTTTTCTTATTTATGACATAATCAATGCTCGTGCCAAATTTCAAGTTTCTATTACATTGGGAAGTGAGAGAATTAGATTCCGTACGTAAAATTTGGACGCTAATTCTTTGGCACTTAGAATTGAATAGTCGAGTTGGGACCAATTAACTTTTCCTATTTTTAACATAATCAATGCTCGTGCCAAATTTCAAGTTTCTATGACATTGGGAAGTGAGAGAATTAGATTCCGTACGTAAAATTTGGACGCTAATTCTGCGGCGCTTAGAATTGAATAATCGAGTTGGAACCGTTTACCTTTTTCTATTTATGACATAATCAATGCTCATGCCAAATTTCATGTTTCACCGACATTGGAAAGTATGAGAATTAGATTCCGTACGTAAAATTTGGACGCTAAATCTTTTGCGCTTAGAATTGAATAATCAAGTTGGGACCCATTAACTTTTCTTATTTATGACATAATCAATGCTCGTGCCCAATTTCAAGTTTCTATGACATTGGGAAGTGAGAAAATTAGATTCCGTACGTAAAATTTGTAAAATTCATTCTTTGGCGCTTAGGATTGAATAATCGAGTTGGGACCCATTAACTTTTCCTATTTAACACATAATCAATGCTCGTGCCAAATTTCAAGTTTCTATGACATTGGGAAGTGAGAAAATTAGATTCCGTACGTCAAATTTGCACACTGATTCTTGGGCGCTTAGGATTGAATAATCGATTTGGGACCCATTAACTTTTCCTATTTATGACATAATCAATGCTCGTGCCAAATTTCATGTTTCTACGACATTGGAAAGTGAGAGAATTAGATTCCGTACGTCAAATTTGGACGCTTATTCTTTGGCACTTAGAATTGAATAATCGAGTTGGGACCGATTACCTGATTGACCGATTTGGGGCAGACTGAACGGAAGTGACGTCAGACGCCAGGAGTAGCGGCACGAGACGGAGGCACGGAGGCACGAGCGAGCGGGGAGCTGAAGGGGACAGCGGAGCAGCTCAGCAGCCGAAGCAGGTGCGGGGGCAGCGGCAGCCGAAGCCGAAGCAGGAGCGGGGACAGGAGTGACCAGTGGGACCGGAGCGCAGCAGCCGGCGCCAAGCGGTCACCAGGAGTTCAGCGGAGCAGCTGAGACAGGAGGGCAGAGTGAGCGGCCGCCGGGACAGCGGGTGACGTCACCAGGAGGAGCGGAGGAGCTGAGTATCTACCTCTGTGTGTGTTTGTGAGTTGTGTGTCTTCTGTGTATCTGGTTAGTGGTGTCTTCTGTGTGTGTGTGTGTCTGGGGGTCTAAGTGTTTGTGAGGGGGGGGAAAAAAAAAAAAAAAAAAAAATTTTGACTGCTTGCGCATAAGTGTCAGCGGGTAAGAGGTTGCGTGAGAGAGGCAGCGGGTGAGGGGTTGCAGCAGCGGGAGAGGGGTTGCGGCAGCGGGTGAGGGGTTGCGTCAGCGGTCACGGCAGCGGGTCAGCGGTTGCGGCAGCGGGTCAGCATTTGCGGCAGCGGTTGCAGCAGCGGGTCAGCGGTTGCAGCAGCGGGTCAGCGGTTGCGGCAGCGGGTCAGCGGTTGCTGCAGCGGGTCAGCGGTTGTAGCAGCGGGTCAGCGGTTGCGGCAGCGGGTCAGCGGTTGCGGCAGCGGGTCAGCGGAGTGTGAGCAAGTCTATCTTCACTACTTCCACAAGTAAATTGTAGATCCCCATTAGGATGAGCTCCATGCCTGGCAATGTCATCCAGTGTGCTACTTGTGCAATGTATGCGGTCCTTGATCAGCCGATCGAGGGTGCATACTGTTGCGCAAGATGCATGCACGTTGCAAATTTAGAAGCCCAAATTCTGGATCTAAATGGGCAACTGGCAACACTGAGAGCCATTGACATCATGGAAAGGAGTTTGGTGCTCACTGAGCAGGCACTCGCTGGGGTAGAGGCGGGGGCGGATGGTAGTACGGAAGTGCAGGGGGAGCAGGCAGTCAGCTGGGTGACAGAAAGAAGGAGGGTTAGAGGGAAGAGAACCAGGGAGGCTGGTCCTGAACTGGCACAACCCAACAAGTTTGCACGATTGGCAGATGAGGGGGATGCCATTACAGAGCCAGCACCGCTGCAGCACGACACGCCCTCTGAACGCCAGGGGGATGACTGCTCCAGTGAGACGGGGACGGGGAGCGCAGGGCAGGCTAGACAGGTTCTAGTGGTGGGGGACTCAATTATTAGGGGGACAGAGAGGGCAATCTGCCATAAAGACCGGGATCGTCGAACGGTGTGTTGTCTTCCTGGCGCTCGAGTTCGACACATCGCGGATTGGATTGACAGATTACTGGGAGGGGCTGGTGAGGATCCAGCGGTCATGGTGCACGTTGGCACCAATGAACAAATTAGAGGTCAATGGAGGGCCCTCAAAAATGATTTCAGGGACTTAGGGTCCAAGCTCAGGGCGCGGACCTCCAGGGTAGTTTTCTCGGAAATACTACCTGTACCTAAAGCCACACTAGAAAGGCAGCAGGATCTTAGGGAGGTAAACAAGTGGCTCCGGAGTTGGTGCAAGAAGGAGGGATTTGGGTTCCTGGAGAACTGGGCTGACTTTGCGGTCGGCTACAGGCTCTACCGTAGGGACGGGCTGCATCTAAATGGGGAGGGTGCAGCTGTGCTGGGGGAAAAGATGGCTAGAAGGCTGGAGGATTGTTTAAACTAGGGACTGGGGGGGAGGGTAAAATGAGAAATAGTGGGGTAGCCAGTGTAATTAGCGATCTGGGTCCAAGCAAAGGGAATGGGGGACGAGCAGGGGGTGGGGTTAGTACAGTTAGAACTGATAGATCAGCCAATAGTACGAATAGCAACAAAACAAATTTAAAAAACAAAAAAAATGAAATAAATTGTATGATCACGAATGCACGAAGTCTGATCGGTAAAGTGGGTGAGCTTGAAGCAAGAATGACTGATGAAAGTTATGATATAGTCGGAATTACGGAAACATGGCTTGACGATAAGTGCGATTGGGCGGTGAATTTGCAGGGGTACAATCTCTTCAGAAGAGACCGAAGGAACCAGAAAGGGGGAGGGGTATGTCTGTACGTCAAATCGAACTTGAAGCCGAGGCTACGGGAGGATATAGGGGTAGGAGACGAACAGGTGGAAACTCTGTGGGTAGAAATACAGGGAGGAAAAAATAACAAAATCCTGATAGGGGTCTTCTATAGACCACCAAAAGCAACAGAAGAAACTGAAGACTTACTACTAAGGCAGATAGAAGAGGTGTCAAAACGAAACGAAGTAATTATCATGGGGGACTTTAATTACCCAGATATAACATGGGAGAACGAAACCTGCAAATCTCACAGGGGTGATAAGTTCTTGAGAGTAATTAAAGACAATTACCTGAACCAACTTGTGCAGGAACCAACAAGAGGGAGAGCCATTCTGGACCTAGTGCTAACTAACAAACCGGAACGTATAAAGGGGGTGCAGGTTGAGGGGCACTTGGGGAACAGCGACCACAATATAATCAACTTCCAGCTGTCAATCAACAGGAATCCTTATCAGGGAGTGACAAAGAAACTAAACTTTAGTAAAGCAAAATTTGATGAGCTTAGAACTACTATCGGTAACATTAGTTGGGACAACATCCTCAAAAA
This sequence comes from Eleutherodactylus coqui, assembly GCF_035609145.1. Lineage (NCBI taxonomy): Eukaryota > Metazoa > Chordata > Amphibia > Anura > Eleutherodactylidae > Eleutherodactylus > Eleutherodactylus coqui. The sequence goes on from NC_089840.1 coordinate 153,157,620, forward strand.
AATCAGTACGGAGGAAAAATGGGAAAAGTTCAAAAGGATCCTAATCGCCTCATGTGAGCAGTTCATTCCCTTTAAAAATAAAAGAAACTCAACTAAAAGGAAACCAATGTGGCTCGACAAGACGGTACGAGGGGCAATAAACGAAAAGAAGAAAGCGTTCAAACTACTAAAGCAACAAGGCAGCGAAGAAGCGCTAAAATCATACAGGGAAAAAAACAAAATATGCAAAGATACGATCAAAACTGCCAAGGAGGAAGCAGAAAGACGGATCGCAAAAGAGAGCAGAAACAACCCGAAGCTATTTTTCAACTACATAAACAGCAAAAGGATTTGCAGGGAGAGCGCTGGCCCTTTAAAAAACAATGCAGGAGAAATCATTGATGATGACGAAGGGAAAGCAAATCTACTAAACAGTTTCTTCTCAAGTGTGTTCACCAAAGAAAAGGAAATGCCATACGAGATGCAGGGGAATAAAACGAACCCCTCACAAAATATCTCATACCTAACGCAGGAGGAGGTGCGGAAGCGTCTAAAGAAAACTAAAATTGATAAATCACCGGGCCCAGATGGATTACACCCAAGGATACTAAAGGAACTAAGTGACGAGATAGCTAGGCCGCTATACCTAATATTTCTAGACACTATTAAGACCGGTGTAGTACCATTGGACTGGCGCATTGCCAACGTGGTCCCAATTTACAAAAAAGGGAGCAAAAGTGAGCCTGGTAACTACAGGCCAGTAAGTCTCACTTCAGTAACGGGAAAAATTTTCGAGGGGATTCTGAGAGACGCAATCGATGAGTACCTCAAGGAGATTAAGGGAATAACTCCTCACCAACATGGATTCATGAAGGGTCGCTCATGTCAGACAAATCTGATCAGTTTCTACGATGAAGTAAGCTCTAAGCTGGACCAGGGAGAATCTATTGATCTTGTATATCTGGACTTCTCTAAAGCCTTTGACACCGTGCCTCATAATAGGCTAATATACAAAATGAGGCAGCTCGGACTGGGCGAAAACGTGTGTAAGTGGGTAAAAAATTGGCTCAACGATAGAAAGCAGAGGGTGGTAATAAATGGTTCGTACTCTGATTGGACCACAGTCGCTAGCGGGGTGCCACAGGGTTCAGTATTAGGCCCCACTCTGTTCAACATATTTATCAATGACCTGATAGAGGGGCTGCACAGCAAAATATCAATATTTGCAGATGACACAAAATTATACAATATAATTAATGCAACGGAGGACAATGTGTGGCTACAAACGGACCTGGATAAGCTGGGGGCTTGGGCAGAAAAATGGCAAATGAAGTTCAATATTGATAAATGTAAGACTATGCACATGGGCAGGAGGAACGGATGTCACCAATATTCACTTAATGGGGTATCACTAGGGAAAAGTGATATGGAAAAGGATCTGGGGGTACTAGTGGATAATAGACTAAACTGGAGTAACCAATGCAAGTCAGCCGCTGCAAAGGCAAATAAAGTCTTGGGGTGCATTAAAAGAGGTATAGGGGTGAAGGACGAGAACATTATCCTTCCATTATATAAGGCACTTGTCAGACCTCACATGGAATACTGCGTACAATTCTGGACACCGGTGCTCAGGAAAGATGTCACAGTGCTTGAGGGGGTTCAAAGAAGAGCGACTAAACTAATACATGGAATGACAGGACTGGAATACCCAGAGAGGCTGTCCAAATTGGGACTATTTACTCTAGAAAAAAGAAGGTTAAGAGGCGACCAAATAACCATGTATAAGTACATGAGGGGACAACATATGGATCTCTCCCGCGATCTGTTTACACCCAGGACCACGACGGTAACAAGAGGACATCCGCTACGATTAGAGGAAAGTAGGTTTCATCACCAACACAGAAAGGGGTTCTTTACTGTAAGAGCAGTTAGACTGTGGAACTCTCTACCGGAGGAAGTGGTGATGGCAAAATCCAAAGAGAAGTTTAAAAGGGGACTTGATGTCTTTCTGGAGAAGGATATTACAGGATATAAATTTTAGTTTAAGTGTCAATCCTGGTATATATGCAGGTAGGAACTATTAGGGGTTGATCCAGGGAACAGTCTGATTGCCATTAGGGAGTCGGGAAGGAAATTTTTCCCCAAAAGAGCCAATTGACTTCTGGCCTTGGGGTTTTTTGCCTTCCTCTGGATCAACACAGTAGGATAGACAGGCTGGACTAGATGGAAAATGTCTTCATTCGGCCTTACATACTATGTTACATACTATGTTACCTTTTCCTATTTATGAAATAATCAATGCTCATGCCAAATTTCATGTTTCTACGACATTGGAAAGTGAGAGAATTAGATTCCGTACGTCAAATTTGGACGCTTATTCTTTGGCACTTAGAATTGAATAATCGAGTTGGGACAGATTACCTTTTCCTATTTATGACGTAATCAATGCTCATGCCAAATTTCATGTTTCTACGACAGAAAAGTGAGAGAATTAGATTTCGTACGTAAAATTTGGACACTAATTCTTTTGCGCTTAGAATTGAATAATCGCATTGGGACCCATTAACTTTTCCTATTTTTGACATAATCAATGCTCGTGCCAAATATCAAGTTTCTATGACATTAGCAAGTGAGAAAATTAGATTCCGTACGTAAAATTTTGGTGCTATTTCTTTGGCGCATAGAATTGAATAATCGAGTTGGGACCGATTAACTTTTCCTATTTATGACACATTCAATGCTCGTGCCAAATTTCAAGTTTCTATGACATTGGGAAGTGAGAGAATTAGATTCCGTACGTAAAATTTGGACGCTACTTCTGCTGCGCTTAGAATTGAATAATCGAGTTGGAACCGATTACCTTTTTCTATTTATGACATAATCAATGCTCATGCCAAATTTCATGTTTTACAGACATTGGAAAGTATGAGAATTAGATTCCGTACGTAAAATTTGGACGCTAATTCTTTTGCGCTTAGAATTGAATAATCGAGTTGAGACCCATTAACTTTTCTTATTTATGACATAATCAATGCTCGTGCCAAATTTCAAGTTTCTATGACATTGGGAAGTGAGATAACTAGATTCGGTACTTAAAATTTGGACGCTAATTCTTTTGCGCTTAGAATTGAATAATCGAGTTGTGACCGATTACCTTTTCCTATTTATGACGTAATCAATGCTCGTGGCAAATTTCAAGTTTCTATTACATTGGGAAGTGAGAGAATTAGATTCCGTACGTAAAATTTGGACGCTAATTCTTTGGCATTTAGAATTCAATAGTCGAGTTGGGACAAATTAACTTTTCTTATTTTTAACAAAATCAATGCTCGTGCCAAATTTCAAGTTTCTATGACATTGGGAAGTGAGAAAATTAGATTCCGTACGTCAAATTTGCACACTAATTCTTTGGCGCTTAGGATTGAATAATCGATTTGGGACCCATTAACTTTTCTTATTTATGACATAATCAATGCTCGTGCCAAATTTCAAGTTTCTATTACATTGGGAAGTGAGAAAATTAGATTCCGTACGTAAAATTTGGACGCTAATTCTTTGGCATTTAGAATTGAATAGTCGAGTTGGGACCAATTAACTTTTCTTATTTTTAACATAATCAATGCTCGTGCCAAAATTCAAGTTTCTATGACATTGGGAAGTGAGAAAATTAGATTCCGTACGTAAAATTTGGATGCTAATTCTGCTGCGCTTAGAATTGAATAATTGAGTTGCAACCCATTAACTTTTCTTATTTATGACATAATCAATGCTCGTGCCAAATTTCAAGTTTCTATGACATTGGGAAGTGAGAGAATTAGATTCCGTACGTAAAATTTGGACGCTAATTCTTTGGCACTTAGAATTGAATAGTCGAGTTGGGACCAATTAACTTTTCTTATTTTTAACATAATCAATGCTCGTGCCAAATTTCAAGTTTCTATGACATTGGGAAGTGAGAAAATTAGATTCCGTACGTAAAATTTGGACACTAATTCTTTTGCGCTTAGAATTGAATAATCGAGTTGGAACCGATTACCTTTTCCTATTTATGACGTAATCAATGCTCGTGCCAAATTTCAAGTTTCTATGACATTGGGAAGTGAGAAAATTAGATTCTGTACGTAAAATTTGGACGCTAATTCTTTGGTGCTTAGAAATGAAAAATTGAGTTGGGACCTATTAACTTTTCCTATTTATGACATAATCAATGCTCGTGCCAAATTTCAAGTTTCTATGACATTGGGAAGTGAGAGAACTAGATTCGGAACGTAAAATTTGGACGCTAATTCTTTTGCGCTTAGAATTGAATAATCGAGTTGGGACCGATTACCTTTTCCTATTTATGACATAATCAATGCTCGTGCCCAATTTCAAGTTTCTATGACATTGGGAAGTGAGAAAATTAGATTCCGTACGTAAAATTTGTAAAATTCATTCTTTGGCGCTTAGGATTGAATAATCGAGTTGGGACCCATTAACTTTTCCTATTTAACACATAATCAATGCTCGTGCCAAATTTCAAGTTTCTATGACATTGGGAAGTGAGAAAATTAGATTCCGTACGTCAAATTTGCACACTGATTCTTGGGCGCTTAGGATTGAATAATCGATTTGGGACCCATTAACTTTTCCTATTTATGACATAATCAATGCTCGTGCCAAATTTCAAGTTTCTATGACATTGGGAAGTGAGAAAATTAGATTCCGTACGTAAAATTTGGACGCTAATTCTTTGGCACTTAGAATTGAATAATCGAGTTGGGACCGATTACCTTTTCCTATTTATGAAATAATCAATGCTCATGCCAAATTTCATGTTTCTACGACATTGGAAAGTGAGAGAATTAGATTCCGTACGTCAAATTTGGACGCTTATTCTTTGGCACTTAGAATTGAATAATCGAGTTGGGACAGATTACCTTTTCCTATTTATGACGTAATCAATGCTCATGCCAAATTTCATGTTTCTACGACATAGAAAAGTGAGAGAATTAGATTTCGTACGTAAAATTTGGACACTAATTCTTTTGCGCTTAGAATTTAATAATCGCATTGGGACCCATTAACTTTTCCTATTTTTGACATAATCAATGCTCGTGCCAAATATCAAGTTTCTATGACATTAGCAAGTGAGAAAATTAGATTCCGTACGTAAAATTTTGGTGCTATTTCTTTGGCGCATAGAATTGAATAATCGAGTTGGGACCGATTAACTTTTCCTATTTATGACACAATTAATGCTCGTGCCAAATTTCAAGTTTCTATGACATTGGGAAGTGAGAGAATTAGATTCCGTACGTAAAATTTGGACGCTACTTCTGCTGCGCTTAGAATTGAATAATCGAGTTGGAACCGATTACCTTTTTCTATTTATGACATAATCAATGCTCATGCCAAATTTCATGTTTTACAGACATTGGAAAGTATGAGAATTAGATTCCGTACGTAAAATTTGGACGCTAATTCTTTTGCGCTTAGAATTGAATAATCGAGTTGAGACCCATTAACTTTTCTTATTTATGACATAATCAATGCTCGTGCCAAATTTCAAGTTTTTATGACATTGGGAAGTGAGATAACTAGATTCGGTACTTAAAATTTGGACGCTAATTCTTTTGCGCTTAGAATTGAATAATCGAGTTGTGACCGATTACCTTTTCCTATTTATGACGTAATCAATGCTCGTGCCAAATTTCAAGTTTCTATGACATTGGGAAGTGAGAAAATTAGATTCCGTACGTAAAATTTGGGCGCTAATTCTTTGGTGCTTAGAAATGAATAATCGAGTTGGGACCTATTAACTTTTCCTATTTATGACATAATCAATGCTCGTGCCAAATTTCAAGTTTCTATGACATTGGGAAGTGAGAAAATTAGATTCCGTACGTAAAATTTGGACACTAATTCTTTGGCGCTTAGGATTGAATAATCGAGTTGGGACCCATTAACTTTTCCTATTTATGACATAATCAATGCTCGTGGCAAATTTCAAGTTTCTATTACATTGGGAAGTGAGAGAATTAGATTCCGTACGTAAAACTTGGACGCTAATTCTTTGGCATTTAGAATTCAATAGTCGAGTTGGGACCAATTAACTTTTCTTATTTTTAACAAAATCAATGCTCGTGCCAAATTTCAAGTTTCTATGACATTGGGAAGTGAGAAAATTAGATTCCGTACGTCAAATTTGCACACTAATTCTTTGGCGCTTAGGATTGAATAATCGATTTGGGACCCATTAACTTTTCTTATTTATGACATAATCAATGCTCGTGCCAAATTTCAAGTTTCTATTACATTGGGAAGTGAGAGAATTAGATTCCGTACGTAAAATTTGGACGCTAATTCTTTGGCACTTAGAATTGAATAGTCGAGTTGGGACCAATTATCTTTTCCTATTTTTAACATAATCAATGCTCGTGCCAAATTTCAAGTTTCTATGACATTGGGAAGTGAAAGAATTAGATTCCGTACGTAAAATTTGGATGCTAATTCTGCTGCGCTTAGAATTGAATAATTGAGTTGCAACCCATTAACTTTTCTTATTTATGACATAATCAATGCTCGTGCCAAATTTCAAGTTTCTATGACATTGGGAAGTGAGAAAATTAGATTCCGTACGTAAAATTTGGACACTAATTCTTTTGCGCTTAGAATTGAATAATCGAGTTGGGACCGATTACCTTTTCCTATTTATGACGTAATCAATGCTCGTGCCAAATTTCAAGTTTCTATGACATTGGGAAGTGAGAAAATTAGATTCTGTACGTAAAATTTGGACGCTAATTCTTTGGTGCTTAGAAATGAATAATTGAGTTGGGACCTATTAACTTTTCCTATTTATGACATAATCAATGCTCGTGCCAAATTTCAAGTTTCTATGACATTGGGAAGTGAGAAAATTAGATTCCGTACGTAAAATTTGGACACTAATTCTTTGGCGCTTAGGATTGAATAATCGAGTTGGGACCCATTAACTTTTCCTATTTATGACATAATCAATGCTCGTGGCAAATTTCAAGTTTCTATGACATTGGGAAGTGAGAGAATTAGATTCCGTACGTAAAATTTGGACGCTAATTCTTTGGCACTTAGAATTGAATAGTCGAGTTGGGACCAATTAACTTTTCTTATTTTTAACATAATCAATGCTCGTGCCAAATTTCAAGTTTCTATGACATTGGGAAGTGAGAAAATTAGATTCCGTACGTAAAATTTGGACACTAATTCTTTTGCGCTTAGAATTGAATAATCGAGTTGGAACCGATTACCTTTTCCTATTTATGACGTAATCAATGCTCGTGCCAAATTTCAAGTTTCTATGACATTGGGAAGTGAGAAAATTAGATTCTGTACGTAAAATTTGGACGCTAATTCTTTGGTGCTTAGAAATGAAAAATTGAGTTGGGACCTATTAACTTTTCCTATTTATGACATAATCAATGCTCGTGCCAAATTTCAAGTTTCTATGACATTGGGAAGTGAGAGAACTAGATTCGGAACGTAAAATTTGGACGCTAATTCTTTTGCGCTTAGAATTGAATAATCGAGTTGGGACCGATTACCTTTTCCTATTTATGACATAATCAATGCTCGTGCCCAATTTCAAGTTTCTATGACATTGGGAAGTGAGAAAATTAGATTCCGTACGTAAAATTTGTAAAATTCATTCTTTGGCGCTTAGGATTGAATAATCGAGTTGGGACCCATTAACTTTTCCTATTTAACACATAATCAATGCTCGTGCCAAATTTCAAGTTTCTATGACATTGGGAAGTGAGAAAATTAGATTCCGTACGTCAAATTTGCACACTGATTCTTGGGCGCTTAGGATTGAATAATCGATTTGGGACCCATTAACTTTTCCTATTTATGACATAATCAATGCTCGTGCCAAATTTCAAGTTTCTATGACATTGGGAAGTGAGAAAATTAGATTCCGTACGTAAAATTTGGACGCTAATTCTTTGGCACTTAGAATTGAATAATCGAGTTGGGACCGATTACCTTTTCCTATTTATGAAATAATCAATGCTCATGCCAAATTTCATGTTTCTACGACATTGGAAAGTGAGAGAATTAGATTCCGTACGTCAAATTTGGACGCTTATTCTTTGGCACTTAGAATTGAATAATCGAGTTGGGACAGATTACCTTTTCCTATTTATGACGTAATCAATGCTCATGCCAAATTTCATGTTTCTACGACATAGAAAAGTGAGAGAATTAGATTTCGTACGTAAAATTTGGACACTAATTCTTTTGCGCTTAGAATTTAATAATCGCATTGGGACCCATTAACTTTTCCTATTTTTGACATAATCAATGCTCGTGCCAAATATCAAGTTTCTATGACATTAGCAAGTGAGAAAATTAGATTCCGTACGTAAAATTTTGGTGCTATTTCTTTGGCGCATAGAATTGAATAATCGAGTTGGGACCGATTAACTTTTCCTATTTATGACACAATTAATGCTCGTGCCAAATTTCAAGTTTCTATGACATTGGGAAGTGAGAGAATTAGATTCCGTACGTAAAATTTGGACGCTACTTCTGCTGCGCTTAGAATTGAATAATCGAGTTGGAACCGATTACCTTTTTCTATTTATGACATAATCAATGCTCATGCCAAATTTCATGTTTTACAGACATTGGAAAGTATGAGAATTAGATTCCGTACGTAAAATTTGGACGCTAATTCTTTTGCGCTTAGAATTGAATAATCGAGTTGAGACCCATTAACTTTTCTTATTTATGACATAATCAATGCTCGTGCCAAATTTCAAGTTTTTATGACATTGGGAAGTGAGATAACTAGATTCGGTACTTAAAATTTGGACGCTAATTCTTTTGCGCTTAGAATTGAATAATCGAGTTGTGGCCGATTACCTTTTCCTATTTATGACGTAATCAATGCTCGTGCCAAATTTCAAGTTTCTATGACATTGGGAAGTGAGAAAATTAGATTCCGTACGTAAAATTTGGGCGCTAATTCTTTGGTGCTTAGAAATGAATAATCGAGTTGGGACCTATTAACTTTTCCTATTTATGACATAATCAATGCTCGTGCCAAATTTCAAGTTTCTATGACATTGGGAAGTGAGAAAATTAGATTCCGTACGTAAAATTTGGACACTAATTCTTTGGCGCTTAGGATTGAATAATCGAGTTGGGACCCATTAACTTTTCCTATTTATGACATAATCAATGCTCGTGGCAAATTTCAAGTTTCTATTACATTGGGAAGTGAGAGAATTAGATTCCGTACGTAAAACTTGGACGCTAATTCTTTGGCATTTAGAATTCAATAGTCGAGTTGGGACCAATTAACTTTTCTTATTTTTAACAAAATCAATGCTCGTGCCAAATTTCAAGTTTCTATGACATTGGGAAGTGAGAAAATTAGATTCCGTACGTCAAATTTGCACACTAATTCTTTGGCGCTTAGGATTGAATAATCGATTTGGGACCCATTAACTTTTCTTATTTATGACATAATCAATGCTCGTGCCAAATTTCAAGTTTCTATTACATTGGGAAGTGAGAGAATTAGATTCCGTACGTAAAATTTGGACGCTAATTCTTTGGCACTTAGAATTGAATAGTCGAGTTGGGACCAATTATCTTTTCCTATTTTTAACATAATCAATGCTCGTGCCAAATTTCAAGTTTCTATGACATTGGGAAGTGAAAGAATTAGATTCCGTACGTAAAATTTGGATGCTAATTCTGCTGCGCTTAGAATTGAATAATTGAGTTGCAACCCATTAACTTTTCTTATTTATGACATAATCAATGCTCGTGCCAAATTTCAAGTTTCTATGACATTGGGAAGTGAGAAAATTAGATTCCGTACGTAAAATTTGGACACTAATTCTTTTGCGCTTAGAATTGAATAATCGAGTTGGGACCGATTACCTTTTCCTATTTATGACGTAATCAATGCTCGTGCCAAATTTCAAGTTTCTATGACATTGGGAAGTGAGAAAATTAGATTCTGTACGTAAAATTTGGACGCTAATTCTTTGGTGCTTAGAAATGAATAATTGAGTTGGGACCTATTAACTTTTCCTATTTATGACATAATCAATGCTCGTGCCAAATTTCAAGTTTCTATGACATTGGGAAGTGAGAAAATTAGATTCCGTACGTAAAATTTGGACACTAATTCTTTGGCGCTTAGGATTGAATAATCGAGTTGGGACCCATTAACTTTTCCTATTTATGACATAATCAATGCTCGTGGCAAATTTCAAATTTCTATTACATTGGGAAGTGAGAGAATTAGATTCCGTACGTAAAATTTGGACGCTAATTCTTTGGCATTTAGAATTGAATAGTCGAGTTGGGACCAATTAACTTTTCTTATTTTTAACATAATCAATGCTCGTGCCAAATTTCAAGTTTCTATGACATTGGGAAGTGAGAAAATTAGATTCCGTACGTCAAATTTGCACACTAATTCTTTGGCGCTTAGGATTGAATAATCGATTTGGGACCCATTAACTTTTCTTATTTATGACATAATCAATGCTTGTGCCAAATGTCAAGTTTCTATTACATTGGGAAGTGAGAGCATTAGATTCCGTACGTAAAATTTGGACGCTAATTCTTTGGCACTTAGAATTGAATAGTCGAGTTGGGACCAATTATCTTTTCCTATTTTTAACATAATCAATGCTCGTGCCAAATTTCAAGTTTCTATGACATTGGGTAGTGAAAGAATTAGATTCCGTACGTAAAATTTGGACGCTAATTCTTTGGCACTTAGAATTGAATAATCGAGTTGGGACCAATTATCTTTTCCTATTTTTAACATAATCAATGCTCGTGCCAAATTTCAAGTTTCTATGACATTGGGAAGTGAAAGAATTAGATTCCGTACGTAAAATTTGGATGCTAATTTTGCTGCGCTTAGAATTGAATAATTAAGTTGCAACCCATTAACTTTTCTTATTTATGACATAATCAATGCTCGCGCCAAATTTCAAGTTTCTATGACATTGGGAAGTGAGAGAATTAGATTCCGTACGTAAAATTTGGACGCTAATTCTTTGGCACTTAGAATTGAATAGTCGAGTTGGGACCAATTAACTTTTCTTATTTTTAACATAATCAATGCTCGTGCCAAATTTCAAGTTTCTATGACATTGGGAAGTGAAAGAATTAGATTCCGTACGTAAAATTTGGATGCTAATTCTGCTGCGCTTAGAATTGAATAATTGATTTGCAACCCATTAACTTTTCTTATTTATGACATAATCAATGCTCGTGCCAAATTTCAAGTTTCTATGACATTGGGAAGTGAGAAAATTAGATTCCGTACGTAAAATTTGGACACTAATTCTTTTGCGCTTAGAATTGAATAATCGAGTTGGGACCGATTACCTTTTCCTATTTATGACGTAATCAATGCTCGTGCCAAATTTCAAGTTTCTATGACATTGGGAAGTGAGAAAATTAGATTCTGTACGTAAAATTTGGACGCTAATTCTTTGGTGCTTAGAAATGAATAATTGAGTTGGGACCTATTAACTTTTCCTATTTATGACATAATCAATGCTCGTGCCAAATTTCAAGTTTCTATGACATTGGGAAGTGAGAAAATTAGATTCCGTACGTAAAATTTGGACACTTATTCTTTGGCGCTTAGGATTGAATAATCGAGTTGGGACCCATTAACTTTTCCTATTTATGACATAATCAATGCTCGTGGCAAATTTCAAGTTTCTATTACATTGGGAAGTGAAAGAATTAGATTCCGTACGTAAAATTTGGACTCTAATTCTGCTGCGCTTAGAATTGAATAATCGAGTTGGAACCGATTACCTTTTTCTATTTATGACATAATCAATGCTCATGCCAAATTTCATGTTTCTACGACATTGGAAAGTATGAGAATTAGATTCCGTACGTAAAATTTGGACGCTAATTCTTTTGCGCTTAGAATTGAATAATCGAGTTGGGACCCATTAACTTTTCTTATTTATGACATAATCAATGCTCGTGCCAAATTTCAAGTTTGTATGACATTGGGAAGTGAGAGAACTAGATTCGGTACATAAAATTTGGACGCTAATTCTTTTGCGCTTAGAATTGAATAATCGAGTTGGGACCGATTACCTTTTCCTATTTATGACGTTATCAATGCTCGTGCCAAATTTCAAGTTTGTATGACATTGGGAAGTGAGAAAATTAGATTCCGTACGTAAAATTTGGACGCTAATTCTTTGGTGCTTCGAAATGAATAATCGAGTTGGGACCTATTAACTTTTCCTATTTATGACATAATCAATGCTCGTGCCAAATTTCAAGTTTCTATGACATTGGGAAGTGAGAAAATTAGATTCCGTACGTAAAATTTGGACACTAATTCTTTGGCGCTTAGGATTGAATAATCGAGTTGGGACCGATTAACTTTTCTTATTTATGACATAATCAATGCTCGTGCCAATTTTCAAGTTTCTATGACATTGGGAAGTGAGAAAATTAGATTCCGTACGTAAAATTTGGACACTAATTCTTTGGCGCTTAGGATTGAATAATCGAGTTGGGACCCATTAACTTTTCCTATTTATGACATAATCAATGCTCGTGGCAAATTTCAAGTTTCTATTACATTGGGAAGTGAGAGAATTAGTTTCCGTACGTAAAATTTGGACGCTAATTCTTTGGCATTTAGAATTGAATAGTCGAGTTGGGACCAATTATCTTTTCCTATTTTTAACATAATCAATGCTCGTGCCAAATTTCAAGTTTCTATGACATTGGGAAGTGAGAGAATTAGATTCCGTACGTAAAATTTGGACTCTAATTCTGCTGCGCTTAGAATTTAATAATCGAGTTGGAACCGATTACCTTTTTCTATTTATGACATAATCAATGCTCATGCCAAATTTCATGTTTCTACGACATTGGAAAGTATGAGAATTAGATTCCGTACGTAAAATTTGGACGCTAATTCTTTTGCGCTTAGAATTGAATAATCGAGTTGGGACCCATTAACTTTTCTTATTTATGACATAATCAATGCTCGTGCCAAATTTCAAGTTTCTATGACATTGGGAAGTGAGAGAACTAGATTCGGTACGTAAAACTTGGACGCTAATTCTTTTGCGCTTAGAATTGAATAATCGAGTTGGGACCGATTACCTTTTCCTATTTATGACGTAATCAATGCTCGTGCCAAATTTCAAGTTTCTATGACATTGGGAAGTGAGAAAATTAGATTCCGTACGTAAAATTTGGACACTAATTCTTTGGCGCTTAGGATTGAATAATCGAGTTGGGACCCATTAACTTTTCCTATTTATGACATAATCAATGCTCGTGGCAAATTTCAAGTTTCTATTACATTGGGAAGTGAGAGAATTAGATTCCGTACGTAACATTTGGACGCTAATTCTTTGGCATTTAGAATTGAATAGTCGAGTTGGGACCAATTAACTTTTCATATTTTTAACATAATCAATGCTCGTGCCAAATTTCAAGTTTCTATGACATTGGGAAGTGAGAAAATTAGATTCCGTACGTAAAATTTCCACACTAATTCTTTGGCGCTTAGGATTGAATAATCGATTTGGGACCCATTAACTTTTCTTATTTATGACATAATCAATGCTCGTGCCAAATTTCAAGTTTCTATTACATTGGGAAGTGAGAGAATTAGATTCCGTACGTAAAATTTGGACGCTAAATCTTTTGCGCTTAGAATTGATTAATCAAGTTGGGACCCATTAACTTTTCTTATTTATGACATAATCAATGCTCGTGCCAAATTTCAAGTTTCTATGACATTGGGAAGTGAGAGAACTAGATTCGGAACGTAAAATTTGGACGCTAATTCTTTTGCGCTTAGAATTGAATAATCGAGTTGGGACCGATTACCTTTTCCTATTTATGACATAATCAATGCTCGTGCCCAATTTCAAGTTTCTATGACATTGGGAAGTGAGAAAATTAGATTCCGTACGTAAAATTTGTAAAATTCATTCTTTGGCGCTTAGGATTGAATAATCGAGTTGGGACCCATTAAGTTTTCCTATTTATGACATAATCAATGCTCGTGGCAAATTTCAAGTTTCTATTACATTGGGAAGTGAGAGAATTAGATTCCGTACGTAAAATTTGGACGCTAATTCTTTGGCACTTAGAATTGAATAGTCGAGTTGGGACCAATTAACTTTTCTTATTTTTAACATAATCAATGCTCGTGCCAAATTTCAAGTTTCTATGACATTGGGAAGTGAGAAAATTAGATTCCGTACGTAAAATTTGGACGCTAATTCTTTGGCACTTAGAATTGAATAATCGAGTTGAGACCGATTACCTTTTCCTATTTATGAAATAATCAATGCTCATGCCAAATTTCATGTTTCTACGACATTGGAAAGTGAGAGAATTAGATTCCGTACGTCAAATTTGGATGCTAATTCTGCTGCGCTTAAAATTGAATAATCAAGTTGAAACCGATTACCTTTTTCTATTTATGACATAATCAATGCTCATGCCAAATTTCATGTTTCTACGACATTGGAAAGTATGAGAATTAGATTCCGTACGTAAAATTTGGACGCTAATTCTTATGCGCTTAGAATTGAATAATCGAGTTGGGACCCATTAACTTTTCTTATTTATGACATAATCAATGCTCGTGCCAATTTTCAAGTTCCTATGACATTGGGAAGTGAGAGAACTAGATTCGGTACGTAAAATTTGGACGCTAATACTTTTGCGCTTAGAATTGAATAATCGAGTTGGGACCGATTACCTTTTCCTATTTATGACGTAATCAATGCTCATGCCAAATTTCATGTTTCTACGACATAGAAAAGTGAGAGAATTAGATTCCGTACTTAAAATTTGGACGCTAATTCTTTTGCGCTTAGAATTGAATAATCGAGTTGAGACCCATTAATGTTTCTTATTTATGACATAATCAATGCTCGTGCCAAATTTCAAGTTTCTATGACATTGGGAAGTGAGAAAATTAGATTCCGTACGTCAAATTTGGACGCTAATTCTTTGGTGCTTAGAAATAAATAATCGAGTTGGGACCTATTAACCTTTCCTATTTATGACATAATCAATGCTCGTGGCAAATTTCAAGTTTCTATGACATTGGGAAGTGAGAAAATTAGATTCCGTATGTAAAATTTGGATGCTAATTCTTTTGGACTTAGAATTGAATAATCGAGTTGGGACCAATTACCTTTTCCTATTTATGACACAATTAATGCTCGTGCCAAATTTCAAGTTTCTATGACATTGGGAAGTGAGAGAATTAGATTCCGTACGCAAAATTTGGACACTAATTCTGCTGCGCTTAGAATTGAATAATCGAGTTGGAACCGATTACCTTTTTCTATTTATGACATAATCAATGCTCATGCCAAATTTCATGTTTCTACGACATTGGAAAGTATGAGAATTAGATTCCGTACGTAAAATTTGGACGCTAATTCTTTTGCGCTTAGAATTGAATAATCGAGTTGGGACCCATTAACTTTTCTTATTTATGACATAATCAATGCTCGTGCCAATTTTCAAGTTCCTATGACATTGGGAAGTGAGAGAACTAGATTCGGTACGTAAAATTTGGACGCTAATTCTTTTGCGCTTAGAATTGAATAATCGAGTTGGGACCGATTACCTTTTCCTATTTATGACGTAATCAATGCTCATGCCAAATTTCATGTTTCTACGACATAGAAAAGTGAGAGAATTAGATTCCGTACTTAAAATTTGGACGCTAATTCTTTTGCGCTTAGAATTGAATAATCGAGTTGAGACCCATTAACGTTTCTTATTTATGACATAATCAATGCTCGTGCCAAATTTCAAGTTTCTATGACATTGGGAAGTGAGAAAATTAGATTCCGTACGTCAAATTTGGACGCTAATTCTTTGGTGCTTAGAAATAAATAATCGAGTTGGGACCTATTAACCTTTCCTATTTATGACATAATCAATGCTCGTGGCAAATTTCAAGTTTCTATGACATTGGGAAGTGAGAAAATTAGATTCCGTATGTAAAATTTGGATGCTAATTCTTTTGGACTTAGAATTGAATAATCGAGTTGGGACCAATTACCTTTTCCTATTTATGACACAATTAATGCTCGTGCCAAATTTCAAGTTTCTATGACATTGGGAAGTGAGAGAATTAGATTCCGTACGCAAAATTTGGACACTAATTCTGCTGCGCTTAGAATTGAATAATCGAGTTGGAACCGATTACCTTTTTCTATTTATGACATAATCAATGCTCATGCCAAATTTCATGTTTCTACGACATTGGAAAGTATGAGAATTAGATTCGGTACGTAAAATTTGGACGCTAATTCTTTTGCGCTTAGAATTGAATAATCGAGTTGGGACCGATTACCTTTTCCTATTTATGACGTAATCAATGCTCATGCCAAATTTCATGTTTCTACGACATAGAAAAGTGAGAGAATTAGATTTCGTACGTAAAATTTGGACACTATTTCTTTTGCGCTTAGAATTGAATAATCGCATTGGGACCCATTAACTTTTCCTATTTTTGACATAATCAATACTCGTGCCAAATATGAAGTTTCTATGACATTAGCAAGTGAGAAAATTAGATTCCGTACGTAAAATTTTGGTGCTATTTCTTTGGCGCATAGAATTGAATAATCGAGTTGGGACCTATTAACTTTTCCTATTTATGACATAATAAATGCTCCTGTCAAATTTCAAGTTTCTATGACATTGGCAAGTGAACTAGATTCGGTACGTAAAATTTGGACACTAATTCTTTTGCACTTAGAATTGAATAATCGAGTTGGGACCGATTACCTTTTCCTATTTATGACGTAATCAATGCTCATGCCAAATTTCATGTTTCTACGACATAGAAAAGTGAAAGAATTAGATTCCGTACGTAAAATTTGGGCGCTAATTCTTTTGCGCTTAGAATTGAATAATCGAGTTGAGACCCATTAACGTTTCTTATTTATGACATAATCAATGCTCGTGCCAAATTTCAAGTTTCTATGACATTGGGAAGTGAGAAAATTAGATTCCGTACGTCAAATTTGGACGCTAATTCTTTGGTGCTTAGAAATAAATAATCGAGTTGGGACCTATTAACCTTACCTATTTATGACATAATCAATGCTCGTGCCAAATGTCAAGTTTCTATGACATTGGGATGTGAGTAAAATAGATTCCGTATGTAAAATTTGGACGCTAATTCTTTTGGACTTAGAATTGAATAATCGAGTTGGGACCAATTACCTTTTCCTATTTATGACACAATTAATGCTCGTGCCAAATTTCAAGTTTCTATGACATTGGGAAGTGAGAGAATTAGATTCCGTACGCAAAATTTGGACACTAATTCTGCTGCGCTTAGAATTGAATAATCGAGTTGGAACCGATTACCTTTTTCTATTTATGACATAATCAATGCTCATGCCAAATTTCATGTTTCTACGACATTGGAAAGTATGAGAATTAGATTCGGTACGTAAAATTTGGACGCTAATTCTTTTGCGCTTAGAATTGAATAATCGAGTTGGGACCGATTACCTTTTCCTATTTATGACGTAATCAATGCTCATGCCAAATTTCATGTTTCTACGACATAGAAAAGTGAGAGAATTAGATTTCGTACGTAAAATTTGGACACTATTTCTTTTGCGCTTAGAATTGAATAATCGCATTGGGACCCATTAACTTTTCCTATTTTTGACATAATCAATACTCGTGCCAAATATGAAGTTTCTATGACATTAGCAAGTGAGAAAATTAGATTCCGTACGTAAAATTTTGGTGCTATTTCTTTGGCGCATAGAATTGAATAATCGAGTTGGGACCTATTAACTTTTCCTATTTATGACATAATAAATGCTCCTGTCAAATTTCAAGTTTCTATGACATTGGCAAGTGAACTAGATTCGGTACGTAAAATTTGGACACTAATTCTTTTGCACTTAGAATTGAATAATCGAGTTGGGACCGATTACCTTTTCCTATTTATGACGTAATCAATGCTCATGCTAAATTTCATGTTTCTACGACATAGAAAAGTGAAAGAATTAGATTCCGTACGTAAAATTTGGGCGCTAATTCTTTTGCGCTTAGAATTGAATAATCGAGTTGAGACCCATTAACGTTTCTTATTTATGACATAATCAATGCTCGTGCCAAATTTCAAGTTTCTATGACATTGGGAAGTGAGAAAATTAGATTCCGTACGTCAAATTTGGACGCTAATTCTTTGGTGCTTAGAAATAAATAATCGAGTTGGGACCTATTAACCTTACCTATTTATGACATAATCAATGCTCGTGCCAAATGTCAAGTTTCTATGACATTGGGATGTGAGTAAAATAGATTCCGTATGTAAAATTTGGACGCTAATTCTTTTGGACTTAGAATTGAATAATCGAGTTGGGACCAATTACCTTTTCCTATTTATGACACAATTAATGTTCGTGCCAAATTTCAAGTTTCTATGACATTGGGAAGTGAGAGAATTAGATTCCGTACGTAAAATTTGGACGCTAATTCTGCTGCGCTTAAAATTGAATAATCGAGTTGGGACCGATTACCTTTTTCTATTTATGACATAATCAATGCTCATGCCAAATTTCATGTTTCTACGACATTGGAAAGTATGAGAATTAGATTCCGTACGTAAAATTTGGACGCTAATTCTTTTGCGCTTAGGATTGAATAATCGATTTGGGACCCATTAACTTTTCTTATTTATGACATAATCAATGCTCGTGCCAAATTTCAAGTTTCTATTACATTGGGAAGTGAGAGAATTAGATTCCGTACGTAAAATTTGGACGCTAATTCTTTGGCACTTAGAATTGAATAGTCGAGTTGGGACCAATTAACTTTTCCTATTTTTAACATAATCAATGCTCGTGCCAAACTTCAAGTTTCTATGACATTGGGAAGTGAGAGAATTAGATTCCGTACGTAAAATTTGGACGCTAATTCTGCTGCGCTTAGAATTGAATAATCGAGTTGGAACCGTTTACCTTTTTCTATTTATGACATAATCAATGCTCATGCCAAATTTCATATTTCACCGACATTGGAAAGTATGAGAATTAGATTCCGTACGTAAAATTTGGACGCTAAATCTTTTGCGCTTAGAATTGATTAATCAAGTTGGGACCCATTAACTTTTCTTATTTATGACATAATCAATGCTCGTGCCAAATTTCAAGTTTCTATGACATTGGGAAGTGAGAGAACTAGATTCGGAACGTAAAATTTGGACGCTAATTCTTTTGCGCTTAGAATTGAATAATCGAGTTGGGACCCATTACCTTTTCCTATTTATGACATAATCAATGCTCGTGCCCAATTTCAAGTTTCTATGACATTGGGAAGTGAGAAAATTAGATTCCGTACGTAAAATTTGTAAAATTCATTCTTTGGCGCTTAGGATTGAATAATCGAGTTGGGACCCATTAAGTTTTCCTATTTATGACATAATCAATGCTCGTGGCAAATTTCAAGTTTCTATTACATTGGGAAGTGAGAGAATTAGATTCCGTACGTAAAATTTGGACGCTAATTCTTTTGCGCTTAGAATTGAATAATCGAGTTGGGACCCATTAACTTTTCTTATTTATGACATAATCAATGCTCGTGCCAAATTTCAAGTTTCTATGACATCGGGAAGTGAGAGAACTAGATTCGGTACGTAAAACTTGGACGCTAATTCTTTTGCGCTTAGAATTGAATAATCGAGTTGGGACCGATTACCTTTTCCTATTTATGACGTAATCAATGCTCGTGCCAAATTTCAAGTTTCTATGACATTGGGAAGTGAGAAAATTAGATTCCGTACGTAAAATTTGGACACTAATTCTTTGGCACTTAGGATTGAATAATCGAGTTGGGACCCATTAACTTTTCCTATTTATGACATAATCAATGCTCGTGGCAAATTTCAAGTTTCTATTACATTGGGAAGTGAGAGAATTAGATTCCGTACGTAACATTTGGACGCTAATTCTTTGGCATTTAGAATTGAATAGTCGAGTTGGGACCAATTAACTTTTCATATTTTTAACATAATCAATGCTCGTGCCAAATTTCAAGTTTCTATGACATTGGGAAGTGAGAAAATTAGATTCCGTACGTCAAATTTCCACACTAATTCTTTGGCGCTTAGGATTGAATAATCGATTTGGGACCCATTAACTTTTCTTATTTATGACATAATCAATGCTCGTGCCAAATTTCAAGTTTCTATTACATTGGGAAGTGAGAGAATTAGATTCCGTACGTAAAATTTGGACGCTAAATCTTTTGCGCTTAGAATTGATTAATCAAGTTGGGACCCATTAACTTTTCTTATTTATGACATAATCAATGCTCGTGCCAAATTTCAAGTTTCTATGACATTGGGAAGTGAGAGAACTAGATTCGGAACGTAAAATTTGGACGCTAATTCTTTTGCGCTTAGAATTGAATAATCGAGTTGGGACCGATTACCTTTTCCTATTTATGACATAATCAATGCTCGTGCCCAATTTCAAGTTTCTATGACATTGGGAAGTGAGAAAATTAGATTCCGTACGTAAAATTTGTAAAATTCATTCTTTGGCGCTTAGGATTGAATAATCGAGTTGGGACCCATTAAGTTTTCCTATTTATGACATAATCAATGCTCGTGGCAAATTTCAAGTTTCTATTACATTGGGAAGTGAGAGAATTAGATTCCGTACGTAAAATTTGGACGCTAATTCTTTGGCACTTAGAATTGAATAGTCGAGTTGGGACCAATTAACTTTTCTTATTTTTAACATAATCAATGCTCGTGCCAAATTTCAAGTTTCTATGACATTGGGAAGTGAGAAAATTAGATTCCGTACGTAAAATTTGGACGCTAATTCTTTGGCACTTAGAATTGAATAATCGAGTTGAGACCGATTACCTTTTCCTATTTATGAAATAATCAATGCTCATGCCAAATTTCATGTTTCTACGACATTGGAAAGTGAGAGAATTAGATTCCGTACGTCAAATTTGGATGCTAATTCTGCTGCGCTTAAAATTGAATAATCAAGTTGAAACCGATTACCTTTTTCTATTTATGACATAATCAATGCTCATGCCAAATTTCATGTTTCTACGACATTGGAAAGTATGAGAATTAGATTCCGTACGTAAAATTTGGACGCTAATTCTTATGCGCTTAGAATTGAATAATCGAGTTGGGACCCATTAACTTTTCTTATTTATGACATAATCAATGCTCGTGCCAATTTTCAAGTTCCTATGACATTGGGAAGTGAGAGAACTAGATTCGGTACGTAAAATTTGGACGCTAATTCTTTTGCGCTTAGAATTGAATAATCGAGTTGGGACCGATTACCTTTTCCTATTTATGACGTAATCAATGCTCATGCCAAATTTCATGTTTCTACGACATAGAAAAGTGAGAATTAGATTCCGTACTTAAAATTTGGACGCTAATTCTTTTGCGCTTAGAATTGAATAATCGAGTTGAGACCCATTAACGTTTCTTATTTATGACATAATCAATGCTCGTGCCAAATTTCAAGTTTCTATGACATTGGGAAGTGAGAAAATTAGATTCCGTTCGTCAAATTTGGACGCTAATTCTTTGGTGCTTAGAAATAAATAATCGAGTTGGGACCTATTAACCTTTCCTATTTATGACATAATCAATGCTCGTGGGAAATTTCAAGTTTCTATGACATTGGGAAGTGAGAAAATTAGATTCCGTATGTAAAATTTGGATGCTAATTCTTTTGGACTTAGAATTGAATAATCGAGTTGGGACCAATTACCTTTTCCTATTTATGACACAATTAATGCTCGTGCCAAATTTCAAGTTTCTATGACATTGGGAAGTGAGAGAATTAGATTCCGTACGCAAAATTTGGACACTAATTCTGCTGCGCTTAGAATTGAATAATCGAGTTGGAACCGATTACCTTTTTCTATTTATGACATAATCAATGCTCATGCCAAATTTCATGTTTCTACGACATTGGAAAGTATGAGAATTAGATTCCGTACGTAAAATTTGGACGCTAATTCTTTTGCGCTTAGAATTGAATAATCGAGTTGGGACCCATTAACTTTTCTTATTTATGACATAATCAATGCTCGTGCCAATTTTCAAGTTCCTATGACATTGGGAAGTGAGAGAACTAGATTCGGTACGTAAAATTTGGACGCTAATTCTTTTGCGCTTAGAATTGAATAATCGAGTTGGGACCGATTACCTTTTCCTATTTATGACGTAATCAATGCTCATGCCAAATTTCATGTTTCTACGACATAGAAAAGTGAGAGAATTAGATTCCGTACTTAAAATTTGGACGCTAATTCTTTTGCGCTTAGAATTGAATAATCGAGTTGAGACCCATTAACGTTTCTTATTTATGACATAATCAATGCTCGTGCCAAATTTCAAGTTTCTATGACATTGGGAAGTGAGAAAATTAGATTCTGTACGTCAAATTTGGACGCTAATTCTTTGGTGCTTAGAAATAAATAATCGAGTTGGGACCTATTAACCTTTCCTATTTATGACATAATCAATGCTCGTGGCAAATTTCAAGTTTCTATGACATTGGGAAGTGAGAAAATTAGATTCCGTATGTAAAATTTGGATGCTAATTCTTTTGGACTTAGAATTGAATAATCGAGTTGGGACCAATTACCTTTTCCTATTTATGACACAATTAATGCTCGTGCCAAATTTCAAGTTTCTATGACATTGGGAAGTGAGAGAATTAGATTCCGTACGCAAAATTTGGACACTAATTCTGCTGCGCTTAGAATTGAATAATCGAGTTGGAACCGATTACCTTTTTCTATTTATGACATAATCAATGCTCATGCCAAATTTCATGTTTCTACGACATTGGAAAGTATGAGAATTAGATTCCGTACGTAAAATTTGAACGCTAATTCTTTTGCGCTTAGAATTGAATAATCGAGTTGGGACCCATTAACTTTTCTTATTTATGACATAATCAATGCTCGTGCCAAATTTCAAGTTTCTATGACATTGGGAAGTGAGAGAACTAGATTCGGTACGTAAAACTTGGACGCTAATTCTTTTGCGCTTAGAATTGAATAATCGAGTTGGGACCGATTACCTTTTCCTATTTATGACGTAATCAATGCTCATGCCAAATTTCATGTTTCTACGACATAGAAAAGTGAGAGAATTAGATTTCGTACGTAAAATTTGGACACTATTTCTTTTGCGCTTAGAATTGAATAATCGCATTGGGACCCATTAACTTTTCCTATTTTTGACATAATCAATACTCGTGCCAAATATGAAGTTTCTATGACATTAGCAAGTGAGAAAATTAGATTCCGTACGTAAAATTTTGGTGCTATTTCTTTGGCGCATAGAATTGAATAATCGAGTTGGGACCTATTAACTTTTCCTATTTATGACATAATAAATGCTCCTGTCAAATTTCAAGTTTCTATGACATTGGGAAGTGAGAGAACTAGATTCGGTACGTAAAATTTGGACACTAATTCTTTTGCGCTTAGAATTGAATAATCGAGTTGGGACCGATTACCTTTTCCTATTTATGACGTAATCAATGCTCATGCCAAATTTCATGTTTCTACGACATAGAAAAGTGAAAGAATTAGATTCCGTACGTAAAATTTGGACGCTAATTCTTTTGCGTTTAGGATTGAATAATCGAGTTGGGACCCATTAACTTTTCCTATTTATGACATAATCAATGCTCGTGGCAAATTTCAAGTTTCTATTACATTGGGAAGTGAGAGAATTAGATTCCGTTCGTAAAATTTGGACGCTAATTCTTTGGCACTTAGAATTGAATAGTCGAGTTGGGACCAATTAACTTTTCTTATTTTTAACATAATCAATGCTCGTGCCAAATTTCAAGTTTCTATGACATTGGGAAGTGAGAAAATTAGATTCCGTACGTTAAATTTGGACGCTAATACTTTGGCACTTAGAATTGAATAATCGAGTTGGGACCGATTACCTTTTCCTATTTATGACATAATCAATGCTCATGCCAAATTTCATGTTTCTACGACATTAGAAAGTGAGAGAATTAGATTTCGTACGTAAAATTTGGACGCTAATTCTTTGGCACTTAGAATTGAATAATCAAGTTGGGAGCCATTAACTTTTCCTATTTTTGACATAATCAATGCTCGTGCCAAATTTCACGTTTCTTGTACATTGGGAAGTGAGAGAATTAGATTCCGTACGTCAAATTTGGACGCTAATTCTGCTGTGCTTAGAATTGAATAATCGAGTTGAGACCGATTACCTTTTCCTATTTATGAAATAATCAATGCTCATGCCAAATTTCATGTTTCTACGACATTGGAAAGTATGAGAATTAGATTCCGTACGTAAAATTTGGACGCTAATTCTTATGCGCTTAGAATTGAATAATCGAGTTGGGACCCATTAACTTTTCTTATTTATGACATAATCAATGCTCGTGCCAATTTTCAAGTTCCTATGACATTGGGAAGTGAGAGAACTAGATTCGGTACGTAAAATTTGGACGCTAATTCTTTTGCGCTTAGAATTGAATAATCGAGTTGGGACCGATTACCTTTTCCTATTTATGACGTAATCAATGCTCATGCCAAATTTCATGTTTCTACGACATAGAAAAGTGAGAGAATTAGATTCCGTACTTAAAATTTGGACGCTAATTCTTTTGCGCTTAGAATTGAATAATCGAGTTGAGACCCATTAACGTTTCTTATTTATGACATAATCAATGCTCGTGCCAAATTTCAAGTTTCTATGACATTGGGAAGTGAGAAAATTAGATTCCGTTCGTCAAATTTGGACGCTAATTCTTTGGTGCTTAGAAATAAATAATCGAGTTGGGACCTATTAACCTTTCCTATTTATGACATAATCAATGCTCGTGGCAAATTTCAAGTTTCTATGACATTGGGAAGTGAGAAAATTAGATTCCGTATGTAAAATTTGGATGCTAATTCTTTTGGACTTAGAATTGAATAATCGAGTTGGGACCAATTACCTTTTCCTATTTATGACACAATTAATGCTCGTGCCAAATTTCAAGTTTCTATGACATTGGGAAGTGAGAGAATTAGATTCCGTACGCAAAATTTGGACACTAATTCTGCTGCGCTTAGAATTGAATAATCGAGTTGGAACCGATTACCTTTTTTCTATTTATGACATAATCAATGCTCATGCCAAATTTCATGTTTCTACGACATTGGAAAGTATGAGAATTAGATTCCGTACGTAAAATTTGGACGCTAATTCTTTTGCGCTTAGAATTGAATAATCGAGTTGGGACCCATTAACTTTTCTTATTTATGACATAATCAATGCTCGTGCCAATTTTCAAGTTCCTATGACATTGGGAAGTGAGAGAACTAGACTCGGTACGTAAAATTTGGACGCTAATTCTTTTGCGCTTAGAATTGAATAATCGAGTTGGGACCGATTACCTTTTCCTATTTATGACGTAATCAATGCTCATGCCAAATTTCATGTTTCTACGACATAGAAAAGTGAGAGAATTAGATTCCGTACTTAAAATTTGGACGCTAATTCTTTTGCGCTTAGAATTGAATAATCGAGTTGAGACCCATTAACGTTTCTTATTTATGACATAATCAATGCTCGTGCCAAATTTCAAGTTTCTATGACATTGGGAAGTGAGAAAATTAGATTCCGTATGTAAAATTTGGATGCTAATTCTTTTGGACTTAGAATTGAATAATCGAGTTGGGACCAATTACCTTTTCCTATTTATGACACAATTAATGCTCGTGCCAAATTTCAAGTTTCTATGACATTGGGAAGTGAGAGAATTAGATTCCGTACGCAAAATTTGGACACTAATTCTGTTGCGCTGAGAATTGAATAATCGAGTTGGAACCGATTACCTTTTTCTATTTATGACATAATCAATGCTCATGCCAAATTTCATGTTTCTACGACATTGGAAAGTATGAGAATTAGATTCCGTACGTAAAATTTGGACGCTAATTCTTTTGCGCTTAGAATTGAATAATCGAGTTGGGACCCATTAACTTTTCTTATTTATGACATAATCAATGCTCGTGCCAAATTTCAAGTTTCTATGACATTGGGAAGTGAGAGAACTAGATTCGGTACGTAAAACTTGGACGCTAATTCTTTTGCGCTTAGAATTGAATAATCGAGTTGGGACCGATTACCTTTTCCTATTTATGACGTAATCAATGCTCATGCCAAATTTCATGTTTCTACGACATAGAAAAGTGAGAGAATTAGATTTTGTACGTAAAATTTGGACACTATTTCTTTTGCGCTTAGAATTGAATAATCGCATTGGGACCCATTAACTTTTCCTATTTTTGACATAATCAATACTCGTGCCAAATATGAAGTTTCTATGACATTAGCAAGTGAGAAAATTAGATTCCGTACGTAAAATTTTGGTGCTATTTCTTTGGCGCATAGAATTGAATAATCGAGTTGGGACCTATTAACTTTTCCTATTTATGACATAATAAATTCTCCTGTCAAATTTCAAGTTTCTATGACATTGGCAAGTGAGAGAACTAGATTCGGTACGTAAAATTTGGACACTAATTCTTTTGCGCTTAGAATTGAATAATCGAGTTGGGACCGATTACCTTTTCCTATTTATGACGTAATCAATGCTCATGCCAAATTTCATGTTTCTACGACATAGAAAAGTGAAAGAATTAGATTCCGTACGTAAAATTTGGACGCTAATTCTTTTGCGTTTAGGATTGAATAATCGAGTTGGGACCCATTAACTTTTCCTATTTATGACATAATCAATGCTCGTGGCAAATTTCAAGTTTCTATTACATTGGGAAGTGAGAGAATTAGATTCCGTTCGTAAAATTTGGACGCTAATTCTTTGGCACTTAGAATTGAATAATCGAGTTGGGACCGATTACCTTTTCCTATTTATGACATAATCAATGCTCATGCCAAATTTCATGTTTCTACGACATTAGAAAGTGAGAGAATTAGATTCCGTACGTAAAATTTGGACGCTAATTCTTTGGCACTTAGAATTGAATAATCAAGTTGGGAGCCATTAACTTTTCCTATTTTTGACATAATCAATGCTCGTGCCAAATTTCACGTTTCTTGTACATTGGGAAGTGAGAGAATTAGATTCCGTACGTCAAATTTGGACGCTAATTCTGCTGTGCTTAGAATTGAATAATCGAGTTGCAACCCATTAACTTTTCCTATTTATGACATAATCAATGCTCGTGCCAAATTTCAAGTTTCTACGACATTGGGAAGTGAGAGAATTAGATTCCGTACGTAAAATTTGGACGCTAATTCTTTGGCACTTAGAATTGAATAAACGAGTTGGGACCCATTAACTTTTCCTATTTTTGACATAATCAATGCTCGTGCCAAATTTCAAGTTTCTATGACATTGGGTAGTGAGAAAATTAGATTCTGTACGTAAAATTTGGAAACTAATTCTTTGGCGCTTAGGATTGAATAATCGAGTTGGGACCCATTAACTTTTCCTATTCATGACATAATCAATGCTCGTGCCAAATTTCAAGTTTCTATTACATTGGGAAGTGAGAGAATTAGATTCCGTACGTAAAATTTGGACGCTAATTCTTTGGCACTTCGAATTGAATAGTCGAGTTGGGACCAATTACCTTTTCCTATTTATGACACAATTAGTGCTCGTGCCAAATTTCAAGTTTCTATGACATTGGGAAGTGAGAGAATTAGATTCCGTACGCAAAATTTGGACACTAATTCTGCTGCGCTTAGAATTGAATAATCGAGTTGGAACCGATTACCTTTTTCTATTTATGACATAATCAATGCTCATGCCAAATTTCATGTTTCTACGACATTGGAAAGTATGAGAATTAGATTCCGTACGTAAAATTTGGACGCTAATTCTTTTGCGCTTAGAATTGAATAATCGAGTTGGGACCCATTAACTTTTCTTATTTATGACATAATCAATGCTCGTGCCAATTTTCAAGTTCCTATGACATTGGGAAGTGAGAGAACTAGATTCGGTACGTAAAATTTGGACGCTAATTCTTTTGCGCTTAGAATTGAATAATCGAGTTGGGACCGATTACCTTTTCCTATTTATGACGTAATCAATGCTCATGCCAAATTTCATGTTTCTACGACATAGAAAAGTGAGAGAATTAGATTCCGTACTTAAAATTTGGACGCTAATTCTTTTGCGCTTAGAATTGAATAATCGAGTTGAGACCCATTAACGTTTCTTATTTATGACATAATCAATGCTCGTGCCAAATTTCAAGTTTCTATGACATTGGGAAGTGAGAAAATTAGATTCCGTACGTCAAATTTGGACGCTAATTCTTTGGTGCTTAGAAATAAATAATCGAGTTGGGACCTATTAACCTTTCCTATTTATGACATAATCAATGCTCGTGGCAAATTTCAAGTTTCTATGACATTGGGAAGTGAGAAAATTAGATTCCGTATGTAAAATTTGGATGCTAATTCTTTTGGACTTAGAATTGAATAATCGAGTTGGGACCAATTACCTTTTCCTATTTATGACACAATTAATGCTCGTGCCAAATTTCAAGTTTCTATGACATTGGGAAGTGAGAGAATTAGATTCCGTACGCAAAATTTGGACACTAATTCTGCTGCGCTTAGAATTGAATAATCGAGTTGGAACCGATTACCTTTTTCTATTTATGACATAATCAATGCTCATGCCAAATTTCATGTTTCTACGACATTGGAAAGTATGAGAATTAGATTCCGTACGTAAAATTTGGACGCTAATTCTTTTGCGCTTAGAATTGAATAATCGAGTTGGGACCCATTAACTTTTCTTATTTATGACATAATCAATGCTCATGCCAAATTTCAAGTTTCTATGACATTGGGAAGTGAGAGAACTAGATTCGGTACGTAAAACTTGGACGCTAATTCTTTTGCGCTTAGAATTGAATAATCGAGTTGGGACCGATTACCTTTTCCTATTTATGACGTAATCAATGCTCATGCCAAATTTCATGTTTCTACGACATAGAAAAGTGAGAGAATTAGATTTCGTACGTAAAATTTGGACACTATTTCTTTTGCGCTTAGAATTGAATAATCGCATTGGGACCCATTAACTTTTCCTATTTTTGACATAATCAATACTCGTGCCAAATATGAAGTTTCTATGACATTAGCAAGTGAGAAAATTAGATTCCGTACGTAAAATTTTGGTGCTATTTCTTTGGCGCATTGAATTGAATAATCGAGTTGGGACCTATTAACTTTTCCTATTTTTGACATAATCAATGCTCCTGTCAAATTTCAAGTTTCTATGACATTGGGAAGTGAGAAAATTAGATTCCGTACGTAAAATTTGGACACTAATTCTTTGGCGCTTAGGATTGAATAATCGAGTTGGGACCCATTAACTTTTCCTATTTATGACATAATCAATGCTCGTGGTAAATTTCAAGTTTCTATTACATTGGGAAGTGAGAGAATTAGATTCCGTACGTAAAATTTGGACGCTAATTCTTTGGCATTTAGAATTGAATAGTCGAGTTGGGACCAATTAAATTTTCTTATTTTTAACATAATCAATGCTCGTGCCAAATTTCAAGTTTCTATGACATTGGGAAGTGAGAAAATTAGATTCCGTACGTAAAATTTGGACGCTAATTCTTTGGTGCTTAGAAATGAATAATCGAGTTGGGACCTATTAACTTTTCCTATTTATGACATAATCAATGCTCGTGCCAAATTTCAAGTTTCTATGACATTGGGAAGTGAGAAAATTAGATTCCGTACGTAAAATTTGGACACTAATTCTTTTGCGCTTAGAATTGAATAATCGAGTTGGGACCAATTACCTTTTCCTATTTATGACGTAATCAATGCTCGTGCCAAATTTCAAGTTTCTATGACATTGGGAAGTGAGAAAATTAGATTCCGTACGTAAAATTTGGACGCTAATTCTTTGGTGCTTAGAAATGAATAATCGAGTTGGGACCTATTAACTTTTCCTATTTATGACATAATCAATGCTCGTGCCAAATTTCAAGTTTCTATGACATTGGGAAGTGAGAAAATTAGATTCCGTACGTAAAATTTGGACACTAATTCTTTGGCGCTTAGGATTGAATAATCGAGTTGGGACCCATTAACTTTTCCTATTTATGACATAATCAATGCTCGTGGTAAATTTCAAGTTTCTATTACATTGGGAAGTGAGAGAATTAGATTCCGTACGTAAAATTTGGACGCTAATTCTTTGGCATTTAGAATTGAATAATCGAGTTGGAACCAATTAACTTTTTTTATTTTTAACATAATCAATGCTCGTGCCAAATTTCAAGTTTCTATGACATTGGGAAGTGAGAAAATTAGATTCCGTACGTCAAATTTGCACACTAATTCTTTGGCGCTTAGGATTGAATAATCGATTTGGGACCTATTAACTTTTCTTATTTATGACATAATCAATGCTCGTGCCAAGTTTCAAGTTTCTATTACATTGGGAAGTGAGAGAATTAGATTCCGTACGCAAAATTTGGACGCTAATTCTTTGGCACTTAGAATTGAATAGTCGAGTTGGGACCAATTAACTTTTCCTATTTTTAACATAATCAATGCTCGTGCCAAATTTCAAGTTTCTATGACATTGGGAAGTGAGAAAATTAGATTCCGTACGTAAAATTTGGACGCTAATTCTGCGGCGCTTAGAATTGAATAATCGAGTTGGAACCGTTTACCTTTTTCTATTTATGTCATAATCAATGCTCATGCCAAATTTCATGTTTCTACGACATTGGAAAGTATGAGAATTAGATTCCGTACGTAAAATTTGGACGCTAAATCTTTTGCGCTTAGAATTGAATAATCAAGTTGGGACCCATTAACTTTTCTTATTTATGACATAATCAATGCTCGTGCCAAATTTCAAGTTTCTATGACATTGGGAAGTGAGAGAACTAGATTTGGAACGTAAAATTTGGACGCTAATTCTTTTGCGCTTAGAATTGAATAATCGAGTTGGGACCGATGACCTTTTCCTATTTATGACATAATCAATGCTCGTGCCCAATTTCAAGTTTCTATGACATTGGGAAGTGAGAAAATTAGATTCCGTACATAAAATTTGTAAAATTCATTATTTGGCGCTTAGGATTGAATAATCGAGTTGGGACCCATTAACTTTTCCTATTTATGACATAATCAATGCTCGTGCCAAATTTCAAGTTTCTATGACATTGGGAAGTGAGAAAATTAGATTCCGTACGTCAAATTTGCACACTAATTCTTTGGCGCTTAGGATTGAATAATCGATTTGGGACCCATTAACTTTTCTTATTTATGACATAATCAATGCTCGTGCCAAATTTCAAGTTTCTATTAAATTGGGAAGTGAGAGAATTAGATTCCGTACGTAAAATTTGGACGCTAATTCTTTGGCACTTAGAATTGAATAGTCGAGTTGGGACCAATTAACTTTTCTTATTTTTAACATAATCAATGCTCGTGCCAAATTTCAAGTTTCTACGACATTGGAAAGTGAGAGAATTAGATTCTGTACGTCAAATTTGGACGCTTATTCTTTGGCACTTCGAATTGAATAGTCGAGTTGGGACCAATTAACTTTTCCTATTTTTAACATAATCAATGCTCGTGCCAAATTTCAAGTTTCTATGACATTGGGAAGTGAGAGCATTAGATTCCGTACGTAAAATTTGGACGCTAATTCTTTGGCACTTAGAATTGAATAGTCGAGTTGGGACCAATTATCTTTTCCTATTTTTAACATAATCAATGCTCGTGCCAAATTTCAAGTTTCTATGACATTGGGAAGTGAGAAAATTAGATTCCGTACGTAAAATTTGGACGCTAATTCTTTGGCACTTAGAATTGAATAATCGAGTTGGGACCGATTACCTTTTCCTATTTATGACATAATCAATGCTCATGCCAAATTTCATGTTTCTACGACATTGGAAAGTGAGAGAATTAGATTCCGTACGTCAAATTTGCACACTAATTCTTTGGCGCTTAGGATTGAATAATCGATTTGGGACCCATTAACTTTTCTTATTTATGACATAATCAATGCTCGTGCCAAATTTCAAGTTTCTATTACATTGGGAAGTGAGAGCATTAGATTCCGTACGTAAAATTTGGACGCTAATTCTTTGGCACTTAGAATTGAATAGTCGAGTTGGGACCAATTATCTTTTCCTATTTTTAACATAATCAATGCTCGTGCCAAATTTCAAGTTTCTATGACATTGGGAAGTGAAAGAATTAGATTCCGTACGTAAAATTTGGATGCTAATTCTGCTGCGCTTAGAATTGAATAATTGAGTTGCAACCCATTAACTTTTCTTATTTATGACATAATCAATGCTCGTGCCAAATTTCAAGTTTCTATGACATTGGGAAGTGATAGAATTAGATTCCGTACGTAAAATTTAGACGCTAATTCTTTGGCACTTAGAATTTAATAGTCGAGTTGGGACCAATTAACTTTTCTTATTTTTAACATAATCAATGCTCGTGCCAAATTTCAAGTTTCTATGACATTGGGAAGTGAGAAAATTAGATTCCGTACGTAAAATTTGGACGCTAATTCTTTGGCACTTAGAATTGAATAATCGAGTTGGGACCGATTACCTTTTCCTATTTATGAAATAATCAATGCTCATGCCAAATTTCATGTTTCTACGACATTGGAAAGAGAGAATTAAATTCCGTACGTCAAATTTGGACGCTTATTCTTTGGCACTTCGAATTGAATAGTCGAGTTGGGACCAATTAACTTTTCCTATTTTTAACATAATCAATGCTCGTGCCAAATTTCAAGTTTCTATGACATTGGGAAGTGAGAAAATTAGATTCCATACATAAAATTTGGACGCTAATTCTTTGGCACTTAGAATTGAATAATCGAGTTGGGACCGATTACCTTTTCCTATTTATGACATAATCAATGCTCATGCCAAATTTCATGTTTCTACGACATTGGAAAGTGAGAGAATTAGATTCCGTACATCAAATTTGCACACTAATTCTTTGGCGCTTAGGATTGAATAATCGATTTGGGACCCATTAACTTTTCTTATTTATGACATAATCAATGCTCGTGCCAAATTTCAAGTTTCTATTACATTGGGAAGTGAGAGCATTAGATTCCGTACGTAAAATTTGGACGCTAATTCTTTGGCACTTAGAATTGAATAGTCGAGTTGGGACCAATTATCTTTTCCTATTTTTAACATAATCAATGCTCGTGCCAAATTTCAAGTTTCTATGACATTGGGAAGTGAAAGAATTAGATTCCATACGTAAAATTTGGATGCTAATTCTGCTGCGCTTAGAATTGAATAATTGAGTTGCAACCCATTAACTTTTCTTATTTATGACATAATCAATGCTCGTGCCAAATTTCAAGTTTCTATGACATTGGGAAGTGAGAGAATTAGATTCCGTACGTAAAATTTAGACGCTAATTCTTTGGCACTTAGAATTGAATAGTCGAGTTGGGACCAATTAACTTTTCTTATTTTTAACATAATCAATGCTCGTGCCAAATTTCAAGTTTCTATGACATTGGGAAGTGAGAAAATTAGATTCCGTACGTAAAATTTGGACACTAATTCTTTTGCGCTTAGAATTGAATAATCGAGTTGGGACCAATTACCTTTTCCTATTTATGACGTAATCAATGCTCGTGCCAAATTTCAAGTTTCTATGACATTGGGAAGTGAGAAAATTAGATTCCGTACGTAAAATTTGGACGCTAATTCTTTGGTGCTTAGAAATGAATAATCGAGTTGGGACCTATTAACTTTTCCTATTTATGACATAATCAATGCTCGTGCCAAGTTTCAAGTTTCTATGACATTGGGAAGTGAGAAAATTAGATTCCGTACGTAAAATTTGGACACTTATTCTTTGGCGCTTAGCATTGAATAATCGAGTTGGGACCCATTAAATTTTCCTATTTATGACATAATCAATGCTCGTGGTAAATTTCAAGTTTCTATTACATTGGGAAGTGAGAGAATTAGATTCCGTACGTAAAATTTGGACGCTAAGTCTTTGGCATTTAGAATTGAATAGTCGAGTTGGGACCAATTAACTTTTCTTATTTTTAACATAATCAATGCTCGTGCCAAATTTCAAGTTTCTATGACATTGGGAAGTGAGAAAATTAGATTCCGTACGTAAAATTTGGACACTAATTCTTTTGCGCTTAGAATTGAATAATCGAGTTGGGACCAATTACCTTTTCCTATTTATGACGTAATAAATGCTCGTGCCAAATTTCAAGTTTCTATGACATTGGGAAGTGAAAGAATTAGATTCCGTACGTAAAATTTGGATGCTAATTCTGCTGCGCTTAGAATTGAATAATTGAGTTGCAACCCATTAACTTTTCTTATTTATGACATAATCAATGCTCGTGCCAAATTTCAAGTTTCTATGACATTGGGAAGTGAGAGAATTAGATTCCGTACGTAAAATTTGGACGCTAATTCTTTGGCACTTAGAATTGAATAGTCGAGTTGGGACCAATTAACTTTTCTTATTTTTAACATAATCAATGCTCGTGCCAAATTGCAAGTTTCTATGACATTGGGAAGTGAGAAAATTAGATTCCGTACGTAAAATTTGGACACTAATTCTTTTGCGCTTAGAATTGAACAATCGAGTTGGGACCAATTACCTTTTCCTATTTATGACGTAATCAATGCTCGTGCCAAATTTCAAGTTTCTATGACATTGGGAAGTGAGAAAATTAGATTCCGTACGTAAAATTTGGACGCTAATTCTTTGGTGCTTAGAAATGAATAATCGAGTTGGGACCTATTAACTTTTCCTATTTATGACATAATCAATGCTCGTGCCAAATTTCAAGTTTCTATGACATTGGGAAGTGAGAAAATTAGATTCCGTACGTAAAATTTGGACACTAATTCTTTGGCGCTTTGGATTGAATAATCGAGTTGGGACCCATTAACTTTTCCTATTTATGACATAATCAATGCTCGTGGTAAATTTCAAGTTTCTATTACATTGGGAAGTGAGAGAATTAGATTCCGTACGTAAAATTTGGACGCTAATTCTTTGGCATTTAGAATTGAATAGTCGAGTTGGGACCAATTAAATTTTCTTATTTTTAACATAATCAATGCTCGTGCCAAATTTCAAGTTTCTATGACATTGGGAAGTGAGAAAATTAGATTCCGTACGTAAAATTTGGACACTAATTCTTTTGCGCTTAGAATTGAATAATCGAGTTGGGACCAATTACCTTTTCCTATTTATGACGTAATCAATGCTCGTGCCAAATTTCAAGTTTCTATGACATTGGGAAGTGAGAAAATTAGATTCCGTACGTAAAATTTGGACGCTAATTCTTTGGTGCTTAGAAATGAATAATCGAGTTGGGACCTATTAACTTTTCCTATTTATGACATAATCAATGCTCGTGCCAAATTTCAAGTTTCTATGACATTGGGAAGTGAGAAAATTAGATTCCGTACGTAAAATTTGGACACTAATTCTTTGGCGCTTAGGATTGAATAATCGAGTTGGGACCCATTAACTTTTCCTATTTATGACATAATCAATGCTCGTGGTAAATTTCAAGTTTCTATTACATTGGGAAGTGAGAGAATTAGATTCCGTACGTAAAATTTGGACGCTAATTCTTTGGCATTTAGAATTGAATAATCGAGTTGGAACCAATTAACTTTTTTTATTTTTAACATAATCAATGCTCGTGCCAAATTTCAAGTTTCTATGACATTGGGAAGTGAGAAAATTAGATTCCGTACGTCAAATTTGCACACTAATTCTTTGGCGCTTAGGATTGAATAATCGATTTGGGACCTATTAACTTTTCTTATTTATGACATAATCAATGCTCGTGCCAAGTTTCAAGTTTCTATTACATTGGGAAGTGAGAGAATTAGATTCCGTACGCAAAATTTGGACGCTAATTCTTTGGCACTTAGAATTGAATAGTCGAGTTGGGACCAATTAACTTTTCCTATTTTTAACATAATCAATGCTCGTGCCAAATTTCAAGTTTCTATGACATTGGGAAGTGAGAAAATTAGATTCCGTACGTAAAATTTGGACGCTAATTCTGCGGCGCTTAGAATTGAATAATCGAGTTGGAACCGTTTACCTTTTTCTATTTATGTCATAATCAATGCTCATGCCGAATTTCATGTTTCTACGACATTGGAAAGTATGAGAATTAGATTCCGTACGTAAAATTTGGACGCTAAATCTTTTGCGCTTAGAATTGAATAATCAAGTTGGGACCCATTAACTTCTCTTATTTATGACATAATCAATGCTCGTGCCAAATTTCAAGTTTCTATGACATTGGGAAGTGAGAGAACTAGATTTGGAACGTAAAATTTGGACGCTAATTCTTTTGCGCTTAGAATTGAATAATCGAGTTGGGACCGATGACCTTTTCCTATTTATGACATAATCAATGCTCGTGCCCAATTTCAAGTTTCTATGACATTGGGAAGTGAGAAAATTAGATTCCGTACATAAAATTTGTAAAATTCATTCTTTGGCGCTTAGGATTGAATAATCGAGTTGGGACCCATTAACTTTTCCTATTTATGACATAATCAATGCTCGTGCCAAATTTCAAGTTTCTATGACATTGGGAAGTGAGAAAATTAGATTCCGTACGTCAAATTTGCACACTAATTCTTTGGCGCTTAGGATTGAATAATCGATTTGGGACCCATTAACTTTTCTTATTTATGACATAATCAATGCTCGTGCCAAATTTCAAGTTTCTATTAAATTGGGAAGTGAGAGAATTAGATTCCGTACGTAAAATTTGGACGCTAATTCTTTGGCACTTAGAATTGAATAGTCGAGTTGGGACCAATTAACTTTTCTTATTTTTAACATAATCAATGCTCGTGCCAAATTTCAAGTTTCTATGACATTGGGAAGTGAGAAAATTAGATTCCGTACGTAAAATTTGGACGCTAATTCTTTGGCACTTAGAATTGAATAATCGAGTTGGGACCGATTACCTTTTCCTATTTATGTAATAATCAATGCTCATGCCAAATTTCATGTTTCTACGACATTGGAAAGTGAGAGAATTAGATTCCGTACGTCAAATTTGGACGCTTATTCTTTGGCACTTCGAATTGAATAGTCGAGTTGGGACCAATTAACTTTTCCTATTTTTAACATAATCAATGCTCGTGCCAAATTTCAAGTTTCTATGACATTGGGAAGTGAGAGCATTAGATTCCGTACGTAAAATTTGGACGCTAATTCTTTGGCACTTAGAATTGAATAGTCGAGTTGGGACCAATTATCTTTTCCTATTTTTAACATAATCAATGCTCGTGCCAAATTTCAAGTTTCTATGACATTGGGAAGTGAGAAAATTAGATTCCGTACGTAAAATTTGGACGCTAATTCTTTGGCACTTAGAATTGAATAATCGAGTTGGGACCGATTACCTTTTCCTATTTATGACATAATCAATGCTCATGCCAAATTTCATGTTTCTACGACATTGGAAAGTGAGAGAATTAGATTCCGTACGTCAAATTTGCACACTAATTCTTTGGCGCTTAGGATTGAATAATCGATTTGGGACCCATTAACTTTTCTTATTTATGACATAATCAATGCTCGTGCCAAATTTCAAGTTTCTATTACATTGGGAAGTGAGAGCATTAGATTCCGTACGTAAAATTTGGACGCTAATTCTTTGGCACTTAGAATTGAATAGTCGAGTTGGGACCAATTATCTTTTCCTATTTTTAACATAATCAATGCTCGTGCCAAATTTCAAGTTTCTATGACATTGGGAAGTGAAAGAATTAGATTCCGTACGTAAAATTTGGATGCTAATTCTGCTGCGCTTAGAATTGAATAATTGAGTTGCAACCCATTAACTTTTCTTATTTATGACATAATCAATGCTCGTGCCAAATTTCAAGTTTCTATGACATTGGGAAGTGATAGAATTAGATTCCGTACGTAAAATTTAGACGCTAATTCTTTGGCACTTAGAATTTAATAGTCGAGTTGGGACCAATTAACTTTTCTTATTTTTAACATAATCAATGCTCGTGCCAAATTTCAAGTTTCTATGACATTGGGAAGTGAGAAAATTAGATTCCGTACGTAAAATTTGGACGCTAATTCTTTGGCACTTAGAATTGAATAATCGAGTTGGGACCGATTACCTTTTCCTATTTATGAAATAATCAATGCTCATGCCAAATTTCATGTTTCTACGACATTGGAAAGAGAGAATTAAATTCCGTACGTCAAATTTGGACGCTTATTCTTTGGCACTTCGAATTGAATAGTCGAGTTGGGACCAATTAACTTTTCCTATTTTTAACATAATCAATGCTCGTGCCAAATTTCAAGTTTCTATGACATTGGGAAGTGAGAAAATTAGATTCCATACATAAAATTTGGACGCTAATTCTTTGGCACTTAGAATTGAATAATAGAGTTGGGACCGATTACCTTTTCCTATTTATGACATAATCAATGCTCATGCCAAATTCCATGTTTCTACGACATTGGAAAGTGAGAGAATTAGATTCCGTACGTCAAATTTGCACACTAATTCTTTGGCGCTTAGGATTGAATAATCGATTTGGGACCCATTAACTTTTCTTATTTATGACATAATCAATGCTCGTGCCAAATTTCAAGTTTCTATTACATTGGGAAGTGAGAGCATTAGATTCCGTACGTAAAATTTGGACGCTAATTCTTTGGCACTTAGAATTGAATAGTCGAGTTGGGACCAATTATCTTTTCCTATTTTTAACATAATCAATGCTCGTGCCAAATTTCAAGTTTCTATGACATTGGGAAGTGAAAGAATTAGATTCCGTACGTAAAATTTGGATGCTAATTCTGCTGCGCTTAGAATTGAATAATTGAGTTGCAACCCATTAACTTTTCTTATTTATGACATAATCAATGCTCGTGCCAAATTTCAAGTTTCTATGACATTGGGAAGTGAGAGAATTAGATTCCGTACGTAAAATTTAGACGCTAATTCTTTGGCACTTAGAATTGAATAGTCGAGTTGGGACCAATTAACTTTTCTTATTTTTAACATAATCAATGCTCGTGCCAAATTTCAAGTTTCTATGACATTGGGAAGTGAGAAAATTAGATTCCGTACGTAAAATTTGGACACTAATTCTTTTGCGCTTAGAATTGAATAATCGAGTTGGGACCAATTACCTTTTCCTATTTATGACGTAATCAATGCTCGTGCCAAATTTCAAGTTTCTATGACATTGGGAAGTGAGAAAATTAGATTCCGTACGTAAAATTTGGACGCTAATTCTTTGGTGCTTAGAAATGAATAATCGAGTTGGGACCTATTAACTTTTCCTATTTATGACATAATCAATGCTCGTGCCAAGTTTCAAGTTTCTATGACATTGGGAAGTGAGAAAATTAGATTCCGTACGTAAAATTTGGACACTTATTCTTTGGCGCTTAGCATTGAATAATCGAGTTGGGACCCATTAACTTTTCCTATTTATGACATAATCAATGCTCGTGGTAAATTTCAAGTTTCTATTACATTGGGAAGTGAGAGAATTAGATTCCGTACGTAAAATTTGGACGCTAAGTCTTTGGCATTTAGAATTGAATAGTCGAGTTGGGACCAATTAACTTTTCTTATTTTTAACATAATCAATGCTCGTGCCAAATTTCAAGTTTCTATGACATTGGGAAGTGAGAAAATTAGATTCCGTACGTCAAATTCGCACACTAATTCTTTGGCGCTTAGGATTGAATAATCGATTTGGGACCCATTAACTTTTCTTATTTATGACATAATCAATGCTCGTGCCAAATTTCAAGTTTCTATTACATTGGGAAGTGAGAGAATTAGATTCCGTACGTAAAATTTGGACGCTAATTCTTTGGCACTTAGAATTGAATAGTCGAGTTGGGACCAATTAACTTTTCCTATTTTTAACATAATCAATGCTCGTGCCAAATTTCAAGTTTCTATGACATTGGGAAGTGAGAGAATTAGATTCCGTACGCAAAATTTGGACACTAATTCTGCTGCGCTTAGAATTGAATAATCGAGTTGGAACCGATTACCTTTTTCTATTTATGACATAATCAATGCTCATGCCAAATTTCATGTTTCTACGACATTGGAAAGTATGAGAATTAGATTCCGTATGTAAAATTTGGACGCTAATTCTTTTGCGCTTAGAATTGAATAATCGAGTTGGGACCCATTAACTTTTCTTATTTATGACATAATCAATGCTCGTGCCAAATTTCAAGTTTCTATGACATTGGGAAGTGAGAGAACTAGATTCGGTACGTAAAATTTGGACGCTAATTCTTTTGCGCTTAGAATTGAATAATCGAGTTGGGACCGATTACCTTTTCCTATTTATGACGTAATCAATGCTCATGCCAAATTTCATGTTTCTACGACATAGAAAAGTGAGAGAATTAGATTCCGTACTTAAAATTTGGACGCTAATTCTTTTGCGCTTAGAATTGAATAATCGAGTTGAGACCCATTAACGTTTCTTATTTATGACATAATCAATGCTCGTGCCAAATTTCAAGTTTCTATGACATTGGGAAGTGAGAAAATTAGATTCCGTACGTCAAAATTGGACGCTAATTCTTTGGTGCTTAGAAATAAATAATCGAGTTGGGACCTATTAACCTTTCCTATTTATGACATAATCAATGCTCGTGGCAAATTTCAAGTTTCTATGACATTGGGAAGTGAGAAAATTAGATTCCGTATGTAAAATTTGGATGCTAATTCTTTTGGACTTAGAATTGAATAATCGAGTTGGGACCAATTACCTTTTCCTATTTATGACACAATTAATGCTCGTGCCAAATTTCAAGTTTCTATGACATTGGAAAGTGAGAGAATTAGATTCCGTACGCAAAATTTGGACACTAATTCTGCTGCGCTTAGAATTGAATAATCGAGTTGGAACCGATTACCTTTTTCTATTTATGACATAATCAATGCTCATGCCAAATTTCATGTTTCTACGACATTGGAAAGTATGAGAATTAGATTCCGTACGTAAAATTTGGACGCTAATTCTTTTGCGCTTAGAATTGAATAATCGAGTTGGGACCCATTAACTTTTCTTATTTATGACATAATCAATGCTCGTGCCAATTTTCAAGTTCCTATGACATTGGGAAGTGAGAGAACTAGATTCGGTACGTAAAATTTGGACGCTAATTCTTTTGCGCTTAGAATTGAATAATCGAGTTGGGACCGATTACCTTTTCCTATTTATGACGTAATCAATGCTCATGCCAAATTTCATGTTTCTACGACATAGAAAAGTGAGAGAATTAGATTCCGTACTTAAAATTTGGACGCTAATTCTTTTGCGCTTAGAATTGAATAATCGAGTTGAGACCCATTAACGTTTCTTATTTATGACATAATCAATGCTCGTGCCAAATTTCAAGTTTCTATGACATTGGGAAGTGAGAAAATTAGATTCCGTACGTCAAATTTGGACGCTAATTCTTTGGTGCTTAGAAATAAATAATCGAGTTGGGACCTATTAACCTTTCCTATTTATGACATAATCAATGCTCGTGGCAAATTTCAAGTTTCTATGACATTGGGAAGTGAGAAAATTAGATTCCGTATGTAAAATTTGGATGCTAATTCTTTTGGACTTAGAATTGAATAATCGAGTTGGGACCAATTACCTTTTCCTATTTATGACACAATTAATGCTCGTGCCAAATTTCAAGTTTCTATGACATTGGGAAGTGAGAGAATTAGATTCCGTACGCAAAATTTGGACACTAATTCTGCTGCGCTTAGAATTGAATAATCGAGTTGGAACCGATTACCTTTTTCTATTTATGACATAATCAATGCTCATGCCAAATTTCATGTTTCTACGACATTGGAAAGTATGAGAATTAGATTCCGTACGTAAAATTTGGACGCTAATTCTTTTGCGCTTAGAATTGAATAATCGAGTTGGGACCCATTAACTTTTCTTATTTATGACATAATCAATGCTCGTGCCAAATTTCAAGTTTCTATGACATTGGGAAGTGAGAGAACTAGATTCGGTACGTAAAACTTGGACGCTAATTCTTTTGCGCTTAGAATTGAATAATCGAGTTGGGACCGATTACCTTTTCCTATTTATGACGTAATCAATGCTCATGCCAAATTTCATGTTTCTACGACATAGAAAAGTGAGAGAATTAGATTTCGTACGTAAAATTTGGACACTATTTCTTTTGCGCTTAGAATTGAATAATCGCATTGGGACCCATTAACTTTTCCTATTTTTGACATAATCAATACTCGTGCCAAATATGAAGTTTCTATGACATTAGCAAGTGAGAAAATTAGATTCCGTACGTAAAATTTTGGTGCTATTTCTTTGGCGCATAGAATTGAATAATCGAGTTGGGACCTATTAACTTTTCCTATCTATATATATAAAATTGAATGTATGTCTGTCTGCGTGCGTGTCTGCGTGCGTGTCTGTTTGTCCTTTATGCGCTACTACACCATTCATCCGATCGCCATGAAACTTTGGGAAGTTGTTAAGTACACTCCTGGGAAGATTATAGGCATAGTACAAATATCCTACGATAAATGGCGCGCGAGCGTCGTCGAAAGTTACGCCCCCCCCCCCACGTAGATCGAATAAGTAAGCCACCTGCTATTGTGATGTCATCACTGATGTCATCAACATCGGGCGCCCTTGAACATGCCCCAACATGTTCTATAAAGCTGCATTGTGATGTCATTAAGGCTGTATTATGACACGTACAGCTTGGAACCACTAGAGCACGCCAGCCAATTACCATTGGAGTTGGAAGTGGGTAAACAAGTACTAGGATATCTTCCTAAGAAGCCACAGCAGCCGGATAAATTGTATGTTCCACCCAACGGCTATTTTATTCAGCCCGCAAGGGGGAAGCAGCGGCCTACAAAATCTAATTCTCTGATTTCCTGATGTCATAGATAGATAGATAGATAGATAGATAGATAGATAGATAGATAGATAGATAGATAGACTGTATGCAATAACCCTGATAGATAGATAGATAGATAGATAGATAGATAGATAGATAGATAGATAGATAGATAGATAGATAGATAGACTGTATGCAATAACCCTGATAGATAGATAGATAGATAGACTGTATGCAATGACACGTACAGCTTGAAACCATAAATACTAGAGCACGCCAGCCATTTACAGTCAGTCTCCATTGGAGTTGGAAGTGGGCAAACATGTACTAGGCCAGTGATGGCGAACCTTTTAGGGACCGAGTGCCCAAACTACAACCCAAAACCCACTTATGTATCGCAAAGTGCCAACACGTCAGGGGGCGGGGCTTATCACAACGTATGATTTTACCCCCGTCGTTCTAAAAAGGACAAGGCTGTTTCAGAATAGACCGGGTGCAGATTCTGACTGCTTTTTGGACGCGGAAATACTGCAGAATGAAATTCTGCAGCATTTCCGCATCTAAAAAGCAGTCAAAATCTGCACCCGGTCTATTCTGAAAGAGCCCTGCCCATTTCTGCCACATGTACACATACCCCAGCGGTAATAGTGACACCTTCACCCCAGCGATAATAGTGACATCCCACAGCAGTAATAATAGTGACACTCCCCCCATTAGTAATAAGAGTGACATACCCCAGCGGTAAACCTCAGTGGTCGCTGCTGCCGTCATCTAGATATATAAAAACGTAGTATGTATGTATGTCTGTCTTCGCAGCAACGCGCGACGGGTACGCT
The DNA here is from genome assembly GCF_035609145.1 of Eleutherodactylus coqui. Taxonomy (NCBI): domain Eukaryota; kingdom Metazoa; phylum Chordata; class Amphibia; order Anura; family Eleutherodactylidae; genus Eleutherodactylus; species Eleutherodactylus coqui. The sequence goes on from NC_089840.1 coordinate 153,201,480, forward strand.
AGTCTATATATATAAAATTGAATGTATGTCTGTCTGCGTGCGTGTCTGCGTGCGTGTCTGTTTGTCCTTTATGCGCTACTACACCATTCATCCGATCGCCATGAAACTTTGGGAAGTTGTTAAGTACACTCCTGGGAAGATTATAGGCATAGTACAAATATCCTACGATAAATGGCGCGCGAGCGTCGTCGAAAGTTACGCCCCCCCCCACGTAGATCGAATAAGTAAGCCACCTGCTATTGTGATGTCATCACTGATGTCATCAACATCGGACGCCCTTGAACATGCCCCAACATGTTCTATAAAGCTGCATTGTGAGACCTCCTGCTCATCCTCATATACTAATATATTACACAAGACGACCTCCTCCTCATATACTAATTCTATGCGCAAAAGAATTAGCGTCCAAATTTTACGTACGGAATCTAATTCTCTCGCTTCGCGATGTAATAGAAACTTGAAATTTGGCACGAGCATTGAATATGTCATAAATAGGAAAAGCTAATCGGTCCCAACTCGATTATTCAATTCTAGGCGCAAAAGAATTAGCGTCCAAATTTTATGTACGGAATTTAATTCTCTCACTTCCCAATGTCATAGAAACTTGAAATTTGGCACGAGCATTGATTATGTCATAAATAGGAAAAGTTAATGGGTCCCAACTCGATTATTCAATTCACAGCGCCAAAGAATTAGCATTCAAATTTTACGTACGGAATCTAATTCTCTCATTTCCTGATGTCATAGATAGATAGAGACTGTATGCAATAACCCTGATAGATAGATAGATAAATAGATAGATAGACTGTATGCAATGACACGTACAGCTTGAAACCATAAATACTAGAGCACGCCAGCCATTTACAGTCAGTCTCCATTAAGGCTGTATTATGACACGTACAGCTTGGAACCACTAGAGCACGCCAGCCAATTACCATTGGAGTTGGAAGTGGGTAAACAAGTACTAGGATATCTTCCTAAGAAGCCACAGCAGCCGGATAAATTGTATGTTCCACCCAACGGCTATTTTATTCAGCCCGCAAGGGGGAAGCAGCGGCCTACAAAATCTAATTCTCTGATTTCCTGATGTCATAGATAGATAGATAGATAGATAGATAGATAGATAGACTGTATGCAATAACCCTGATAGATAGATAGATAGATAGATAGATAGATAGACTGTATGCAATAACCCTGATAGATAGATAGATAGATAGACTGTATGCAATGACACGTACAGCTTGAAACCATAAATACTAGAGCACGCCAGCCATTTACAGTCAGTCTCCATTGGAGTTGGAAGTGGGCAAACATGTACTAGGCCAGTGATGGCGAACCTTTTAGGGACCGAGTGCCCAAACTACAACCCAAAACCCACTTATGTATCGCAAAGTGCCAACACGTCAGGGGGCGGGGCTTATCACAACGTATGATTTTACCCCCGTCGTTCTAAAAAGGACAAGGCTGTTTCAGAATAGACCGGGTGCAGATTCTGACTGCTTTTTGGACGCGGAAATACTGCAGAATGAAATTCTGCAGCATTTCCGCATCTAAAAAGCAGTCAAAATCTGCACCCGGTCTATTCTGAAAGAGCCCTGCCCATTTCTGCCACATGTACACATACCCCAGCGGTAATAGTGACACCTTCACCCCAGCGATAATAGTGACATCCCACAGCAGTAATAATAGTGACACTCCCCCCATTAGTAATAAGAGTGACATACCCCAGCGGTAAACCTCAGTGGTCGCTGCTGCCGTCATCTAGATATATAAAAACGTAGTATGTATGTATGTCTGTCTTCGCAGCAACGCGCGACGGGTACGCTAGTTTATGACATAATAAATGCTCCTGTCAAATTTCAAGTTTCTATGGCATTGGCAAGTGAGAGAACTAGATTCGGTACGTAAAATTTGGACACTAATTCTTTTGCGCTTAGAATTGAATAATCGAGTTGGGACCGATTACCTTTTCCTATTTATGACGTAATCAATGCTCATGCCAAATTTCATGTTTCTACGACATAGAAAAGTGAAAGAATTAGATTCCGTACGTAAAATTTGGGCGCTAATTCTTTTGCGCTTAGAATTGAATAATCGAGTTGAGACCCATTAACGTTTCTTATTTATGACATAATCAATGCTCGTGCCAAATTTCAAGTTTCTATGACATTGGGAAGTGAGAAAATTAGATTCCGTACGTCAAATTTGGACGCTAATTCTCTGGTGCTTAGAAATAAATAATCGAGTTGGGACCTATTAACCTTACCTATTTATGACATAATCAATGCTCGTGCCAAATTTCAAGTTTCTATGACATTGGGATGTGAGTAAATTAGATTCCGTATGTAAAATTTGGACGCTAATACTTTTGGACTTAGAATTGAATAATCGAGTTGGGACCAATTACCTTTTCCTATTTATGACACAATTAATGCTCGTGCCAAATTTCAAGTTTCTATGACATTGGGAAGTGAGAGAATTAGATTCCGTACGTAAAATTTGGACGCTAATTCTGCTGCGCTTAAAATTGAATAATCGAGTTGGAACCGATTACCTTTTTCTATTTATGACATAATCAATGCTCATGCCAAATTTCATGTTTCTACGACATTGGAAAGTATGAGAATTAGATTCCGTACGTAAAATTTGGACGCTAATTCTTTTGCGCTTAGGATTGAATAATCGATTTGGGACCCATTAACTTTTCTTATTTATGACATAATCAATGCTCGTGCCAAATTTCAAGTTTCTATTACATTGGGAAGTGAGAGAATTAGATTCCGTACGTAAAATTTGGACGCTAATTCTTTGGCACTTAGAATTGAATAGTCGAGTTGGGACCAATTAACTTTTCCTATTTTTAACATAATCAATGCTCGTGCCAAATTTCAAGTTTCTATGACATTGGGAAGTGAGAGAATTAGATTCCGTACGTAAAATTTGGACGCTAATTCTGCTGCGCTTAGAATTGAATAATCGAGTTGGAACCGTTTACCTTTTTCTATTTATGACATAATCAATGCTCATGCCAAATTTCATATTTCACCGACATTGGAAAGTATGAGAATTAGATTCCGTACGTAAAATTTGGACGCTAAATCTTTTGCGCTTAGAATTGATTAATCAAGTTGGGACCCATTAACTTTTCTTATTTATGACATAATCAATGCTCGTGCCAAATTTCAAGTTTCTATGACATTGGGAAGTGAGAGAACTAGATTCGGAACGTAAAATTTGGACGCTAATTCTTTTGCGCTTAGAATTGAATAATCGAGTTGGGACCGATTACCTTTTCCTATTTATGACATAATCAATGCTCGTGCCCAATTTCAAGTTTCTATGACATTGGGAAGTGAGAAAATTAGATTCCGTACGTAAAATTTGTAAAATTCATTCTTTGGCGCTTAGGATTGAATAATCGAGTTGGGACCCATTAAGTTTTCCTATTTATGACATAATCAATGCTCGTTGCAAATTTCAAGTTTCTATTACATTGGGAAGTGAGAGAATTAGATTCCGTACGTAAAATTTGGACGCTAATTCTTTGGCACTTAGAATTGAATAGTCGAGTTGGGACCAATTAACTTTTCTTATTTTTAACATAATCAATGCTCGTGCCAAATTTCAAGTTTCTATGACATTGGGAAGTGAGAAAATTAGATTCCGTACGTAAAATTTGGACGCTAATTCTTTGGCACTTAGAATTGAATAATCGAGTTGAGACCGATTACCTTTTCCTATTTATGAAATAATCAATGCTCATGCCAAATTTCATGTTTCTACGACATTGGAAAGTGAGAGAATTAGATTCCGTACGTCAAATTTGGACGCTAATTCTGCTGCGCTTAAAATTGAATAATCAAGTTGAAACCGATTACCTTTTTCTATTTATGACATAATCAATGCTCATGCCAAATTTCATGTTTCTACGACATTGGAAAGTATGAGAATTAGATTCCGTACGTAAAATTTGGACGCTAATTCTTATGCGCTTAGAATTGAATAATCGAGTTGGGACCTATTAACTTTTCTTATTTATGACATAATCAATGCTCGTGCCAATTTTCAAGTTCCTATGACATTGGGAAGTGAGAGAACTAGATTCGGTACGTAAAATTTGGACGCTAATTCTTTTGCGCTTAGAATTGAATAATCGAGTTGGGACCGATTACCTTTTCCTATTTATGACGTAATCAATGCTCATGCCAAATTTCATGTTTCTACGACATAGAAAAGTGAGAGAATTAGATTCCGTACTTAAAATTTGGACGCTAATTCTTTTGCGCTTAGAATTGAATAATCGAGTTGAGACCCATTAACGTTTCTTATTTATGACATAATCAATGCTCGTGCCAAATTTCAAGTTTCTATGACATTGGGAAGTGAGAAAATTAGATTCCGTTCGTCAAATTTGGACGCTAATTCTTTGGTGCTTAGAAATAAATAATCGAGTTGGGACCTATTAACCTTTCCTATTTATGACATAATCAATGCTCGTGGCAAATTTCAAGTTTCTATGACATTGGGAAGTGAGAAAATTAGATTCCGTATGTAAAATTTGGATGCTAATTCTTTTGGACTTAGAATTGAATAATCGAGTTGGGACCAATTACCTTTTCCTATTTATGACACAATTAATGCTCGTGCCAAATTTCAAGTTTCTATGACATTGGGAAGTGAGAGAATTAGATTCCGTACGCAAAATTTGGACACTAATTCTGCTGCGCTTAGAATTGAATAATCGAGTTGGAACCGATTACCTTTTTCTATTTATGACATAATCAATGCTCATGCCAAATTTCATGTTTCTACGACATTGGAAAGTATGAGAATTAGATTCCGTACGTAAAATTTGGACGCTAATTCTTTTGCGCTTAGAATTGAATAATCGAGTTGGGACCCATTAACTTTTCTTATTTATGACATAATCAATGCTTGTGCCAATTTTCAAGTTCCTATGACATTGGGAAGTGAGAGAACTAGATTCGGTACGTAAAATTTGGACGCTAATTCTTTTGCGCTTAGAATTGAATAATCGAGTTGGGACCGATTACCTTTTCCTATTTATGACGTAATCAATGCTCATGCCAAATTTCATGTTTCTACGACATAGAAAAGTGAGAGAATTAGATTCCGTACTTAAAATTTGGACGCTAATTCTTTTGCGCTTAGAATTGAATAATCGAGTTGAGACCCATTAACGTTTCTTATTTATGACATAATCAATGCTCGTGCCAAATTTCAAGTTTCTATGACATTGGGAAGTGAGAAAATTAGATTCCGTACGTCAAATTTGGACGCTAATTCTTTGGTGCTTAGAAATAAATAATCGAGTTGGGACCTATTAACCTTTCCTATTTATGACATAATCAATGCTCGTGGCAAATTTCAAGTTTCTATGACATTGGGAAGTGAGAAAATTAGATTCCGTATGTAAAATTTGGATGCTAATTCTTTTGGACTTAGAATTGAATAATCGAGTTGGGACCAATTACCTTTTCCTATTTATGACACAATTAATGCTCGTGCCAAATTTCAAGTTTCTATGACATTGGGAAGTGAGAGAATTAGATTCCGTACGCAAAATTTGGACACTAATTCTGCTGCGCTTAGAATTGAATAATCGAGTTGGAACCGATTACCTTTTTCTATTTATGACATAATCAATGCTCATGCCAAATTTCATGTTTCTACGACATTGGAAAGTATGAGAATTAGATTCCGTACGTAAAATTTTGGTGCTATTTCTTTGGCGCATAGAATTGAATAATCGAGTTGGGACCTATTAACTTTTCCTATTTATGACATAATAAATGCTCCTGTCAAATTTCAAGTTTCTATGACATTGGCAAGTGAGAGAACTAGATTCGGTACGTAAAATTTGGACACTAATTCTTTTGCGCTTAGAATTGAATAATCGAGTTGGGACCGATTACCTTTTCCTATTTATGACGTAATCAATGCTCATGCCAAATTTCATGTTTCTACGACATAGAAAAGTGAAAGAATTAGATTCCGTACGTAAAATTTGGACGCTAATTCTTTTGCGTTTAGGATTGAATAATCGAGTTGGGACCCATTAACTTTTCCTATTTATGACATAATCAATGCTCGTGGCAAATATCAAGTTTCTATTACATTGGGAAGTGAGAGAATTAGATTCCGTTCGTAAAATTTGGACGCTAATTCTTTGGCACTTAGAATTGAATAGTCGAGTTGGGACCAATTAACTTTTCTTATTTTTAACATAATCAATGCTCGTGCCAAATTTCAAGTTTCTATGACATTGGGAAGTGAGAAAATTAGATTCCGTACGTTAAATTTGGACGCTAATACTTTGGCACTTAGAATTGAATAATCGAGTTGGGACCGATTACCTTTTCCTATTTATGACATAATCAATGCTCATGCCAAATTTCATGTTTCTACGACATTAGAAAGAGAGAGAATAAGATTCCGTACGTAAAATTTGGACGCTAATTCTTTGGCACTTAGAATTGAATAATCAAGTTGGGAGCCATTAACTTTTCCTATTTTTGACATAATCAATGCTCGTGCCAAATTTCACGTTTCTTGTACATTGGGAAGTGAGAGAATTAGATTCCGTACGTCAAATTTGGACGCTAATTCTGCTGTGCTTAGAATTGAATAATCGAGTTGCAACCCATTAACTTTTCCTATTTATGACATAATCAATGCTCGTGCCAAATTTCAAGTTTCTACGACATTGGGAAGTGAGAGAATTAGATTCCGTACGTAAAATTTGGACGCTAATTCTTTGGCACTTAGAATTGAATAAACGAGTTGGGACCCATTAACTTTTCCTATTTTTGACATAATCAATGCTCGTGCCAAATTTCAAGTTTCTATGACATTGGGTAGTGAGAAAATTAGATTCTGTACGTAAAATTTGGAAACTAATTCTTTGGCGCTTAGGATTGAATAATCGAGTTGGGACCCATTAACTTTTCCTATTCATGACATAATCAATGCTCGTGCCAAATTTCAAGTTTCTATTACATTGGGAAGTGAGAGAATTAGATTCCGTACGTAAAATTTGGACGCTAATTCTTTGGCACTTCGAATTGAATAGTCGAGTTGGGACCAATTACCTTTTCCTATTTATGACACAATTAATGCTCGTGCCAAATTTCAAGTTTCTATGACATTGGGAAGTGAGAGAATTAGATTCCGTACGCAAAATTTGGACACTAATTCTGCTGCGCTTAGAATTGAATAATCGAGTTGGAACCGATTACCTTTTTCTATTTATGACATAATCAATGCTCATGCCAAATTTCATGTTTCTACGACATTGGAAAGTATGAGAATTAGATTCCGTACGTAAAATTTGGACGCTAATTCTTTTGCGCTTAGAATTGAATAATCGAGTTGGGACCCATTAACTTTTCTTATTTATGACATAATCAATGCTCGTGCCAATTTTCAAGTTCCTATGACATTGGGAAGTGAGAGAACTAGATTCCGTACGTAAAATTTGGACGCTAATTCTTTTGCGCTTAGAATTGAATAATCGAGTTGGGACCGATTACCTTTTCCTATTTATGACGTAATCAATGCTCATGCCAAATTTCATGTTTCTACGACATAGAAAAGTGAGAGAATTAGATTCCGTACTTAAAATTTGGACGCTAATTCTTTTGCGCTTAGAATTGAATAATCGAGTTGAGACCCATTAACGTTTCTTATTTATGACATAATCAATGCTCGTGCCAAATTTCAAGTTTCTATGACATTGGGAAGTGAGAAAATTAGATTCCGTACGTCAAATTTGGACGCTAATTCTTTGGTGCTTAGAAATAAATAATCGAGTTGGGACCTATTAACCTTTCCTATTTATGACATAATCAATGCTCGTGCCAAATTTCAAGTTTCTATGACATTGGGAAGTGAGAAAATTAGATTCCGTATGTAAAATTTGGATGCTAATTCTTTTGGACTTAGAATTGAATAATCGAGTTGGGACCAATTACCTTTTCCTATTTATGACACAATTAATGCTCGTGCCAAATTTCAAGTTTCTATGACATTGGGAAGTGAGAGAATTAGATTCCGTACGCAAAATTTGGACACTAATTCTGCTGCGCTTAGAATTGAATAATCGAGTTGGAACCGATTACCTTTTTCTATTTATGACATAATCAATGCTCATGCCAAATTTCATGTTTCTACGACATTGGAAAGTATGAGAATTAGATTCCGTACGTAAAATTTGGACGCTAATTCTTTTGCGCTTAGAATTGAATAATCGAGTTGGGACCCATTAACTTTTCTTATTTATGACATAATCAATGCTCGTGCCAAATTTCAAGTTTCTATGACATTGGGAAGTGAGAGAACTAGATTCGGTACGTAAAACTTGGACGCTAATTCTTTTGCGCTTAGAATTGAATAATCGAGTTGGGACCGATTACCTTTTCCTATTTATGACGTAATCAATGCTCATGCCAAATTTCATGTTTCTACGACATAGAAAAGTGAGAGAATTAGATTTCGTATGTAAAATTTGGACACTATTTCTTTTGCGCTTAGAATTGAATAATCGCATTGGGACCCATTAACTTTTCCTATTTTTGACATAATCAATACTCGTGCCAAATATGAAGTTTCTATGACATTAGCAAGTGAGAAAATTAGATTCCGTACGTAAAATTTTGGTGCTATTTCTTTGGCGCATAGAATTGAATAATCGAGTTGGGACCTATTAACTTTTCCTATTTATGACATAATAAATGCTCCTGTCAAATTTCAAGTTTCTATGACATTGGCAAGTGAGAGAACTAGATTCGGTACGTAAAATTTGGACACTAATTCTTTTGCGCTTAGAATTGAATAATCGAGTTGGGACCGATTACCTTTTCCTATTTATGACGTAATCAATGCTCATGCCAAATTTCATGTTTCTACGACATAGAAAAGTGAAAGAATTAGATTCCGTACGTAAAATTTGGACGCTAATTCTTTTGCGTTTAGGATTGAATAATCGAGTTGGGACCCATTAACTTTTCCTATTTATGACATAATCAATGCTCGTGGCAAATTTCAAGTTTCTATTACATTGGGAAGTGAGAGAATTAGATTCCGTTCGTAAAATTTGGACGCTAATTCTTTGGCACTTAGAATTGAATAGTCGAGTTGGGACCAATTAACTTTTCTTATTTTTAACATAATCAATGCTCGTGCCAAATTTCAAGTTTCTATGACATTGGGAAGTGAGAAAATTAGATTCCGTACGTTAAATTTGGACGCTAATACTTTGGCACTTAGAATTGAATAATCGAGTTGGGACCGATTACCTTTTCCTATTTATGACATAATCAATGCTCATGCCAAATTTCATGTTTCTACGACATTAGAAAGTGAGAGAATTAGATTCCGTACGTAAAATTTGGACGCTAATTCTTTGGCACTTAGAATTGAATAATCAAGTTGGGAGCCATTAACTTTTCCTATTTTTGACATAATCAATGCTCGTGCCAAATTTCACGTTTCTTGTACATTGGGAAGTGAGAGAATTAGATTCCGTACGTCAAATTTGGACGCTTATTCTGCTGTGCTTAGAATTGAATAATCGAGTTGCAACCCATTAACTTTTCCTATTTATGACATAATCAATGCTCGTGCCAAATTTCAAGTTTCTACGACATTGGGAAGTGAGAGAATTAGATTCCGTACGTAAAATTTGGACGCTAATTCTTTGGCACTTCGAATTGAATAGTCGAGTTGGGACCAATTAACTTTTCCTATTTTTGACATAATCAATGCTCGTGCCAAATTTCAAGTTTCTATGACATTGGGTAGTGAGAAAATTAGATTCTGTACGTCAAATTTGGAAACTAATTCTTTGGCGCTTAGGATTGAATAATCGAGTTGGGACCCATTAACTTTTCCTATTCATGACATAATCAATGCTCGTGCCAAATTTCAAGTTTCTATGACATTGGGAAGTGAGAGAATTAGATTCCGTACGTAAAATTTGGACGCTAATTCTGCTGCGCTTAGAATTGAATAATCGAGTTGGAACCGATTACCTTTTTCTATTTATGAAATAATCAATGCTCATGCCAAATTTCATGTTTCACAGACATTGGAAAGTATGAGAATTAGATTCCGTACGTAAAATTTGGACGCTAATTCTTTTGCGCTTAGAATTGAATAATCGAGTTGGGACCCATTAACTTTGCTTATTTATGACATAATCAATTCTCGTGCCAAATTTCAAGTTTCTATGACATTGGGAAGTGAGAGAACTAGATTCGTAACGTAAAATTTGGACGCTAATTCTTTTGCGCTTAGAATTGAATAATCGAGTTGGGACCAATTACCTTTTCCTATTTATGACGTAATCAATGCTCGTGCCAAATTTCATGTTTCTACGACATTGGAAAGTGAGAGAATTAGATTCCATACGTAAAATTTGGACGCTAATTCTTTTGCGTTTAGGATTGAATAATCGAGTTGGGACCCATTAACTTTTCCTATTTATGACATAATCAATGCTCGTGGCAAATTTCAAGTTTCTATTACATTGGGAAGTGAGAGAATTAGATTCCGTACGTAAAATTTGGACGCTAATTCTTTGGCACTTAGAATTGAATAGTCGAGTTGGGACCAATTAACTTTTCTTATTTTTAACATAATCAATGCTCGTGCCAAATTTCAAGTTTCTATGACATTGGGAAGTGAGAAAATTAGATTCCGTACGTTAAATTTGGACGCTAATACTTTGGCACTTAGAATTGAATAATCGAGTTGGGACCGATTACCTTTTCCTATTTATGAAATAATCAATGCTCATGCCAAATTTCATGTTTCTACGACATTGGAAAGTGAGAGAATTAGATTCCGTACGTCAAATTTGGACGCTAATTCTTTTGCGCTTAGAATTGAATAATCGATTTGGGACCCATTAACTTTTCCTATTTTTGACATAATCAATGCACGTACCAAATATCAAGTTTCTATGTCATTAGCAAGTGAGAAAATTAGATTCCGTACGTAAAATTTTGGTGCTAGTTCTTTGGCGCATAGAATTGAATAATCGAGTTGGGACCTATTAACTTTTCCTATTTATGACATAATAAATGCTCGTGCCAAATTTCAAGTTTCTATGACATTGGGAAGTGAGAAAATTAGATTCCGTACGTAAAATTTGGACGCTAATTCTTTTGGACTTAAAATTGAATAATCGAGTTGGGACCAATTACCTTTTCCTATTTATGACACAATTAATGCTCGTGCCAAATTTCAAGTTTCTATGACATTGGGAAGTGAGAGAATTAGATTCCGTACGAAAAATTTGGACGCTAATACTGCTGCGCTTAGAATTGAATAATCGAGTTGGAACCGATTACCTTTTTCTATTTATGACATAATCAATGCTCATGCCAAATTTCATGTTTCACAGACATTGGAAAGTATGAGAATTAGATTCCGTACGTAAAATTTGGACGCTAATTCTTTTGCGCTTAGAATTGAATAATCGAGTTGGGACCCATTAACTTTTCTTATTTATGACATAATCAATGCTCGTGCCAAATTTCAAGTTTCTATGACATTGGGAAGTGAGAGAACTAGATTCGGTACGTAAAATTTGGACGCTAATTCTTTTGCGCTTAGAATTGAATAATCGAGTTGGGACCAATTACCTTTTCCTATTTATGACGTAATCAATGCTCGTGCCAAATTTCATGTTTCTACGACATTGGAAAGTGAGAGAATTAGATTCCATACGTAAAATTTGGACGCTAATTCTTTTGCGTTTAGGATTGAATAATCGAGTTGGGACCCATTAACTTTTCCTATTTATGACATAATCAATGCTCGTGGCAAATTTCAAGTTTCTATTACATTGGGAAGTGAGAGAATTAGATTCCGTACGTAAAATTTGGACGCTAATTCTTTGGCACTTAGAATTGAATAGTCGAGTTGGGACCGATTACCTTTTCCTGTTTATGAAATAATCAATGCTCATGCCAAATTTCATGTTTCTACGACATTGGAAAGTGAGAGAATTAGATTCCGTATGTCAAATTTGGACGCTAATTCTTTTGCACTTAGAATTGAATAATCGCATTGGGACGCATTAACTTTTCCTATTTTTGACATAATCAATGCTCATGCCAAATTTCAAGTTTCTATGTCATTAGGAAGTGAGAAAATTAGATTCCGTATGTAAAATTTGTGTGCTATTTATTTGGCGCTTAGAATTGAATAATCGAGTTGGGACCTATTAACTTTTCCTATTTATGACATAATAAATGCTCGTGCCAAATTTCAAGTTTCTATTACATTGGGAAGTGAGAAAATTAGATTCCGTACGTAAAATTTGGACGCTAATTCTTTTGGACTTAGAATTGAATAATCGAGTTGGGACCGATTACCTTTTCCTATTTATGACATAATCAATGCTCATGCCAAATTTCATGTTTCTACGACTAGAGATGAGGGAACGTACTCATAATGAGTACTTACGCACCCGAGTACCGCCATTTTCGAGTACTTCAGTACTCGGGCGTAAAGATTCGGGGGGCGCCGGGGGGCGGGGAGAGGCGCGGCGGTGCGGGGGGTAGCAGCGGGGAACAGGGGGGAGCCCTCTCTCTCTCCCTCTCCCCCCCACTCCCCACTGCTACCCCCCGTGCCGCCACGGCGCCCCCCGAATCTTTACGCGCGAGTACTGCTGTACTCGAAAATGGCGGTGCTCGGGTGCTTAAGTACTCGTGACGAGTACGTTCGCTCATCTCTATCTACGACATTAGAAAGTGAGAGAATTAGATTCCGTACGTAAAATTTGGAAACTAATTCTTTGGCGCTTAGGATTGAATAATCGAGTTGGGACCCATTAACTTTTCCTATTCATGACATAATCAATGCTCGTGCCAAATTTCAAGTTTCTATTACATTGGGAAGTGAGAGAATTAAATTCCGTACGTAAAATTTGGACGCTAGTTCTTTGGCACTTAGAATTGAATAGTCGAGTTGGGACCAATTAACTTTTCCTATTTTTAACATAATCAATGCTCGTGCCAAGTTTCAAGTTTCTATGACATTGGGAAGTGAGAAAATTAGATTCCATACGTAAAATTTGGACGCTAATTCTTTGGCACTTAGAATTGAATAATCGAGTTGGGATCGATTACCTTTTCCTATTTATGACATAATCAATGCTCATGCCAAATTTCATGTTTCTACGACATTGGAAAGTGAGAGAATTAGATTCCGTACGTCAAATTTGGACACTAATTCTTTGGCGCTTAGGATTGAATAATCGCGTTGGGACCCATTAACTTTTCCTATCTTTGACATAATCAATACTCGTGCCAAATTTCAAGTTTCTATGACATTGGGAAGTGAGAAAATAAGATTCCGTACGTAAAATTTGGACGCTAATTCTTTTGCACTTAGAATTGAATAAACGAGTTGGGACCCATTAACTTTTCCTATTTTTGACATAATCAATGCTCGTGCCAAATTTCAAGTTTCTATGACATTGGGAAGTGAGAAAATAAGATTCCATACGTAAAATTTGGAAACTAATTCTTTGGCGCTTAGGATTGAATAATCGAGTTGGGACCCATTTACTTTTCCTATTCATGACATAATCAATGCTCGTGCCAAATTTCAAGTTTCTATTACATTGGGAAGTGAGAGAATTAGATTCCGTACGTAAAATTTGGACGCTAATTCTTTGGCACTTAGAATTGAATAATCGAGTTGGGACCAATTAACTTTTCCTATTTTTAACATAATCAATGCTCGTGCCAAGTTTCAAGTTTCTATGACATTGGGAAGTGAGAGAATTAGATTCCGTACGCAAAATTTGGACACTAATTCTGCTGCGCTTAGAATTGAATAATCGAGTTGGAACCGATTACCTTTTTCTATTTATGACATAATCAATGCTCATGCCAAATTTCATGTTTCTACGACATTGGAAAGTATGAGAATTAGATTCCGTACGTAAAATTTGGACGCTAATTCTTTTGCGCTTAGAATTGAATAATCGAGTTGGGACCCATTAACTTTTCTTATTTATGACATAATCAATGCTCGTGCCAATTTTCAAGTTCCTATGACATTGGGAAGTGAGAGAACTAGATTCGGTACGTAAAATTTGGACGCTAATTCTTTTGCGCTTAGAATTGAATAATCGAGTTGGGACCGATTACCTTTTCCTATTTATGACGTAATCAATGCTCATGCCAAATTTCATGTTTCTACAACATAGAAAAGTGAGAGAATTAGATTCCGTACTTAAAATTTGGACGCTAATTCTTTTGCGCTTAGAATTGAATAATCGAGTTGAGACCCATTAACGTTTCTTATTTATGACATAATCAATGCTCGTGCCAAATTTCAAGTTTCTATGACATTGGGAAGTGAGAAAATTAGATTCCGTACGTCAAATTTGGACGCTAATTCTTTGGTGCTTAGAAATAAATAATCGAGTTGGGACCTATTAACCTTTCCTATTTATGACATAATCAATGCTCGTGGCAAATTTCAAGTTTCTATGACATTGGGAAGTGAGAAAATTAGATTCCGTATGTAAAATTTGGATGCTAATTCTTTTGGACTTAGAATTGAATAATCGAGTTGGGACCAATTACCTTTTCCTATTTATGACACAATTAATGCTCGTGCCAAATTTCAAGTTTCTATGACATTGGGAAGTGAGAGAATTAGATTCCATACGCAAAATTTGGACACTAATTCTGCTGCGCTTAGAATTGAATAATCGAGTTGGAACCGATTACCTTTTTCTATTTATGACATAATCAATGCTCATGCCAAATTTCATGTTTCTACGACATTGGAAAGTATGAGAATTAGATTCCGTACGTAAAATTTGGACGCTAATTCTTTTGCGCTTAGAATTGAATAATCGAGTTGGGACCCATTAACTTTTCTTATTTATGACATAATCAATGCTCGTGCCAAATTTCAAGTTTCTATGACATTGGGAAGTGAGAGAACTAGATTCGGTACGTAAAACTTGGACGCTAATTCTTTTGCGCTTAGAATTGAATAATCGAGTTGGGACCGATTACCTTTTCCTATTTATGACGTAATCAATGCTCATGCCAAATTTCATGTTTCTACGACATAGAAAAGTGAGAGAATTAGATTTCGTACGTAAAATTTGGACACTATTTCTTTTGCGCTTAGAATTGAATAATCGCATTGGGACCCATTAACTTTTCCTATTTTTGACATAATCAATACTCGTGCCAAATATGAAGTTTCTATGACATTAGCAAGTGAGAAAATTAGATTCCGTACGTAAAATTTTGGTGCTATTTCTTTGGCGCATAGAATTGAATAATCGAGTTGGGACCTATTAACTTTTCCTATTTATGACATAATAAATGCTCCTGTCAAATTTCAAGTTTCTATGACATTGGCAAGTGAGAGAACTAGATTCGGTACGTAAAATTTGGACACTAATTCTTTTGCGCTTAGAATTGAATAATCGAGTTGGGACCGATTACCTTTTCCTATTTATGACGTAATCAATGCTCATGCCAAATTTCATGTTTCTACGACATAGAAAAGTGAAAGAATTAGATTCCGTACGTAAAATTTGGACGCTAATTGTTTTGCGTTTAGGATTGAATAATCGAGTTGGGACCCATTAACTTTTCCTATTTATGACATAATCAATGCTCGTGGCAAATTTCAAGTTTCTATTACATTGGGAAGTGAGAGAATTAGATTCCGTTCGTAAAATTTGGACGCTAATTCTTTGGCACTTAGAATTGAATAGTCGAGTTGGGACCAATTAACTTTTCTTATTTTTAACATAATCAATGCTCGTGCCAAATTTCAAGTTTCTATGACATTGGGAAGTGAGAAAATTAGATTCCGTACGTTAAATTTGGACGCTAATACTTTGGCACTTAGAATTGAATAATCGAGTTGGGACCGATTACCTTTTCCTATTAATGACATAATCAATGCTCATGCCAAATTTCATGTTTCTACGACATTAGAAAGTGAGAGAATTAGATTCCGTACGTAAAATTTGGACGCTAATTCTTTTGGCACTTAGAATTGAATAATCAAGTTGGGAGCCATTAACTTTTCCTATTTTTGACATAATCAATGCTCGTGCCAAATTTCACGTTTCTTGTACATTGGGAAGTGAGAGAATTAGATTCCGTACGTAAAATTTGGACGCTAATTCTTTGGCACTTAGAATTGAATAGTCGAGTTGGGACCAATTAACTTTTCCTATTTTTAACATAATCAATGCTCGTGCCAAATTTCAAGTTTCTATGACATTGGGAAGTGAGAGAATTAGATTCCGTACGTAAAATTTGGACGCTAATTCTGCTGTGCTTAGAATTGAATAATCGAGTTGCAACCCATTAACTTTTCCTATTTATGACATAATCAATGCTCGTGCCAAATTTCAAGTTTCTACGACATTGGGAAGTGAGAGAATTAGATTCCGTACGTAAAATTTGGACGCTAATTCTTTGGCACTTAGAATTGAATAAACGAGTTGGGACCCATTAACTTTTCCTATTTTTGACATAATCAATGCTCGTGCCAAATTTCAAGTTTCTATGACATTGGGTAGTGAGAAAATTAGATTCTGTACGTAAAATTTGGAAACTAATTCTTTGGCGCTTAGGATTGAATAATCGAGTTGGGACCCATTAACTTTTCCTATTCATGACATAATCAATGCTCGTGCCAAATTTCAAGTTTCTATTACATTGGGAAGTGAGAGAATTAGATTCCGTACGTAAAATTTGGACGCTAATTCTTTGGCACTTCGAATTGAATAGTCGAGTTGGGACCAATTAACTTTTCCTATTTTTAACATAATCAATGCTCGTGCCAAATTTCAAGTTTCTATGACATTGGGAAGTGAGAAAATTAGATTCCATACATAAAATTTGGACGCTAATACTTTGGCACTTAGAATTGAATAATCAAGTTGGGACCGATTACCTTTTCCTATTTATGACATAATCAATGCTCATGCCAAATTTCATGTTTCTACGACATTGGAAAGTGAGAGAATTGGATTCCGTACGTCAAATTTGCACACTAATTCTTTGGCGCTTAGGATTGAATAATCGATTTGGGACCCGTTAACTTTTCTTATTTATGACATAATCAATGCTCGTGCCAAATTTCAAGTTTCTATTACATTGGGAAGTGAGAGAATTAGATTCAGTACGTAAAATTTGGACGCTAATTCTTTGGCACTTAGAATTGAATAGTCGAGTTGGGACCAATTAACTTTTCCTATTTTTAACATAATCAATGCTCGTGCCAAATTTCAAGTTTCTATGACATTGGGAAGTGAGAGAATTAGATTCCGTACGTAAAATTTGGACGCTAATTCTGCTGCGCTTAGAATTGAATAATCGAGTTGGAACCGATTACCTTTTTCTATTTATGAAATAATCAATGCTCATGCCAAATTTCATGTTTCACAGACATTGGAAAGTATGAGAATTAGATTCCGTACGTAAAATTTGGACGCTAATTCTTTTGCGCTTAGAATTGAATAATCGAGTTGGGACCCATTAACTTTGCTTATTTATGACATAATCAATTCTCGTGCCAAATTTCAAGTTTCTATGACATTGGGAAGTGAGAGAACTAGATTCGGTACGTAAAATTTGGACGCTAATTCTTTTGCGCTTAGAATTGAATAATCGAGTTGGGACCAATTACCTTTTCCTATTTATGACGTAATCAATGCTCGTGCCAAATTTCATGTTTCTACGACATTGGAAAGTGAGAGAATTAGATTCCATACGTAAAATTTGGACGCTAATTCTTTTGCGTTTAGGATTGAATAATCGAGTTGGGACCCATTAACTTTTCCTATTTATGACATAATCAATGCTCGTGGCAAATTTCAAGTTTCTATTACATTGGGAAGTGAGAGAATTAGATTCCGTACGTAAAATTTGGACGCTAATTCTTTGGCACTTAGAATTGAATAGTCGAGTTGGGACCAATTAACTTTTCTTATTTTTAACATAATCAATGCTCGTGCCAAATTTCAAGTTTCTATGACATTGGGAAGTGAGAAAATTAGATTCCGTACGTTAAATTTGGACGCTAATACTTTGGCACTTAGAATTGAATAATCGAGTTGGGACCGATTACCTTTTCCTATTTATGAAATAATCAATGCTCATGCCAAATTTCATGTTTCTACGACATTGGAAAGTGAGAGAATTAGATTCCGTACGTCAAATTTGGACGCTAATTCTTTTGCGCTTAGAATTGAATAATCGCATTGGGACCCATTAACTTTTCCTATTTTTGACATAATCAATGCACGTACCAAATATCAAGTTTCTATGTCATTAGCAAGTGAGAAAATTAGATTCCGTACGTAAAATTTTGGTGCTAGTTCTTTGGCGCATAGAATTGAATAATCGAGTTGGGACCTATTAACTTTTCCTATTTATGACATAATAAATGCTCGTGCCAAATTTCAAGTTTCTATGACATTGGGAAGTGAGAAAATTAGATTCCGTACGTAAAATTTGGACGCTAATTCTTTTGCACTTAAAATTGAATAATCGAGTTGGGACCAATTACCTTTTCCTATTTATGACACAATTAATGCTCGTGCCAAATTTCAAGTTTCTATGACATTGGGAAGTGAGAGAATTAGATTCCGTACGAAAAATTTGGACGCTAATTCTGCTGCGCTTAGAATTGAATAATCGAGTTGGAACCGATTACCTTTTTCTATTTATGACATAATCAATGCTCATGCCAAATTTCATATTTCACAGACATTGGAAAGTATGAGAATTAGATTCCGTACGTAAAATTTGGACGCTAATTCTTTTGCGCTTAGAATTGAATAATCGAGTTGGGACCCATTAACTTTTCCTATTTATGACATAATCAATGCTCGTGGCAAATTTCAAGTTTCTATTACATTGGGAAGTGAGAGAATTAGATTCCGTACGTAAAATTTGGACGCTAATTCTTTTGCGCTTAGAATTGAATAATCGAGTTGGGACCCATTAACTTTTCCTATTTATGACATAATCAATGCTCGTGGCAAATTTCAAGTTTCTATTACATTGGGAAGTGAGAGAATTAGATTCCGTACGTAAAATTTGGACGCTAATTCTTTGGCACTTAGAATTGAATAGTCGAGTTGGGACCGATTACCTTTTCCTATTTATGAAATAATCAATGCTCATGCCAAATTTCATGTTTCTACGACATTGGAAAGTGAGAGAATTAGATTCCGTACGTCAAATTTGGACGCTAATTCTTTTGCACTTAGAATTGAATAATCGCATTGGGACGCATTAACTTTTCCTATTTTTGACATAATCAATGCTCATGCCAAATTTCAAGTTTCTATGTCATTAGGAAGTGAGAAAATTAGATTCCGTATGTAAAATTTGTGTGCTATTTATTTGGCGCTTAGAATTGAATAATCGAGTTGGGACCTATTAACTTTTCCTATTTATGACATAATAAATGCTCGTGCCAAATTTCAAGTTTCTATTACATTGGGAAGTGAGAAAATTAGATTCCGTACGTAAAATTTGGACGCTAATTCTTTTGGACTTAGAATTGAATAATCGAGTTGGGACCGATTACCTTTTCCTATTTATGACATAATCAATGCTCATGCCAAATTTCATGTTTCTACGACTAGAGATGAGGGAACGTACTCATAATGAGTACTTACGCACCCGAGTACCGCCATTTTCGAGTACTTCAGTACTCGGGCGTAAAGATTCGGGGGGCGCCGGGGGGCGGGGAGAGGCGCGGCGGTGCGGGGGGTAGCAGCGGGGAACAGGGGGGAGCCCTCTCTCTCTCCCTCTCCCCCCCACTCCCCACTGCTACCCCCCGTGCCGCCACGGCGCCCCCCGAATCTTTACGCGCGAGTACTGCTGTACTCGAAAATGGCGGTGCTCGGGTGCTTAAGTACTCGTAACGAGTACGTTCGCTCATCTCTATCTACGACATTAGAAAGTGAGAGAATTAGATTCCGTACGTAAAATTTGGAAACTAATTCTTTGGCGCTTAGGATTGAATAATCGAGTTGGGACCCATTAACTTTTCCTATTCATGACATAATCAATGCTCGTGCCAAATTTCAAGTTTCTATTACATTGGGAAGTGAGAGAATTAGATTCCGTACGTAAAATTTGGACGCTAGTTCTTTGGCACTTAGAATTGAATAGTCGAGTTGGGACCAATTAACTTTTCCTATTTTTAACATAATCAATGCTCGTGCCAAGTTTCAAGTTTCTATGACATTGGGAAGTGAGAAAATTAGATTCCATACGTAAAATTTGGACGCTAATTCTTTGGCACTTAGAATTGAATAATCGAGTTGGGATCGATTACCTTTTCCTATTTATGACATAATCAATGCTCATGCCAAATTTCATGTTTCTACGACATTGGAAAGTGAGAGAATTAGATTCCGTACGTCAAATTTGGACACTAATTCTTTGGCGCTTAGGATTGAATAATCGCGTTGGGACCCATTAACTTTTCCTATCTTTGACATAATCAATACTCGTGCCAAATTTCAAGTTTCTATGACATTGGGAAGTGAGAAAATAAGATTCCGTACGTAAAATTTGGAAACTAATTCTTTTGCGCTTAGGATTGAATAATCGATTTGGGACCCATTAACTTTTCCTATTTATGACATAATCAATGCTCGTGCCAAATTTCAAGTTTCTATGACATTGGGAAGTGAGAAAATTAGATTCCGTACGTAAAATTTGGACGCTAATTCTTTGGCACTTAGAATTGAATAATCGAGTTGGGACCGATTACCTTTTCCTATTTATGAAATAATCAATGCTCATGCCAAATTTCATGTTTCTACGACATTGGAAAGTGAGAGAATTAGATTCCATACGTCAAATTTGGACGCTTATTCTTTGGCACTTAAAATTGAATAATCGAGTTGGGACAGATTACCTTTTCCTATTTATGACATAATCAATGCTCATGCCAAATTTCATGTTTCTACGACATAGAAAAGTGAGAGAATTAGATTTCGTACGTAAAATTTGGACACTAATTCTTTTGCGCTTAGAATTTAATAATCGCATTGGGACCCATTAACTTTTCCTATTTTTGACATAATCAATGCTCGTGCCAAATATCAAGTTTCTATGACATTAGCAAGTGAGAAAATTAGATTCCGTACGTAAAATTTTGGTGCTATTTCTTTGGCGCATAGAATTGAATAATCGAGTTGGGACCGATTAACTTTTCCTATTTATGACACAATTAATGCTCGTGCCAAATTTCAAGTTTCTATGACATTGGGAAGTGAGAGAATTAGATTCCGTACGTAAAATTTGGACGCTACTTCTGCTGCGCTTAGAATTGAATAATCGAGTTGGAACCGATTACCTTTTTCTATTTATGACATAATCAATGCTCATGCCAAATTTCATGTTTTACAGACATTGGAAAGTATGAGAATTAGATTCCGTACGTAAAATTTGGACGCTAATTCTTTTGCGCTTAGAATTGAATAATCGAGTTGAGACCCATTAACTTTTCTTATTTATGACATAATCAATGCTCGTGCCAAATTTCAAGTTTCTATGACATTGGGAAGTGAGATAACTAGATTCGGTAATTAAAATTTGGACGCTAATTCTTTTGCGCTTAGAATTGAATAATCGAGTTGTGACCGATTACCTTTTCCTATTTATGACGTAATCAATGCTCGTGCCAAATTTCAAGTTTCTATGACATTGGGAAGTGAGAAAATTAGATTCCGTACGTAAAATTTGGACGCTAATTCTTTGGTGCTTAGAAATGAATAATCGAGTTGGGACCTATTAACTTTTCCTATTTATGACATAATCAATGCTCGTGCCAAATTTCAAGTTTCTATGACATTGGGAAGTGAGAAAATTAGATTCCGTACGTAAAATTTGGACACTAATTCTTTGGCGCTTAGGATTGAATAATCGAGTTGGGACCCATTAACTTTTCCTATTTATGACATAATCAATGCTCGTGGCAAATTTCAAGTTTCTATTACATTGGGAAGTGAGAGAATTAGATTCCGTACGTAAAATTTGGACGCTAATTCTTTGGCATTTAGAATTCAATAGTCGAGTTGGGACCAATTAACTTTTCTTATTTTTAACAAAATCAATGCTCGTGCCAAATTTCAAGTTTCTATGACATTGGGAAGTGAGAAAATTAGATTCCGTACGTCAAATTTGCACACTAATTCTTTGGCGCTTAGGATTGAATAATCGATTTGGGACCCATTAACTTTTCTTATTTATGACATAATCAATGCTCGTGCCAAATTTCAAGTTTCTATTACATTGGGAAGTGAGAGAATTAGATTCCGTACGTAAAATTTGGACGCTAATTCTTTGGCACTTAGAATTGAATAGTCGAGTTGGGACCAATTATCTTTTCCTATTTTAAACATAATCAATGCTCGTGCCAAATTTCAAGTTTCTATGACATTGGGAAGTGAAAGAATTAGATTCCGTACGTAAAATTTGGATGCTAATTCTGCTGCGCTTAGAATTGAATAATTGAGTTGCAACCCATTAACTTTTCTTATTTATGACATAATCAATGCTCGTGCCAAATTTCAAGTTTCTATGACATTGGGAAGTGAGAGAATTAGATTCCGTACGTAAAATTTGGACGCTAATTCTTTGGCACTTAGAATTGAATAGTCGAGTTGGGACCAATTAACTTTTCTTATTTTTAACATAATCAATGCTCGTGCCAAATTTCAAGTTTCTATGACATTGGGAAGTGAGAAAATTAGATTCCGTACGTAAAATTTGGACACTAATTCTTTTGCGCTTAGAATTGAATAATCGAGTTGGGACCGATTACCTTTTCCTATTTATGACGTAATCAATGCTCGTGCCAAATTTCAAGTTTCTATGACATTGGGAAGTGAGAAAATTAGATTCTGTACGTAAAATTTGGACGCTAATTCTTTGGTGCTTAGAAATGAATAATTGAGTTGGGACCTATTAACTTTTCCTATTTATGACATAATCAATGCTCGTGCCAAATTTCAAGTTTCTATGACATTGGGAAGTGAGAAAATTAGATTCCGTACGTAAAATTTGGACACTAATTCTTTGGCGCTTAGGATTGAATAATCGAGTTGGGACCCATTAACTTTTCCTATTTATGACATAATCAATGCTCGTGGCAAATTTCAAGTTTCTATTACATTGGGAAGTGAGAGAATTAGATTCCGTACGTAAAATTTGGACGCTAATTCTTTGGCATTTAGAATTGAATAGTCGAGTTGGGACCAATTAACTTTTCTTATTTTTAACATAATCAATGCTCGTGCCAAATTTCAAGTTTCTATGACATTGGGAAGTGAGAAAATTAGATTCCGTACGTCAAATTTGCACACTAATTCTTTGGCGCTTAGGATTGAATAATCGATTTGGGACCCATTAACTTTTCTTATTTATGACATAATCAATGCTTGTGCCAAATGTCAAGTTTCTATTACATTGGGAAGTGAGAGCATTAGATTCCGTACGTAAAATTTGGACGCTAATTCTTTGGCACTTAGAATTGAATAGTCGAGTTGGGACCAATTATCTTTTCCTATTTTTAACATAATCAATGCTCGTGCCAAATTTCAAGTTTCTATGACATTGGGAAGTGAAAGAATTAGATTCCGTACGT
This sequence comes from Eleutherodactylus coqui, assembly GCF_035609145.1. NCBI lineage: Eukaryota > Metazoa > Chordata > Amphibia > Anura > Eleutherodactylidae > Eleutherodactylus > Eleutherodactylus coqui. The sequence goes on from NC_089840.1 coordinate 153,225,186, forward strand.
AAAATTTGGATGCTAATTCTGCTGCGCTTAGAATTAAATAATTGAGTGGCAACCCATTAACGTTTCTTATTTATGACATAATCAATGCTCGTGCCAAATTTCAAGTTTCTATGACATTGGGAAGTGAGAGAATTAGATTCCGTACGTAAAATTTGGACGCTAATTCTTTGGCACTTAGAATTGAATAGTCGAGTTGGGACCAATTAACTTTTCTTATTTTTAACATAATCAATGCATGTGCCAAATTTCAAGTTTCTATGACATTGGGAAGTGAGAAAATTAGATTCCGTACGTAAAATTTGGACACTAATTCTTTTGCGCTTAGAATTGAATAATCGAGTTGGGACCGATTACCTTTTCCTATTTATGACGTAATCAATGCTCGTGCCAAATTTCAAGTTTCTATGACATTGGGAAGTGACAAAAATTAGATTCCGTACGTAAAATTTGTAAAATTCATTCTTTGGCGCTTAGGATTGAATAATCGAGTTGGGACCCATTAACTTTTCCTATTTATGACATAATCAATGCTCGTGGCAAATTTCAAGTTTCTATAACATTGGGAAGTGAGAGAATTAGATTCCGTACGTAAAATTTGGACGCTAATTCTTTGGCACTTAGAATTGAATAGTCGAGTTGGGACCAATTAACTTTTCTTATTTTTAACATAATCAATGCTCGTGCCAAATTTCAAGTTTCTATGACATTGGGAAGTGAGAAAATTAGATTCCGTACGTAAAATTTGGACGCTAATTCTTTGGCACTTAGAATTGAATAATCGAGTTGGGACCGATTACCTTTTCCTATTTATGACATAATCAATGCTCATGCCAAATTTCAAGTTTCTATGACATTGGGAAGTGAAAGAATTAGATTCCGTAAGTCAAATTTGCACACTAATTCTTTGGCGCTTAGGATTGAATAATCGATTTGGGACCCATTAACTTTTCTTATTTATGATATAATCAATGCTCGTGCCAAATTTCAAGTTTCTATTACATTGGGAAGTGAGAGCATTAGATTCCGTACGTAAAATTTGGACGCTAATTCTTTGGCACTTAGAATTGAATAATCGAGTTGGGACCAATTATCTTTTCCTATTTTTAACATAATCAATGCTCGTGCCAAATTTCAAGTTTCTATGACATTGGGAAGTGAAAGAATTAGATTCCGTACGTAAAATTTGGATGCTAATTCTGCTGCGCTTAGAATTGAATAATTGAGTTGCAACCCATTAACTTTTCTTATTTATGACATAATCAATGCTCGTGCCAAATTTCAAGTTTCTATGACATTGGGAAGTGAGAGAATTAGATTCCGTACGTAAAATTTGGACGCTAATTCTTTGGCACTTAGAATTGAATAGTCGAGTTGGGACCAATTAACTTTTCTTATTTTTAACATAATCAATGCTCGTGCCAAATTTCAAGTTTCTATGACATTGGAAAGTGAGAAAATTAGATTCCGTACGTAAAATTTGGACACTAATTCTTTTGCGCTTAGAATTGAATAATCGAGTTGGGACCGATTACCTTTTCCTATTTATGACGTAATCAATGCTCGTGCCAAATTTCAAGTTTCTATGACATTGGGAAGTGAGAAAATTAGATTCTGTACGTAAAATTTGGACGCTAATTCTTTGGTGCTTAGAAATGAATAATTGAGTTGGGACCTATTAACTTTTCCTATTTATGACATAATCAATGCTCGTGCCAAATTTCAAGTTTCTATGACATTGGGAAGTAAGAAAATTAGATTCCGTACGTAAAATTTGGACACTAATTCTTTGGCGCTTAGGATTGAATAATCGAGTTGGGACTAGAGATGAGCGAACACCAAAATGTTCGGGTGTTCGTTATTCGTAACGAACTTCCCGTGATGCTCGAGGGTTCGTTTCGAACAACGAACCCCATTGAAGTCAATGGGCGACCAGAACATTTTTGTATTTCGCCGATGCTCGCTAAGGTTTTCATGTGTGAAAATCTGGGCAATTCAGGAAAGTGATGGGAATGACACAGTGACGGATAGGGCAGGCGAGGGGCTACATGGTGGGCTGCATCTCAAGTTCACAGGTCCCACTATTAAGCCACAATAGCGGCAAGAGTGCCCCCCCCCCCCCCCCCCACTGTCAGCATAAAGATCGTCCTCCTCTGGCACAGCTGTAACAGCTGTAGCAGAGAAGAACGATGTTTGCCCATTGAATTCAATGGAACCGGCAATACAGCCGACTCCACTGAATGCAATGGGCTGCCGGCGATCGCAGGATGAATGGTCGGAAAGGGGTTAAATATATAACCCCTTTCCTGCAATTCATCCAGAAATGTGTTACACTAAAAATATATACCGGCGTATAAGGCGACGGGGCGTATAAGACGACCCCCCAACTGTCACCTTATACGCCGGTAATACAGTGGAGCAAAGAATAAAAATCATTACTTACGTTTTTAGATGATCTGCGGCGCTCCTGCAGGCTGTCACTCCCTCCTAATCCACGGCAGACAAGCTTTCTCTATGAAAGACTTTAAATCCCTGCCTCCAGAAGCACACGTGCCTTCAGCCAATCACAGCCAATGACAATGATGTCATTGAATGGCTGTGATTGGCTGTGTTTCTGGAGGCGGGGATTTCAAGGCTTGAAATCCCCGCCTCCAGAAACACAGCCAATCACAGCCATTCAATGACATCATTGTCATTGGCTGTGATTGGCTGAAGGCACGTGTCTTTCTGGAGGCAGGGATTTAAAGTCTTTCGTGGAGAAAGCAATACTCTGCCGTGGACCAGGAGGGAGTGACAGCCTGCAGGAGCGCCGCAGATCATCTAAAAACGTAAGTAATGATTTTTATTCTTTGCTCCACTGTATTACCGGCGTATAAGGTGACAGTTGGGGGGTCGTCTTATACGCCCCGTCGCCTTATACGCCGGTATATATTTTTAGTGTAACACATTTCTGGATGAATTGCAGGAAAGGGGTTATATATTTAACCCCTTTCCGACCATTCATCCTGCGATCGCCGGCAGCCCATTGCATTCAGTGGAGTCGGCTGTATTGCCGGTTCCATTGAATTCAATGGGCAAACATCGTTCTTCTCTGCTACAGCTGTTACAGCTGTGCCAGAGAAGAAGGATTTGTCTTCTATATGTTCTCAATGGGGTCAGCGCTGCTGCCGCTGGCCCCATTGAGCGCATATAGAATGCATCCATAGCGAACCGCGGGAGGGGCAGACTTTCATATCAGGCGGACACCTTATCTCCCCAGCCACTCACAGCAGGGGGGTGGTATAGGGCTTAAACGTTGCAGGGGGAAGTTGTAATGCCTTCCCTGTCTTTATATTGGCCAAAAAAAAGCGCTAACGTCTCAGGGAAGAAAGTTTAATTTACCAGAACACCGCATGGTGTTCGTTACGAATAACGAACATCCCGAACACCCTAATATTCGCACGAATATCAAGCTCGGACGAACGCGTTCGCTCATCTCTAGTTGGGACCCATTAACTTTTCCTATTTATGACATAATCAATGCTCGTGGCAAATTTCAAGTTTCTATTACATTGGGAAGTGAGAGAATTAGATTCCGTACGTAAAATTTGGACGCTAATTCTTTGGCATTTAGAATTGAATAGTCGAGTTGGGACCAATTAACTTTTCTTATTTTTATTTCCAATAGGTTTTTATTGTGAATCAAGTTTACATTGCATGTAATAATCACATTCATTTGTAGTATAACAAGTCCTTATTGAATACATTCTCTTAACATTAGATTCATTTACCTAACTTAATCACAGGTATTTAAGATATTATCACTCTAACATAGCAAGGGTGGGTGGGGGGGGAGAGGGTTGGAGGAGGGGGGGGGAGTAACTTGGGTTTTGGAGGTTGTTGGCGCAACCCTATAATTATCTGTTGTTCACATGTTTAGTTTGTTGGTTCCTTTTCGGGATTAGTTTGTCTGCCATGGAATTAGGTTTCTTTTAGTCCCCTCTATCCAAGGTTGCCATGTTTCCTTAAAATTAGTGAATCTGTCTTGTCTCATTGCGTATACCTTTTCTAGTGTGCAATGATCAGATAAGATTTGTGTGAGATTTTGTGCTGTTGGTATTTTTGTAGACTTCCAATTTCTAGTAATCAATAATTTGGCACATAGCAGCATGTGGGTCGTGAATTTTCTGCAGCGAGGGGGGAGATTCTCCATCTCCAACAGCAAGATGGCAGTTTGTGGTTTGAGTTTTATTTTGATCCCCCATAATTTGTATGCAATTGTGGAGATTGCGTTCCATAGTGGACGTAGGTGGGTGCATTCCCAAAATATATGTAAAAGGGAGCCTTTTTCATTGCAGCCTCTCCAGCAATTTCCCGGGGTCCCTGGGAATAATTGTGCAAGTCTCAGGGGAGAGTAATACCATCTCGTGAGTGTTTTTTGATGGACTTCCAATAGTTTGGCGCTTAATGTGCATTTGTGGGCCCAGTTACATGTTTTAATCCAATAGTCTAAACTGTATGAGATTTTTAGGTCTTTTTCCCAATTAAGTATGTGAATTTTTTTCTGTTTATTAGGTTCTTCTGGGGCTTCTCCGTTTAGTATTTCGTACCAGTGTTTTAGTTTGTTCTTTAGTGGTTTCTGTAAGTAGAGTAGGTTGTATAGGTATATAGGCAGTGTTAACGAGAGTTGTTTGTTGGTTGAGAGGAAGCTTTTTATTTGCCTATATTGTAGAAGGTCTAAGTTGGTAAGTTTTAATTCTTTACACAATGTTTCAAAGGGTTTCAGTTTTAAGTCGCTAAAAATATCTGTCAGTAGCTTAATTCCCCTTTGTTTCCAATTCTTTAGTGATAGGTTGGGAATCAATCGTTCTAGTACGTCTATTGGGAGTGGTATTTGTTTCCTCGGGAGGTGGGATTTGGATATTTCCATTATCATCAACCATGCTTCTAGTGAGGTTTTGATCGTTGGGTTATTTGAGGTTGCTGTGTTTGAGTCAATTGCAGCCGACAGCAGTAAAGTGCGGAGGTTGCCACCTCCGTTTAATTGTTTTTCAATTTCTGGCCAGCTTATGTTATTTTGTGGGGTGCACCAGGCGTTTAGTTGTTGGATTATGGTGGCTCTATAATAGGCTGTGATATTGGGGGCTCCCATTCCTCCTCTTCCTCTGGAGGCAAATAGTATGGAGGCAGCCATTCTGGGTTTCTTCTTGTTCCAGATGAATTTTAGCATTTGGTTTTGCAAGAGTTTTAAATATTTTTGGGGGATAGGCAGTATCATGGTTCTGAATATATAAAGGATTTTTGGTAGTACCATCATCTTATATAGTACTATTCTCCCTAACCAAGAGGGTTCTGTTTTCTCAAACCTATCTAGGTCTTTTTGTAAAGAATTTAGTAAGGAGTTTAGGTTGCTTATCGGCATGTTGTTTAAGGGTAATGTTAGTTTAATTCCTAAGTAAGGGATTTCCTCTGATTCCCACGAGTATGGGGATTCTTCCTTGATGGTCTTTTTTAATTTTCTTGGTATGTTGATGCCTAGTATTTGGGATTTATGGGCGTTTATTTTATAGTATGATACTTGTCCGAATTGGTTTATGTTTTTTGTGATTGCTCTGAGGGATGTCAAGGGGTGAGTCATGATCAGTGCGACATCATCCGCGAACAAGCCAATTTTATGTTGGCGGAGTGGGAGTGGGATACCTCTGATTTCCGGGTCCGTTCTGATTTTTTCTGCGAATGGTTCTATCGTAAGTACAAATAGTAGGGGGGAGAGGGGGCATCCCTGACGCGTACCGTTGGTGATTTGAAAACTATTAGACAGGACACCGTTGGCCAGTACTTTCGCCGTTGGGGATGAATATAGGGCCTGTATGGCTCCGAATATCTCCCCCTTAAAACCGAATTTTTCTAGTACAGCAAAAGCGTATCCCCAATGGATTCTGTCGAACGCCTTCTCCGCATCCAGGGTTAGGAGCAGAGAAGGCGTTCGCAGCCTCGTCACCGCGGCCAAGAGGTCTATTATCCTCCTTGTGCCGTCCGACGCCTGGCGACCCAGTGTGAAGCCCACCTGATCGCTGTGCACCAGGTTTGGGATGATTCCCATTAGTCTTTGGGCTAGGATTTTTGCATAAACCTTCGTATCACTGTTCAATAAGGAAATTGGCCTGTAGTTTGCCGGTGAGGAGTGATCTTTGTCAGGTTTTGGGATAGTTACTATTGTAGCTTGGAGCATTTCTGTGGGTAATTCTCCAAGTCTCATGGCGTTATTAAAGGTTTTAGTGAGATTTATGGCCAACTCTTCCCCATATATTTGGTAGTACTCGTTGGAATACCCATCAGGGCCCGGGGCTTTGTCTTTTTTTAGGGATTTGATTGTTTTGAGTGTTTCCTGGACGGAGATAGGGGCGTTAAGTGTTTCCAATTGTTTTAGGTCCACCTTCGGTAGGTCTATGTCTTTCAAGAATTCCTTAATTTTTTCTTCATTAGGTTGTGTTGTTGAGTCATCGTTTTTTAAATTATATAATTTTTCGTAGAATTTGGAAAATACCTCCGCTATATCTTTTGGGTTGCTAGTTTTGTGTTCCGAATCTGGTGCTTTGATAAACGGTATTCTGGTTTTAATACGTCTCTGCTTTACTTTGCGGGCCATATAACTGCTGAATTTATTATTGTCTGTGTAGTAGGTGGTATTGTATGCTCTTAGTAGTTTCTCGTGATCTAGCAGTAAATGGTCTCTTATTTGTTGCCTTGTGTTTAACAATTTTTTGTGCATTATTTCCGTCGGGTTTTGTTGTACTTGTTTTTCTAGTTCTTTTATTTGTATGAGGAGGTCATTCAATTTCTTTATCTTTTCTTTTTTGTGGTGTGATCCTTGTTTGATCATTATACCTCGAATGACTGACTTGTGCGCGTTCCATAATGTGAACGGGCCCAAGTCAGGGGAGTCGTTAGTCACAAAATATTCCTGGATAGCAGAGCGAATTTGAGTTTTATAAGGGTCAGCTTTCATTAGGTAGACGTTGTTCCGCCATATTTTTGGAACATGTTCTGATTTTGATAGTCCCAGTGACATAAAAATTGGAGCGTGGTCTGACCACGAGGCCGTGCCTATCGAGGCATTTTTTATTCTTGGTAATAAAAAGAAGTTTATTAAGAACATATCAATTCTGGTGAAGGTTTTATGTCTTGTAGAATAGAAAGTGTATTCTTTCGAATTTGCGTTTATGCATCTAAATGCATCATATAGCTCTTCTTTTAAGAGCCATGGGGATAACGTAGGGGCGTTTAGTCTTCCTCTACTGTTGGTATCTAGAGTTTTATCAGCGATTATGTTAAAGTCTCCACACAATAAAAGCTGACCCCCTTGACACTTCCCAACTTTCCGCATTATTTTGTTAAGGAATCTTATCTGAGATACATTCGGTGCATATATATTGACTAATGTCATCAAGAACCCATCAATTTCGCATACTAATATAATAAATCTGCCCCTTTCGTCTATGACAGAATTATGCAGTTTGAATTCGATAGAGTCTTTAATCGCTATGAGGACTCCTGCTTTTTTTTTCTCATCGTTAGACATAAATATCACTGGATATTTAGGATGGGAGAATTTCGGGTGTTTGTCTTTTACAAAATGAGTCTCTTGTAAACATAGGATATCTACGTGGGCGGCCAAGGCGTCTCTCCACACAGCGGATCTCTTGTGAGGGGAGTTCAGTCCCCTCACATTAAGGGACATCAGTTTTGTATCCATGGTGTAGTGTTTTTACCTTGTTTTGAGTTCGTAGATTCGTTTGTCCTTTTCTGGTTTTTCCATTCGGGTTGTTGATGGGATCTCCCGTTCGGATGTTTTTCCCTGGGATCTTTCCTCGTTGTGTGGATCAGTCCAGAGATCAGGGTGCGCCTCCATTTTGGGGTGGATAGGGTTGAAGGGAAGAAATAACCTAGATAAATGGGTAAAAACAAACTTGTAAATGTTAGAGCGGCTGTTTCCCTTCTTGGACGTGTGAGCGCCCGCACAGGGTAGCCACTCTTTCTGGTGGGGGGAAAGTGTCCAGCCATTGTGAGATTCCGGCCTTTCTTATAATAAACTTGAAGAGAGGGTTGGATCCTGGTTATTTGTATTTCAGCCTCCAGATTCTGAGGCTACTGGGGTGTCCTGGTCAGCGGTTAGGCGTTTTGTTCCACTCAGTATCCAGGCGTGTTGGGGCGTTTCCCCGTTTTGGTAGGGCCCCCCAATTAGTTATGAGTTGCTGCCCTTCTTCGGGGTTTTGGATAACGTAGGTTTTGTCGTTTCTCGTTATGATTAGCTTAGGCGGGAAGCCCCACTTGTACAAGATTTTGTTGTCACGCAGGGCTTGTGTGATATCTCTGAATTTCCTTCTGGCCTGTAAAGTCATCTGGGAGAGGTCTGTATATAGTTTAATTTGTTCGTAGGGAGCCGGGAGGGTTGTTTCTTTCCTTAATGTGTATAACATGGCTTCTTTTACATGGAAGAAATGTATCCTCACAATTACATCTCTTGGGAGGTGGTCAGGCACTGATTTTGGGCGCGGCAGTCTGTGCGCTCTATCAATAATTCTCTCCTCTATGGTTGTGTTTGGGAGGATTTGTTTTATGAGCTTTTGAATGTATTCTTTCAATTGATGTTGGGTTATTGTTTCTGCAATTCCCCTGATTTTCAGGTTATTGCGCCTGTTTCTATCTTCGATGTCTGCTACCTTATGTTTTAGTGCTTCTAGCTCATCTTCAACATTGTAATGTGCGTCGATGAGATCGTTGTGTGAGGATGCAAATTCTGCAAACTTGTTCTCCATGTGGTCTACTCTCGCTCCTATTTCTGCTACTGAATTATTTAGAGCTGTTGACACCGATAACAGGTCTTTTTGTAGGGAGCCTCTCAGAGCTAAGATCATCTGCTTGATAAATAGTTCTGATGCAGCTTGGTTTGAGCAGCTCATGCTCATTATAGGATCATCACTGTTATCTATTAGGGTGTCTTTTTCCAGGCTTTGAGTGCTTTGTCCCTCTCTCTCCTGGATACACAGGGGATTTTGGCTATTAAGGGTTAATGTTTCCTGTTGCTGTGGCACTTGGAGCGCGGGAAGCATGCTTACAGCAGAGGGGGCAGTCGTCATTTTGTTTAACCCTGCTAGCTCTGCTACTCTGTTCTCAGGGTCTGCATTTCCCTGTGCTGGGCTTTTGCGAGATCCCATGTGCAGGGAAGCGGGGGGAGAGCTTTTACCTCTTTTGCTCTGTAAGGCATCACCTCGCTCCGTTCCTCCAGCTGATCTCCGCGGCTCCCGCGGCTCAGTTTCTCTCACCTCCTGTCCTCCTTCTCCTGCTCGGGCTGTGAAATATGAGGTGAGACGCTGTGGTCCCGTTTTTGTTTTCCTCCTGGTTGCCATTCTTTAGCTAGGTCCTCCGGAGGGTTGTGGGAAGTAGAATTCCTCTCTTTATGCGCTTTTTGTCGCTTTTTACGGCCGTTTCTCTCGGAGTTCAGAGGAGTGCGACTGCTCCGGTCTCCATCCAGGCCACGCCCCCCAACTTTTCTTATTTTTAACATAATCAATGCTCGTGCCAAATTTCAAGTTTCTATGACATTGGGAAGTGAGAAAATTAGATTCCGTACGTCAAATTTGCACACTAATTCTTTGGCGCTTAGGATTGAATAATCGATTTGGGACCCATTAACTTTTCTTATTTATGACATAATCAATGCTTGTGCCAAATGTCAAGTTTCTATTACATTGGGAAGTGAGAGCATTAGATTCCGTACGTAAAATTTGGACGCTAATTCTTTGGCACTTAGAATTGAATAGTCGAGTTGGGACCAATTATCTTTTCCTATTTTTAACATAATCAATGCTCGTGCCAAATTTCAAGTTTCTATGACATTGGGAAGTGAAAGAATTAGATTCCGTATGTAAAATTTGGATGCTAATTCTGCTGCGCTTAGAATTGAATAATTGAGTTGCAACCCATTAACGTTTCTTATTTATGACATAATCAATGCTCGTGCCAAATTTCAAGTTTCTATGACATTGGGAAGTGAGAAAATTAGATTCCGTACGTAAAATTTGGACACTAATTCTTTTGCGCTTAGAATTGAATAATCGAGTTGGGACCGATTACCTTTTCCTATTTATGACGTAATCAATGCTCGTGCCAAATTTCAAGTTTCTATGACATTGGGAAGTGAGAAAATTAGATTCCGTACGTAAAATTTGTAAAATTCATTCTTTGGCGCTTAGGATTGAATAATCGAGTTGGGACCCATTAACTTTTCCTATTTATGACATAATCAATGCTCGTGGCAAATTTCAAGTTTCTATAACATTGGGAAGTGAGAGAATTAGATTCCGTACGTAAAATTTGGACGCTAATTCTTTGGCACTTAGAATTGAATAGTCGAGTTGGGACCAATTAACTTTTCTTATTTTTAACATAATCAATGCTCGTGCCAAATTTCAAGTTTCTATGACATTGGGAAGTGAGAAAATTAGATTCCGTACGTAAAATTTGGACGCTAATTCTTTGGCACTTAGAATTGAATAATCGAGTTGGTACCGATTAACTTTTCCTATTTATGAAATAATTAATGCTCATGCCAAATTTCATGTTTCTACGACATTGGAAAGTGAGAGAATTAGATTCCGTACGTCAAATTTGGACGCTTATTCTTTGGCACTTCGAATTGAATAGTCGAGTTGGGACCAATTAACTTTTCCTATTTTTAACATAATCAATGCTCGTGCCAAATTTCAAGTTTCTATGACATTGGGAAGTGAGAAAATTAGATTCCATACATAAAATTTGGACGCTAATTCTTTGGCACTTAGAATTGAATAATCGAGTTGGGACCGATTACCTTTTCCTATTTATGACATAATGAATGCTCATGCCAAATTTCATGTTTCTACGACATTGGAAAGTGAGAGAATTAGATTCCGTAAGTCAAATTTGCACACTAATTCTTTGGCGCTTAGGATTGAATAATCGATTTGGGACCCATTAACTTTTCTTATTTATGATATAATCAATGCTCGTGCCAAATTTCAAGTTTCTATTACATTGGGAAGTGAGAGCATTAGATTCCGTACGTAAAATTTGGACGCTAATTCTTTGGCACTTAGAATTGAATAATCGAGTTGGGACCAATTATCTTTTCCTATTTTTAACATAATCAATGCTCGTGCCAAATTTCAAGTTTCTATGACATTGGAAAGTGAGAGAATTAGATTCCGTACGCAAAATTTGGACACTCATTCTGCTGCGCTTAGAATTGAATAATCGAGTTGGAACCGATTACCTTTTTCTATTTATGACATAATCAATGCTCATGCCAAATTTCATGTTTCTACGACATTGGAAAGTATGAGAATTAGATTCCGTACGTAAAATTTGGACGCTAATTCTTTTGCGCTTAGAATTGAATAATCGAGTTGGGACCCATTAACTTTTCTTATTTATGACATAATCAATGCTCGTGCCAATTTTCAAGTTCCTATGACATTGGGAAGTGAGAGAACTAGATTCGGTACGTAAAATTTGGACGCTAATTCTTTTGCGCTTAGAATTGAATAATCGAGTTGGGACCGATTACCTTTTCCTATTTATGACGTAATCAATGCTCATGCCAAATTTCATGTTTCTACGACATAGAAAAGTGAGAGAATTAGATTCCGTACTTAAAATTTGGACGCTAATTCTTTTGCGCTTAGAATTGAATAATCGAGTTGAGACCCATTAACGTTTCTTATTTATGACATAATCAATGCTCGTGCCAAATTTCAAGTTTCTATGACATTGGGAAGTGAGAAAATTAGATTCCGTACGTCAAATTTGGACGCTAATTCTTTGGTGCTTAGAAATAAATAATCGAGTTGGGACCTATTAACCTTTCCTATTTATGACATAATCAATGCTCGTGGCAAATTTCAAGTTTCTATGACATTGGGAAGTGAGAAAATTAGATTCCGTATGTGAAATTTGGATGCTAATTCTTTTGGACTTAGAATTGAATAATCGAGTTGGGACCAATTACCTTTTCCTATTTATGACACAATTAATGCTCGTGCCAAATTTCAAGTTTCTATGACATTGGGAAGTGAGAGAATTAGATTCCGTACGCAAAATTTGGACACTAATTCTGCTGCGCTTAGAATTGAATAATCGAGTTGGAACCGATTACCTTTTTCTATTTATGACATAATCAATGCTCATGCCAAATTTCATGTTTCTACGACATTGGAAAGTATGAGAATTAGATTCCGTACGTAAAATTTGGACGCTAATTCTTTTGCGCTTAGAATTGAATAATCGAGTTGGGACCCATTAACTTTTCTTATTTATGACATAATCAATGCTCGTGCCAAATTTCAAGTTTCTATAACATTGGGAAGTGAGAGAACTAGATTCGGTACGTAAAACTTGGACGCTAATTCTTTTGCGCTTAGAATTGAATAATCGAGTTGGGACCGATTACCTTTTCCTATTTATGACGTAATCAATGCTCATGCCAAATTTCATGTTTCTACGACATAGAAAAGTGAGAGAATTAGATTTCGTACGTAAAATTTGGACACTATTTCTTTTGCGCTTAGAATTGAATAATCGCATTGGGACCCATTAACTTTTCCTATTTATGACATAATCAATACTCGTGCCAAATATGAAGTTTCTATGACATTAGCAAGTGAGAAAATTAGATTCCGTACGTAAAATTTTGGTGCTATTTCTTTGGCGCATAGAATTGAATAATCGAGTTGGGACCTATTAACTTTTCCTATTTATGACATAATAAATGCTCCTGTCAAATTTCAAGTTTCTATGACATTGGCAAGTGAGAGAACTAGATTCGGTACGTAAAATTTGGACACTAATTCTTTTGCGCTTAGAATTGAATAATCGAGTTGGGACCGATTACCTTTTCCTATTTATGACGTAATCAATGCTCATGCCAAATTTCATGTTTCTACGACATAGAAAAGTGAAAGAATTAGATTCCGTACGTAAAATTTGGGCGCTAATTCTTTTGCGCTTAGAATTGAATAATCGAGTTGAGACCCATTAACGTTTCTTATTTATGACATAATCAATGCTCGTGCCAAATTTCAAGTTTCTATGACATTGGGAAGTGAGAAAATTAGATTCCGTACGTCAAATTTGGACGCTAATTCTCTGGTGCTTAGAAATAAATAATCGAGTTGGGACCTATTAACCTTACCTATTTATGACGTAATCAATGCTCGTGCCAAATTTCAAGTTTCTATGACATTGGGAAGTGAGAAAATTAGATTCCGTACGTAAAATTTGGACACTAATTCTTTGGCGCTTAGGATTGAATAATCGAGTTGGGACCCATTAACTTTTCTTATTTATGACATAATCAATGCTCGTGGCAAATTTCAAGTTTCTATTACATTGGGAAGTGAGAGAATTAGATTCCGTACGTAACATTTGGACGCTAATTCTTTGGCATTTAGAATTGAATAGTCGAGTTGGGACCAATTAACTTTTCCTATTTTTAACATAATCAATGCTCGTGCCAAATTTCAAGTTTCTATGACATTGGGAAGTGAGAGAATTAGATTCCGTACGTAAAATTTGGACGCTAATTCTGCTGCGCTTAGAATTGAATAATCGAGTTGGAACCGTTTACCTTTTTCTATTTATGACATAATCAATGCTCATGCCAAATTTCATATTTCACCGACATTGGAAAGTATGAGAATTAGATTCCGTACGTAAAATTTGGACGCTAAATCTTTTGCGCTTAGAATTGATTAATCAAGTTGGGACCCATTAACTTTTCTTATTTATGACATAATCAATGCTCGTGCCAAATTTCAAGTTTCTATGACATTGGGAAGTGAGAGAACTAGATTCGGAACGTAAAATTTGGACGCTAATTCTTTTGCGCTTAGAATTGAATAATCGAGTTGGGACCGATTACCTTTTCCTATTTATGACATAATCAATGCTCGTGCCCAATTTCAAGTTTCTATGACATTGGGAAGTGAGAAAATTAGATTCCGTACGTAAAATTTGTAAAATTCATTCTTTGGCGCTTAGGATTGAATAATCGAGTTGGGACCCATTAAGTTTTCCTATTTATGACATAATCAATGCTCGTGGCAAATTTCAAGTTTCTATTACATTGGGAAGTGAGAGAATTAGATTCCGTACGTAAAATTTGGACGCTAATTCTTTGGCACTTAGAATTGAATAGTCGAGTTGGGACCAATTAACTTTTCTTATTTTTAACATAATCAATGCTCGTGCCAAATTTCAAGTTTCTATGACATTGGGAAGTGAGAAAATTAGATTCCGTACGTAAAATTTGGACGCTAATTCTTTGGCACTTAGAATTGAATAATCGAGTTGAGACCGATTACCTTTTCCTATTTATGAAATAATCAATGCTCATGCCAAATTTCATGTTTCTACGACATTGGAAAGTGAGAGAATAAGATTCCGTACGTCAAATTTGGATGCTAATTCTGCTGCGCTTAAAATTGAATAATCAAGTTGAAACCGATTACCTTTTTCTATTTATGACATAATCAATGCTCATGCCAAATTTCATGTTTCTACGACATTGGAAAGTATGAGAATTAGATTCCGTACGTAAAATTTGGACGCTAATTCTTATGCGCTTAGAATTGAATAATCGAGTTGGGACACATTAACTTTTCTTATTTATGACATAATCAATGCTCGTGCCAATTTTCAAGTTCCTATGACATTGGGAAGTGAGAGAATTAGATTCCGTACGTAAAATTTGGACGCTAATTCTTTTGCGCTTAGAATTGAATAATCGAGTTGGGACCGATTACCTTTTCCTATTTATGACGTAATCAATGCTCATGCCAAATTTCATGTTTCTACGACATAGAAAAGTGAGAGAATTAGATTCCGTACTTAAAATTTGGACGCTAATTCTTTTGCGCTTAGAATTGAATAATCGAGTTGAGACCCATTAACGTTTCTTATTTATGACATAATCAATGCTCGTGCCAAATTTCAAGTTTCTATGACATTGGGAAGTGAGAAAATTAGATTCCGTACGTCAAATTTGGACGCTAATTCTTTGGTGCTTAGAAATAAATAATCGAGTTGGGACCTATTAACCTTTCCTATTTATGACATAATCAATGCTCGTGGCAAATTTCAAGTTTCTATGACATTGGGAAGTGAGAAAATTAGATTCCGTATGTAAAATTTGGATGCTAATTCTTTTGGACTTAGAATTGAATAATCGAGTTGGGACCAATTACCTTTTCCTATTTATGACACAATTAATGCTCGTGCCAAATTTCAAGTTTCTATGACATTGGAAAGTGAGAGAATTAGATTCCGTACGCAAAATTTGGACACTAATTCTGCTGCGCTTAGAATTGAATAATCGAGTTGGAACCGATTACCTTTTTCTATTTATGACATAATCAATGCTCATGCCAAATTTCATGTTTCTACGACATTGGAAAGTATGAGAATTAGATTCCGTACGTAAAATTTGGACGCTAATTCTTTTGCGCTTAGAATTGAATAATCGAGTTGGGACCCATTAACTTTTCTTATTTATGACATAATCAATGCTCGTGCCAATTTTCAAGTTCCTATGACATTGGGAAGTGAGAGAACTAGATTCGGTACGTAAAATTTGGACGCTAATTCTTTTGCGCTTAGAATTGAATAATCGAGTTGGGACCGATTACCTTTTCCTATTTATGACGTAATCAATGCTCATGCCAAATTTCATGTTTCTACGACATAGAAAAGTGAGAGAATTAGATTCCGTACTTAAAATTTGGACGCTAATTCTTTTGCGCTTAGAATTGAATAATCGAGTTGAGACCCATTAACGTTTCTTATTTATGACATAATCAATGCTCGTGCCAAATTTCAAGTTTCTATGACATTGGGAAGTGAGAAAATTAGATTCCGTACGTCAAATTTGGACGCTAATTCTTTGGTGCTTAGAAATAAATAATCGAGTTGGGACCTATTAACCTTTCCTATTTATGACATAATCAATGCTCGTGGCAAATTTCAAGTTTCTATGACATTGGGAAGTGAGAAAATTAGATTCCGTATGTAAAATTTGGATGCTAATTCTTTTGGACTTAGAATTGAATAATCGAGTTGGGACCAATTACCTTTTCCTATTTATGACACAATTAATGCTCGTGCCAAATTTCAAGTTTCTATGACATTGGGAAGTGAGAGAATTAGATTCCGTACGCAAAATTTGGACACTAATTCTGCTGCGCTTAGAATTGAATAATCGAGTTGGAACCGATTACCTTTTTCTATTTATGACATAATCAATGCTCATGCCAAATTTCATGTTTCTACGACATTGGAAAGTATGAGAATTAGATTCCGTACGTAAAATTTGGACGCTAATTCTTTTGCGCTTAGAATTGAATAATCGAGTTGGGACCCATTAACTTTTCTTATTTATGACATAATCAATGCTCGTGCCAAATTTCAAGTTTCTATGACATTGGGAAGTGAGAGAACTAGATTCGGTACGTAAAACTTGGACGCTAATTCTTTTGCGCTTAGAATTGAATAATCGAGTTGGGACCGATTACCTTTTCCTATTTATGACGTAATCAATGCTCATGCCAAATTTCATGTTTCTACGACATAGAAAAGTGAGAGAATTAGATTTCGTACGTAAAATTTGGACACTATTTCTTTTGCGCTTAGAATTGAATAATCGCATTGGGACCCATTAACTTTTCCTATTTTTGACATAATCAATACTCGTGCCAAATATGAAGTTTCTATGACATTAGCAAGTGAGAAAATTAGATTCCGTACGTAAAATTTTGGTGCTATTTCTTTGGCGCATAGAATTGAATAATCGAGTTGGGACCTATTAACTTTTCCTATCTATATATATAAAATTGAATGTATGTCTGTCTGCGTGCGTGTCTGCGTGCGTGTCTGTTTGTCCTTTATGCGCTACTACACCATTCATCCGATCGCCATGAAACTTTGGGAAGTTGTTAAGTACACTCCTGGGAAGATTATAGGCATAGTACAAATATCCTACGATAAATGGCGCGCGAGCGTCGTCGAAAGTTACGCCCCCCCCCCCCCACGTAGATCGAATAAGTAAGCCACCTGCTATTGTGATGTCATCACTGATGTCATCAACATCGGGCGCCCTTGAACATGCCCCAACATGTTCTATAAAGCTGCATTGTGATGTCATTAAGGCTGTATTATGACACGTACAGCTTGGAACCACTAGAGCACGCCAGCCAATTACCATTGGAGTTGGAAGTGGGTAAACAAGTACTAGGATATCTTCCTAAGAAGCCACAGCAGCCGGATAAATTGTATGTTCCACCCAACGGCTATTTTATTCAGCCCGCAAGGGGGAAGCAGCGGCCTACAAAATCTAATTCTCTGATTTCCTGATGTCATAGATAGATAGATAGATAGATAGATAGATAGATAGACTGTATGCAATAACCCTGATAGATAGATAGATAGATAGATAGATAGATAGATAGATAGATAGATAGATAGATAGATAGATAGATAGATAGATAGATAGATAGATAGATAGATAGACTGTATGCAATAACCCTGATAGATAGATAGACTGTATGCAATGACACGTACAGCTTGAAACCATAAATACTAGAGCACGCCAGCCATTTACAGTCAGTCTCCATTGGAGTTGGAAGTGGGCAAACATGTACTAGGCCAGTGATGGCGAACCTTTTAGGGACCGAGTGCCCAAACTACAACCCAAAACCCACTTATGTATCGCAAAGTGCCAACACGTCAGGGGGCGGGGCTTATCACAACGTATGATTTTACCCCCGTCGTTCTAAAAAGGACAAGGCTGTTTCAGAATAGACCGGGTGCAGATTCTGACTGCTTTTTGGACGCGGAAATACTGCAGAATGAAATTCTGCAGCATTTCCGCATCTAAAAAGCAGTCAAAATCTGCACCCGGTCTATTCTGAAAGAGCCCTGCCCATTTCTGCCACATGTACACATACCCCAGCGGTAATAGTGACACCTTCACCCCAGCGATAATAGTGACATCCCACAGCAGTAATAATAGTGACACTCCCCCCATTAGTAATAAGAGTGACATACCCCAGCGGTAAACCTCAGTGGTCGCTGCTGCCGTCATCTAGATATATAAAAACGTAGTATGTATGTATGTCTGTCTTCGCAGCAACGCGCGACGGGTACGCTAGTCTATATATATAAAATTGAATGTATGTCTGTCTGCGTGCGTGTCTGCGTGCGTGTCTGTTTGTCCTTTATGCGCTACTACACCATTCATCCGATCGCCATGAAACTTTGGGAAGTTGTTAAGTACACTCCTGGGAAGATTATAGGCATAGTACAAATATCCTACGATAAATGGCGCGCGAGCGTCGTCGAAAGTTACGCCCCCCCCCACGTAGATCGAATAAGTAAGCCACCTGCTATTGTGATGTCATCACTGATGTCATCAACATCGGACGCCCTTGAACATGCCCCAACATGTTCTATAAAGCTGCATTGTGAGACCTCCTGCTCATCCTCATATACTAATATATTACACAAGACGACCTCCTCCTCATATACTAATTCTATGCGCAAAAGAATTAGCGTCCAAATTTTACGTACGGAATCTAATTCTCTCGCTTCGCGATGTAATAGAAACTTGAAATTTGGCACGAGCATTGAATATGTCATAAATAGGAAAAGCTAATCGGTCCCAACTCGATTATTCAATTCTAGGCGCAAAAGAATTAGCGTCCAAATTTTATGTACGGAATTTAATTCTCTCACTTCCCAATGTCATAGAAACTTGAAATTTGGCACGAGCATTGATTATGTCATAAATAGGAAAAGTTAATGGGTCCCAACTCGATTATTCAATTCAAAGCGCCAAAGAATTAGCGTTCAAATTTTACGTACGGAATCTAATTCTCTCATTTCCTGATGTCATAGATAGATAGAGACTGTATGCAATAACCCTGATAGATAGATAGATAAATAGATAGATAGACTGTATGCAATGACACGTACAGCTTGAAACCATAAATACTAGAGCACGCCAGCCATTTACAGTCAGTCTCCATTAAGGCTGTATTATGACACGTACAGCTTGGAACCACTAGAGCACGCCAGCCAATTACCATTGGAGTTGGAAGTGGGTAAACAAGTACTAGGATATCTTCCTAAGAAGCCACAGCAGCCGGATAAATTGTATGTTCCACCCAACGGCTATTTTATTCAGCCCGCAAGGGGGAAGCAGCGGCCTACAAAATCTAATTCTCTGATTTCCTGATGTCATAGATAGATAGATAGATAGATAGATAGATAGATAGATAGACTGTATGCAATAACCCTGATAGATAGATAGATAGATAGATAGATAGATAGATAGATAGATAGACTGTATGCAATAACCCTGATAGATAGATAGATAGATAGATAGACTGTATGCAATGACACGTACAGCTTGAAACCATAAATACTAGAGCACGCCAGCCATTTACAGTCAGTCTCCATTGGAGTTGGAAGTGGGCAAACATGTACTAGGCCAGTGATGGCGAACCTTTTAGGGACCGAGTGCCCAAACTACAACCCAAAACCCACTTATGTATCGCAAAGTGCCAACACGTCAGGGGGCGGGGCTTATCACAACGTATGATTTTACCCCCGTCGTTCTAAAAAGGACAAGGCTGTTTCAGAATAGACCGGGTGCAGATTCTGACTGCTTTTTGGACGCGGAAATACTGCAGAATGAAATTCTGCAGCATTTCCGCATCTAAAAAGCAGTCAAAATCTGCACCCGGTCTATTCTGAAAGAGCCCTGCCCATTTCTGCCACATGTACACATACCCCAGCGGTAATAGTGACACCTTCACCCCAGCGATAATAGTGACATCCCACAGCAGTAATAATAGTGACACTCCCCCCATTAGTAATAAGAGTGACATACCCCAGCGGTAAACCTCAGTGGTCGCTGCTGCCGTCATCTAGATATATAAAAACGTAGTATGTATGTATGTCTGTCTTCGCAGCAACGCGCGACGGGTACGCTAGTTTATGACATAATAAATGCTCCTGTCAAATTTCAAGTTTCTATGGCATTGGCAAGTGAGAGAACTAGATTCGGTACGTAAAATTTGGACACTAATTCTTTTGCGCTTAGAATTGAATAATCGAGTTGGGACCGATTACCTTTTCCTATTTATGACGTAATCAATGCTCATGCCAAATTTCATGTTTCTACGACATAGAAAAGTGAAAGAATTAGATTCCGTACGTAAAATTTGGGCGCTAATTCTTTTGCGCTTAGAATTGAATAATCGAGTTGAGACCCATTAACGTTTCTTATTTATGACATAATCAATGCTCGTGCCAAATTTCAAGTTTCTATGACATTGGGAAGTGAGAAAATTAGATTCCGTACGTCAAATTTGGACGCTAATTCTCTGGTGCTTAGAAATAAATAATCGAGTTGGGACCTATTAACCTTACCTATTTATGACATAATCAATGCTCGTGCCAAATTTCAAGTTTCTATGACATTGGGATGTGAGTAAATTAGATTCCGTATGTAAAATTTGGACGCTAATACTTTTGGACTTAGAATTGAATAATCGAGTTGGGACCAATTACCTTTTCCTATTTATGACACAATTAATGCTCGTGCCAAATTTCAAGTTTCTATGACATTGGGAAGTGAGAGAATTAGATTCCGTACGTAAAATTTGGACGCTAATTCTGCTGCGCTTAAAATTGAATAATCGAGTTGGAACCGATTACCTTTTTCTATTTATGACATAATCAATGCTCATGCCAAATTTCATGTTTCTACGACATTGGAAAGTATGAGAATTAGATTCCGTACGTAAAATTTGGACGCTAATTCTTTTGCGCTTAGGATTGAATAATCGATTTGGGACCCATTAACTTTTCTTATTTATGACATAATCAATGCTCGTGCCAAATTTCAAGTTTCTATTACATTGGGAAGTGAGAGAATTAGATTCCGTACGTAAAATTTGGACGCTAATTCTTTGGCACTTAGAATTGAATAGTCGAGTTGGGACCAATTAACTTTTCCTATTTTTAACATAATCAATGCTCGTGCCAAATTTCAAGTTTCTATGACATTGGGAAGTGAGAGAATTAGATTCCGTACGTAAAATTTGGACGCTAATTCTGCTGCGCTTAGAATTGAATAATCGAGTTGGAACCGTTTACCTTTTTCTATTTATGACATAATCAATGCTCATGCCAAATTTCATATTTCACCGACATTGGAAAGTATGAGAATTAGATTCCGTACGTAAAATTTGGACGCTAAATCTTTTGCGCTTAGAATTGATTAATCAAGTTGGGACCCATTAACTTTTCTTATTTATGACATAATCAATGCTCGTGCCAAATTTCAAGTTTCTATGACATTGGGAAGTGAGAGAACTAGATTCGGAACGTAAAATTTGGACGCTAATTCTTTTGCGCTTAGAATTGAATAATCGAGTTGGGACCGATTACCTTTTCCTATTTATGACATAATCAATGCTCGTGCCCAATTTCAAGTTTCTATGACATTGGGAAGTGAGAAAATTAGATTCCGTACGTAAAATTTGTAAAATTCATTCTTTGGCGCTTAGGATTGAATAATCGAGTTGGGACCCATTAAGTTTTCCTATTTATGACATAATCAATGCTCGTTGCAAATTTCAAGTTTCTATTACATTGGGAAGTGAGAGAATTAGATTCCGTACGTAAAATTTGGACGCTAATTCTTTGGCACTTAGAATTGAATAGTCGAGTTGGGACCAATTAACTTTTCTTATTTTTAACATAATCAATGCTCGTGCCAAATTTCAAGTTTCTATGACATTGGGAAGTGAGAAAATTAGATTCCGTACGTAAAATTTGGACGCTAATTCTTTGGCACTTAGAATTGAATAATCGAGTTGAGACCGATTACCTTTTCCTATTTATGAAATAATCAATGCTCATGCCAAATTTCATGTTTCTACGACATTGGAAAGTGAGAGAATTAGATTCCGTACGTCAAATTTGGACGCTAATTCTGCTGCGCTTAAAATTGAATAATCAAGTTGAAACCGATTACCTTTTTCTATTTATGACATAATCAATGCTCATGCCAAATTTCATGTTTCTACGACATTGGAAAGTATGAGAATTAGATTCCGTACGTAAAATTTGGACGCTAATTCTTATGCGCTTAGAATTGAATAATCGAGTTGGGACCTATTAACTTTTCTTATTTATGACATAATCAATGCTCGTGCCAATTTTCAAGTTCCTATGACATTGGGAAGTGAGAGAACTAGATTCGGTACGTAAAATTTGGACGCTAATTCTTTTGCGCTTAGAATTGAATAATCGAGTTGGGACCGATTACCTTTTCCTATTTATGACGTAATCAATGCTCATGCCAAATTTCATGTTTCTACGACATAGAAAAGTGAGAGAATTAGATTCCGTACTTAAAATTTGGACGCTAATTCTTTTGCGCTTAGAATTGAATAATCGAGTTGAGACCCATTAACGTTTCTTATTTATGACATAATCAATGCTCGTGCCAAATTTCAAGTTTCTATGACATTGGGAAGTGAGAAAATTAGATTCCGTTCGTCAAATTTGGACGCTAATTCTTTGGTGCTTAGAAATAAATAATCGAGTTGGGACCTATTAACCTTTCCTATTTATGACATAATCAATGCTCGTGGCAAATTTCAAGTTTCTATGACATTGGGAAGTGAGAAAATTAGATTCCGTATGTAAAATTTGGATGCTAATTCTTTTGGACTTAGAATTGAATAATCGAGTTGGGACCAATTACCTTTTCCTATTTATGACACAATTAATGCTCGTGCCAAATTTCAAGTTTCTATGACATTGGGAAGTGAGAGAATTAGATTCCGTACGCAAAATTTGGACACTAATTCTGCTGCGCTTAGAATTGAATAATCGAGTTGGAACCGATTACCTTTTTCTATTTATGACATAATCAATGCTCATGCCAAATTTCATGTTTCTACGACATTGGAAAGTATGAGAATTAGATTCCGTACGTAAAATTTGGACGCTAATTCTTTTGCGCTTAGAATTGAATAATCGAGTTGGGACCCATTAACTTTTCTTATTTATGACATAATCAATGCTTGTGCCAATTTTCAAGTTCCTATGACATTGGGAAGTGAGAGAACTAGATTCGGTACGTAAAATTTGGACGCTAATTCTTTTGCGCTTAGAATTGAATAATCGAGTTGGGACCGATTACCTTTTCCTATTTATGACGTAATCAATGCTCATGCCAAATTTCATGTTTCTACGACATAGAAAAGTGAGAGAATTAGATTCCGTACTTAAAATTTGGACGCTAATTCTTTTGCGCTTAGAATTGAATAATCGAGTTGAGACCCATTAACGTTTCTTATTTATGACATAATCAATGCTCGTGCCAAATTTCAAGTTTCTATGACATTGGGAAGTGAGAAAATTAGATTCCGTACGTCAAATTTGGACGCTAATTCTTTGGTGCTTAGAAATAAATAATCGAGTTGGGACCTATTAACCTTTCCTATTTATGACATAATCAATGCTCGTGGCAAATTTCAAGTTTCTATGACATTGGGAAGTGAGAAAATTAGATTCCGTATGTAAAATTTGGATGCTAATTCTTTTGGACTTAGAATTGAATAATCGAGTTGGGACCAATTACCTTTTCCTATTTATGACACAATTAATGCTCGTGCCAAATTTCAAGTTTCTATGACATTGGGAAGTGAGAGAATTAGATTCCGTACGCAAAATTTGGACACTAATTCTGCTGCGCTTAGAATTGAATAATCGAGTTGGAACCGATTACCTTTTTCTATTTATGACATAATCAATGCTCATGCCAAATTTCATGTTTCTACGACATTGGAAAGTATGAGAATTAGATTCCGTACGTAAAATTTTGGTGCTATTTCTTTGGCGCATAGAATTGAATAATCGAGTTGGGACCTATTAACTTTTCCTATTTATGACATAATAAATGCTCCTGTCAAATTTCAAGTTTCTATGACATTGGCAAGTGAGAGAACTAGATTCGGTACGTAAAATTTGGACACTAATTCTTTTGCGCTTAGAATTGAATAATCGAGTTGGGACCGATTACCTTTTCCTATTTATGACGTAATCAATGCTCATGCCAAATTTCATGTTTCTACGACATAGAAAAGTGAAAGAATTAGATTCCGTACGTAAAATTTGGACGCTAATTCTTTTGCGTTTAGGATTGAATAATCGAGTTGGGACCCATTAACTTTTCCTATTTATGACATAATCAATGCTCGTGGCAAATATCAAGTTTCTATTACATTGGGAAGTGAGAGAATTAGATTCCGTTCGTAAAATTTGGACGCTAATTCTTTGGCACTTAGAATTGAATAGTCGAGTTGGGACCAATTAACTTTTCTTATTTTTAACATAATCAATGCTCGTGCCAAATTTCAAGTTTCTATGACATTGGGAAGTGAGAAAATTAGATTCCGTACGTTAAATTTGGACGCTAATACTTTGGCACTTAGAATTGAATAATCGAGTTGGGACCGATTACCTTTTCCTATTTATGACATAATCAATGCTCATGCCAAATTTCATGTTTCTACGACATTAGAAAGAGAGAGAATAAGATTCCGTACGTAAAATTTGGACGCTAATTCTTTGGCACTTAGAATTGAATAATCAAGTTGGGAGCCATTAACTTTTCCTATTTTTGACATAATCAATGCTCGTGCCAAATTTCACGTTTCTTGTACATTGGGAAGTGAGAGAATTAGATTCCGTACGTCAAATTTGGACGCTAATTCTGCTGTGCTTAGAATTGAATAATCGAGTTGCAACCCATTAACTTTTCCTATTTATGACATAATCAATGCTCGTGCCAAATTTCAAGTTTCTACGACATTGGGAAGTGAGAGAATTAGATTCCGTACGTAAAATTTGGACGCTAATTCTTTGGCACTTAGAATTGAATAAACGAGTTGGGACCCATTAACTTTTCCTATTTTTGACATAATCAATGCTCGTGCCAAATTTCAAGTTTCTATGACATTGGGTAGTGAGAAAATTAGATTCTGTACGTAAAATTTGGAAACTAATTCTTTGGCGCTTAGGATTGAATAATCGAGTTGGGACCCATTAACTTTTCCTATTCATGACATAATCAATGCTCGTGCCAAATTTCAAGTTTCTATTACATTGGGAAGTGAGAGAATTAGATTCCGTACGTAAAATTTGGACGCTAATTCTTTGGCACTTCGAATTGAATAGTCGAGTTGGGACCAATTACCTTTTCCTATTTATGACACAATTAATGCTCGTGCCAAATTTCAAGTTTCTATGACATTGGGAAGTGAGAGAATTAGATTCCGTACGCAAAATTTGGACACTAATTCTGCTGCGCTTAGAATTGAATAATCGAGTTGGAACCGATTACCTTTTTCTATTTATGACATAATCAATGCTCATGCCAAATTTCATGTTTCTACGACATTGGAAAGTATGAGAATTAGATTCCGTACGTAAAATTTGGACGCTAATTCTTTTGCGCTTAGAATTGAATAATCGAGTTGGGACCCATTAACTTTTCTTATTTATGACATAATCAATGCTCGTGCCAATTTTCAAGTTCCTATGACATTGGGAAGTGAGAGAACTAGATTCCGTACGTAAAATTTGGACGCTAATTCTTTTGCGCTTAGAATTGAATAATCGAGTTGGGACCGATTACCTTTTCCTATTTATGACGTAATCAATGCTCATGCCAAATTTCATGTTTCTACGACATAGAAAAGTGAGAGAATTAGATTCCGTACTTAAAATTTGGACGCTAATTCTTTTGCGCTTAGAATTGAATAATCGAGTTGAGACCCATTAACGTTTCTTATTTATGACATAATCAATGCTCGTGCCAAATTTCAAGTTTCTATGACATTGGGAAGTGAGAAAATTAGATTCCGTACGTCAAATTTGGACGCTAATTCTTTGGTGCTTAGAAATAAATAATCGAGTTGGGACCTATTAACCTTTCCTATTTATGACATAATCAATGCTCGTGGCAAATTTCAAGTTTCTATGACATTGGGAAGTGAGAAAATTAGATTCCGTATGTAAAATTTGGATGCTAATTCTTTTGGACTTAGAATTGAATAATCGAGTTGGGACCAATTACCTTTTCCTATTTATGACACAATTAATGCTCGTGCCAAATTTCAAGTTTCTATGACATTGGGAAGTGAGAGAATTAGATTCCGTACGCAAAATTTGGACACTAATTCTGCTGCGCTTAGAATTGAATAATCGAGTTGGAACCGATTACCTTTTTCTATTTATGACATAATCAATGCTCATGCCAAATTTCATGTTTCTACGACATTGGAAAGTATGAGAATTAGATTCCGTACGTAAAATTTGGACGCTAATTCTTTTGCGCTTAGAATTGAATAATCGAGTTGGGACCCATTAACTTTTCTTATTTATGACATAATCAATGCTCGTGCCAAATTTCAAGTTTCTATGACATTGGGAAGTGAGAGAACTAGATTCGGTACGTAAAACTTGGACGCTAATTCTTTTGCGCTTAGAATTGAATAATCGAGTTGGGACCGATTACCTTTTCCTATTTATGACGTAATCAATGCTCATGCCAAATTTCATGTTTCTACGACATAGAAAAGTGAGAGAATTAGATTTCGTATGTAAAATTTGGACACTATTTCTTTTGCGCTTAGAATTGAATAATCGCATTGGGACCCATTAACTTTTCCTATTTTTGACATAATCAATACTCGTGCCAAATATGAAGTTTCTATGACATTAGCAAGTGAGAAAATTAGATTCCGTACGTAAAATTTTGGTGCTATTTCTTTGGCGCATAGAATTGAATAATCGAGTTGGGACCTATTAACTTTTCCTATTTATGACATAATAAATGCTCCTGTCAAATTTCAAGTTTCTATGACATTGGCAAGTGAGAGAACTAGATTCGGTACGTAAAATTTGGACACTAATTCTTTTGCGCTTAGAATTGAATAATCGAGTTGGGACCGATTACCTTTTCCTATTTATGACGTAATCAATGCTCATGCCAAATTTCATGTTTCTACGACATAGAAAAGTGAAAGAATTAGATTCCGTACGTAAAATTTGGACGCTAATTCTTTTGCGTTTAGGATTGAATAATCGAGTTGGGACCCATTAACTTTTCCTATTTATGACATAATCAATGCTCGTGGCAAATTTCAAGTTTCTATTACATTGGGAAGTGAGAGAATTAGATTCCGTTCGTAAAATTTGGACGCTAATTCTTTGGCACTTAGAATTGAATAGTCGAGTTGGGACCAATTAACTTTTCTTATTTTTAACATAATCAATGCTCGTGCCAAATTTCAAGTTTCTATGACATTGGGAAGTGAGAAAATTAGATTCCGTACGTTAAATTTGGACGCTAATACTTTGGCACTTAGAATTGAATAATCGAGTTGGGACCGATTACCTTTTCCTATTTATGACATAATCAATGCTCATGCCAAATTTCATGTTTCTACGACATTAGAAAGTGAGAGAATTAGATTCCGTACGTAAAATTTGGACGCTAATTCTTTGGCACTTAGAATTGAATAATCAAGTTGGGAGCCATTAACTTTTCCTATTTTTGACATAATCAATGCTCGTGCCAAATTTCACGTTTCTTGTACATTGGGAAGTGAGAGAATTAGATTCCGTACGTCAAATTTGGACGCTTATTCTGCTGTGCTTAGAATTGAATAATCGAGTTGCAACCCATTAACTTTTCCTATTTATGACATAATCAATGCTCGTGCCAAATTTCAAGTTTCTACGACATTGGGAAGTGAGAGAATTAGATTCCGTACGTAAAATTTGGACGCTAATTCTTTGGCACTTCGAATTGAATAGTCGAGTTGGGACCAATTAACTTTTCCTATTTTTGACATAATCAATGCTCGTGCCAAATTTCAAGTTTCTATGACATTGGGTAGTGAGAAAATTAGATTCTGTACGTCAAATTTGGAAACTAATTCTTTGGCGCTTAGGATTGAATAATCGAGTTGGGACCCATTAACTTTTCCTATTCATGACATAATCAATGCTCGTGCCAAATTTCAAGTTTCTATGACATTGGGAAGTGAGAGAATTAGATTCCGTACGTAAAATTTGGACGCTAATTCTGCTGCGCTTAGAATTGAATAATCGAGTTGGAACCGATTACCTTTTTCTATTTATGAAATAATCAATGCTCATGCCAAATTTCATGTTTCACAGACATTGGAAAGTATGAGAATTAGATTCCGTACGTAAAATTTGGACGCTAATTCTTTTGCGCTTAGAATTGAATAATCGAGTTGGGACCCATTAACTTTGCTTATTTATGACATAATCAATTCTCGTGCCAAATTTCAAGTTTCTATGACATTGGGAAGTGAGAGAACTAGATTCGTAACGTAAAATTTGGACGCTAATTCTTTTGCGCTTAGAATTGAATAATCGAGTTGGGACCAATTACCTTTTCCTATTTATGACGTAATCAATGCTCGTGCCAAATTTCATGTTTCTACGACATTGGAAAGTGAGAGAATTAGATTCCATACGTAAAATTTGGACGCTAATTCTTTTGCGTTTAGGATTGAATAATCGAGTTGGGACCCATTAACTTTTCCTATTTATGACATAATCAATGCTCGTGGCAAATTTCAAGTTTCTATTACATTGGGAAGTGAGAGAATTAGATTCCGTACGTAAAATTTGGACGCTAATTCTTTGGCACTTAGAATTGAATAGTCGAGTTGGGACCAATTAACTTTTCTTATTTTTAACATAATCAATGCTCGTGCCAAATTTCAAGTTTCTATGACATTGGGAAGTGAGAAAATTAGATTCCGTACGTTAAATTTGGACGCTAATACTTTGGCACTTAGAATTGAATAATCGAGTTGGGACCGATTACCTTTTCCTATTTATGAAATAATCAATGCTCATGCCAAATTTCATGTTTCTACGACATTGGAAAGTGAGAGAATTAGATTCCGTACGTCAAATTTGGACGCTAATTCTTTTGCGCTTAGAATTGAATAATCGATTTGGGACCCATTAACTTTTCCTATTTTTGACATAATCAATGCACGTTCCAAATATCAAGTTTCTATGTCATTAGCAAGTGAGAAAATTAGATTCCGTACGTAAAATTTTGGTGCTAGTTCTTTGGCGCATAGAATTGAATAATCGAGTTGGGACCTATTAACTTTTCCTATTTATGACATAATAAATGCTCGTGCCAAATTTCAAGTTTCTATGACATTGGGAAGTGAGAAAATTAGATTCCGTACGTAAAATTTGGACGCTAATTCTTTTGGACTTAAAATTGAATAATCGAGTTGGGACCAATTACCTTTTCCTATTTATGACACAATTAATGCTCGTGCCAAATTTCAAGTTTCTATGACATTGGGAAGTGAGAGAATTAGATTCCGTACGAAAAATTTGGACGCTAATACTGCTGCGCTTAGAATTGAATAATCGAGTTGGAACCGATTACCTTTTTCTATTTATGACATAATCAATGCTCATGCCAAATTTCATGTTTCACAGACATTGGAAAGTATGAGAATTAGATTCCGTACGTAAAATTTGGACGCTAATTCTTTTGCGCTTAGAATTGAATAATCGAGTTGGGACCCATTAACTTTTCTTATTTATGACATAATCAATGCTCGTGCCAAATTTCAAGTTTCTATGACATTGGGAAGTGAGAGAACTAGATTCGGTACGTAAAATTTGGACGCTAATTCTTTTGCGCTTAGAATTGAATAATCGAGTTGGGACCAATTACCTTTTCCTATTTATGACGTAATCAATGCTCGTGCCAAATTTCATGTTTCTACGACATTGGAAAGTGAGAGAATTAGATTCCATACGTAAAATTTGGACGCTAATTCTTTTGCGTTTAGGATTGAATAATCGAGTTGGGACCCATTAACTTTTCCTATTTATGACATAATCAATGCTCGTGGCAAATTTCAAGTTTCTATTACATTGGGAAGTGAGAGAATTAGATTCCGTACGTAAAATTTGGACGCTAATTCTTTGGCACTTAGAATTGAATAGTCGAGTTGGGACCGATTACCTTTTCCTATTTATGAAATAATCAATGCTCATGCCAAATTTCATGTTTCTACGACATTGGAAAGTGAGAGAATTAGATTCCGTATGTCAAATTTGGACGCTAATTCTTTTGCACTTAGAATTGAATAATCGCATTGAGACGCATTAACTTTTCCTATTTTTGACATAATCAATGCTCATGCCAAATTTCAAGTTTCTATGTCATTAGGAAGTGAGAAAATTAGATTCCGTATGTAAAATTTGTGTGCTATTTATTTGGCGCTTAGAATTGAATAATCGAGTTGGGACCTATTAACTTTTCCTATTTATGACATAATAAATGCTCGTGCCAAATTTCAAGTTTCTATTACATTGGGAAGTGAGAAAATTAGATTCCGTACGTAAAATTTGGACGCTAATTCTTTTGGACTTAGAATTGAATAATCGAGTTGGGACCGATTACCTTTTCCTATTTATGACATAATCAATGCTCATGCCAAATTTCATGTTTCTACGACTAGAGATGAGGGAACGTACTCATAATGAGTACTTACGCACCCGAGTACCGCCATTTTCGAGTACTTCAGTACTCGGGCGTAAAGATTCGGGGGGCGCCGGGGGGCGGGGAGAGGCGCGGCGGTGCGGGGGGTAGCAGCGGGGAACAGGGGGGAGCCCTCTCTCTCGCCCTCTCCCCCCCACTCCCCACTGCTACCCCCCGTGCCGCCACGGCGCCCCCCGAATCTTTACGCGCGAGTACTGCTGTACTCGAAAATGGCGGTGCTCGGGTGCTTAAGTACTCGTGACGAGTACGTTCGCTCATCTCTATCTACGACATTAGAAAGTGAGAGAATTAGATTCCGTACGTAAAATTTGGAAACTAATTCTTTGGCGCTTAGGATTGAATAATCGAGTTGGGACCCATTAACTTTTCCTATTCATGACATAATCAATGCTCGTGCCAAATTTCAAGTTTCTATTACATTGGGAAGTGAGAGAATTAAATTCCGTACGTAAAATTTGGACGCTAGTTATTTGGCACTTAGAATTGAATAGTCGAGTTGGGACCAATTAACTTTTCCTATTTTTAACATAATCAATGCTCGTGCCAAGTTTCAAGTTTCTATGACATTGGGAAGTGAGAAAATTAGATTCCATACGTAAAATTTGGACGCTAATTCTTTGGCACTTAGAATTGAATAATCGAGTTGGGATCGATTACCTTTTCCTATTTATGACATAATCAATGCTCATGCCAAATTTCATGTTTCTACGACATTGGAAAGTGAGAGAATTAGATTCCGTACGTCAAATTTGGACACTAATTCTTTGGCGCTTAGGATTGAATAATCGCGTTGGGACCCATTAACTTTTCCTATCTTTGACATAATCAATACTCGTGCCAAATTTCAAGTTTCTATGACATTGGGAAGTGAGAAAATAAGATTCCGTACGTAAAATTTGGACGCTAATTCTTTTGCACTTAGAATTGAATAAACGAGTTGGGACCCATTAACTTTTCCTATTTTTGACATAATCAATGCTCGTGCCAAATTTCAAGTTTCTATGACATTGGGAAGTGAGAAAATTAGATTCCATACGTAAAATTTGGAAACTAATTCTTTGGCGCTTAGGATTGAATAATCGAGTTGGGACTTATTTACTTTTCCTATTCATGACATAATCAATGCTCGTGCCAAATTTCAAGTTTCTATTACATTGGGAAGTGAGAGAATTAGATTCCGTACGTAAAATTTGGACGCTAATTCTTTGGCACTTAGAATTGAATAATCGAGTTGGGACCAATTAACTTTTCCTATTTTTAACATAATCAATGCTCGTGCCAAGTTTCAAGTTTCTATGACATTGGGAAGTGAGAGAATTAGATTCCGTACGCAAAATTTGGACACTAATTCTGCTGCGCTTAGAATTGAATAATCGAGTTGGAACCGATTACCTTTTTCTATTTATGACATAATCAATGCTCATGCCAAATTTCATGTTTCTACGACATTGGAAAGTATGAGAATTAGATTCCGTACGTAAAATTTGGACGCTAATTCTTTTGCGCTTAGAATTGAATAATCGAGTTGGGACCCATTAACTTTTCTTATTTATGACATAATCAATGCTCGTGCCAATTTTCAAGTTCCTATGACATTGGGAAGTGAGAGAACTAGATTCGGTACGTAAAATTTGGACGCTAATTCTTTTGCGCTTAGAATTGAATAATCGAGTTGGGACCGATTACCTTTTCCTATTTATGACGTAATCAATGCTCATGCCAAATTTCATGTTTCTACAACATAGAAAAGTGAGAGAATTAGATTCCGTACTTAAAATTTGGACGCTAATTCTTTTGCGCTTAGAATTGAATAATCGAGTTGAGACCCATTAACGTTTCTTATTTATGACATAATCAATGCTCGTGCCAAATTTCAAGTTTCTATGACATTGGGAAGTGAGAAAATTAGATTCCGTACGTCAAATTTGGACGCTAATTCTTTGGTGCTTAGAAATAAATAATCGAGTTGGGACCTATTAACCTTTCCTATTTATGACATAATCAATGCTCGTGGCAAATTTCAAGTTTCTATGACATTGGGAAGTGAGAAAATTAGATTCCGTATGTAAAATTTGGATGCTAATTCTTTTGGACTTAGAATTGAATAATCGAGTTGGGACCAATTACCTTTTCCTATTTATGACACAATTAATGCTCGTGCCAAATTTCAAGTTTCTATGACATTGGGAAGTGAGAGAATTAGATTCCGTACGCAAAATTTGGACACTAATTCTGCTGCGCTTAGAATTGAATAATCGAGTTGGAACCGATTACCTTTTTCTATTTATGACATAATCAATGCTCATGCCAAATTTCATGTTTCTACGACATTGGAAAGTATGAGAATTAGATTCCGTACGTAAAATTTGGACGCTAATTCTTTTGCGCTTAGAATTGAATAATCGAGTTGGGACCCATTAACTTTTCTTATTTATGACATAATCAATGCTCGTGCCAAATTTCAAGTTTCTATGACATTGGGAAGTGAGAGAACTAGATTCGGTACGTAAAACTTGGACGCTAATTCTTTTGCGCTTAGAATTGAATAATCGAGTTGGGACCGATTACCTTTTCCTATTTATGACGTAATCAATGCTCATGCCAAATTTCATGTTTCTACGACATAGAAAAGTGAGAGAATTAGATTTCGTACGTAAAATTTGGACACTATTTCTTTTGCGCTTAGAATTGAATAATCGCATTGGGACCCATTAACTTTTCCTATTTTTGACATAATCAATACTCGTGCCAAATATGAAGTTTCTATGACATTAGCAAGTGAGAAAATTAGATTCCGTACGTAAAATTTTGGTGCTATTTCTTTGGCGCATAGAATTGAATAATCGAGTTGGGACCTATTAACTTTTCCTATTTATGACATAATAAATGCTCCTGTCAAATTTCAAGTTTCTATGACATTGGCAAGTGAGAGAACTAGATTCGGTACGTAAAATTTGGACACTAATTCTTTTGCGCTTAGAATTGAATAATCGAGTTGGGACCGATTACCTTTTCCTATTTATGACGTAATCAATGCTCATGCCAAATTTCATGTTTCTACGACATAGAAAAGTGAAAGAATTAGATTCCGTACGTAAAATTTGGACGCTAATTGTTTTGCGTTTAGGATTGAATAATCGAGTTGGGACCCATTAACTTTTCCTATTTATGACATAATCAATGCTCGTGGCAAATTTCAAGTTTCTATTACATTGGGAAGTGAGAGAATTAGATTCCGTTCGTAAAATTTGGACGCTAATTCTTTGGCACTTAGAATTGAATAGTCGAGTTGGGACCAATTAACTTTTCTTATTTTTAACATAATCAATGCTCGTGCCAAATTTCAAGTTTCTATGACATTGGGAAGTGAGAAAATTAGATTCCGTACGTTAAATTTGGACGCTAATACTTTGGCACTTAGAATTGAATAATCGAGTTGGGACCGATTACCTTTTCCTATTTATGACATAATCAATGCTCATGCCAAATTTCATGTTTCTACGACATTAGAAAGTGAGAGAATTAGATTCCGTACGTAAAATTTGGACGCTAATTCTTTTGGCACTTAGAATTGAATAATCAAGTTGGGAGCCATTAACTTTTCCTATTTTTGACATAATCAATGCTCGTGCCAAATTTCACGTTTCTTGTACATTGGGAAGTGAGAGAATTAGATTCCGTACGTCAAATTTGGACGCTAATTCTGCTGTGCTTAGAATTGAATAATCGAGTTGCAACCCATTAACTTTTCCTATTTATGACATAATCAATGCTCGTGCCAAATTTCAAGTTTCTACGACATTGGGAAGTGAGAGAATTAGATTCCGTACGTAAAATTTGGACGCTAATTCTTTGGCACTTAGAATTGAATAAACGAGTTGGGACCCATTAACTTTTCCTATTTTTGACATAATCAATGCTCGTGCCAAATTTCAAGTTTCTATGACATTGGGTAGTGAGAAAATTAGATTCTGTACGTAAAATTTGGAAACTAATTCTTTGGCGCTTAGGATTGAATAATCGAGTTGGGACCCATTAACTTTTCCTATTCATGACATAATCAATGCTCGTGCCAAATTTCAAGTTTCTATTACATTGGGAAGTGAGAGAATTAGATTCCGTACGTAAAATTTGGACGCTAATTCTTTGGCACTTCGAATTGAATAGTCGAGTTGGGACCAATTAACTTTTCCTATTTTTAACATAATCAATGCTCGTGCCAAATTTCAAGTTTCTATGACATTGGGAAGTGAGAAAATTAGATTCCATACAAAAAATTTGGACGCTAATTCTTTGGCACTTAGAATTGAATAATCAAGTTGGGACCGATTACCTTTTCCTATTTATGACATAATCAATGCTCATGCCAAATTTCATGTTTCTACGACATTGGAAAGTGAGAGAATTGGATTCCGTACGTCAAATTTGCACACTAATTCTTTGGCGCTTAGAATTGAATAATCGATTTGGGACCCGTTAACTTTTCTTATTTATGACATAATCAATGCTCGTGCCAAATTTCAAGTTTCTATTACATTGGGAAGTGAGAGAATTAGATTCCGTACGTAAAATTTGGACGCTAATTCTTTGGCACTTAGAATTGAATAATCGAGTTGGAACCGATTACCTTTTTCTATTTATGAAATAATCAATGCTCATGCCAAATTTCATGTTTCACAGACATTGGAAAGTATGAGAATTAGATTCCGTACGTAAAATTTGGACGCTAATTCTTTTGCGCTTAGAATTGAATAATCGAGTTGGGACCCATTAACTTTGCTTATTTATGACATAATCAATTCTCGTGCCAAATTTCAAGTTTCTATGACATTGGGAAGTGAGAGAACTAGATTCGGTACGTAAAATTTGGACGCTAATTCTTTTGCGCTTAGAATTGAATAATCGAGTTGGGACCAATTACCTTTTCCTATTTATGACGTAATCAATGCTCGTGCCAAATTTCATGTTTCTACGACATTGGAAAGTGAGAGAATTAGATTCCATACGTAAAATTTGGACGCTAATTCTTTTGCGTTTAGGATTGAATAATCGAGTTGGGACCCATTAACTTTTCCTATTTATGACATAATCAATGCTCGTGGCAAATTTCAAGTTTCTATTACATTGGGAAGTGAGAGAATTAGATTCCGTACGTAAAATTTGGACGCTAATTCTTTGGCACTTAGAATTGAATAGTCGAGTTGGGACCAATTAACTTTTCTTATTTTTAACATAATCAATGCTCGTGCCAAATTTCAAGTTTCTATGACATTGGGAAGTGAGAAAATTAGATTCCGTACGTTAAATTTGGACGCTAATACTTTGGCACTTAGAATTGAATAATCGAGTTGGGACCGATTACCTTTTCCTATTTATGAAATAATCAATGCTCATGCCAAATTTCATGTTTCTACGACATTGGAAAGTGAGAGAATTAGATTCCGTACGTCAAATTTGGACGCTAATTCTTTTGCGCTTAGAATTGAATAATCGCATTGGGACCCATTAACTTTTCCTATTTTTGACATAATCAATGCACGTACCAAATATCAAGTTTCTATGTCATTAGCAAGTGAGAAAATTAGATTCCGTACGTAAAATTTTGGTGCTAGTTCTTTGGCGCATAGAATTGAATAATCGAGTTGGGACCTATTAACTTTTCCTATTTATGACATAATAAATGCTCGTGCCAAATTTCAAGTTTCTATGACATTGGGAAGTGAGAAAATTAGATTCCGTACGTAAAATTTGGACGCTAATTCTTTTGCACTTAAAATTGAATAATCGAGTTGGGACCAATTACCTTTTCCTATTTATGACACAATTAATGCTCGTGCCAAATTTCAAGTTTCTATGACATTGGGAAGTGAGAGAATTAGATTCCGTACGAAAAATTTGGACGCTAATTCTGCTGCGCTTAGAATTGAATAATCGAGTTGGAACCGATTACCTTTTTCTATTTATGACATAATCAATGCTCATGCCAAATTTCATATTTCACAGACATTGGAAAGTATGAGAATTAGATTCCGTACGTAAAATTTGGACGCTAATTCTTTTGCGCTTAGAATTGAATAATCGAGTTGGGACCCATTAACTTTTCTTATTTATGACATAATCAATGCTCGTGCCAAATTTCAAGTTTCTATGACATTG
The DNA here is from genome assembly GCF_035609145.1 of Eleutherodactylus coqui. Classification (NCBI taxonomy): domain Eukaryota; kingdom Metazoa; phylum Chordata; class Amphibia; order Anura; family Eleutherodactylidae; genus Eleutherodactylus; species Eleutherodactylus coqui. Next base: position 153,262,081 of record NC_089840.1, read on the forward strand.
GGAAGTGAGAGAACTAGATTCGGTACGTAAAATTTGGACGCTAATTCTTTTGCGCTTAGAATTGAATAATCGAGTTGGGACCCATTAACTTTTCCTATTTATGACATAATCAATGCTCGTGGCAAATTTCAAGTTTCTATTACATTGGGAAGTGAGAGAATTAGATTCCGTACGTAAAATTTGGACGCTAATTCTTTGGCACTTAGAATTGAATAGTCGAGTTGGGACCGATTACCTTTTCCTATTTATGAAATAATCAATGCTCATGCCAAATTTCATGTTTCTACGACATTGGAAAGTGAGAGAATTAGATTCCGTACGTCAAATTTGGACGCTAATTCTTTTGCACTTAGAATTGAATAATCGCATTGGGACGCATTAACTTTTCCTATTTTTGACATAATCAATGCTCATGCCAAATTTCAAGTTTCTATGTCATTAGGAAGTGAGAAAATTCGATTCCGTATGTAAAATTTGTGTGCTATTTATTTGGCGCTTAGAATTGAATAATCGAGTTGGGACCTATTAACTTTTCCTATTTATGACATAATAAATGCTCGTGCCAAATTTCAAGTTTCTATTACATTGGGAAGTGAGAAAATTAGATTCCGTACGTAAAATTTGGACGCTAATTCTTTTGGACTTAGAATTGAATAATCGAGTTGGGACCGATTACCTTTTCCTATTTATGACATAATCAATGCTCATGCCAAATTTCATGTTTCTACGACTAGAGATGAGGGAACGTACTCATAATGAGTACTTACGCACCCGAGTACCGCCATTTTCGAGTACTTCAGTACTCGGGCGTAAAGATTCGGGGGGCGCCGGGGGGCGGGGAGAGGCGCGGCGGTGCGGGGGGTAGCAGCGGGGAACAGGGGGGAGCCCTCTCTCTCTCCCTCTCCCCCCCACTCCCCACTGCTACCCCCCGTGCCGCCACGGCGCCCCCCGAATCTTTACGCGCGAGTACTGCTGTACTCGAAAATGGCGGTGCTCGGGTGCTTAAGTACTCGTGACGAGTACGTTCGCTCATCTCTATCTACGACATTAGAAAGTGAGAGAATTAGATTCCGTACGTAAAATTTGGAAACTAATTCTTTGGCGCTTAGGATTGAATAATCGAGTTGGGACCCATTAACTTTTCCTATTCATGACATAATCAATGCTCGTGCCAAATTTCAAGTTTCTATTACATTGGGAAGTGAGAGAATTAGATTCCGTACGTAAAATTTGGACGCTAGTTCTTTGGCACTTAGAATTGAATAGTCGAGTTGGGACCAATTAACTTTTCCTATTTTTAACATAATCAATGCTCGTGCCAAGTTTCAAGTTTCTATGACATTGGGAAGTGAGAAAATTAGATTCCATACGTAAAATTTGGACGCTAATTCTTTGGCACTTAGAATTGAATAATCGAGTTGGGATCGATTACCTTTTCCTATTTATGACATAATCAATGCTCATGCCAAATTTCATGTTTCTACGACATTGGAAAGTGAGAGAATTAGATTCCGTACGTCAAATTTGGACACTAATTCTTTGGCGCTTAGGATTGAATAATCGCGTTGGGACCCATTAACTTTTCCTATCTTTGACATAATCAATACTCGTGCCAAATTTCAAGTTTCTATGACATTGGGAAGTGAGAAAATAAGATTCCGTACGTAAAATTTGGACGCTAATTCTTTTGCACTTAGAATTGAATAAACGAGTTGGGACCGATTACCTTTTCCTATTTATGACGTAATCAATGCTCATGCCAAATTTCATGTTTCTACGACATAGAAAAGTGAAAGAATTAGATTCCGTACGTAAAATTTGGACGCTAATTGTTTTGCGTTTAGGATTGAATAATCGAGTTGGGACCCATTAACTTTTCCTATTTATGACATAATCAATGCTCGTGGCAAATTTCAAGTTTCTATTACATTGGGAAGTGAGAGAATTAGATTCCGTTCGTAAAATTTGGACGCTAATTCTTTGGCACTTAGAATTGAATAGTCGAGTTGGGACCAATTAACTTTTCTTATTTTTAACATAATCAATGCTCGTGCCAAATTTCAAGTTTCTATGACATTGGGAAGTGAGAAAATTAGATTCCGTACGTTAAATTTGGACGCTAATACTTTGGCACTTAGAATTGAATAATCGAGTTGGGACCGATTACCTTTTCCTATTTATGACATAATCAATGCTCATGCCAAATTTCATGTTTCTACGACATTAGAAAGTGAGAGAATTAGATTCCGTACGTAAAATTTGGACGCTAATTCTTTTGGCACTTAGAATTGAATAATCAAGTTGGGAGCCATTAACTTTTCCTATTTTTGACATAATCAATGCTCGTGCCAAATTTCACGTTTCTTGTACATTGGGAAGTGAGAGAATTAGATTCCGTACGTCAAATTTGGACGCTAATTCTGCTGTGCTTAGAATTGAATAATCGAGTTGCAACCCATTAACTTTTCCTATTTATGACATAATCAATGCTCGTGCCAAATTTCAAGTTTCTACGACATTGGGAAGTGAGAGAATTAGATTCCGTACGTAAAATTTGGACGCTAATTCTTTGGCACTTAGAATTGAATAAACGAGTTGGGACCCATTAACTTTTCCTATTTTTGACATAATCAATGCTCGTGCCAAATTTCAAGTTTCTATGACATTGGGTAGTGAGAAAATTAGATTCTGTACGTAAAATTTGGAAACTAATTCTTTGGCGCTTAGGATTGAATAATCGAGTTGGGACCCATTAACTTTTCCTATTCATGACATAATCAATGCTCGTGCCAAATTTCAAGTTTCTATTACATTGGGAAGTGAGAGAATTAGATTCCGTACGTAAAATTTGGACGCTAATTCTTTGGCACTTCGAATTGAATAGTCGAGTTGGGACCAATTAACTTTTCCTATTTTTAACATAATCAATGCTCGTGCCAAATTTCAAGTTTCTATGACATTGGGAAGTGAGAAAATTAGATTCCATACAAAAAATTTGGACGCTAATTCTTTGGCACTTAGAATTGAATAATCAAGTTGGGACCGATTACCTTTTCCTATTTATGACATAATCAATGCTCATGCCAAATTTCATGTTTCTACGACATTGGAAAGTGAGAGAATTGGATTCCGTACGTCAAATTTGCACACTAATTCTTTGGCGCTTAGAATTGAATAATCGATTTGGGACCCGTTAACTTTTCTTATTTATGACATAATCAATGCTCGTGCCAAATTTCAAGTTTCTATTACATTGGGAAGTGAGAGAATTAGATTCCGTACGTAAAATTTGGACGCTAATTCTTTGGCACTTAGAATTGAATAATCGAGTTGGAACCGATTACCTTTTTCTATTTATGAAATAATCAATGCTCATGCCAAATTTCATGTTTCACAGACATTGGAAAGTATGAGAATTAGATTCCGTACGTAAAATTTGGACGCTAATTCTTTTGCGCTTAGAATTGAATAATCGAGTTGGGACCCATTAACTTTGCTTATTTATGACATAATCAATTCTCGTGCCAAATTTCAAGTTTCTATGACATTGGGAAGTGAGAGAACTAGATTCGGTACGTAAAATTTGGACGCTAATTCTTTTGCGCTTAGAATTGAATAATCGAGTTGGGACCAATTACCTTTTCCTATTTATGACGTAATCAATGCTCGTGCCAAATTTCATGTTTCTACGACATTGGAAAGTGAGAGAATTAGATTCCATACGTAAAATTTGGACGCTAATTCTTTTGCGTTTAGGATTGAATAATCGAGTTGGGACCCATTAACTTTTCCTATTTATGACATAATCAATGCTCGTGGCAAATTTCAAGTTTCTATTACATTGGGAAGTGAGAGAATTAGATTCCGTACGTAAAATTTGGACGCTAATTCTTTGGCACTTAGAATTGAATAGTCGAGTTGGGACCAATTAACTTTTCTTATTTTTAACATAATCAATGCTCGTGCCAAATTTCAAGTTTCTATGACATTGGGAAGTGAGAAAATTAGATTCCGTACGTTAAATTTGGACGCTAATACTTTGGCACTTAGAATTGAATAATCGAGTTGGGACCGATTACCTTTTCCTATTTATGAAATAATCAATGCTCATGCCAAATTTCATGTTTCTACGACATTGGAAAGTGAGAGAATTAGATTCCGTACGTCAAATTTGGACGCTAATTCTTTTGCGCTTAGAATTGAATAATCGCATTGGGACCCATTAACTTTTCCTATTTTTGACATAATCAATGCACGTACCAAATATCAAGTTTCTATGTCATTAGCAAGTGAGAAAATTAGATTCCGTACGTAAAATTTTGGTGCTAGTTCTTTGGCGCATAGAATTGAATAATCGAGTTGGGACCTATTAACTTTTCCTATTTATGACATAATAAATGCTCGTGCCAAATTTCAAGTTTCTATGACATTGGGAAGTGAGAAAATTAGATTCCGTACGTAAAATTTGGACGCTAATTCTTTTGCACTTAAAATTGAATAATCGAGTTGGGACCAATTACCTTTTCCTATTTATGACACAATTAATGCTCGTGCCAAATTTCAAGTTTCTATGACATTGGGAAGTGAGAGAATTAGATTCCGTACGAAAAATTTGGACGCTAATTCTGCTGCGCTTAGAATTGAATAATCGAGTTGGAACCGATTACCTTTTTCTATTTATGACATAATCAATGCTCATGCCAAATTTCATATTTCACAGACATTGGAAAGTATGAGAATTAGATTCCGTACGTAAAATTTGGACGCTAATTCTTTTGCGCTTAGAATTGAATAATCGAGTTGGGACCCATTAACTTTTCTTATTTATGACATAATCAATGCTCGTGCCAAATTTCAAGTTTCTATGACATTGGGAAGTGAGAGAACTAGATTCGGTACGTAAAATTTGGACGCTAATTCTTTTGCGCTTAGAATTGAATAATCGAGTTGGGACCCATTAACTTTTCCTATTTATGACATAATCAATGCTCGTGGCAAATTTCAAGTTTCTATTACATTGGGAAGTGAGAGAATTAGATTCCGTACGTAAAATTTGGACGCTAATTCTTTGGCACTTAGAATTGAATAGTCGAGTTGGGACCGATTACCTTTTCCTATTTATGAAATAATCAATGCTCATGCCAAATTTCATGTTTCTACGACATTGGAAAGTGAGAGAATTAGATTCCGTACGTCAAATTTGGACGCTAATTCTTTTGCACTTAGAATTGAATAATCGCATTGGGACGCATTAACTTTTCCTATTTTTGACATAATCAATGCTCATGCCAAATTTCAAGTTTCTATGTCATTAGGAAGTGAGAAAATTCGATTCCGTATGTAAAATTTGTGTGCTATTTATTTGGCGCTTAGAATTGAATAATCGAGTTGGGACCTATTAACTTTTCCTATTTATGACATAATAAATGCTCGTGCCAAATTTCAAGTTTCTATTACATTGGGAAGTGAGAAAATTAGATTCCGTACGTAAAATTTGGACGCTAATTCTTTTGGACTTAGAATTGAATAATCGAGTTGGGACCGATTACCTTTTCCTATTTATGACATAATCAATGCTCATGCCAAATTTCATGTTTCTACGACTAGAGATGAGGGAACGTACTCATAATGAGTACTTACGCACCCGAGTACCGCCATTTTCGAGTACTTCAGTACTCGGGCGTAAAGATTCGGGGGGCGCCGGGGGGCGGGGAGAGGCGCGGCGGTGCGGGGGGTAGCAGCGGGGAACAGGGGGGAGCCCTCTCTCTCTCCCTCTCCCCCCCACTCCCCACTGCTACCCCCCGTGCCGCCACGGCGCCCCCCGAATCTTTACGCGCGAGTACTGCTGTACTCGAAAATGGCGGTGCTCGGGTGCTTAAGTACTCGTGACGAGTACGTTCGCTCATCTCTATCTACGACATTAGAAAGTGAGAGAATTAGATTCCGTACGTAAAATTTGGAAACTAATTCTTTGGCGCTTAGGATTGAATAATCGAGTTGGGACCCATTAACTTTTCCTATTCATGACATAATCAATGCTCGTGCCAAATTTCAAGTTTCTATTACATTGGGAAGTGAGAGAATTAGATTCCGTACGTAAAATTTGGACGCTAGTTCTTTGGCACTTAGAATTGAATAGTCGAGTTGGGACCAATTAACTTTTCCTATTTTTAACATAATCAATGCTCGTGCCAAGTTTCAAGTTTCTATGACATTGGGAAGTGAGAAAATTAGATTCCATACGTAAAATTTGGACGCTAATTCTTTGGCACTTAGAATTGAATAATCGAGTTGGGATCGATTACCTTTTCCTATTTATGACATAATCAATGCTCATGCCAAATTTCATGTTTCTACGACATTGGAAAGTGAGAGAATTAGATTCCGTACGTCAAATTTGGACACTAATTCTTTGGCGCTTAGGATTGAATAATCGCGTTGGGACCCATTAACTTTTCCTATCTTTGACATAATCAATACTCGTGCCAAATTTCAAGTTTCTATGACATTGGGAAGTGAGAAAATAAGATTCCGTACGTAAAATTTGGACGCTAATTCTTTTGCACTTAGAATTGAATAAACGAGTTGGGACCCATTAACTTTTCCTATTTTTGACATAATCAATGCTCGTGCCAAATTTCAAGTTTCTATGACATTGGGAAGTGAGAAAATTAGATTCCATACGTAAAATTTGGAAACTAATTCTTTTGCGCTTAGGATTGAATAATCGAGTTGGGACCCATTTACTTTTCCTATTCATGACATAATCAATGCTCGTGCCAAATTTCAAGTTTCTATTACATTGGGAAGTGAGAGAATTAGATTCCGTACGTAAAATTTGGACGCAAATTCTTTGGCACTTAGAATTGAATAGTCGAGTTGGGACCAATTAACTTTTCCTATTTTTAACATAATCAATGCTCGTGCCAAATTTCAAGTTTCTATGACATTGGGAAGTGAGAAAATTAGATTCCATACGTAAAATTTGGACGCTAATTCTTTGGCACTTAGAATTGAATAATCGCATTCGGACGCATTAACTTTTCCTATTTTTGACATAATCAATGCTCGTGCCAAATTTCAAGTTTCTATGACATTGGGAAGTGAGAAAATTAGATTCTGTACGTAAAATTTGGACGCTAATTCTTTTGGACTTAGAATTGAATAATCGAGTTGGGACCGATTACCTTTTCCTATTTATGACATAATCAATGCTCATGCCAAATTTCATGTTTCTACGACTAGAGATGAGGGAACGTACTCGTAATGAGTACTTACGCACCCGAGTACCGCCATTTTCGAGTACTTCAGTACTCGGGCGTAAAGATTCGGGGGGCGCCGGGGGACGGGGAGAGGCGCGGCGGTGCGGGGGGTAGCAGCGGGGAACATGGAGGAGCCCTCTCCCTCTCCCCCCCACTCCCCACTGCTACCCCCCGTGCCGCCACGGCGCCCCCCGAATCTTTACGCGCGAGTACTGCTGTACTCGAAAATGGCGGTGCTCGGGTGCTTAAGTACTCGTAACGAGTACGTTCGCTCATCTCTATCTACGACATTAGAAAGTGAGAGAATTAGATTCCGTACGTAAAATTTGGACGCTAATTCTTTGGCACTTAGAATTGAATAATCAAGTTGGGATCGATTACCTTTTCCTATTTATGACATAATCAATGCTCATGCCAAATTTCATGTTTCTACGACATTGGAAAGTGAGAGAATTAGATTCCGTACGTCAAATTTGGACGCTAATTCTTTTGCACTTAGAATTGAATAATCGCATTGGGACGCATTAACTTTTCCTATTTTTGACATAATCAATGCTCGTGCCAAATTTCAAGTTTCTATGACATTGGGAAGTGAGAAAATTAGATTCCGTACGTAAAATTTGGACGCTAATTCTTTTGGACTTAGAATTGAATAATCGAGTTGGGACTGATTACCTTTTCCTATTTATGACATAATCAATGCTCATGCCAAATTTCATGTTTCTACGACTAGAGATGAGGGAACGTACTCGTAATGAGTACTTACGCACCCGAGTACCGCCATTTTCGAGTACTTCAGTACTCGGGCGTAAAGATTCGGGGGGCGCCGGGGGGCGGGGAGAGGCGCGGCGGTGCGGGGGGTAGCAGCGGGGAACATGGAGGAGCCCTCTCCCTCTCCCCCCCCACTCCCCACTGCTACCCCCCGTGCCGCCACGGCGCCCCCCGAATCTTTACGCGCGAGTACTGCTGTACTCGAAAATGGCGGTGCTCGGGTGCTTAAGTACTCGTAACGAGTACGTTCGCTCATCTCTATCTACGACATTAGAAAGTGAGAGAATTAGATTCCGTACGTAAAATTTGGACGCTAATTCTTTGGCACTTAGAATTGAATAATCAAGTTGGGACCGATTACCTTTTCCTATTTATGACATAATCAATGCTCATGCCAAATTTCATGTTTCTACGACATTGGAAAGTGAGAGAATTGGATTCCGTACGTCAAATTTGCACACTAATTCTTTGGCGCTTAGGATTGAATAATCGATTTGGGACCCGTTAACTTTTCTTATTTATGACATAATCAATGCTCGTGCCAAATTTCAAGTTTCTATTACATTGGGAAGTGAGAGAATTAGATTCCGTACGTAAAATTTGGACGCTAATTCTTTGGCACTTAGAATTGAATAATCGAGTTGGGACCGATTACCTTTTTCTATTTATGACATAATCAATGCTCATGGCAAATTTCATGTTTCTACGACATTAGAAAGTGAGAGAATTAGATTCCGTACGTAAAATTTGGACGCTAATTCTTTTGCGCTTAGAATTGAATAATTGAGTTGGAACCGATTACCTTTTTCTATTTATGACATAATCAATGCTCATGGCAAATTTCATGTTTCTACGACATTAGAAAGTGAGAGAATTAGATTCCGTACGTAAAATTTGGACGCTAATTCTTTTGCGCTTAGAATTGAATAATCGAGTTGAGACCCATTAACTTTTCTTATTTATGACATAATCAATGCTCATGCCAAATTTCAAGTTTCTATGACATTGGGAAGTGAGAGAACTAGATTCGGTACGTAAAATTTGGACGCTAATTCTTTTGTGCTTAGAATTGAATAATCGAGTTGGGACCGATTACCTTTTCCTATTTATGACGTAATCAATGCTCGTGCCAAATTTCATGTATCTACGACATTGGAAAGTGAGAGAATTAGATTCCGTACATAAAATTTGGACGCTAATTCTTTTGCGCTTAGGATTGAATAATCGAGTTGGGACCTATTAACTTTTCCTATTTTTGACATAATCAATGCTCGTGCCAAATTTCAAGTTTCTATGACATTGGGAAGTGAGAAAATAAGATTCCGTACGTAAAATTTGGACGCTAATTCTTTTGCACTTAGAATTGAATAAACGAGTTGGGACCCATTAACTTTTCCTATTTTTGACATAATCAATGCTCGTGCCAAATTTCAAGTTTCTATGACATTGGGAAGTGAGAGAATTCGATTCCGTACGTAAAATTTGGACGCTAATTCTGCTGCGCTTAGAATTGAATAATCGAGTTGGAACCGATTACCTTTTTCTATTTATGACATAATCAATGCTCATGCCAAATTTCATGTTTCTACGACATTGGAAAGTATGAGAATTAGATTCCGTACGTAAAATTTGGATGCTAATTCTTTTGTGCTTAGAATTGAATAATCGAGTTGGGACCCATTAACTTTTCTTATTTATGACATAATCAATGTTCGTGCCAAATTTCAAGTTTCTATGACATTGGGAAGTGAGAGAACTAGATTCGGTACATAAAATTTGGACACTAATTCTTTTGCGCTTAGAATTGAATAATCGAGTTGGGAACGATTACCTTTTCCTATTTATGACGTAATCAATGCTCATGCCAAATTTCATGTTTCTACAACATAGAAAAGTGAGAGAATTAGATTTCATACGTAAAATTTGGACACTAATTCTTTTGCGTTTAGGATTGAATAATCGACTTGGGACCCATTAACTTTTCCTATTTTTGACATAATCAATGCTCGTGCCAAATTTCAAGTTTCTATGACATTGAGAAGTGAGAAAATTAGATTCCGTTCGTCAAATTTGGACGCTAATTCTTTGGTGCTTAGAAATAATCGAGTTGGGACCTATTAACCTTTCCTATTTATGGCATAATCAATGCTCGTGCCAAATTTCAAGTTTCTATGTCATTAGGAAGTGAGAAAATTAGATTCCGTACGTCAAATTTGGGTGCTATTTATTTGGCGCTTAGAATTGAATAATCGAGTTGGGACCTATTAACTTTTCCTATTTATGACATAATAAATGCTCATGCCAAATTTCAAGTTTCTATTACATTGGGAAGTGAGAAAATTAGATTCCGTACGTAAAATTTGGACGCTAATTCTTTTGGACTTAGAATTGAATAATCGAGTTGGGACCGATTACCTTTTCCTATTTATGACATAATCAATGCTCATGCCAAATTTCATGTTTCTACGACTAGAGATGAGGGAACGTACTCATAATGAGTACTTACGCACCCGAGTACCGCCATTTTCGAGTACTTCAGTACTCGGGCGTAAAGATTCGGGGGGCGCCGGGGGGCGGGGAGAGGCGCGGCGGTGCGGGGGGTAGCAGCGGGGAACAGGGGGGAGCCCTCTCTCTCTCCCTCTCCCCCCCACTCCCCACTGCTACCCCCCGTGCCGCCACGGCGCCCCCCGAATCTTTACGCGCGAGTACTGCTGTACTCGAAAATGGCGGTGCTCGGGTGCTTAAGTACTCGTAACGAGTACGTTCGCTCATCTCTATCTACGACATTAGAAAGTGAGAGAATTAGATTCCGTACGTAAAATTTGGAAACTAATTCTTTGGCGCTTAGGATTGAATAATCGAGTTGGGACCCATTAACTTTTCCTATTCATGACATAATCAATGCTCGTGCCAAATTTCAAGTTTCTATTACATTGGGAAGTGAGAGAATAAGATTCCGTACGTAAAATTTGGACACTAATTCTTTGGCACTTAGAATTGAATATTCGAGTTGGGACCAATTAACTTTTCCTATTTTTAACATAATCAATGCTCGTGCCAAGTTTCAAGTTTCTATGACATTGGGAAGTGAGAAAATTAGATTCCATACGTAAAATTTGGACGCTAATTCTTTGGCACTTAGAATTGAATAATCGAGTTGGGATCGATTACCTTTTCCTATTTATGACATAATCAATGCTCATGCCAAATTTCATGTTTCTACGACATTGGAAAGTGAGAGAATTAGATTCCGTACGTCAAATTTGGACACTAATTCTTTGGCGCTTAGGATTGAATAATCGCGTTGGGACCCATTAACTTTTCCTATCTTTGACATAATCAATACTCGTGCCAAATTTCAAGTTTCTATGACATTGGGAAGTGAGAAAATAAGATTCCGTACGTAAAATTTGGACGCTAATTCTTTTGCACTTAGAATTGAATAAACGAGTTGGGACCCATTAACTTTTCCTATTTTTGACATAATCAATGCTCGTGCCAAATTTCAAGTTTCTATGACATTGGGAAGTGAGAAGATTAGATTCCGTACGTAAAATTTGGACGCTAATTCTTTGGCACTTAGAATTGAATAATCGAGTTGGGACCGATTACCTTTTCCTATTTATGACATAATCAAGGCTCATGCCAAATTTCATGTTTCTACGACATTGGAAAGTGAGAGAATTAGATTCCGTACATCAAATTTGGACGCTAATTCTTTTGCGCTTAGAATTGAATAATTGAGTTGGAACCGATTACCTTTTTCTATTTATGACATAATCAATGCTCATGCCAAATTTCATGTTTCTACGACATTAGAAAGTGAGAGAATTAGATTCCGTACGTAAAATTTGGACGCTAATTCTTTTGCGCTTAGAATTGAATAATCGAGTTGAGACCCATTAACTTTTCTTATTTATGACATAATCAATGCTCATGCCAAATTTCAAGTTTCTATGACATTGGGAAGTGAGAGAACTAGATTCGGTACGTAAAATTTGGACGCTAATTCTTTTGTGCTTAGAATTGAATAATCGAGTTGGGACCGATTACCTTTTCCTATTTATGACGTAATCAATGCTCGTGCCAAATTTCATGTATCTACGACATTGGAAAGTGAGAGAATTAGATTCCGTACATAAAATGTGGACGCTAATTCTTTTGCGCTTAGGATTGAATAATCGAGTTGGGACCCATTAACTTTTCCTATTTTTGACATAATCAATGCTCGTGCCAAATTTCAAGTTTCTATGACATCGAGAAGTGAGAAAATTAGATTCCGTTCGTCAAATTTGGACGCTAATTCTTTGGTGCTTAGAAATAATCGAGTTGGGACCTATTAACCTTTCCTATTTATGGCATAATCAATGCTCGTGCCAAATTTCAAGTTTCTATGTCATTAGGAAGTGAGAAAATTAGATTCCGTACGTCAAATTTGGGTGCTATTTATTTGGCGCTTAGAATTGAATAATCGAGTTGGGACCTATTAACTTTTCCTATTTATGACATAATAAATGCTCATGCCAAATTTCAAGTTTCTATTACATTGGGAAGTGAGAAAATTAGATTCCGTACGTAAAATTTGGACGCTAATTCTTTTGGACTTAGAATTGAATAATCGAGTTGGGACCGATTACCTTTTCCTATTTATGACATAATCAATGCTCATGCCAAATTTCATGTTTCTACGACTAGAGATGAGGGAACGTACTCGTAATGAGTACTTACGCACCCGAGTACCGCCATTTTCGAGTACTTCAGTACTCGGGCGTAAAGATTCGGGGGGCGCCGGGGGGCGGGGAGAGGCGCGGCGGTGCGGGGGGTAGCAGCGGGGAACATGGAGGAGCCCTCTCCCTCTCCCCCCCACTCCCCACTGCTACCCCCCGTGCCGCCACGGCGCCCCCCGAATCTTTACGCGCGAGTACTGCTGTACTCGAAAATGGCGGTGCTCGGGTGCTTAAGTACTCGTAACGAGTACGTTCGCTCATCTCTATCTACGACATTAGAAAGTGAGAGAATTAGATTCCGTACGTAAAATTTGGACGCTAATTCTTTGGCACTTAGAATTGAATAATCAAGTTGGGACCGATTACCTTTTCCTATTTATGACATAATCAATGCTCATGCCAAATTTCATGTTTCTACGACATTGGAAAGTGAGAGAATTGGATTCCGTACGTCAAATTTGCACACTAATTCTTTGGCGCTTAGGATTGAATAATCGATTTGGGACCCGTTAACTTTTCTTATTTATGACATAATCAATGCTCGTGCCAAATTTCAAGTTTCTATTACATTGGGAAGTGAGAGAATTAGATTACGTACGTAAAATTTGGACGCTAATTCTTTGGCACTTAGAATTGAATAATCGAGTTGGGACCGATTACCTTTTCCTATTTATGACATAATCAAGGCTCATGCCAAATTTCATGTTTCTACGACATTGGAAAGTGAGAGAATTAGATTCCGTACATCAAATTTGGACGCTAATTCTTTTGCGCTTAGAATTGAATAATTGAGTTGGAACCGATTACCTTTTTCTATTTATGACATAATCAATGCTCATGCCAAATTTCATGTTTCTACGACATTAGAAAGTGAGAGAATTAGATTCCGTACGTAAAATTTGGACGCTAATTCTTTTGCGCTTAGAATTGAATAATCGAGTTGAGACCCATTAACTTTTCTTATTTATGACATAATCAATGCTCATGCCAAATTTCAAGTTTCTATGACATTGGGAAGTGAGAGAACTAGATTCGGTACGTAAAATTTGGACGCTAATTCTTTTGTGCTTAGAATTGAATAATCGAGTTGGGACCGATTACCTTTTCCTATTTATGACGTAATCAATGCTCGTGCCAAATTTCATGTATCTACGACATTGGAAAGTGAGAGAATTAGATTCCGTACATAAAATTTGGACGCTAATTCTTTTGCGCTTAGGATTGAATAATCGAGTTGGGACCTATTAACTTTTCCTATTTTTGACATAATCAATGCTCGTGCCAAATTTCAAGTTTCTATGACATTGGGAAGTGAGAAAATAAGATTCCGTACGTAAAATTTGGACGCTAATTCTTTTGCACTTAGAATTGAATAAACGAGTTGGGACCCATTAACTTTTCCTATTTTTGACATAATCAATGCTCGTGCCAAATTTCAAGTTTCTATGACATTGGGAAGTGAGAGAATTCGATTCCGTACGTAAAATTTGGACGCTAATTCTGCTGCGCTTAGAATTGAATAATCGAGTTGGAACCGATTACCTTTTTCTATTTATGACATAATCAATGCTCATGCCAAATTTCATGTTTCTACGACATTGGAAAGTATGAGAATTAGATTCCGTACGTAAAATTTGGATGCTAATTCTTTTGTGCTTAGAATTGAATAATCGAGTTGGGACCCATTAACTTTTCTTATTTATGACATAATCAATGTTCGTGCCAAATTTCAAGTTTCTATGACATTGGGAAGTGAGAGAACTAGATTCGGTACATAAAATTTGGACACTAATTCTTTTGCGCTTAGAATTGAATAATCGAGTTGGGAACGATTACCTTTTCCTATTTATGACGTAATCAATGCTCATGCCAAATTTCATGTTTCTACAACATAGAAAAGTGAGAGAATTAGATTTCATACGTAAAATTTGGACACTAATTCTTTTGCGTTTAGGATTGAATAATCGACTTGGGACCCATTAACTTTTCCTATTTTTGACATAATCAATGCTCGTGCCAAATTTCAAGTTTCTATGACATTGAGAAGTGAGAAAATTAGATTCCGTTCGTCAAATTTGGACGCTAATTCTTTGGTGCTTAGAAATAATCGAGTTGGGACCTATTAACCTTTCCTATTTATGGCATAATCAATGCTCGTGCCAAATTTCAAGTTTCTATGTCATTAGGAAGTGAGAAAATTAGATTCCGTACGTCAAATTTGGGTGCTATTTATTTGGCGCTTAGAATTGAATAATCGAGTTGGGACCTATTAACTTTTCCTATTTATGACATAATAAATGCTCATGCCAAATTTCAAGTTTCTATTACATTGGGAAGTGAGAAAATTAGATTCCGTACGTAAAATTTGGACGCTAATTCTTTTGGACTTAGAATTGAATAATCGAGTTGGGACCGATTACCTTTTCCTATTTATGACATAATCAATGCTCATGCCAAATTTCATGTTTCTACGACTAGAGATGAGGGAACGTACTCATAATGAGTACTTACGCACCCGAGTACCGCCATTTTCGAGTACTTCAGTACTCGGGCGTAAAGATTCGGGGGGCGCCGGGGGGCGGGGAGAGGCGCGGCGGTGCGGGGGGTAGCAGCGGGGAACAGGGGGGAGCCCTCTCTCTCTCCCTCTCCCCCCCACTCCCCACTGCTACCCCCCGTGCCGCCACGGCGCCCCCCGAATCTTTACGCGCGAGTACTGCTGTACTCGAAAATGGCGGTGCTCGGGTGCTTAAGTACTCGTAACGAGTACGTTCGCTCATCTCTATCTACGACATTAGAAAGTGAGAGAATTAGATTCCGTACGTAAAATTTGGAAACTAATTCTTTGGCGCTTAGGATTGAATAATCGCGTTGGGACCCATTAACTTTTCCTATCTTTGACATAATCAATACTCGTGCCAAATTTCAAGTTTCTATGACATTGGGAAGTGAGAGAATAAGATTCCGTACGTAAAATTTGGACACTAATTCTTTGGCACTTAGAATTGAAATTGTCACCGTAGCAATGAAATCCTTTTTCAACTTTAATGAAACTTGTCACCGAAAGGACCAAAAATAATAAAACTTAGCTTTTATTGATTTTTAAATAATAAAAAGGCGTCCTTATATTTTCTCATATGTGCTAGAAGTCACACAATAATTAAAAACAGTAGGGCTTAGATATATAGATGAACACTGCTCTGTCCCAACAATCTAGGTGCATTAGCCGGGAATCGAACCCGGGCCTCCCGCGTGGCAGGCAAGAATTCTACCACTTCTACCACTTTTGTATTCCCTGATGTCTTTTTCTATCCAGGGTTACTCAGATTTCTATTTGTCAATGACTTGCACCACCAGATGTTTATTAAAGTGTGGTGAAGCACTCACTGTCAATGACCTTGAACACTTTTAATTCTCTATCACAGGGTAGGCCTGATGTCCTCTGATTAGTCACGGTACAGTGATGTCTGTTAATTTACAGTCAGTAATATTGTACCTGACACACACATTTACTAGTACTGTCGTCCCATTTATAACAGTTGCTCATTAATATTGCTTGGGTCGTATTTGTTCTTATTATTTCTAGAACAATATCGCGGTGATTGATTTATATAGAAATCACCCCGATATGTCACCATTAGGTGTTAAGTCCGGAGTATGTTTTTGTATAATGCAGACCCAAGCTTATATTGGCTTGATACTCTATGGTATTCCCTTATGCCTATGACTGATCGCATGAGCCATTCATTTCTTATGGCTCATGTGATTATATACCAAGGTTAATTGCAACCAGACGACAGTTTCAGTGATTATCAAGGATAGAGATAAGTTGTTCCAAATAATAGTGTGTTTTCAATATGTTCTCTCTCCTACTTATACATAGGCTCTATTCCGGAGAGATGATGCTCCCACTTGTATAAGTGATTATTACAGGTAGAACGTATATAAGATGAATAAAGACAGTGGCTGCATTAAATGGAACAGCTGCAGTATTCATCTATGAGCTACTCATCCTTCAGGATTTAAATAGCTGCAATAAAATGCTCTGTCCCAACAATCTAGGTGCATTGGCCGGGAATCGAACCCAGGCCTCCCGCGTGGCAGGTGAGAATTCTACCGCTTCTACCACTTTTGTATTCCCTGATGTCTTTTTCTATCCAGGGTTACTCAGATTTCTATTTGTCAATATGTTCTCTCTCCTACTTATACATAGGCTCTATTCCGGAGAGATGATGCTCCCACTTGTATAAGTGATTATTACAGGTAAAACATATATAAGATGAATAAAGACAGTGGCTGCATTAAATGGAACAGCTGCAGTATTCATCTATGAGCTACTCATCCTTCAGGATTTAAATAGCTGCAATAAAATGCACATAGATAGTTTGGTGGTAGCCCAGAATGAATTCTAGGCTATCACCTATATCCAATGCCCTTTTGGATAAATCTCTGTCTCTGTATATGCAGTCTGTTGTGATGCACCAACAGCTGCTGACTAGAGTAATAATGATAGACTCTGTCTGTTATAGTTGTAGTTGTATATGTCTACGTGGGTTGCATTATGATGAACATACAACCCCCACATAGATTAGTTCTTATGGAGAGAATCGGCCCATGGAACCTATCCCTCCCTCTCCATCTACGCGTTTCCACAACCTTGGAGATGGTTGCTTCCTCAGGATGGAGCTAACCTAACATGACCAGCCTCTCAGGCTGTCAGGATGTAAAATGAGCAGAGATGGTAAGTGTTGCTATCCCAAGGGTTCTTATACCCAAGGCTCCGCCTACTTCAGGGCGGGGCTTGTATTGTAGGAGTGAATCAGGCTGCAGTCCAATATGTCTCACATTTCCCTTGCGCTCATTTATATGCGCTTATTCGAGTATTACACTTGGCTCCTCCTCGCAACGTAATCACGTAATCCAGGAACATGTCATGGACCGCAGCGTAGGCTGCTCTGTTTGACTGTCCGATCACGTGATGTCATGACGTGCGGGGGGCGTGTTAGACCGGAGGTCCGATCATATACATTTTCCTTATACTCATCTGTAAGTGCTTCTTCGGGTGTTGCCTCCCCGCAGCGTGATCAGCGATCAAAGGACATGTCATAGAACGCAGCATGAGCTGCTCCGTTCTGACTGTCCGATCGCATGATGCCATAGCGTGCGGGGGGCGTGTCAGACCGAAGGCACGATCATGTGATGCCGTGACGTGCGGGGGGTGTGTCCGCTGGCCTGGCACTCCGATCACGTGACATCATGACGTTCGGAATGTCTATTGGCCTGATCATCCGGTCCCCTGCTCCTGTAAGTTACAGATGGGCGTGTCAGACCGAAGGCACGATCATGTGATGCCGTGACGCGCGGGGGGTGTGTTCCGCTGGCCTAGCACTCCGATCACGTGACATAATGATGCTCGGAGCGTTTATTGGCCTGATCATCCAGTCCCCTGCTCCTGTAAGTTACAGATGGTATTAAATATTCAACCAGCTGTCTCACAGGAGACTCTTAGGGATCGCAGCGAACATTTTAATCGTTCATTCGCCTAAACCTGTGACACATAGTTGGACATATTCCTCAGACTGGTAGTCACCCAGTCATACAACGCGCGGAAGATTGGTATCTTTACCGCACCTAGCGATTATCTCACCGAAATTGTGTGTCACTTCGGTTGTACACCTCAAGTGATATATCCGTTATAAGTAATTAGCATATTTTAGACTGCAGCATAATTATTCATGAACACTACAAAACGTTAGTAATCCACCGCCTGATTATATATGTGGCAAAAACATTTTCTCTGTTTTTGATATTATGAATCTCGCATTCTGTGACCAGACAGCTGATTCTCTCTCAAGATCAGAGTGTTTGCTTCATCCATAGGGGGTAATAATGGGAATCAATGTCTCATATATGCAAGGACGCATGCTTTATAGACGATGAGGTTTATTCTATTGTCAATATCATCAGTTTTTACGTGAGACCATCAGATCAACTTCATATCGATTCTTTTGGGGACATTAATCTCCTTTTACCTCATAGACGAGTCAAAAACAAATGTTACTCATCATTTAGGGATTACGGAGGAATTCCACTATATTGTCTCGCCAATCTTCAAACATCCCCTCTTCACTGTGGCCTAGTTTTAGTTCTGTATTATACTATTTTCAGACGAATGATGCAAAGGAGAGACATTCATTTAAACCCTTAGGATGGATGGTTTCAAGTCTATATATCCATCCGCACTCTTTTTGTAAAAGCTTCCGGTCCAGATTTCCTCTCCGTCCATTTGGCTTAATCATTTCAATTCCTCGGAAGGTAAGTACATCCGGATTGTTTCCGTGCTTGTCCCTAATATGGTTTGCCACACTAGTTTGTTCCCCCCGATTTATGTTCCCTATATGCGCTAATACCCTCCTGCGCAGTTGTTGAGTTGTTTTCCCTACATAATCGAGGGGGCAGGGACACGATGCTACGTAGACCACACCACTGGTTTTACAGTTGATGTAATCACGTATTTGATATACTTTTCTGGTCGCAGAGCTTACAAAAGATGATCCCCTTTGCATATATTTGCATGCCTTACAGCCTGCACATCTGAAAAAGCCTCTTGGTGGATTACCTGTTACCCAAGTTTGAAGTGTGTTTGGTGTTGATAGATGGCTCCTAACTAGTCGGTCCCTTAAATTCCTGCCCCTTTTGAAGGTTATCAGGGGTCTCTCAGGTAGGTATTGTGCTAGATCTTTATCTTTCAAAAGGATTCCCCAATGTTTGTTTAGAATCTGTCTTACTTCAGCTGAGTGATCGTCATAAGTACCGATTATCCTTATTTTGCCGTCTCCTTCTTTGCTACTTTTATGTTGCAATAAGGTTTCCCTATCCAGATTTTTTACGTGATCACTCGCTATTGAGATCACTTCTTCTGGATAGCCTCTCACTTCAAAACGATGTGCCATTTGCTTCATCTTTTCCTGGAAGTCTTCCTCCCGGGAACAATTCCGTCGCGTTCTAATCATTTGCCCCTTCGGAATCCCCTTCTTCAGGGGTATTGGGTGGTGGCTATTATAATGAAGCAAAGCATTCGTTGCAGTGGACTTACGAAAGATTGTTGTTTCCAGAGTTCCTCTTTCGGTTTTTTCAATACATAGATCCAAGAAATTGATGGATATTGAGTTAATCTCTGCCGTAAAAAACAGGTTCAGACTATTCCTGTTCAGGCGTTGGACAAACTCCAAAAATTTTTCTTCGGATCCGGTCCACAATATGAGGACGTCATCTATGAACCTAATCCATAGGTCCACAGATGACGTCCACTCCTCATTCTCCTCGCTGAAGACAGTTGTTTCCTCCCACCAGCCCAGGTACAGATTTGCATAGCTGGGGGCACAAGGGCTCCCCATAGCTGTGCCCCTGAGCTGGTGGAAGTGTCTTCCTTCGAAGAGGAAGAAATTTTTTTGCAATACGAATGAGAGGAGTTGAAGTAACAGATGGTTATGAGGTCGATATTGTATCCCTCTCTGGTCGAGATAGTATTTGGTAGCGCAGAGGCCCCCCTCATGGGGTATCGAACTATAGAGTGCCTCTACGTCCAAGCTGGCCAATTTGGTTTCAGATGATAAGGACAACCCTTGTAATTTTCTGAGGACATCAGTTGTGTCTTGAATGTATGTGGGTAAGGCCTCAACAAATGGTTTCAGTATCCTATCTAGGTATTTACTTACTCCCTGTGTGAGGCTATCAATACCCGACACAATCGGTCTACCTTTTAGTGGTGATAAACCCTTGTGCACCTTGGGTAGACTATAGAAGGTAGCCGTTTGAGGGTTTTGAGGTAAAAGGGCATGGAACTCCTTTTCTCCTAGCAGTCCTTCCTCCTTTGTGAGAGGCTATCCAGAAGAAGTGATCTCAATAGCGAGTGATCACGTAAAAAATCTGGATAGGGAAACCTTATTGCAACATAAAAGTAGCAAAGAAGGAGACGGCAAAATAAGGATAATCGGTACTTATGACGATCACTCAGCTGAAGTAAGACAGATTCTAAACAAACATTGGGGAATCCTTTTGAAAGATAAAGATCTAGCACAATACCTACCTGAGAGACCCCTGATAACCTTCAAAAGGGGCAGGAATTTAAGGGACCGACTAGTTAGGAGCCATCTATCAACACCAAACACACTTCAAACTTGGGTAACAGGTAATCCACCAAGAGGCTTTTTCAGATGTGCAGGCTGTAAGGCATGCAAATATATGCAAAGGGGATCATCTTTTGTAAGCTCTGCGACCAGAAAAGTATATCAAATACGTGATTACATCAACTGTAAAACCAGTGGTGTGGTCTACGTAGCATCGTGTCCCTGCCCCCTCGATTATGTAGGGAAAACAACTCAACAACTGCGCAGGAGGGTATTAGCGCATATAGGGAACATAAATCGGGGGGAACAAACTAGTGTGGCAAACCATATTAGGGACAAGCACGGAAACAATCCGGATGTACTTACCTTCCGAGGAATTGAAATGATTAAGCCAAATGGACGGAGAGGAAATCTGGACCGGAAGCTTTTACAAAAAGAGTGCGGATGGATATATAGACTTGAAACCATCCATCCTAAGGGTTTAAATGAATGTCTCTCCTTTGCATCATTCGTCTGAAAATAGTATAATACAGAACTAAAACTAGGCCACAGTGAAGAGGGGATGTTTGAAGATTGGCGAGACAATATAGTGGAATTCCTCCGTAATCCCTAAATGATGAGTAACATTTGTTTTTGACTCGTCTATGAGGTAAAAGGAGATTAATGTCCCCAAAAGAATCGATATGAAGTTGATCTGATGGTCTCACGTAAAAACTGATGATATTGACAATAGAATAAACCTCATCGTCTATAAAGCATGCGTCCTTGCATATATGAGACATTGATTCCCATTATTACCCCCTATGGATGAAGCAAACACTCTGATCTTGAGAGAGAATCAGCTGTCTGGTCACAGAATGCGAGATTCATAATATCAAAAACAGAGAAAATGTTTTTGCCACATATATAATCAGGCGGTGGATTACTAACGTTTTGTAGTGTTCATGAATAATTATGCTGCAGTCTAAAATATGCTAATTACTTATAACGGATATATCACTTGAGGTGTACAACCGAAGTGACACACAATTTCGGTGAGATAATCGCTAGGTGCGGTAAAGATACCAATCTTCCGCGCGTTGTATGACTGGGTGACTACCAGTCTGAGGAATATGTCCAACTATGTGTCACAGGTTTAGGCGAATGAACGATTAAAATGTTCGCTGCGATCCCTAAGAGTCTCCTGTGAGACAGCTGGTTGAATATTTAATACCATCTGTAACTTACAGGAGCAGGGGACTGGATGATCAGGCCAATAAACGCTCCGAGCATCATTATGTCACGTGATCGGAGTGCTAGGCCAGCGGAACACACCCCCCGCGCGTCACGGCATCACATGATCGTGCCTTCGGTCTGACACGCCCATCTGTAACTTACAGGAGCAGGGGACCGGATGATCAGGCCAATAGACATTCCGAACGTCATGATGTCACGTGATCGGAGTGCCAGGCCAGCGGACACACCCCCCGCACGTCACGGCATCACATGATCGTGCCTTCGGTCTGACACGCCCCCCGCACGCTATGGCATCATGCGATCGGACAGTCAGAACGGAGCAGCTCATGCTGCGTTCTATGACATGTCCTTTGATCGCTGATCACGCTGCGGGGAGGCAACACCCGAAGAAGCACTTACAGATGAGTATAAGGAAAATGTATATGATCGGACCTCCGGTCTAACACGCCCCCCGCACGTCATGACATCACGTGATCGGACAGTCAAACAGAGCAGCCTACGCTGCGGTCCATGACATGTTCCTGGATTACGTGATTACGTTGCGAGGAGGAGCCAAGTGTAATACTCGAATAAGCGCATATAAATGAGCGCAAGGGAAATGTGAGACATATTGGACTGCAGCCTGATTCACTCCTACAATACAAGCCCCGCCCTGAAGTAGGCGGAGCCTTGGGTATAAGAACCCTTGGGATAGCAACACTTACCATCTCTGCTCATTTTACATCCTGACAGCCTGAGAGGCTGGTCATGTTAGGTTAGCTCCATCCTGAGGAAGCAACCATCTCCAAGGTTGTGGAAACGCGTAGATGGAGAGGGAGGGATAGGTTCCATGGGCCGATTCTCTCCATAAGAACTAATCTATGTGGGGGTTGTATGTTCATCATAATGCAACCCACGTAGACATATACAACTACAACTATAACAGACAGAGTCTATCATTATTACTCTAGTCAGCAGCTGTTGGTGCATCACAACAGACTGCATATACAGAGACAGAGATTTATCCAAAAGGGCATTGGATATAGGTGATAGCCTAGAATTCATTCTGGGCTACCACCAAACTATCTATGTGCATTTTATTGCAGCTATTTAAATCCTGAAGGATGAGTAGCTCATAGATGAATACTGCAGCTGTTCCATTTAATGCAGCCACTGTCTTTATTCATCTTATATATGTTTTACCTGTAATAATCACTTATACAAGTGGGAGCATCATCTCTCCGGAATAGAGCCTATGTATAAGTAGGAGAGAGAACATATTGACAAATAGAAATCTGAGTAACCCTGGATAGAAAAAGACATCAGGGAATACAAAAGTGGTAGAAGCGGTAGAATTCTCACCTGCCACGCGGGAGGCCTGGGTTCGATTCCCGGCCAATGCACCTAGATTGTTGGGACAGAGCATTTTATTGCAGCTATTTAAATCCTGAAGGATGAGTAGCTCATAGATGAATACTGCAGCTGTTCCATTTAATGCAGCCACTGTCTTTATTCATCTTATATACGTTCTACCTGTAATAATCACTTATACAAGTGGGAGCATCATCTCTCCGGAATAGAGCCTATGTATAAGTAGGAGAGAGAACATATTGAAAACACACTATTATTTGGAACAACTTATCTCTATCCTTGATAATCACTGAAACTGTCGTCTGGTTGCAATTAACCTTGGTATATAATCACATGAGCCATAAGAAATGAATGGCTCATGCGATCAGTCATAGGCATAAGGGAATACCATAGAGTATCAAGCCAATATAAGCTTGGGTCTGCATTATACAAAAACATACTCCGGACTTAACACCTAATGGTGACATATCGGGGTGATTTCTATATAAATCAATCACCGCGATATTGTTCTAGAAATAATAAGAACAAATACGACCCAAGCAATATTAATGAGCAACTGTTATAAATGGGACGACAGTACTAGTAAATGTGTGTGTCAGGTACAATATTACTGACTGTAAATTAACAGACATCACTGTACCGTGACTAATCAGAGGACATCAGGCCTACCCTGTGATAGAGAATTAAAAGTGTTCAAGGTCATTGACAGTGAGTGCTTCACCACACTTTAATAAACATCTGGTGGTGCAAGTCATTGACAAATAGAAATCTGAGTAACCCTGGATAGAAAAAGACATCAGGGAATACAAAAGTGGTAGAAGTGGTAGAATTCTTGCCTGCCACGCGGGAGGCCCGGGTTCGATTCCCGGCTAATGCACCTAGATTGTTGGGACAGAGCAGTGTTCATCTATATATCTAAGCCCTACTGTTTTTAATTATTGTGTGACTTCTAGCACATATGAGAAAATATAAGGACGCCTTTTTATTATTTAAAAATCAATAAAAGCTAAGTTTTATTATTTTTGGTCCTTTCGGTGACAAGCACTTAGAATTGAATATTCGAGTTGGGACCAATTAACTTTTCCTATTTTTAACATAATCAATGCTCGTGCCAAGTTTCAAGTTTCTATGACATTGGGAAGTGAGAAAATTAGATTCCATACGTAAAATTTGGACGCTAATTCTTTGGCACTTAGAATTGAATAATCGAGTTGGGATCGATTACCTTTTCCTATTTATGACATAATCAATGCTCATGCCAAATTTCATGTTTCTACGACATTGGAAAGTGAGAGAATTAGATTCCGTACGTCAAATTTGGACACTAATTCTTTGGCGCTTAGGATTGAATAATCGCGTTGGGACCCATTAACTTTTCCTATCTTTGACATAATCAATACTCGTGCCAAATTTCAAGTTTCTATGACATTGGGAAGTGAGAAAATAAGATTCCGTACGTAAAATTTGGACGCTAATTCTTTTGCACTTAGAATTGAATAAACGAGTTGGGACCCATTAACTTTTCCTATTTTTGACATAATCAATGCTCGTGCCAAATTTCAAGTTTCTATGACATTGGGAAGTGAGAAGATTAGATTCCATACGTAAAATTTGGACGATAATTCTTTGGCACTTAGAATTGAATAATCGAGTTGGGACCGATTACCTTTTCCTATTTATGACATAATCAAGGCTCATGCCAAATTTCATGTTTCTACGACATTGGAAAGTGAGAGAATTAGATTCCGTACATCAAATTTGGACGCTAATTCTTTTGCGCTTAGAATTGAATAATTGAGTTGGAACCGATTACCTTTTTCTATTTATGACATAATCAATGCTCATGCCAAATTTCATGTTTCTACGACATTAGAAAGTGAGAGAATTAGATTCCGTACGTAAAATTTGGACGCTAATTCTTTTGCGCTTAGAATTGAATAATCGAGTTGAGACCCATTAACTTTTCTTATTTATGACATAATCAATGCTCATGCCAAATTTCAAGTTTCTATGACATTGGGAAGTGAGAGAACTAGATTCGGTACGTAAAATTTGGACGCTAATTCTTTTGTGCTTAGAATTGAATAATCGAGTTGGGACCGATTACCTTTTCCTATTTATGACGTAATCAATGCTCGTGCCAAATTTCATGTATCTACGACATTGGAAAGTGAGAGAATTAGATTCCGTACATAAAATTTGGACGCTAATTCTTTTGCGCTTAGGATTGAATAATCGAGTTGGGACCTATTAACTTTTCCTATTTTTGACATAATCAATGCTCGTGCCAAATTTCAAGTTTCTATGACATTGGGAAGTGAGAAAATAAGATTCCGTACGTAAAATTTGGACGCTAATTCTTTTGCACTTAGAATTGAATAAACGAGTTGGGACCCATTAACTTTTCCTATTTTTGACATAATCAATGCTCGTGCCAAATTTCAAGTTTCTATGACATTGGGAAGTGAGAGAATTCGATTCCGTACGTAAAATTTGGACGCTAATTCTGCTGCGCTTAGAATTGAATAATCGAGTTGGAACCGATTACCTTTTTCTATTTATGACATAATCAATGCTCATGCCAAATTTCATGTTTCTACGACATTGGAAAGTATGAGAATTAGATTCCGTACGTAAAATTTGGATGCTAATTCTTTTGTGCTTAGAATTGAATAATCGAGTTGGGACCCATTAACTTTTCTTATTTATGACATAATCAATGTTCGTGCCAAATTTCAAGTTTCTATGACATTGGGAAGTGAGAGAACTAGATTCGGTACATAAAATTTGGACACTAATTCTTTTGCGCTTAGAATTGAATAATCGAGTTGGGAACGATTACCTTTTCCTATTTATGACGTAATCAATGCTCATGCCAAATTTCATGTTTCTACAACATAGAAAAGTGAGAGAATTAGATTTCATACGTAAAATTTGGACACTAATTCTTTTGCGTTTAGGATTGAATAATCGACTTGGGACCCATTAACTTTTCCTATTTTTGACATAATCAATGCTCGTGCCAAATTTCAAGTTTCTATGACATTGAGAAGTGAGAAAATTAGATTCCGTTCGTCAAATTTGGACGCTAATTCTTTGGTGCTTAGAAATAATCGAGTTGGGACCTATTAACCTTTCCTATTTATGGCATAATCAATGCTCGTGCCAAATTTCAAGTTTCTATGTCATTAGGAAGTGAGAAAATTAGATTCCGTACGTCAAATTTGGGTGCTATTTATTTGGCGCTTAGAATTGAATAATCGAGTTGGGACCTATTAACTTTTCCTATTTATGACATAATAAATGCTCATGCCAAATTTCAAGTTTCTATTACATTGGGAAGTGAGAAAATTAGATTCCGTACGTAAAATTTGGACGCTAATTCTTTTGGACTTAGAATTGAATAATCGAGTTGGGACCGATTACCTTTTCCTATTTATGACATAATCAATGCTCATGCCAAATTTCATGTTTCTACGACTAGAGATGAGGGAACGTACTCATAATGAGTACTTACGCACCCGAGTACCGCCATTTTCGAGTACTTCAGTACTCGGGCGTAAAGATTCGGGGGGCGCCGGGGGGCGGGGAGAGGCGCGGCGGTGCGGGGGGTAGCAGCGGGGAACAGGGGGGAGCCCTCTCTCTCTCCCTCTCCCCCCCACTCCCCACTGCTACCCCCCGTGCCGCCACGGCGCCCCCCGAATCTTTACGCGCGAGTACTGCTGTACTCGAAAATGGCGGTGCTCGGGTGCTTAAGTACTCGTAACGAGTACGTTCGCTCATCTCTATCTACGACATTAGAAAGTGAGAGAATTAGATTCCGTACGTAAAATTTGGAAACTAATTCTTTGGCGCTTAGGATTGAATAATCGCGTTGGGACCCATTAACTTTTCCTATCTTTGACATAATCAATACTCGTGCCAAATTTCAAGTTTCTATGACATTGGGAAGTGAGAGAATAAGATTCCGTACGTAAAATTTGGACACTAATTCTTTGGCACTTAGAATTGAATATTCGAGTTGGGACCAATTAACTTTTCCTATTTTTAACATAATCAATGCTCGTGCCAAGTTTCAAGTTTCTATGACATTGGGAAGTGAGAAAATTAGATTCCATACGTAAAATTTGGACGCTAATTCTTTGGCACTTAGAATTGAATAATCGAGTTGGGATCGATTACCTTTTCCTATTTATGACATAATCAATGCTCATGCCAAATTTCATGTTTCTACGACATTGGAAAGTGAGAGAATTAGATTCCGTACGTCAAATTTGGACACTAATTCTTTGGCGCTTAGGATTGAATAATCGCGTTGGGACCCATTAACTTTTCCTATCTTTGACATAATCAATACTCGTGCCAAATTTCAAGTTTCTATGACATTGGGAAGTGAGAAAATAAGATTCCGTACGTAAAATTTGGACGCTAATTCTTTTGCACTTAGAATTGAATAAACGAGTTGGGACCCATTAACTTTTCCTATTTTTGACATAATCAATGCTCGTGCCAAATTTCAAGTTTCTATGACATTGGGAAGTGAGAAGATTAGATTCCATACGTAAAATTTGGACGATAATTCTTTGGCACTTAGAATTGAATAATCGAGTTGGGACCGATTACCTTTTCCTATTTATGACATAATCAAGGCTCATGCCAAATTTCATGTTTCTACGACATTGGAAAGTGAGAGAATTAGATTCCGTACATCAAATTTGGACGCTAATTCTTTTGCGCTTAGAATTGAATAATTGAGTTGGAACCGATTACCTTTTTCTATTTATGACATAATCAATGCTCATGCCAAATTTCATGTTTCTACGACATTAGAAAGTGAGAGAATTAGATTCCGTACGTAAAATTTGGACGCTAATTCTTTTGCGCTTAGAATTGAATAATCGAGTTGAGACCCATTAACTTTTCTTATTTATGACATAATCAATGCTCATGCCAAATTTCAAGTTTCTATGACATTGGGAAGTGAGAGAACTAGATTCGGTACGTAAAATTTGGACGCTAATTCTTTTGTGCTTAGAATTGAATAATCGAGTTGGGACCGATTACCTTTTCCTATTTATGACGTAATCAATGCTCGTGCCAAATTTCATGTATCTACGACATTGGAAAGTGAGAGAATTAGATTCCGTACATAAAATGTGGACGCTAATTCTTTTGCGCTTAGGATTGAATAATCGAGTTGGGACCCATTAACTTTTCCTATTTTTGACATAATCAATGCTCGTGCCAAATTTCAAGTTTCTATGACATTGGGAAGTGAGAAAATAAGATTCCGTACGTAAAATTTGGACGCTAATTCTTTTGCACTTAGAATTGAATAAACGAGTTGGGACCCATTAACTTTTCCTATTTTTGACATAATCAATGCTCGTGCCAAATTTCAAGTTTCTATGACATTGGGAAGTGAGAAAATTAGATTCCGTACGTAAAATTTGGAAACTAATTCTTTGGCGCTTAGGATTGAATAATCGAGTTGGGACCCATTAACTTTTCCTATTCATGACATAATCAATGCTCGTGCCAAATTTCAAGTTTCTATTACATTGGGAAGTGAGAGAATTAGATTCCGTACGTAAAATTTGCACGCTAATTCTTTGGCACTTAGAATTGAATAGTCGAGTTGGGACCAATTAACTTTTCCTATTTTTAACATAATCAATGCTCGTGCCAAGTTTCAAGTTTCTATGACATTGGGAAGTGAGAAAATTAGATTCCATACGTAAAATTTGGACGCTAATTCTTTGGCACTTAGAATTGAATAATCGAGTTGGGATCGATTAACTTTTCCTATTTATGACATAATCAATGCTCATGCCAAATTTCATGTTTCTACGACATTGGAAAGTGAGAGAATTAGATTCCGTACGTCAAATTTGGACACTAATTCTTTGGCGCTTAGGATTGAATAATCGCGTTGGGACCCATTAACTTTTCCTATCTTTGACATAATCAATACTCGTGCCAAATTTCAAGTTTCTATGACATTGGGAAGTGAGAAAATAAGATTCCATACGTAAAATTTGGACGCTAATTCTTTTGCACTTAGAATTGAATAAACGAGTTGGGACCCATTAACTTTTCCTATTTTTGACATAATCAATGCTCGTGCCAAATTTCAAGTTTCTATGACATTGGGAAGTGAGAAAATTAGATTCCATACGTAAAATTTAGACGCTAATTCTTTGGCACTTAGAATTGAATAATCGAGTTGGGACCGATTACCTTTTCCTATTTATGACATAATCAAGGCTCATGCCAAATTTCATGTTTCTACGACATTGGAAAGTGAGAGAATTAGATTCCGTACATCAAATTTGGACGCTAATTCTTTTGCGCTTAGAATTGAATAATTGAGTTGGAACCGATTACCTTTTTCTATTTATGACATAATCAATGCTCATGCCAAATTTCATGTTTCTACGACATTAGAAAGTGAGAGAATTAGATTCCGTACGTAAAATTTGGACGCTAATTCTTTTGCGCTTAGAATTGAATAATCGAGTTGAGACCCATTAACTTTTCTTATTTATGACATAATCAATGCTCATGCCAAATTTCAAGTTTCTATGACATTGGGAAGTGAGAGAACTAGATTCGGTACGTAAAATTTGGACACTAATTCTTTTGCGCTTAGAATTGAATAATTGAGTTGGAACCGATTACCTTTTTCTATTTATGACATAATCAATGCTCATGCCAAATTTCATGTTTCTACGACATTAGAAAGTGAGAGAATTAGATTCCGTACGTAAAATGTGGACGCTAATTCTTTTGCGCTTAGAATTGAATAATCGAGTTGGGACCGATTACCTTTTCCTATTTATGACGTAATCAATGCTCATGCCAAATTTCATGTTTCTACGACATAGACAAGTGAGAGAATTAGATTTCATACGTAAAATTTGGACACTAATTCTTTTGCGTTTAGGATTGAATAATCGACTTGGGACCCATTAACTTTTCCTATTTTTGACATAATCAATGCTCGTGCCAAATTTCAAGTTTCTATGACATTGAGAAGTGAGAAAATTAGATTCCGTTCGTCAAATTTGGACGCTAATTCTTTGGTGCTTAGAAATAATCGAGTTGGGACCTATTAACCTTTCCTATTTATGGCATAATCAATGCTCGTGCCAAATTTCAAGTTTCTATGTCATTAGGAAGTGAGAAAATTAGATTCCGTACGTAAAATTTGGGTGCTATTTATTTGGCGCTTAGAATTGAATAATCGAGTTGGGACCTATTAACTTTTCCTATTTATGACATAATAAATGCTCATGCCAAATTTCAAGTTTCTATTACATTGGGAAGTGAGAAAATTAGATTCCGTACGTAAAATTTGGACGCTAATTCTTTTGGACTTAGAATTGAATAATCGAGTTGGGACCGATTACCTTTTCCTATTTATGACGTAATCAATGCTCGTGCCAAATTTCATGTATCTACGACATTGGAAAGTGAGAGAATTAGATTCCGTACATAAAATGTGGACGCTAATTCTTTTGCGCTTAGGATTGAATAATCGAGTTGGGACCCATTAACTTTTCCTATTTTTGACATAATCAATGCTCGTGCCAAATTTCAAGTTTCTACGACATTGGGAAGTGAGAAAATAACATTCCGTACGTAAAATTTGGACGCTAATTCTTTTGCACTTAGAATTGAATAAACGAGTTGGGACCCATTAACTTTTCCTATTTTTGACATAATCAATGCTCGTGCCAAATTTCAAGTTTCTATGACATTGGGAAGTGAGAAAATTAGATTCCGTACGTAAAATTTGGAAACTAATTCTTTGGCGCTTAGGATTGAATAATCGAGTTGGGACCCATTAACTTTTCCTATTCATGACATAATCAATGCTCGTGCCAAATTTCAAGTTTCTATTACATTGGGAAGTGAGAGAATTAGATTCCGTACGTAAAATTTGCACGCTAATTCTTTGGCACTTAGAATTGAATAGTCGAGTTGGGACCAATTAACTTTTCCTATTTTTAACATAATCAATGCTCGTGCCAAGTTTCAAGTTTCTATGACATTGGGAAGTGAGAAAATTAGATTCCATACGTAAAATTTGGACGCTAATTCTTTGGCACTTAGAATTGAATAATCGAGTTGGGATCGATTACCTTTTCCAATTTATGACATAATCAATGCTCA
Organism: Eleutherodactylus coqui; assembly: GCF_035609145.1. Taxonomy (NCBI): domain Eukaryota; kingdom Metazoa; phylum Chordata; class Amphibia; order Anura; family Eleutherodactylidae; genus Eleutherodactylus; species Eleutherodactylus coqui. The sequence continues at coordinate 153,293,731 of NC_089840.1, forward strand.
TGCCAAATTTCATGTTTCTACGACATTGGAAAGTGAGAGAATTAGATTCCGTACGTCAAATTTGGACACTAATTCTTTGGCGCTTAGGATTGAATAATCGCGTTGGGACCCATTAACTTTTCCTATCTCTGACATAATCAATGCTCGTGCCAAATTTCAAGTTTCTATGACATTGGGAAGTGAGAAAATTAGATTCCGTACGTAAAATTTGGAAACTAATTCTTTGGCACTTAGAATTGAATAATCGAGTTGGGACCGATTACCTTTTCCTATTTATGACATAATCAAGGCTCATGCCAAATTTCATGTTTCTACGACATTGGAAAGTGAGAGAATTAGATTCCGTACGTAAAATTTGGACGCTAATTCTTTTGCGCTTAGAATTGAATAATCGAGTTGAGATCGATTACCTTTTCCTATTTATGACATAATCAATGCTCATGCCAAATTTCATGTTTCTACGACATTAGAAAGTGAGAGAATTAGATTCCGTACGTCAAATTTGGACGCTAATTCTTTTGCGCTTAGAGTTGAATAATCGCATTGGGACCCATTAACTTTTCCTATTTTTGACATAATCAATGCACGTACCAAATATCAAGTTTCTATGTCATTAGCAAGTGAGAAAATCAGATTCCGTACGTAAAATTTTGGTGCTATTTCTTTGGCGCATAGAATTGAATAATCGAGTTGGGACCTATTAACTTTTCCTATTTATGACATAATAAATGCTCGTGCCAAATTTCAAGTTTCTATGACATTGGGAAGTGAGAAAATTAGATTCCGTACGTAAAATTTGGACGCTAATTCTTTTGGACTTAAAATTGAATAATCGAGTTGGGACCAATTACCTTTTCCTATTTATGACACAATTAATGCTCGTGCCAAATTTCAAGTTTCTATGACATTGGGAAGTGAGAGAATTTGATTCCGTACGTAAAATTTGGACGCTAATTCTGCTGCGCTTAGAATTGAATAATCGAGTTGGAACCGATTACCTTTCTCTATTTATGACATAATCAATGCTCATGCCAAATTTCATGTTTCTACGACATTGGAAAGTATGAGAATTAGATTCCGTACGTAAAATTTGGACGCTAATTCTTTTGTGCTTAGAATTGAATAATCGAGTTGGGACCCATTAACTTTTCTTATTTATGACATAATCAATGCTCGTGCCAAATTTCAAGTTTCTATGACATTGGGAAGTGAGAGAACTAGATTCGGTACATAAAATTTGGACACTAATTCTTTTGCGCTTAGAATTGAATAATCGAGTTGGGACCCATTAACGTTTCTTATTTATGACATAATCAATGCTCGTGCCAAATTTCAAGTTTCTATGACATTGGGAAGTGAGAGAACTAGATTCGGTACATAAAATTTGGACACTAATTCTTTTGCGCTTAGAATTGAATAATCGAGTTGGGACCGATTACCTTTTCCTATTTATAACGTAATCAATGCTCATGCCAAATTTCATGTTTCTACGACATAGACAAGTGAGAGAATTAGATTTCATACGTAAAATTTGGACACTAATTCTTTTGCGTTTAGGATTGAATAATCGACTTGGGACCCATTAACTTTTCCTATTTTTGACATAATCAATGCTCGTGCCAAATTTCAAGTTTCTATGACATTGAGAAGTGAGAAAATTAGATTCCGTTCGTCAAATTTGGACGCTAATTCTTTGGTGCTTAGAAATAATCGAGTTGGGACCTATTAACCTTTCCTATTTATGGCATAATCAATGCTCGTGCCAAATTTCAAGTTTCTATGTCATTAGGAAGTGAGAAAATTAGATTCCGTACGTAAAATTTGGGTGCTATTTATTTGGCGCTTAGAATTGAATAATCGAGTTGGGACCTATTAACTTTTCCTATTTATGACATAATAAATGCTCATGCCAAATTTCAAGTTTCTATTACATTGGGAAGTGAGAAAATTAGATTCCGTACGTAAAATTTGGACGCTAATTCTTTTGGACTTAGAATTGAATAATCGAGTTGGGACCGATTACCTTTTCCTATTTATGACATAATCAATGCTCATGCCAAATTTCATGTTTCTACGACTAGAGATGAGGGAACGTACTCGTAATGAGTACTTACGCACCCGAGTACCGCCATTTTCGAGTACTTCAGTACTCGGGCGTAAAGATTCGGGGGGCGCCGGGGGGTGGGGAGAGGCGCGGCGGTGCGGGGGGTAGCAGCGGGGAACAGGGGGGAGCCCTCTCTCTCTCCCTCTCCCCCCCACTCCCCACTGCTACCCCCCGTGCCGCCACGGCGCCCCCCGAATCTTTACGCGCGAGTACTGCTGTACTCGAAAATGGCGGTGCTCGGGTGCTTAAGTACTCGTAACGAGTACGTTCGCTCATCTCTATCTACGACATTAGAAAGTGAGAGAATTAGATTCCGTACGTAAAATTTGGAAACTAATTCTTTGGCGCTTATGATTGAATAATCGAGTTGGGACCCATTAACTTTTCCTATTCATGACATAATCAATGCTCGTGCCAAATTTCAAGTTTCTATTACATTGGGAAGTGAGAGAATTAGATTCCGTACGTAAAATTTGGACGCTAATTCTTTGGCACTTAGAATTGAATAGTCAAGTTGGGACCAATTAACTTTTCCTATTTTTAACAATCAATGCTCGTGCCAAGTTTCAAGTTTCTATGACATTGGGAAGTGAGAAAATTAGATTCCATACGTAAAATTTGGACGCTAATTCTTTGGCACTTTGAATTGAATAATCGAGTTGGGATCGATTACCTTTTCCTATTTATGACATAATCAATGCTCATGCCAAATTTCATGTTTCTACGACATTGGAAAGTGAGAGAATTAGATTCCGTACGTCAAATTTGGACACTAATTCTTTGGCGCTTAGGATTGAATAATCGCGTTGGGACCCATTAACTTTTCCTATCTTTGACATAATCAATACTCGTGCCAAATTTCAAGTTTCTATGACATTGGGAAGTGAGAAAATAAGATTCCGTACGTAAAATTTGGACGCTAATTCTTTTGCACTTAGAATTGAATAAACGAGTTGGGACCCATTAACTTTTCCTATTTTTGACATAATCAATGCTCGTGCCAAATTTCAAGTTTCTATGACATTGGGAAGTGAGAAAATTAGATTCCGTACGTAAAATTTGGAAACTAATTCTTTGGCGCTTAGGATTGAATAATCGAGTTGGGACCCATTAACTTTTCCTATTCATGACATAATCAATGCTCGTGCCAAATTTCAAGTTTCTATTACATTGGGAAGTGAGAGAATTAGATTCCGTACGTAAAATTTGGACGCTAATTCTTTGGCACTTAGAATTGAATAATCGAGTTGGGACCGATTACCTTTTCCTATTTATGACATAATCAAGGCTCATGCCAAATTTCATGTTTCTACGACATTGGAAAGTGAGAGAATTAGATTCCGTACGTAAAATTTGGACGCTAATTCTTTTGCGCTTAGAATTGAATAATCGAGTTGAGATCGATTACCTTTTCCTATTTATGACATAATCAATGCTCATGCCAAATTTCATGTTTCTACGACATTAGAAAGTGAGAGAATTAGATTCCGTACGTCAAATTTGGACGCTAATTCTTTTGCGCTTAGAGTTGAATAATCGCATTGGGACCCATTAACTTTTCCTATTTTTGACATAATCAATGCACGTACCAAATATCAAGTTTCTATGTCATTAGCAAGTGAGAAAATCAGATTCCGTACGTAAAATTTTGGTGCTATTTCTTTGGCGCATAGAATTGAATAATCGAGTTGGGACCTATTAACTTTTCCTATTTATGACATAATAAATGCTCGTGCCAAATTTCAAGTTTCTATGACATTGGGAAGTGAGAAAATTAGATTCCGTACGTAAAATTTGGACGCTAATTCTTTTGGACTTAAAATTGAATAATCGAGTTGGGACCAATTACCTTTTCCTATTTATGACACAATTAATGCTCGTGCCAAATTTCAAGTTTCTATGACATTGGGAAGTGAGAGAATTTGATTCCGTACGTAAAATTTGGACGCTAATTCTGCTGCGCTTAGAATTGAATAATCGAGTTGGAACCGATTACCTTTCTCTATTTATGACATAATCAATGCTCATGCCAAATTTCATGTTTCTACGACATTGGAAAGTATGAGAATTAGATTCCGTACGTAAAATTTGGACGCTAATTCTTTTGTGCTTAGAATTGAATAATCGAGTTGGGACCCATTAACTTTTCTTATTTATGACATAATCAATGCTCGTGCCAAATTTCAAGTTTCTATGACATTGGGAAGTGAGAGAACTAGATTCGGTACATAAAATTTGGACACTAATTCTTTTGCGCTTAGAATTGAATAATCGAGTTGGGACCCATTAACGTTTCTTATTTATGACATAATCAATGCTCGTGCCAAATTTCAAGTTTCTATGACATTGGGAAGTGAGAGAACTAGATTCGGTACATAAAATTTGGACACTAATTCTTTTGCGCTTAGAATTGAATAATCGAGTTGGGACCGATTACCTTTTCCTATTTATAACGTAATCAATGCTCATGCCAAATTTCATGTTTCTACGACATAGACAAGTGAGAGAATTAGATTTCATACGTAAAATTTGGACACTAATTCTTTTGCGTTTAGGATTGAATAATCGACTTGGGACCCATTAACTTTTCCTATTTTTGACATAATCAATGCTCGTGCCAAATTTCATGTTTCTACGACATTGGAAAGTGAGAGAATTAGATTCCGTACGTCAAATTTGGACACTAATTCTTTGGCGCTTAGGATTGAATAATCGCGTTGGGACCCATTAACTTTTCCTATCTTTGACATAATCAATACTCGTGCCAAATTTCAAGTTTCTATGACATTGGGAAGTGAGAAAATAAGATTCCGTACGTAAAATTTGGACGCTAATTCTTTTGCACTTAGAATTGAATAAACGAGTTGGGACCCATTAACTTTTCCTATTTTTGACATAATCAATGCTCGTGCCAAATTTCAAGTTTCTATGACATTGGGAAGTGAGAAAATTAGATTCCGTACGTAAAATTTGGAAACTAATTCTTTGGCGCTTAGGATTGAATAATCGAGTTGGGACCCATTAACTTTTCCTATTCATGACATAATCAATGCTCGTGCCAAATTTCAAGTTTCTATTACATTGGGAAGTGAGAGAATTAGATTCCGTACGTAAAATTTGGACGCTAATTCTTTGGCACTTAGAATTGAATAATCGAGTTGGGACCGATTACCTTTTCCTATTTATGACATAATCAAGGCTCATGCCAAATTTCATGTTTCTACGACATTGGAAAGTGAGAGAATTAGATTCCGTACATCAAATTTGGACGCTAATTTTTTTGCGCTTAGAATTGAATAATCGAGTTGAGACCCATTAACTTTTCTTATTTATGACATAATCAATGCTCATGCCAAATTTCAAGTTTCTATGACATTGGGAAGTGAGAGAATTAGATTCCGTTCGTCAAATTTGGACGCTAATTCTTTGGTGCTTAGAAATAATCGAGTTGGGACCTATTAACCTTTCCTATTTATGGCATAATCAATGCTCGTGCCAAATTTCAAGTTTCTATGTCATTAGGAAGTGAGAAAATTAGATTCCGTACGTAAAATTTGGGTGCTATTTATTTGGCGCTTAGAATTGAATAATCGAGTTGGGACCTATTAACTTTTCCTATTTATGACATAATAAATGCTCATGCCAAATTTCAAGTTTCTATTACATTGGGAAGTGAGAAAATTAGATTCCGTACGTAAAATTTGGACGCTAATTCTTTTGGACTTAGAATTGAATAATCGAGTTGGGACTGATTACCTTTTCCTATTTATGACATAATCAATGCTCATGCCAAATTTCATGTTTCTACGACTAGAGATGAGGGAACGTACTCGTAATGAGTACTTACGCACCCGAGTACCGCCATTTTCGAGTACTTCATTACTCGGGCGTAAAGATTCGGGGGGCGCCGGGGGGCGGGGAGAGGCGCGGCGGTGCGGGGGGTAGCAGCGGGGAACAGGGGGGAGCCCTCTCTCTCTCCCTCTCCCCCCCACTCCCCACTGCTACCCCCCGTGCCGCCACGGCGCCCCCCGAATCTTTACGCGCGAGTACTGCTGTACTCGAAAATGGCGGTGCTCGGGTGCTTAAGTACTCGTAACGAGTACGTTCGCTCATCTCTATCTACGACATTAGAAAGTGAGAGAATTAGATTCCGTACGTAAAATTTGGAAACTAATTCTTTGGCGCTTAGGATTGAATAATCGAGTTGGGACCCATTAACTTTTCCTATTCATGACATAATCAATGCTCGTGCCAAATTTCAAGTTTCTATTACATTGGGAAGTGAGAGAATTAGATTCCGTACGTAAAATTTGGACGCTAATTCTTTGGCACTTAGAATTGAATAGTCAAGTTGGGACCAATTAACTTTTCCTATTTTTAACATAATCAATGCTCGTGCCAAGTTTCAAGTTTCTATGACATTGGGAAGTGAGAAAATTAGATTCCATACGTAAAATTTGGACGCTAATTCTTTGGCACTTAGAATTGAATAATCGAGTTGGGATCGATTACCTTTTCCTATTTATGACATAATCAATGCTCATGCCAAATTTCATGTTTCTACGACATTGGAAAGTGAGAGAATTAGATTCCGTACGTCAAATTTGGACACTAATTCTTTGGCGCTTAGGATTGAATAATCGCGTTGGGACCCATTAACTTTTCCTATCTTTGACATAATCAATACTCGTGCCAAATTTCAAGTTTCTATGACATTGGGAAGTGAGAAAATAAGATTCCGTACGTAAAATTTGGACGCTAATTCTTTTGCACTTAGAATTGAATAAACGAGTTGGGACCCATTAACTTTTCCTATTTTTGACATAATCAATGCTCGTGCCAAATTTCAAGTTTCTATGACATTGGGAAGTGAGAAAATTAGATTCCGTACGTAAAATTTGGAAACTAATTCTTTGGCGCTTAGGATTGAATAATCGAGTTGGGACCCATTAACTTTTCCTATTCATGACATAATCAATGCTCGTGCCAAATTTCAAGTTTCTATTACATTGGGAAGTGAGAGAATTAGATTCCGTACGTAAAATTTGGACGCTAATTCTTTGGCACTTAGAATTGAATAATCGAGTTGGGACCGATTACCTTTTCCTATTTATGACATAATCAAGGCTCATGCCAAATTTCATGTTTCTACGACATTGGAAAGTGAGAGAATTAGATTCCGTACATCAAATTTGGACGCTAATTTTTTTGCGCTTAGAATTGAATAATCGAGTTGAGACCCATTAACTTTTCTTATTTATGACATAATCAATGCTCATGCCAAATTTCAAGTTTCTATGACATTGGGAAGTGAGAGAATTAGATTCCGTTCGTCAAATTTGGACGCTAATTCTTTGGTGCTTAGAAATAATCGAGTTGGGACCTATTAACCTTTCCTATTTATGGCATAATCAATGCTCGTGCCAAATTTCAAGTTTCTATGTCATTAGGAAGTGAGAAAATTAGATTCCGTACGTAAAATTTGGGTGCTATTTATTTGGCGCTTAGAATTGAATAATCGAGTTGGGACCTATTAACTTTTCCTATTTATGACATAATAAATGCTCATGCCAAATTTCAAGTTTCTATTACATTGGGAAGTGAGAAAATTAGATTCCGTACGTAAAATTTGGACGCTAATTCTTTTGGACTTAGAATTGAATAATCGAGTTGGGACCGATTACCTTTTCCTATTTATGACATAATCAATGCTCATGCCAAATTTCATGTTTCTACGACTAGAGATGAGGGAACGTACTCGTAATGAGTACTTACGCACCCGAGTACCGCCATTTTCGAGTACTTCAGTACTCGGGCGTAAAGATTCGGGGGGCGCCGGGGGGCGGGGAGAGGCGCGGCGGTGCGGGGGGTAGCAGCGGGGAACAGGGGGGAGCCCTCTCTCTCTCCCTCTCCCCCCCACTCCCCACTGCTACCCCCCGTGCCGCCACGGCGCCCCCCGAATCTTTACGCGCGAGTACTGCTGTACTCGAAAATGGCGGTGCTCGGGTGCTTAAGTACTCGTAACGAGTACGTTCGCTCATCTCTATCTACGACATTAGAAAGTGAGAGAATTAGATTCCGTACGTAAAATTTGGAAACTAATTCTTTGGCGCTTAGGATTGAATAATCGAGTTGGGACCCATTAACTTTTCCTATTCATGACATAATCAATGCTCGTGCCAAATTTCAAGTTTCTATTACATTGGGAAGTGAGAGAATTAGATTCCGTACGTAAAATTTGGACGCTAATTCTTTGGCACTTAGAATTGAATAGTCAAGTTGGGACCAATTAACTTTTCCTATTTTTAACATAATCAATGCTCGTGCCAAGTTTCAAGTTTCTATGACATTGGGAAGTGAGAAAATTAGATTCCATACGTAAAATTTGGACGCTAATTCTTTGGCACTTAGAATTGAATAATCGAGTTGGGATCGATTACCTTTTCCTATTTATGACATAATCAATGCTCATGCCAAATTTCATGTTTCTACGACATTGGAAAGTGAGAGAATTAGATTCCGTACGTCAAATTTGGACACTAATTCTTTGGCGCTTAGGATTGAATAATCGCGTTGGGACCCATTAACTTTTCCTATCTTTGACATAATCAATACTCGTGCCAAATTTCAAGTTTCTATGACATTGGAAAGTGAGAAAATAAGATTCCGTACGTAAAATTTGGACGCTAATTCTTTTGCACTTAGAATTGAATAAACGAGTTGGGACCCATTAACTTTTCCTATTTTTGACATAATCAATGCTCGTGCCAAATTTCAAGTTTCTATGACATTGGGAAGTGAGAAAATTAGATTCCGTACGTAAAATTTGGAAACTAATTCTTTGGCGCTTAGGATTGAATAATCGAGTTGGGACCCATTAACTTTTCCTATTCATGACATAATCAATGCTCGTGCCAAATTTCAAGTTTCTATTACATTGGGAAGTGAGAGAATTAGATTCCGTACGTAAAATTTGGACGCTAATTCTTTGGCACTTAGAATTGAATAATCGAGTTGGGACCGATTACCTTTTCCTATTTATGACATAATCAAGGCTCATGCCAAATTTCATGTTTCTACGACATTGGAAAGTGAGAGAATTAGATTCCGTACATCAAATTTGGACGCTAATTTTTTTGCGCTTAGAATTGAATAATCGAGTTGAGACCCATTAACTTTTCTTATTTATGACATAATCAATGCTCATGCCAAATTTCAAGTTTCTATGACATTGGGAAGTGAGAGAATTAGATTCTGTTCGTCAAATTTGGACGCTAATTCTTTGGTGCTTAGAAATAATCGAGTTGGGACCTATTAACCTTTCCTATTTATGGCATAATCAATGCTCGTGCCAAATTTCAAGTTTCTATGTCATTAGGAAGTGAGAAAATTAGATTCCGTACGTAAAATTTGGGTGCTATTTATTTGGCGCTTAGAATTGAATAATCGAGTTGGGACCTATTAACTTTTCCTATTTATGACATAATAAATGCTCATGCCAAATTTCAAGTTTCTATTACATTGGGAAGTGAGAAAATTAGATTCCGTACGTAAAATTTGGACGCTAATTCTTTTGGACTTAGAATTGAATAATCGAGTTGGGACCGATTACCTTTTCCTATTTATGACATAATCAATGCTCATGCCAAATTTCATGTTTCTACGACTAGAGATGAGGGAACGTACTCGTAATGAGTACTTACGCACCCGAGTACCGCCATTTTCGAGTACTTCAGTACTCGGGCGTAAAGATTCGGGGGGCGCCGGGGGGCGGGGAGAGGCGCGGCGGTGCGGGGGGTAGCAGCGGGGAACAGGGGGGAGCCCTCTCTCTCTCCCTCTCCCCCCCACTCCCCACTGCTACCCCCCGTGCCGCCACGGCGCCCCCCGAATCTTTACGCGCGAGTACTGCTGTACTCGAAAATGGCGGTGCTCGGGTGCTTAAGTACTCGTAACGAGTACGTTCGCTCATCTCTATCTACGACATTAGAAAGTGAGAGAATTAGATTCCGTACGTAAAATTTGGAAACTAATTCTTTGGCGCTTAGGATTGAATAATCGAGTTGGGACCCATTAACTTTTCCTATTCATGACATAATCAATGCTCGTGCCAAATTTCAAGTTTCTATTACATTGGGAAGTGAGAGAATTAGATTCCGTACGTAAAATTTGGACGCTAATTCTTTGGCACTTAGAATTGAATAGTCAAGTTGGGACAAATTAACTTTTCCTATTTTTAACATAATCAATGCTCGTGCCAAGTTTCAAGTTTCTATGACATTGGGAAGTGAGAAAATTAGATTCCATACGTAAAATTTGGACGCTAATTCTTTGGCACTTAGAATTGAATAATCGAGTTGGGATCGATTACCTTTTCCTATTTATGACATAATCAATGCTCATGCCAAATTTCATGTTTCTACGACATTGGAAAGTGAGAGAATTAGATTCCGTACGTCAAATTTGGACACTAATTCTTTGGCGCTTAGGATTGAATAATCGCGTTGGGACCCATTAACTTTTCCTATCTTTGACATAATCAATACTCGTGCCAAATTTCAAGTTTCTATGACATTGGGAAGTGAGAAAATAAGATTCCGTACGTAAAATTTGGAAACTAATTCTTTGGCGCTTAGGATTGAATAATCGAGTTGGGACCCATTAACTTTTCCTATTCATGACATAATCAATGCTCGTGCCAAATTTCAAGTTTCTATTACATTGGGAAGTGAGAGAATTAGATTCCGTACGTAAAATTTGGACGCTAATTCTTTGGCACTTAGAATTGAATAATCGAGTTGGGACCGATTACCTTTTCCTATTTATGACATAATCAAGGCTCATGCCAAATTTCATGTTTCTACGACATTGGAAAGTGAGAGAATTAGATTCCGTACATCAAATTTGGACGCTAATTTTTTTGCGCTTAGAATTGAATAATCGAGTTGAGACCCATTAACTTCTCTTATTTATGACATAATCAATGCTCATGCCAAATTTCAAGTTTCTATGACATTGGGAAGTGAGAGAATTAGATTCCGTACGTAAAATTTGGACGCTAATTCTTTTGCGCTTAGAATTGAATAATCGTGTTGGGACCGATTACCTTTTCCTATTTATGACGTAATCAATGCTCGTGCCAAATTTCATGTATCTACGACATTGGAAAGTGAGAGAATTAGATTCCGTACATAAAATTTGGACGCTAATTCTTTTGCGCTTAGGATTGAATAATCGAGTTGGGACCCATTAACTTTTCCTATTTTTGACATAATCAATGCTCATGCCAAATTTCATGTTTCTATGACATTGGGAAGTGAGAAAATTAGATTCCGTACATAAAATTTGGACGCTAATTCTTTGTTGCTTAGAAATGAATAGTCGAGTTGGGACCTGTTAACTTTTCCTATTTATGACATAATCAATGCTCGTGCCAAATTTCAAGTTTCTATGACATTGGGAAGTGAGAAAATTAGATTCCGTACGTCAAATTTGGACGCTAATTCTTTTGGACTTAAAATTGAATAATCGAGTTGGGACCAATTACCTTTTCCTATTTATGACACAATTAATGCTCGTGCCAAATTTCAAGTTTCTATGACATTGGGAAGTGAGAGAATTCGATTCCGTACGTAAAATTTGGACGCTAATTCTGCTGCGCTTAGAATTGAATAATCGAGTTGGAACCGATTACCTTTTTCTATTTATGACATAATCAATGCTCATGCCAAATTTCATGTTTCTACGACATTGGAAAGTATGAGAATTAAATTCCGTACGTAAAATTTGGACGCTAATTCTTTTGCGCTTAGAATTGAATAATCGACTTGGGACCCATTAACTTTTCTTATTTATGACATAATCAATGCTCTTGCCAAATTTCAAGTTTCTATGACATTGGGAAGTGAGAGAACTAGATTTGGTACGTAAAATTTGGACACTAATTCTTTTGCGCTTAGAATTGAATAATCGAGTTGGGACCGATTACCTTTTCCTATTTATGACGTAATCAATGCTCATGCCAAATTTCATGTTTCTACGACATAGAAAAGTGAGAGAATTAGATTTCGTACGTAAAATTTGGACACTAAATCTTTTGCGTTTAGGATTGAATAATCGACTTGGGACCCATTAACTTTTCCTATTTTTGACATAATCAATGCTCGTGCCAAATTTCAAGTTTTTATGACTTTGAGAAGTGAGAAAATTAGATTCCGTTCGTCAAATTTGGACGCTAATTCTTTGGTGCTTAGAAATAATCGAGTTGGGACCCATTAACTTTTCCTATTCATGACATAATCAATGCTCGTGCCAAATTTCAAGTTTCTATTACATTGGGAAGTGAGAGAATTAGATTCCGTACGTAAAATTTGGACGCTAATTCTTTGGCACTTAGAATTGAATAGTCAAGTTGGGACCAATTAACTTTTCCTATTTTTAACATAATCAATGCTCGTGCCAAGTTTCAAGTTTCTATGACATTGGGAAGTGAGAAAATTAGATTCCATACGTAAAATTTGGACGCTAATTCTTTGGCACTTAGAATTGAATAATCGAGTTGGGATCGATTACCTTTTCCTATTTATGACATAATCAATGCTCATGCCAAATTTCATGTTTCTACGACATTGGAAAGTGAGAGAATTAGATTCCGTACGTCAAATTTGGACACTAATTCTTTGGCGCTTAGGATTGAATAATCGCGTTGGGACCCATTAACTTTTCCTATCTTTGACATAATCAATACTCGTGCCAAATTTCAAGTTTCTATGACATTGGGAAGTGAGAAAATAAGATTCCGTACGTAAAATTTGGACGCTAATTCTTTTGCAATTAGAATTGAATAAACGAGTTGGGACCCATTAACTTTTCCTATTTTTGACATAATCAATGCTCGTGCCAAATTTCAAGTTTCTATGACATTGGGAAGTGAGAAAATTAGATTCCGTACGTAAAATTTGGAAACTAATTCTTTGGCGCTTAGGATTGAATAATCGAGTTGGGACCCATTAACTTTTCCTATTCATGACATAATCAATGCTCGTGCCAAATTTCAAGTTTCTATTACATTGGGAAGTGAGAGAATTAGATTCCGTACGTAAAATTTGGACGCTAATTCTTTGGCACTTAGAATTGAATAATCGAGTTGGGACCGATTACCTTTTCCTATTTATGACATAATCAAGGCTCATGCCAAATTTCATGTTTCTACGACATTGGAAAGTGAGAGAATTAGATTCCGTACATCAAATTTGGACGCTAATTTTTTTGCGCTTAGAATTGAATAATCGAGTTGAGACCCATTAACTTCTCTTATTTATGACATAATCAATGCTCATGCCAAATTTCAAGTTTCTATGACATTGGGAAGTGAGAGAATTAGATTCCGTACGTAAAATTTGGACGCTAATTCTTTTGCGCTTAGAATTGAATAATCGAGTTGAGACCCATTAACTTTTCTTATTTATGACATAATCAATGCTCATGCCAAATTTCAAGATTCTTTGACATTGGGAAGTGAGAGAACTAGATTCGGTACGTAAAATTTGGACGCAAATTCTTTTGTGCTTAGAATTGAATAATCGTGTTGGGACCGATTACCTTTTCCTATTTATGACGTAATCAATGCTCGTGCCAAATTTCATGTATCTACGACATTGGAAAGTGAGAGAATTAGATTCCGTACATAAAATTTGGACGCTAATTCTTTTGCGCTTAGGATTGAATAATCGAGTTGGGACCCATTAACTTTTCCTATTTTTGACATAATCAATGCTCATGCCAAATTTCATGTTTCTATGACATTGGGAAGTGAGAAAATTAGATTCCGTACATAAAATTTGGACGCTAATTCTTTGTTGCTTAGAAATGAATAGTCGAGTTGGGACCTGTTAACTTTTCCTATTTATGACATAATCAATGCTCGTGCCAAATTTCAAGTTTCTATTACATTGGGAAGTGAGAGAATTAGATTCCGTACGTAAAATTTGGACGCTAATTCTTTGGCACTTAGAATTGAATAGTCAAGTTGGGACCAATTAACTTTTCCTATTTTTAACATAATCAATGCTCGTGCCAAGTTTCAAGTTTCTATGACATTGGGAAGTGAGAAAATTAGATTCCATACGTAAAATTTGGACGCTAATTCTTTGGCACTTAGAATTGAATAATCGAGTTGGGATCGATTACCTTTTCCTATTTATGACATAATCAATGCTCATGCCAAATTTCATGTTTCTACGACATTGGAAAGTGAGAGAATTAGATTCCGTACGTCAAATTTGGACACTAATTCTTTGGCGCTTAGGATTGAATAATCGCGTTGGGACCCATTAACTTTTCCTATCTTTGACATAATCAATACTCGTGCCAAATTTCAAGTTTCTATGACATTGGGAAGTGAGAAAATAAGATTCCGTACGTAAAATTTGGACGCTAATTCTTTTGCAATTAGAATTGAATAAACGAGTTGGGACCCATTAACTTTTCCTATTTTTGACATAATCAATGCTCGTGCCAAATTTCAAGTTTCTATGACATTGGGAAGTGAGAAAATTAGATTCCGTACGTAAAATTTGGAAACTAATTCTTTGGCGCTTAGGATTGAATAATCGAGTTGGGACCCATTAACTTTTCCTATTCATGACATAATCAATGCTCGTGCCAAATTTCAAGTTTCTATTACATTGGGAAGTGAGAGAATTAGATTCCGTACGTAAAATTTGGACGCTAATTCTTTGGCACTTAGAATTGAATAATCGAGTTGGGACCGATTACCTTTTCCTATTTATGACATAATCAAGGCTCATGCCAAATTTCATGTTTCTACGACATTGGAAAGTGAGAGAATTAGATTCCGTACATCAAATTTGGACGCTAATTTTTTTGCGCTTAGAATTGAATAATCGAGTTGAGACCCATTAACTTCTCTTATTTATGACATAATCAATGCTCATGCCAAATTTCAAGTTTCTATGACATTGGGAAGTGAGAGAATTAGATTCCGTACGTAAAATTTGGACGCTAATTCTTTTGCGCTTAGAATTGAATAATCGAGTTGAGACCCATTAACTTTTCTTATTTATGACATAATCAATGCTCATGCCAAATTTCAAGTTTCTTTGACATTGGGAAGTGAGAGAACTAGATTCGGTACGTAAAATTTGGACGCTAATTCTTTTGTGCTTAGAATTGAATAATCGTGTTGGGACCGATTACCTTTTCCTATTTATGACGTAATCAATGCTCGTGCCAAATTTCATGTATCTACGACATTGGAAAGTGAGAGAATTAGATTCCGTACATAAAATTTGGACGCTAATTCTTTTGCGCTTAGGATTGAATAATCGAGTTGGGACCCATTAACTTTTCCTATTTTTGACATAATCAATGCTCATGCCAAATTTCATGTTTCTATGACATTGGGAAGTGAGAAAATTAGATTCCGTACATAAAATTTGGACGCTAATTCTTTGTTGCTTAGAAATGAATAGTCGAGTTGGGACCTGTTAACTTTTCCTATTTATGACATAATCAATGCTCGTGCCAAATTTCAAGTTTCTATGACATTGGGAAGTGAGAAAATTAGATTCCGTACGTCAAATTTGGACGCTAATTCTTTTGGACTTAAAATTGAATAATCGAGTTGGGACCAATTACCTTTTCCTATTTATGACACAATTAATGCTCGTGCCAAATTTCAAGTTTCTATGACATTGGGAAGTGAGAGAATTCGATTCCGTACGTAAAATTTGGACGCTAATTCTGCTGCGCTTAGAATTGAATAATCGAGTTGGAACCGATTACCTTTTTCTATTTATGACATAATCAATGCTCATGCCAAATTTCATGTTTCTACGACATTGGAAAGTATGAGAATTAAATTCCGTACGTAAAATTTGGACGCTAATTCTTTTGCGCTTAGAATTGAATAATCGACTTGGGACCCATTAACTTTTCTTATTTATGACATAATCAATGCTCTTGCCAAATTTCAAGTTTCTATGACATTGGGAAGTGAGAGAACTAGATTTGGTACGTAAAATTTGGACACTAATTCTTTTGCGCTTAGAATTGAATAATCGAGTTGGGACCGATTACCTTTTCCTATTTATGACGTAATCAATGCTCATGCCAAATTTCATGTTTCTACGACATAGAAAAGTGAGAGAATTAGATTTCGTACGTAAAATTTGGACACTAAATCTTTTGCGTTTAGGATTGAATAATCGACTTGGGACCCATTAACTTTTCCTATTTTTGACATAATCAATGCTCGTGCCAAATTTCAAGTTTTTATGACTTTGAGAAGTGAGAAAATTAGATTCCGTTCGTCAAATTTGGACGCTAATTCTTTGGTGCTTAGAAATAATCGAGTTGGGACCTATTAACCTTTCCTATTTATGGCATAATCAATGCTCGTGCCAAATTTCAAGTTTCTATGACATTGGGAAGTGAGAGAATTAGATTCCGTACTTAAAATTTGGACGCTAATTCTTTGGCACTTAGAATTGAATAATCAAGTTGGGACCGATTACCTTTTCCTATTTATGACATAATCAATGCTCATGCCAAATTTCATGTTTCTACGACATTGGAAAGTGAGAGAATTAGATTCCGTACGTCAAATTTGGACGCTAATTCTTTTGCACTTAGAATTGCATAATCGCATTGGGACGCATTAACTTTTCCTATTTTTGACATAATCAATGCTCATGCCAAATTTCAAGTTTCTATGTCATTAGGAAGTGAGAAAACTAGATTCCGTACATAAAATTTGGGTGCTATTTATTTGGCGCTTAGAATTGAATAATCGAGTTGGGACCTATTAACTTTTCCTATTTATGACATAATAAATGCTCATGCCAAATTTCAAGTTTCTATTACATTGGGAAGTGAGAAAATTAGATTCCGTACGTAAAATTTGGACGCTAATTCTTTTGGACTTAGAATTGAATAATCGAGTTGGGACCGATTCCCTTTTCCTATTTATGACATAATCAATGCTCATGCCAAATTTCATGTTTCTACGACTAGAGATGAGGGAACGTACTCGTAATGAGTACTTACGCACCCGAGTACCGCCATTTTCGAGTACTTCAGTACTCGGGCGTAAAGATTTGGAGGGCGCCGGGGGGCGGGGAGAGGCGCGGCGGTGCGGGGGGTAGCAGCGAGGAACAGGGGGGAGCCCTCTCTCTCTCCCTCTCCCCCCCACTCCCCACTGCTACCCCCCGTGCCGCCACGGCGCCCCCCGAATCTTTACGCGCGAGTACTGCTGTACTCGAAAATGGCGGTGCTCGGGTGCTTAAGTACTCGTAACGAGTACGTTCGATCATCTCTATCTACGACATTAGAAAGTGAGAGAATTAGATTCCGTACGTAAAATTTGGAAACTAATTCTTTGGCGCTTAGGTTTGAATAATCGAGTTGGGACCCATTAACTTTTCCTATTCATGACATAATCAATGCTCGTGCCAAATTTCAAGTTTCTATTACATTGGGAAGTGAGAGAATTAGATTCCGTACGTAAAATTTGGATGCTAATTCTTTGGCACTTAGAATTGAATAGTCGAGTTGGGACCAATTAACTTTTCCTATTTTTAACATAATCAATGCTCGTGCCAAGTTTCAAGTTTCTATGACATTGGGAAGTGAGAAAATTATATTCCAAACGTAAAATTTGGACGCTAATTCTTTGGCACTTAGAATTGAATAATCGAGTTGGGATCGATTACCTTTTCCTATTTGTGACATAATCAATGCTCATGCCAAATTTCATGTTTCTACGACATTGGAAAGTGAGAGAATTAGATTCCGTACGTCAAATTTGGACACTAATTCTTTGGCGCTTAGGATTGAATAATTGCGTTGGGACCCATTAACTTTTCCTATCTTTGACATAATCAATACTTGTGCCAAATTTCAAGTTTCTATGACATTGGGAAGTGAGAAAATTAGATTCCGTACGTAAAATTTGGACGCTAATTCTTTTGCACTTAGAATTGAATAAACGAGTTGGGACCCATTAACTTTTCCTATTTTTGACATAATCAATGCTCGTGCCAAATTTCAAGTTTCTATGACATTGGGAAGTGGGAAAATTAGATTCCGTACGTAAAATTTGGAAACTAATTCTTTGGCGCTTAGGATTGAATAATCGAGTTGGGACCCATTAACTTTTCCTATTCATGACATAATCAATGCTCGTGCCAAATTTCAAGTTTCTATTACATTGGGAAGTGAGAGAATTAGATTCCGTACGTAAAATTTGGACGCTAATTCTTTGGCACTTAAAATTGAATAGTCGAGTTGGGACCAATTAACTTTTCCTATTTTTAACATAATCAATGCTCGTGCCAAATTTCAAGTTTCTATGACATTGGGAAGTGAGAAAATTAGATTCCATACGTAAAATTTGGACGCTAATTCTGTGGCACTTAGAATTGAATAATCGAGTTGGGACCGATTACCTTTTCCTATTTATGACATAATCAAGGCTCATGCCAAATTTCATGTTTCTACGACATTGGAAAGTGAGAGAATTAGATTCCGTACATCAAATTTGGACGCTAATTTTTTTGCGCTTAGAATTGAATAATCGAGTTGAGACCCATTAACTTTTCTTATTTATGACATAATCAATGCTCATGCCAAATTTCAAGTTTCTATGACATTGGGAAGTGAGAGAATTAGATTCCGTACGTAAAATTTGGACGCTAATTCTTTTGCGCTTAGAATTGAATAATCGAGTTGAGACCCATTAACTTTTCTTATTTATGACATAATCAATGCTCATGCCAAATTTCAAGTTTCTTTGACATTGGGAAGTGAGAGAACTAGATTCGGTACGTAAAATTTGGACGCTAATTCTTTTGTGCTTAGAATTGAATAATCGTGTTGGGACCGATTACCTTTTCCTATTTATGACGTAATCAATGCTCGTGCCAAATTTCATGTATCTACGACATTGGAAAGTGAGAGAATTAGATTCCGTACATAAAATTTGGACGCTAATTCTTTTGCGCTTAGGATTGAATAATCGAGTTGGGACCCATTAACTTTTCCTATTTTTGACATAATCAATGCTCATGCCAAATTTCATGTTTCTATGACATTGGGAAGTGAGAAAATTAGATTCCGTACATAAAATTTGGACGCTAATTCTTTGTTGCTTAGAAATGAATAGTCGAGTTGGGACCTGTTAACTTTTCCTATTTATGACATAATCAATGCTCGTGCCAAATTTCAAGTTTCTATGACATTGGGAAGTGAGAAAATTAGATTCCGTACGTCAAATTTGGACGCTAATTCTTTTGGACTTAAAATTGAATAATCGAGTTGGGACCAATTACCTTTTCCTATTTATGACACAATTAATGCTCGTGCCAAATTTCAAGTTTCTATGACATTGGGAAGTGAGAGAATTCGATTCCGTACGTAAAATTTGGACGCTAATTCTGCTGCGCTTAGAATTGAATAATCGAGTTGGAACCGATTACCTTTTTCTATTTATGACATAATCAATGCTCATGCCAAATTTCATGTTTCTACGACATTGGAAAGTATGAGAATTAAATTCCGTACGTAAAATTTGGACGCTAATTCTTTTGCGCTTAGAATTGAATAATCGACTTGGGACCCATTAACTTTTCTTATTTATGACATAATCAATGCTCTTGCCAAATTTCAAGTTTCTATGACATTGGGAAGTGAGAGAACTAGATTTGGTACGTAAAATTTGGACACTAATTCTTTTGCGCTTAGAATTGAATAATCGAGTTGGGACCGATTACCTTTTCCTATTTATGACGTAATCAATGCTCATGCCAAATTTCATGTTTCTACGACATAGAAAAGTGAGAGAATTAGATTTCGTACGTAAAATTTGGACACTAAATCTTTTGCGTTTAGGATTGAATAATCGACTTGGGACCCATTAACTTTTCCTATTTTTGACATAATCAATGCTCGTGCCAAATTTCAAGTTTTTATGACTTTGAGAAGTGAGAAAATTAGATTCCGTTCGTCAAATTTGGACGCTAATTCTTTGGTGCTTAGAAATAATCGAGTTGGAACCTATTAACCTTTCCTATTTATGGCATAATCAATGCTCGTGCCAAATTTCAAGTTTCTATGACATTGGGAAGTGAGAGAATTAGATTCCGTACTTAAAATTTGGACGCTAATTCTTTGGCACTTAGAATTGAATAATCAAGTTGGGACCGATTACCTTTTCCTATTTATGACATAATCAATGCTCATGCCAAATTTCATGTTTCTACGACATTGGAAAGTGAGAGAATTAGATTCCGTACGTCAAATTTGGACGCTAATTCTTTTGCACTTAGAATTGCATAATCGCATTGGGACGCATTAACTTTTCCTATTTTTGACATAATCAATGCTCATGCCAAATTTCAAGTTTCTATGTCATTAGGAAGTGAGAAAACTAGATTCCGTACATAAAATTTGGGTGCTATTTATTTGGCGCTTAGAATTGAATAATCGAGTTGGGACCTATTAACTTTTCCTATTTATGACATAATAAATGCTCATGCCAAATTTCAAGTTTCTATTACATTGGGAAGTGAGAAAATTAGATTCCGTACGTAAAATTTGGACGCTAATTCTTTTGGACTTAGAATTGAATAATCGAGTTGGGACCGATTCCCTTTTCCTATTTATGACATAATCAATGCTCATGCCAAATTTCATGTTTCTACGACTAGAGATGAGGGAACGTACTCGTAATGAGTACTTACGCACCCGAGTACCGCCATTTTCGAGTACTTCAGTACTCGGGCGTAAAGATTTGGAGGGCGCCGGGGGGCGGGGAGAGGCGCGGCGGTGCGGGGGGTAGCAGCGAGGAACAGGGGGGAGCCCTCTCTCTCTCCCTCTCCCCCCCACTCCCCACTGCTACCCCCCGTGCCGCCACGGCGCCCCCCGAATCTTTACGCGCGAGTACTGCTGTACTCGAAAATGGCGGTGCTCGGGTGCTTAAGTACTCGTAACGAGTACGTTCGATCATCTCTATCTACGACATTAGAAAGTGAGAGAATTAGATTCCGTACGTAAAATTTGGAAACTAATTCTTTGGCGCTTAGGTTTGAATAATCGAGTTGGGACCCATTAACTTTTCCTATTCATGACATAATCAATGCTCGTGCCAAATTTCAAGTTTCTATTACATTGGGAAGTGAGAGAATTAGATTCCGTACGTAAAATTTGGATGCTAATTCTTTGGCACTTAGAATTGAATAGTCGAGTTGGGACCAATTAACTTTTCCTATTTTTAACATAATCAATGCTCGTGCCAAGTTTCAAGTTTCTATGACATTGGGAAGTGAGAAAATTATATTCCAAACGTAAAATTTGGACGCTAATTCTTTGGCACTTAGAATTGAATAATCGAGTTGGGATCGATTACCTTTTCCTATTTGTGACATAATCAATGCTCATGCCAAATTTCATGTTTCTACGACATTGGAAAGTGAGAGAATTAGATTCCGTACGTCAAATTTGGACACTAATTCTTTGGCGCTTAGGATTGAATAATCGCGTTGGGACCCATTAACTTTTCCTATCTTTGACATAATCAATACTTGTGCCAAATTTCAAGTTTCTATGACATTGGGAAGTGAGAAAATTAGATTCCGTACGTAAAATTTGGACGCTAATTCTTTTGCACTTAGAATTGAATAAACGAGTTGGGACCCATTAACTTTTCCTATTTTTGACATAATCAATGCTCGTGCCAAATTTCAAGTTTCTATGACATTGGGAAGTGGGAAAATTAGATTCCGTACGTAAAATTTGGAAACTAATTCTTTGGCACTTAGGATTGAATAATCGAGTTGGGACCCATTAACTTTTCCTATTCATGACATAATCAATGCTCGTGCCAAATTTCAAGTTTCTATTACATTGGGAAGTGAGAGAATTAGATTCCGTACGTAAAATTTGGACGCTAATTCTTTGGCACTTAAAATTGAATAGTCGAGTTGGGACCAATTAACTTTTCCTATTTTTAACATAATCAATGCTCGTGCCAAATTTCAAGTTTCTATGACATTGGGAAGTGAGAAAATTAGATTCCATACGTAAAATTTGGACGCTAATTCTGTGGCACTTAGAATTGAATAATCGAGTTGGGACCGATTACCTTTTCCTATTTATGACATAATCAAGGCTCATGCCAAATTTCATGTTTCTACGACATTGGAAAGTGAGAGAATTAGATTCCGTACATCAAATTTGGACGCTAATTCTTTTGCGCTTAGAATTGAATAATTGAGTTGGAACCGATTACCTTTTTCTATTTATGACATAATCAATGCTCATGCCAAATTTCATGTTTCTACGACATTAGAAAGTGAGAGAATTAGATTCCGTACGTAAAATTTGGACGCTAATTCTTTTGCGCTTAGAATTGAATAATCGAGTTGAGACCCATTAACTTTTCTTATTTATGACATAATCAATGCTCATGCCAAATTTCAAGTTTCTATGACATTGGGAAGTGAGAGAACTAGATTCGGTACGTAAAATTTGGACGCTAATTCTTTTGTGCTTAGAATTGAATAATCGAGTTGGGACCGATTACCTTTTCCTATTTATGACATAATCAAGGCTCATGCCAAATTTCATGTTTCTACGACATTGGAAAGTGAGAGAATTAGATTCCGTACATCAAATTTGGACGCTAATTTTTTTGCGCTTAGAATTGAATAATCGAGTTGAGACCCATTAACTTTTCTTATTTATGACATAATCAATGCTCATGCCAAATTTCAAGTTTCTATGACATTGGGAAGTGAGAGAATTAGATTCCGTACGTAAAATTTGGACGCTAATTCTTTTGCGCTTAGAATTGAATAATCGAGTTGAGACCCATTAACTTTTCTTATTTATGACATAATCAATGCTCATGCCAAATTTCAAGTTTCTTTGACATTGGGAAGTGAGAGAACTAGATTCGGTACGTAAAATTTGGACGCTAATTCTTTTGTGCTTAGAATTGAATAATCGTGTTGGGACCGATTACCTTTTCCTATTTATGACGTAATCAATGCTCGTGCCAAATTTCATGTATCTACGACATTGGAAAGTGAGAAAATTAGATTCCGTACGTCAAATTTGGACGCTAATTCTTTGTTGCTTAGAAATGAATAGTCGAGTTGGGACCTGTTAACTTTTCCTATTTATGACATAATCAATGCTCGTGCCAAATTTCAAGTTTCTATGACATTGGGAAGTGAGAAAATTAGATTCCGTACGTCAAATTTGGACGCTAATTCTTTTGGACTTAGAATTGAATAATCGAGTTGGGACCGATTACCTTTTCCTATTTATGACGTAATCAATGCTCGTGCCAAATTTCATGTATCTACGACATTGGAAAGTGAGAGAATTAGATTCCGTACATAAAATTTGGACGCTAATTCTTTTGCGCTTAGGATTGAATAATCGAGTTGGGACCCATTAACTTTTCCTATTTTTGACATATTCAATGCTCGTGCCAAATTTCAAGTTTCTATGACATTGGGAAGTGAGAAAATTAGATTCCGTACATAAAATTTGGACGCTAATTCTTTGTTGCTTAGAAATGAGTAGTCGAGTTGGGACCTGTTAACTTTTCCTATTTATGACATAATCAATGCTCGTGCCAAATTTCAAGTTTCTATGACATTGGGAAGTGAGAAAATTAGATTCTGTACGTCAAATTTGGACACTAATTCTTTGGTGCTTAGGATTGAATAATCGAGTTGGGACCCATTAACTTTTCCTATTTATGACATAATCAATGCTCGTGCCAAATTTCAAGTTTCTATGACATTGGGAAGTGAGAGAATTAGATTCCGTACGTAAAAATTTAGACGCTAATTCTTTGCACTTAGAATTGAATAGTCGTGTTGGGACCAATTAACTTTTCCTATTTTTAACATAATCAATGCTCGTGCCAAATTTCAAGTTTCTATGACATTGGGAAGTGAGAAAAATAGATTCCGTACGTAAAATTTGGATACTAATTCTTTTGGACTTAGAATTGAATAATCGAGTTGGGACCGATTACCTTTTCCTATTTATGACGTAATCAATGCTCCTGCCAAATTTCATGTATCTACGACATTGGAAAGTGAGAGAATTAGATTCCGTACATAAAATTTGGACGCTAATTCTTTTGCGCTTAGGATTGAATAATCGAGTTGGTACCCATTAACTTTTCCTATTTTTTACATAATCAATGCTCGTGCCAAATTTCAAGTTTCTATGACATTGGTAAGTGAGAAAATTAGATTCCGTACATAAAATTTGGATGCTAATTCTTTGTTGCTTAGAAATGAATAGTCGAGTTGGGACCTGTTAACTTTTCCTATTTATGACATAATCAATGCTCGTGCCAAATTTCAAGTTTCTATGACATTGGGAAGTGAGAGAATTAGATTCCGTACGTAAAAATTTGGACGCTAATTCTTTGGCACTTAGAATTGAATAGTCGTGTTGGGACCAATTAACTTTTCCTATTTTTAACATAATCAATGCTCGTGCCAAATTTCATGTTTCTATGACATTGGGAAGTGAGAAAATTAGATTCCGTACGTAAAATTTGGATGCTAATTCTTTTGGACTTAGAATTGAATAATCGAGTTGGGACCGATTACCTTTTCCTATTTATGACATAATCAATGCTCATGCCAAATTTCATGTTTCTACGACATTAGAAAGTGAGAGAATTAGATTCCGTACGTAAAATTTGGATGCTAATTCTTTGGCACTTAGAATTGAATAATCAAGTTGGGAGCCATTAACTTTTCCTATTTTTTTTTTTTTTTTTAATCATTAGATTTTTATTGGTTTTATCTTAGTAACATTACAACAGATAATAAGAATAAAGTAACAAAACATATATATGTTTGAACTGCATCGCAACACAAGTACATATCTTCTGTTCTTGTATCCAGTTGTAGGGTCAAAATTCTTGGAAACAAATAAGAGAATGGAACGTTACATGAATCAAATAAGCATGTACATCTTCTGTGAATTAATAGAACGCTGGCGTAACCTTATTTTACTGTACGTATAAAGCAGAAGGACAAAGAGAAAGTGAGAAAGGGTTATAAAGAAAAAAAAGAAAGCGTTTAAATGAACTTTTTGCGGGGTTGGGGGGGGGTTGAAAAGTGGTTAGTTGGGGAACAGATGGAGCCATGGGTTCCACTTATTTAGATAAGCCGAAAAGCCTCCATTCTTTTGGGCGTAAAGTTTCTCATATATACTATGATCTGATATAGTCTGGATTAAATCATTTATGGTAGGAGACACCTCAGTCTTCCACTTTCTTGCTATTAATAATTTAGCGGTGAGGAGGATGTGGCAAACAATCTTCCTCAATTGCCTAGGGAACTGCCCACTATCTAGTAGGAGGATTGCTAGTCTTGGGGACTTAATAGTAGCTATTTTTGAAAATTTCCTTATAAGGGAAAAGACTTCGTCCCAGAACCTCGATAGTCTTGGACAGCTCCAGAAAATGTGATAAATACTGCCCGGGAAGCCACACTGCCTCCAACAGGTATCTCTTGTATCAGGAAAGGCTCTAGCTAGGGTCACTGGGGTGTAATACCATCTGGTCAACACTTTAATGTGGACTTCGAGAATATTTGCATTGAGCGTTGACTTGTTAGCCCATTCAAATGCTGATATCCATTGATTTGTTGTATATCTCCCTCCCGTGTCTCTCTCCCAATTGAGATGAACTTTTTTTGTTTCTCTCATATCTCCTGAGAGGGCATCATAATATGTTCTCACAAGGGATCGAGACAGCGGGGTGGAGCCAATAAGAATTTTTTTATTTTCATTTGGTATGTTCACCTTCCAGAGTTGGGAGCTTTGAAGAAGGGAAAGGCAGCTTAACTTGAAGTCAGCCATGTGTGCCAGAGTCCCAGTATGCAACACATCGCTTTCCTCACTAGGAGGGTGACTCTCAGTCTCCTCCTCCTCTTCAGCCCATACACGCTGAACAGATGTGAAGGAAGTAGCATGGGTACCCTCTGCAGTGTGGGCCACAGTCTCTACCCCCTCCTCCTTCAATACGCTCTGAGAAACAGACGTGAGCGTGGTCTGGCTATGAAGCGATGTATTGTCTTCCCCTTATCTCTGTTTTATCCGCAAAGCGTTGGCCTTAATGCTTAGCGGCAACCTTCTCTGCAGGCAACGCAGCGGGATGGTTATGCTGATATTGGCCACATTGCCGCTCACCATTTGTGTAGACTCCTCAAAGTTTCCTAAGACCAGACAGATGTCAGACATCCATGCCCACTCCTCTGTCAAGAACTGCGGAGGCTGACTACCACTCTGACGGCCATGTTGCAGCTGGTATTCTACAATTGCTTTATGCTGCTCGTAAACCCTGGCCAACATGTCACACAACAGTCGATGCACTGGCAGCTGGAAGCGATGTTGCAGTGTCCTGAGGGAGGCAGCATCTGTGGTGGACTTTTTGAAATGTGCGCACATGCGACACACCTTGCTGAGCAGGTCGGACAAATTGGGGTTGTTTTTAAGAAAGCGCTGAACTACCAGATTGTACATGTGGGCCAGGCATGACACTAACACGTCTGCCAAGCTGCAGAGCCGCCACCAGGTTACGCCAATTGTCACACACGACCATGCCTGATTGGAGGTTCATTGGTGAAAGCCACAGATCTGTCTGCTTCGTCAAACCCTGTAACAGTTCTTGGGCGGTGTGCCTCTTGTCACCTAAGCTCAGGAGTTTCAGTGCCTCGAGCTACTGACTGACGGCGACGTGCTCACACATGGTAATTGAGAGGTGGAGGAGGTGGAGGAAGAGGGGGGCTGTTTGGAGGAGGTGGCATAATAAGCCGGAGAAACCATGTCCATGAGGTAGGACCCGCAATCCTCGGTGTGGGTAGCACGTGAGTGGACCCAGGGTCAGACTCGGTCCCAGCCTCCACAAGGTTAACCCAATGTGCCATCATGGAGATGTATTGTCCCTGCCCACCAGCACTTGTCCACGTGTCGGTGGTTAAGTGGACCTTCCCAGTAACCACCTTGGTGAGGGCACGGTTTATGTTCCGTGAGACGTGCTGGTGTTGGCCGGGGACAGCGCAGCGGGAAAAATAGTGGCGGCTGGGGACCGAGTACTGAGGGACCGCCACCGCCATGAGGTTGTGGAAAGCCTCCGTTTTTACAAGCCTATATGGCAGCATCTCAAGGCTCAGTAGTTTTGAAATATGCACGTTTAGCGATTGTGCATGTGGGAGGGTGGCTGCATATATTTGCTTGTGTGCCAATGCTTGGGTTATCGACAGCTAAACGCTGCGCTGGTACACATTAGTGGAGGCAGTGGAGGACCAAGGAGGTGAAGGTGTGGGTGCAGGCCGGGAGACGCTCGTGCCTGCGTCCTGGCAGGGGGATTGCATCTTAGTGCCAGCAGGTGATACAGGGGAAGAGGCAGTGGTGTGACCCAAAGGCGGTGAATGGCCTTCATTCCACCTTGTCGGATGCTTAGCTATCATATGCCTGCGCATACTGGTGGTGGTGAGGCTGGCAGTGGTGGCTCCCTGGCTGATTTTGGTGCGGCACAGGTTGCACACCACTGTTCATCGGTCGTCTGCGCTCTCAATAAAGAACCTCCAGACCTTCGAACACCTAGCCCTCTGCACGGAGGCTTGCCACGAGGAGGTGCTGTAAGGAACAGTTGGGGGATTATTTGCTGTGGCCCTGCTTCTCCCCTGCTTCTGCCTCTTCCAACCTGTTCTGGTGCTGCACTTGCCTCCCCCTCTGAAGCCCTGTCCTCAGTAGGCTTATTAAGTCAGGTGGGGTCAGTCCCCTCATCGTCCACAAGCTCTTCCTCTGAATCCTCAGTCTGCTCCTCCCTCAGACTTACTGCCCTAACAACAACCTCACTGACAGACAACTGTGTCTCATGATCATCTTCCACAAAAAGCTCTTGAGACACTACTTGTAGGTCCCCAGCCTCATCACCCTGACTCTGCGAAAGGTCCAAATTTTGGGCATGAACCGTTTTTTCTGACTCAGGGCAGGGACCCGAGAACAGTTCCTGGGAGTATGCCTGTTCAGAATCTCTCCTTTTCCTGGAGTGACCAAGCTGGGAGGAGCAGACAGAAGATTCAGAGGTGCAGTCCCTTGGCTGGCATGAATGGACTGCGTGGAAGACTGGGTGTTGGATAAACTACTAGATGCGTTATCTGCTATCCACGTCAGCACCTGATCGCACTGTTGTGCTTTTAATAGTGGTCTACCATGCGGACATGCAAAATGTGAGATGAAGCTGGGGAGCAGAGATACACGGCGCTCTACTAATCCCTCAGCAGCAGGCACTGCTTCACCCCACCCAGGACCTCGGCCTCTGCCCACACCCTCATTCAGATGCCCACGTCCTCGACCTCGACCCTTACCCCTAGTCTTCATCATGTTGGATAATGCACTTGGACTAAATGCTACGCAAAATGCAAGTTATTTTGCGTACACTTATAGGCCAAAATAGACACAATGAACAGTGTATACTGTCGTTAGATTCCCACCACCCAGACACGGGTATATACCGTAGGCCAGTGTTCCCTAACTCCGGTCCTCAGGGACCGCCAACAGGTCATGTTTTCAGGATTTCCTCAGTGTTGCACAGGTGATGTTATTATTGTCAGTGCCTCAGACATTGCCACAGGTGTTCTTACCATAGGATATCCTTAAAACATGACCTGTTGGTGGTCCCTGAGGGCTGGAGTTGGGGCACAAAAAATATTTCAAGTGTGTATACTGTTGTTAGAATAGCGTAGATTCCCACCACCCAGACACGGGTATATACCGTACACTATCAGCAGGCCCAAAAAAATTTTAAACAGTGTATACTGTTGTTAGATAGCGGAGATTCACAGCACCTAGACACGGGTATATACCATACGCTATCATCAGGCCGAAAAAATATTTCAAGCGTGTATACTGTTGTTAGATAGCGGAGATTGACAGCACACAGACTCGGTTATATAATGTACACTACCAGCAGGCCCAAAATAAATTCATACAGTGTATACTGTGGTTAGATTGCGGAGATTGACAGGACGCAGACCCGGTTATATACCATACACTACCAGCAGACCCAAAATAATTTTTTTTAATACTTATATTTTATTTGAATTTTTTTTTAAATTTTACAACAAAATGGTAGACATTTTACTGAAAAATGGTACAGTTATGTGGGTATACAATAGGCATAGTCTACAAAGAAATAGGGTAGACTGAGGGGATATGTTCCAAAGAGCCTTTAGCATGGCACTTTCTCGTAATATCCCAGCTCAGTCTTAACGTTGAACTATTCGTTAAGAGAAACAGTATACGAAATAATCGGCCTGGCCAGGGCCCAACTTGGTTTTATAGAGGGGGTTAGAGGGGTATGGGGAGTAGGCGAGGAAGGGGGGTGGTGGAGGGGTGTGTGTGTCCGAGACAGCTTGAGAGTTTCCTGTGGGGTGGAGACAGCCCCTGTCTGCGTAGTTGCTATAGTATAGCTTTCACTTGATTTCCCCCCCCCCCCCCTTTCCTGTTCCCTATAGGGAGGTCAAGAACCTGTTGTTTTGTGAGGGGAATGAGTAGTCCAGCCATGGGGATCATATTTTTAGAAATTTTTCGTATTTGTCAGATAAAATGGAGGTTAATTTTTCGTTTGTTAGGTACCAGTCTAGTCTACATTTAACTTCGGTGAAGTCTAGTGAGGCTTTACGCCATGAATGTGCAATTACTTGCTACGTAGCTAGGAAGAAAAAGGATATTAATTTTCTGGAATCAGAAGGGATGTTGTTTATGTGTTTATTTAGGAGAGCCTCCCAAGGATCCTTACAGATGTTGTGGTTTGTAACTGAGTATATTAGAGAGTAGACTCTAATCCAGAGCCTCTTCACCCGAGGACAGGTCCACCAGATGTGAAGCATGTCTCCTGAGGCTGAACATCCGCGAAAACAATTGGGAGATCGTCCGGGAATTCCGTGAGCTACGCGGTCTGGGGTTAGATACCAGCAGAGCAGGACTTTAAAGGATGTTTCCACCATTAATATATTTCTAGCACTGCTGTTGGTGGCATCCCATATCTGGGCCCAGTCTTCCTCTGGGAGGGTTTTGCCAAGGTCTCTTTCCCAGCGAGTTACGTATGGGAGTTGTGTTCGGAAGGAGGAATGTACTAGGTCCGAGTAGATCTGTGATATAAGACCTTTCGTGTGTGGATTTTTATAGCAGTGTCTTTCAAATGATGTTAGAGTTAGTGGGAAGCTTACATTTTTGAGGAGGGTGGAAATAAAATGCTTTATTTGCAAATATCGGAAGATTTCTGAGGATGGTATATTGTGTCTTTCTTGTAATGTGGGGAAAGAAGTTGATCCATTTGCCGTGTATAATTGGTATAACTTAGTGAGACCTGACTTTGTCCAGTTCGCGAATGATTGTGGCAACTCCTTGCCTGGTAGACACATAGGATTGCGTAGTAAAGGCGCAAGGGGTAAATGAGGAGATATCAATTTTCCTGAGTATTTTATGGAGTCCCATATGTGAAGAGAGTGGTTAACTATTGGGTTATTGATTGTGGGTCTGTGTTTGGGTGGGGTCCATAGTAAGGAGTCTATTGTGAGGGGGTGTATTTCCGTGGCTTCCAAGGATACCCACAGTGGGGTGTTTGGAATAAAATGTAGAAGAGCCATTTGGGCCACCTAGGCAGCCTGATAATATTTGAGGTAGTTGGGACTCCCGGACCTCCTCTCCGTCTGTGCCTATATAGGGTGGATCGCAATACTATCGGGATCGTTCCAACCCAAAATAAATTTAAACAGTGTATACTGTTGCTAGATTGTGGAGCTTGACAGCAGGCAGACCCGGGTATGTACCGTAGACTATCAGCAGGCCCCGAATAAAATATAAACGGTGTATACTGTTCGATTGTGGGGATTGACAGGATGCAGACCCGGTTATGTACCGTACACTACCAGCAGGCCCCAAATAAATTTAAACAGTGTATACTGTTGCTAGATTGTGGAGCTTGACAGCAGGCAGACCCGGGTATGTACCGTAGACTATCAGCAGGCCCCAAATAAAATATAAACAGTGTATACTGTTCGATTGTGGGGATTGACAGGATGCAGACCCGGTTATGTACCGTACACTACCAGCAGGCCCAAAATAAATTTAAACAGTGTATACTGTTGTTAGATAGCGTATATTCCCACCACCCAGACACGGGTATATACCGTAGGCTTTCAGCAGGCACAAAAAATATTTAAAGTGTGTATACTGTTGTTAGATAGCAGAGATTCCCACCACCCAGACATGGGTATATACCGTAGGCTTTCCGCAGGCACAAAAAAATTTCAAGTGTGTATACACATATTAGGGAGTCGGGAAGGAATTTTTCCCCCAAAAGGGCTAATTGGCTTCTGGCCTTGGGGTTTTTTGCCTTCCTCTGGATCAACACAGTAGGATAGACAGGCTGGACTAGATGGACAATGTCTTCATTCGGCCTTACATACTATGTTACTATGTTACCGTTGTCAGATAGCGTAAATTCACCGCACCCAGACACGGGTATATACCGTACACTATCAGCAGGCCCAAAAAACTTTTAACAGTGTATACTGTTGTTAGATAGCATAGATTCACAGCACCCAGGCACGGGTATATAGTGTATGCTTTCAGCAGGCAAAAAAACAAAAAAAAAATGAAAAATGATAGGAGTTTTGTTACTTCCTATCTACTCTCTATACACCACTAGCAGTATACTGCATAAAACCGGTAAGAGGGTGCATTATACAACCAGGATGCTTGAGAAAAAATTTGTGCGCACTACTGTTCCCAGCCAACCAAAATGCTGATGCACACAATGAGAGGAGTAGTAGTCCTAGAAAGGACTGTTGGGTTCTTGGAGCAAGGATCCCTGCCTAACCGCAACCTATTCCCTACACCAGTGCTTTTCCTATAGCAGCAGCTCTATCCCTCAGCTCATGCAGCATGCATGTGAGGTGAGCCGCAGATGACCAGAGTTTTAATACTCGGAGGTCACCTGATAAGCCCAGCTAGTCACTGCTGTAGCTGTGCACAGGGTTGGCCTGTCACAGCAGGAAGTGATAAAGCCTTCCCTGCATGTTTATTGGCTAACAAATGGCGCTAAAAATGCGGGGAGGGGAGATAAAATTTTCCCGAGCACCGCGTGGTGCTCACTCGAGTAATGAGCACCTTCGAGTATGCTACTGTTTGAACGAGCATCAAGCTCGGACGAGCATGCTCGCTCATCTCTAGTTGCTACCTAATTTCAAGACCTGGGTCAACAACCCCGCTGGTCACCTAATGTCTATATCCTGTAATATCGTAGCACTCTAAAATGATGCCTAGTCCCCTCTTAAACTCTTCTATCGATTTTGCCATCACCACGTCCTCAGGCTCCACAGTCTCACTGTTTTGACAGTAAAGAACCCCCTTCTGTGTTGGTGATGAAACCTGCTTTCTTCTAGACATAGAGGATGCTCTCTTGTTATCGTGGCAGTCCTGTGTATAAACAGATCATGGGAAAGATCCATGTATTGTCCCCTAATGTATTTATACATAGTTATTTGATTACCCATTAACTGTCTTTTTTCCAGGGTAAATCATCCCAATTTTGATAGCCTCTCTGGGTATTCTAGTCCTCCCATTCCATTTATTAGTTTAGTTTTCCTTCTTTGAACCCCTTCAAGCACTGCAAAATCTTTCCTGAGCACCGGTGTCCATAACTGTACACAGCATTCCATGTGACGCCTGACAAGTGGCTTATATAGTGGAAGAATAATGATCTGGGCCATCGCCCCTATAGCTCTTTTAATGCACCCCAAGACTTTATTTGCTTCTGCAGAAGCTGATTGGCATGGATTGCTCCAGTTAAGTCTACTATCCACTAATGCCTCCAGGTCTTTTTCCATATCACTTATCCCTAGCAGTACCCTATTTAGTGTATATTGGTGACAATCATTTCACCTGCCCTTGTGGATAACCTTACATTTATCAATATTGAACTTCATTTGCCATTTTTCTACCCAAACCCCCAGCTTATCCTGGTCCTTTTGTAGCCATACATTGTTATCCTTTGTATTAATTATCTTGTATAATTTTGTATTGTCTGCAAATATTATTTTACTGCATATTCCTTCTATCCGGTCATTGATAAATATATTTACCAGAATGAGGCCTAATACTGACCCTGTGGCATCCCACTAGAAATGGTGGCCCAATCAGAGTACGATCCATTTATTACCACCCTTTGCTTTCTATCTCTGAGCCAGTTCCTTACCCACCTTTCACCCAGACCAAGCTGTCTCATTTTATATATTATTATGCGGCTCAGTGTCAAATGCTTTCGAGAAATCCAGATATATGAGATTAATAGACTCTCCCAGGTCCAGCCTAGAACTTACTTTATTGTTGAAGCTGATCAAATTGGTCTGACATGATCGACCCCACATGAACCCATGCTGATGAGGAGTTATTCCATTGTTCTCATTGAGGTATTCTAGGATGGCATCTCTCAGAAACCCCTTGAATATTTTTCCAATTATTGAAGTGAGACTTACCGGCCTGTAGTTACCAGGCTCTCTTTTAGACCCCTTTTTGTATATAGGAACCACATTGGCAATGCGCCAATCCAGTGGTACAACCCCGCTCTCAATAGTGTCCATAAATATAAGAAATAGCAGTTTAGCTTTCACGTCACTTACTTCCCTTAGAATCCTTGAGTTTATTCCATTTGAGCCCAGCGATTTATCGATTTTAATCCTCTGTAACTGGCTCTGCACTTCCTCCTTTGTTAGGCATGCAATATTTAGCGGGGGGGGGGGGGGGGGGGTCTCATTGTATTCCCCTGAATCTCGTGTAACATTTCTTTTTCATTTGTGAATACACTTGAGAAAATATGATTTAATAGATTTGCCTTCCCCCATCATCTTCTATGGTTTCTCCTGCATTATTTGTTAAAGAGCCAGTGTTCTCAGTGCAAATCCTTTTACTGTTTAAATAACTGATGAACAGTTTAGGGTTATTTCTGCTCTCTTTGGCAATCAGTCTCTCTGCTTCCTCCTTACAAATTTTGATCTTTTTTTTCCTGTATGATTTTAGAGCTTCTTCGCTGCCTTATTGTTTTAGTAATTTAAACGCATTCTTTTTTGTTTATTGCTCCACTTACAGTCTTGTCGAGCCACATTGGTTTCCTTCTACTTGTAGTTCTTTTATTTTTAAAGGGTATGTACTGCTCACAAATTACATGATAAGGATGTTTTTAAACTTCTCCCATTTATCGTCTGTACTGCTCTTTTTGAGGACGTTGTCCCAATTAATGTTACCGATAGTAGTTCTGAGCAGATAAAATTTTGCTTTACTAAAGTTTAGTTTTTTTTGTCTCTCCCTCATAAGGCTTCTTATTGAATGACAGCTGGAAATTAATTACATTGTGGTTACTTTTTCCCAAGTGTCCCTGCACCTGCACCCCCATGATTCTGTCTGGTTTGTTATTTAATAATAAGTCAAGTGGCCCTCGTTCTAGTTGGATCCCGCACAAGTTGGGTAAGGTAGTTATTTTTAATTGTTCTCAAGAACGTAACACCCTTGTGAGATTTGCAAGGTTCATCTTCTCATATTATATCCGGATAATTAAAGTCTCCCAAAATAATTATTTCATTGCGGTTTGACCCCTCTTCTATTTGTCTTAATAATAAGTTTTCAGTTTCTTCTGTTATAGAGAAGTGATGGATGATTTATTGCTATTTTACTTTTTATTGCTTTTTACTCTGTTATTCCTTCTAGAAAATTATGAATAAATTAACACCTGGGTGTTACCAGTTGAGTCTGTCCCTACATAATCTGATATTGTCCAATTAGTTTTGCCAACCTAAGGGTACTTTTACACTGTCCGACAGTCACCCAAATAATTGCTCATGTAAACGAGCAGTCATTCATCTATGAACAAGCCCATTTACTGTAAATGGAGGTGGTGGCCAGAAAAGATCTCCAGCATGCTCCACCTCCACTCAGGGAGCAATTATCATAAGCACAGCAGTGTTGATCGCTGTGATGACTGTTGTCCAGTGTCAAAGTATCCTTAAACTGCGTATGGACACACCTCTTTGACAAGGAGAATGGTAACACCCAGTTGTCAATTTATTCATAAATTTCTAGCAGGAATAACCAAGGAACAGCACAAGTTTTAAGAAAATGCTGCAGATTGTTTTTTTATGGGAAATATTTTTAAAAATGGCCAGTTTTGATACCCTCAAGAATGGAATGAACTTTTAAGCGGGATTCTTGCATCAGTGGAAAATATGAAAGGTCTGAAGGAGGTGAAGAGAGATGTCCTCCCCCCAATCATTGCTTTTTAAAAACTTCATAAAAATTCATGCATCGATTTGAAGGAATGCTTCCATCCAATAGGTGGTGCTGCAGAGGTATTGTTCCATCTCCTTTATGTGCAGGTCTGAAGGAGGGAAAACACACATCATAAAACTGTCACATTCCTTAGCTCAGTGGACTGATTATGCATTTACTTCTCTGCTCAGCTTGTCTGGTATTGTTTGTTTTAAGTGCAAATCAGTCTCAAATTTCTGTGTGTGAACATTTGTATTTAGGTCAAGAGGGGTGTCATCTCTGCTTCAGAGCAGTGACGGGGCCCAAGTTGCTAGACGCGCCTGAGCCCCGGCAGCAACGGAGAGGTATTTCTTTTTTTTAATGTTTTTTTTACAGCAGATAGGATTGATTTTACAGGGAAGGGCTTATATTTAAAGCCCTTCCCTGAAAAATCACTGCAGGGGTGCCAACATCACGATCCTCTGCCACAGCTGTGACAGCTGTGGCAGGGGATTCTTTACTCCCCGCAGGGATGAAGAAATCCTCTGCTACAACTGTGACAGCTGTGGCAGGAGATTCTTTACTCCCCACGGGGAGTCCCCTCATCACTAAACACTGACATTGCTGTCAAAGTGTTCAGTGACAAGAGGACTCCCCATGGGGAATATTTACAGGGCAGTGGCAGAGAGGTGAGTGTGCGTGTATATGTGTGTGTGTATATATATATATATATATATATATATATATATATATATTTGTTTTCTAATTTTTTTTTTACACAAACCAGGGATGATTTGCAAGGAAGGGCTTATATTCAAGCCCTTCCCTGAAAATCACTGCAGGGGTTGCCAGCATCCTATTCCCTTCAATGGGGCCGCCGGCAACAGCTGTGGCCAAATTGAAAGCAATGCTGCACAGACCTGCATTCACGCGTGTTTGTGCATATATATATATATATATATATATATATATATATGTATATATATATATATATATATATATATATAATCATAATCCAATATAGCAACACCGATCACAGCACACACTTCACCTTTCAGATATATAGGGAAGACAATTCTCACCAGACGGTGCACGCTCATCAAAGATCCTGG
Source organism: Eleutherodactylus coqui (assembly GCF_035609145.1). NCBI lineage: Eukaryota > Metazoa > Chordata > Amphibia > Anura > Eleutherodactylidae > Eleutherodactylus > Eleutherodactylus coqui. The sequence goes on from NC_089840.1 coordinate 153,330,316, forward strand.
ATCGCAATTTCAACAACCAAGTAAGTATGAGAGCAGCACTCCAGGGGTTAAGTAAAAGGTCCAATCTTTATTGTGCCCACACAACGTTTCAACCCTCCATCTGAGGGTCTTTATCAAGTTCTAAATAACATACACAGACTACAGCAATAAATAGCACCCATAGCTCCACCTCCACCAATCATAGACAACAACACAAATTACAATTAAAACAGATCAAACTTCATTGGGTGAAACAGTCCATCATAGCCAGGTGCAGCATACATAATATAATTACATGTTAGAAGGTGTCATACCCAGCGCTGCGTTCAGGCTGCCGCCGGTGCAGACGCACACCTCTGACGTGGATCACTTCCTGGTTTAGTAATCTAGTTCTCGCGAGACTAGCAGAGCCTCCTGCCCCGTAGCGTCATCACCAGCCGTCTATTGGTGTCCACAGCGCATGCGCAAGGTTACGGTATCTGCAGCACGTCGCCATAGCAACAGGGCCCCTATTATCGAAGATAGCATAGCGCATCCAAAGACCATGCGCATGCGCAGACCCATGGAACACCTGAATGAATAAATACAGGGATCCCTCAATCCTATAATCCCTGCATAGATCAGACACCACCACTAGTACATTCAGGCAGCGCTAGAGCATCATATTTAGTGTCTAGGAATGTAACCCTTTCATCACTGGACAGATAACCATAAGCTAGTATAATTATATTCATTTAATTACAGAATCATGTTGCTCATTAATATGAGCGATGTCACTATAACAAAAACTCATCTCATCTGTCAACAACACTATCACCAGTAGTCATTAATATAATAATGTGTCAATACACAATCACATATTATAGTGGGCTCATCAACCCATGCTCTTCAACACAGACAGACTTATAGGTAGGTGATATCTGTACAGCAGTATAGTCTAAACCAGTTGCAAAAAGTGTGACACCCAAACATGATTAAATATGCATCAATTACAATTTTATTCAACCACTTTGTATGGCACAGACATGAATATAGAATACGTAGATAATAGCTGCGTCACCCAATGTGATCTGGAAAAAAGAGAAAAAAGAAACCACATCATTAAAATATACTAAAAACAATGTACGAATCATGTACCAAAACATCATTAGATATCATAATACTCATTATTTATAGTACAGTAACGGATTGTACTCCACATTTAAGCCACTAGGGGCCAGCGCATCCAACTTAAAAATCCATTTTGCTTCCAACAGTTTCAATTTTCGTTCTCTGTCGCCGCCTCTTATATCCCTATCCACTGAGTCAATGACCTTAAACTGTAACTGACTGAAGGAGTGATTGTGGTCCTCATAGTGCTTAGGGATGGGAAGATCACGCTTCTTGGTCCTGATGTTACTCTTATGGTTAGCTATTCGTTTGCGGACCTCCGTAGTGGTTTGACCCACATACTGGAGGCCGCACGGACAGCTAATCAGGTATACAACAAATGCTGACCAACAACTATACCAACCACGTATGTAAAACCGTTTCCCAGATCTCGGATGCACAAAGCTATCCCCTTTTGCCATGTTATGACAAGCTGCACATCCGAGACATGGAAAGTTGCCATTTCTGGCGGGGGCTAATGTTCTCTGTATAGAACCCAGGTTATATATATATATATATATATATATATATATATATATATATATATATATATATATACACATATATATACTGGTGGCCTTTCCCTGTTGTTTCAGAATATGTTTACTATTCCTATTGATTTGTTTGTGATGCCAGTGCTTTATAGCATGAAATGTAATGGGTGATGAAGATGGTGAATTAATCCCACCAAGACAGGGTTTAGTAACATAAACATATTTAATTATTCTTTTCTTTTCTCTTTTGTGATGGAGTTTATAGCAGAAATTATATTGGTGTTCCGTGCAGTCAATCTGCAACAATTAAACAGTTTTACTCCTTTGAATCAACAAACTGCTGACTATGGGCTTCCCTTGGATAGCCTTGTAATTGTGCCTATTTATGGCTTTGACTCCTGGTCTCAACATTAATTTGCCTCCGTGCAGGCGCTGGTGGACTGTTAGGCCTTAACGAAAATTTGGAGCCTTATCTCTCCGGAATCTTAGGGAGACACTGCTGAAAGGGCCTCCTGGCGTAAATAGCCTCTCTGGAAATTCTGATAATGGATGTGTAGGGCAAAGGAGTGTTGGTGGTACTTATCCCTCTACAATGATCACTTGCTCTCTTTTCCCCAGGGATCAGCACTGTCCCTCTGCTGCAGTAGGCTGCAACTCGCCACAGCGTCTGGTGACTCTCCTGACGGGTTCCTGACAGAAATCCCCAGGGCTCCGGACTCCTCTTAAGTCCCAACAACAGCTTTCACTGCCACTAACCCTCTCCTCACAATCTGATGACTTCGTCCCTATGGCAACTCCTGTGGGCACACTCCACTATACTGCTATCTTTCATTAAAGCAGACTAACAGACCACCACTATTCTAATGACACTCTCTACTTTACCGGCACTGACTTCTCTGCTGCACACACTGACTGATAACTGGCTGTATACTAACTGATCTATCTCACTAACTGTCATCTACCACTCACTATTCTCCAGCTCTTACACACTGCATAGACTACACTATATAGTATAACTAGCTGATGTACCCGGCTTCGCCCGAGTTAATTTGGTACTGGTGTTTATCTGGTGTTCACACGGAAAATCTTATAAAGTCGTGGTTACTTTAGAGATACCGGAAAAACATATGTTCACCATTTTGCATAGTTCTCTGCGTTACCCAGGAAACACCACGTGGCGGTAACCATGCGACGTTTCCTTTATATAAAATGACATCAGGAAGTGAGAGAATTAGATTACGTACATAAAATTTGGACACTAATTCTTTTGCGCATAGAATTGAATAATCGAGTTGGGACCTATTAACTTTTCATATTTATGACACAATCAATGCTCGTGCCAAATTTCATGTTTTTTATGACATTGGGAAGTGAGAGATTTAGATTATGTACGTAAAATTTGGACACTAATTCTTTTGCGCATAGAATTGAATAATGGAGTTGGAACCCATTAGCTTTTCCTATTTATGACATAATCAATGCTTGTGCCAAATTTCCCATTTCTATGACACCGAAAAGTGAGAAAATTACATTCCGCACGTAAAATTTGGACGCTAATTCTTTTGCGCATAGAATTGAATAATCCAGTTGGGACCCATTAGCTTTTCCTATTTATGACATAATCAATGCTCGTGCCAAATTTCCCGTTTCTATGACACAGGAAAGTGAAAAAATTACATTCCGCACGTAAAATTTCGACGCCAATTCTTTTGCGCTAGAATTGAATAATCGAGTTGGGACCTATGAACTTTTCCTATTTATGACATAATCAATGCTCGTGCCAAATTTCACGTTTCTATGACACCGGAAAGTGAGAAAATTACATTCCGTACGTAAAATTTGGACGCTAATTCTTTTGCGCAAAGAATTCAATAATCGAGTTGGGACCTATTAACTTTTCCTATTTATGACATAATCAATGCGCGTGCCAAATTTTAAGTTTCTATGACATTGGGAAGTGAGATATTTAGATTCTGTACGCAAAATTTCGACGCCAATTCTTTTGCGCTAGAATTGAATAATCGAGTTGGGACCGAATTACTTTTCCTATTTTGGAGATAATCTATGCTTGTGCCAAAATTCATGTTTCTACGACATCGGGAAGTTGGAGAACTTTTGGCAAGTCAGTCAGTCAGTCAGTGAGTGAGTGAGTGAGTGAGTGAGTCAGTCAGTCAGTGAGTCAGTGAGGGCTTTCAGCTTTATATATATAGATAGCCATGCTCCTCTCTGTCTTGCAGTCAAGTCACTGACTACCACTAACTGCTGTCTTTTCACAGGACCAACTGACCTGACTCCTCTCTTCCTCTACTCTCCTCTGACTGGACTCCTGTTCTGTTGGCGATAAAAGTGACAAATGGACAGGCCTTGGAAGTGTGACAATGTTGTGGAGGCATTCCTGTGGCCCCCTTGTGTGTGCAGCCAGGCATTATCCAGTTGGAAAATGCCTCTTGAAAGCCCTGCCAAGAGAGGCAACACATGTCTAGTGGTCAACAATCTCTACACAAGTGGAAAAAGAGGTCCACTAGGCCAAGGGTGGAACCACTATTAAGACCTCAGGTGTAATCAAGCACAGTTTTAATCATTTACATATCTACCTGAGATGTAGCTGCATACTGAGTTTTGCAGCAAAATGACAACGTCTTCTAGGGGCTTGATTTTTTTTTTTGACAAGGAGTGTACTTCATCCACTGTAGAGGAGGAGGCTGGGCTATGGGGAAAGTGCTGATAGACTGCATGGAAATGAATAGATCATGTATATCCCTGTATAACTATAGAAAACCCAAGGGGAAATGGAAGCATCAACTTTTGTTGCTGTTAACACTATCCTCCCCTGCTCCGATTGTTACTTTCCCTCAAAAAGGGAACCTTGAGCACTTGTTCATCTTATCACCTCCCTCCACCTAATTAGACTATTTATTGACGAGCAAGACATTTTCAGTGTCGAGATCGTGATGTCAAATATTTCCCTGAACACACATACATTTTACACTGTTCTTATCTCGTGCATAGCCGATCTTTAGTGTAAAATATGCTGTTGGCTTCTCTAGCGATTGCTGTTACACACTATAGACTGCAGATGAAGGTGTTGGATAACTTGGCAGTGAACAGACAGAGGCAAGTCACAGTTTGTACAGCAGAATCAATAACTTTCTTCTGTACATATATAAACACGTGATTACAGTCTTCACTTCTTAAGAGGGCACTGACGTTTCAAATGCTGCATCAAATCACAGGAAGAAACCCGAACACTATAACATGTGGGCACATGGCCTGTTCACTACAGTCTCTAGAATGGAATTTGCCGCCCAAAAGGATAGTTTTTTTCACTGATGTCCCCGATATAGCGGTGATGTTTGATTACTTTTCACAGGACCAACTTACCTGACTCCTCTCTCCCTCTACTCTACTCTGACTGGACTCTTGTTCTGTTGGCGATAAAAGTGACAAATGGACAGGCCATTTCTATCAGCAATCTCTTACTTGGTGGCAAGAACATGATTATGGCACTCCATCTATCTCACGTATGGCTCTGGAACTCAGGCTGGCACAGAGGTGGACCACTCATCACCCTTAAGGCATGAAAAAACAACTGTGGCTAAAACTCATCACATAGTCCTCAAAACACAGTCTGCACCTTTTTTGGAAGTCACTTGTGGGAGGATGATCAGTAGCTCATCCGCTTCTCTTCTCTCAATGTACTGCTATCTTCTGCAACTTCTTCAATCATATATATTTGACTTATCTTGTCCTTTCACATGTCTATTGAGGGTGGGTTTGTTTTTTTCTCAAAGGGTGGGGATTGGTGCTTTTGCCACTGCAATCATGTAAAAGGCTAGTCTGTCTTTCAAAGGGTTAAAGGATGCACGTGGTCTGCTAAGAATGGTTATGTCAGGTGTGACTTGTATTTTTTTTTGAGTATTGTGCCTATTTCCCTTGCTACCTCTGTCCAGAATATCTTAATCTTAGGGCAGTGCCACCAGATATGTAGGTATGAACCTGTATGTTCTTGGCACCTCCACCACCTGTCCGTCTCTGAAAGTTTGTATGCATGTAACCACTCTGGAGTTTTTATACCATTTAGTTAATAATTTATAATAGTTTTCCATTTTCCAAGATACAAGTTGGTCTGCTTGAGGAACAATAAGAAGTGAATTGTCAAAAGCGAGATTTTCCTAGAGGATTTGTTAGGGCTACTCAATCATTTTTCAAAATCAGTTAACTGTTTCATAGACAAGTGTAGAGTTTTAAAATGTGATATAACAGCAGAAAGGTGTGCAAGATGGAGGCCCTGAACCTTACCGGACAGCACCAGGGTGTTTATTATAGTTTGAGAATCCTTGTGTATGATCCTTTGAATATCCCCGATTGTCAAGTCTTTAAATATATTCCATATTTTTTCTGGTGTTGGTGAGGCAAACTGTGTAACTGTAAGCGGGAGTAAAAGTTAGCGGGGTAGAGGGTGAGGGCAAGGGTGCTAGTTGTGAATTTAGAGAGTTCCAGGTCTCGCAGATGCCTCTCAACATGTTGAAGAAATTTAATCCCCTTTAACAGCGGCTGATGCCTTTAATACTTCAGCAGTGTCATGCTGACCTTTAAAGAGCTATCATCTGATTATAACATTGCACACGTTCTTGGAATAGTAGAGACACACTGTCTATCCAACAAATGGTTTGGCTTTCGTATATTATTTTTTAGTTCAATAAGTTTTTTTTATTGAGGCAAAGAGGCAAGCAATAAATCAAACAAGAGGTGCATTTCAAACATTAGTACAATTGTAACATATACATACTATATGCTGCGCCCAGGAGGTGGTAAGAAGGTGAATAAGAGAAAAAGCGAAAGAAGAATTAACCAAGGGTAGTGCTCCGAAGAGCTCATAGGGGGGTTAGGAGGGGGTGGGAATAGGGATAGGGTGTGGGTGATTCGGGATAGAAATGATGCCAACACTTTGTAGACCTGTTTGCATATGCCTCTCGACCTACATTGTGTTGTGTCCCCCAAGGGCGGGGGGGGTTCCAGTATCGACATGTCTGCCACCCTCAGCGCCAAAAGGGGGTCAAGGCTTCCCAATCGGCTCGCGAGGCGGTATCGGGGTGCTCCCTGCCTATGTCGAGTTTGCCGACGGGTGATCCACTCCCCCAATCTGGGAGATGATCTGAAGTCCAGCCAGGGTTGCCATGTTGCATAGAACTTCTCCACCGTAGCGTCCTCCTCTGCCCTCATCTCCTCAAATCTGGCTAGTGTGTTCACTGCCTTCACCTAATGGGTCCTAGTGGGGCCCGAGGTGGCTCGCCAGAACCTTGGAATAATTTGCCTTACTGCCAGTATTAAGAATCTTAGTAGGCCCTTTCTCACATGGGCAATAGGCCCCTGGAACATGGACAGCAGGGCCATCTCGGGCGAAAACACTACACCCGCCCCGCACAGGTTGTTGTATAACGCCTCCACATCCCTCCATAGTGCCGCCAACAGAGGGCATTCCCACCAGATATGAACCATATTGCCCCTTCTGCTCAAGCACCTCCAGCACTCGGAGGAGGATTGGGGGAACATTTTATGTAATCTTTCAGGGGTAGTATACCAATAAGACAGGACCTTGTAGTTTAGTTCGTGCAGCCTGGAATGGACTGTAACCTTGTGCGTTAGAATGAAAGACCTCTGCCAAAGATCATCAGAGAAGCTTTTTCCCAACTCGCCCTCCCATACTCCCATATACCTCGGGGGTTCGTTCCCCATCTCACGGTCCAGCATTAACCTGTATAATAATGAAATTAAGTGTCCAGGGGAGTCAGGTGACATGCATAGTTCCTCAAAGGGAGTGAGGGTTTTAGTTAGATTCAGCCGGGTGTCAGGGAGTCCAGTGAGCCCCTCAGTTGTAGGTATACCATCCAAGCTCCCGGCGGTGCCCGTGTCCCCACAAAGAACTCAGCTAATGGTTTAATCCCCGTTTGGCTTGTCACGTCTCTCAGGCGTGGTACCCATATCGCAGGAGTTAGCAGCAAGCTTATGTTCCTCTCAAAAGCTTTGAATTGGGGGGCCGGGATTGAGACTAACTCATCTCGTCTAGCAAAGCCCGACCATGCCTCCGCCAATAGCCTCAGTAGAGGAGACACTCTTGGAGAGTCTCTGATCAGACCTCCCGGGATCCAGAACATCCCCAGGGTCAAACTTGGCTCCGAATCGAGTTCCATCTTGTGACACGTATGGGATACGATTGAACTGGATGATTGTGTCAGAGGCAGGGAAATTAAGGTAATCAAATAACTAGTTGCCGTATGAGTTAACCAGAACTTCAATGAACTAATGACCCGTCTGAATGTTCTGCTAACATTTGTTCGAAAGCAGAATATTTTGGACATATATGGTATGATACAGCAAGAATGACTCATAATACAATGCAGATGTCGATAACTTCATGGACAAAATATTTAATATATTTTGTTGCCAAGCGTCTATCACGCATGCCTAGAACCTGAATAGCCATATTAGAATGACGTATATACCCATAACTGCGCAGAAGCAGATATGCCACGTAATGTAAGAACAGTATAAATAACAGTGATCTTCAGGGAGGAGCCGGGACTCGTTGTTGTGGCCGGTAGACGTATCGGCGTATTCCCGGATTCCTCCTACCAATCGTACCTGGAGATCCCCCGATTGCGGAGTGATGCTACAATATCCGGTGACGTATTGATGCTTATCTTTGTTACCCATGTGATCTCAATGCCTATATGTTAATTAACTATTTCACTTACATATACTAAAGAGTAAATAAACTTGTGTTTTATATTTGTCTTGCCTTAAAAACTGTCACGGTATGCTTAGTTGGTATGCTAATGAGGTTAAAGAATAGCCAAAACTTGAGCAGGTAAGACATAAATTGGCGTAGTCTGGCAGGATATTGTTGTCTTTGGTAAGGTTATATTACTGTATAATTTGGTATTGTGACGGTGCTTCTCAGTGCACGGGGGGGTTGCTGTCACCATATTAGATTTTTGGCCCATTGCCAAGGGGTTCAAATGGTTATAACTTTGCTTTGATAAGTGATAGAGTAATAATAGTAAATACACATTGATAGTCGCAGTAAGTAGTCCTTGTTGAACCCATTGGCATACTGCCAAAATGTTATAAGTTCTTTAACTTTGAAGCAGGACTTGGGAGATTGGTGCCAGTTTGCACGGTGGTGTCTAGCAGTAAGGGGGACCTCTGTGCAAAATTTCACCAATTGGCACGTTGCCAAAATTTTCGGAGTTCTGTAACTTTGAGACAGGACTCGGGAAATCGGTGTCAGTTTGCAGAGTTGTGTCTCGCGGTAAGGGGGACCTCTGTGCAAAATTTCACCAATTGGCACATTGCCAAAACTTTCAGAGTTCTGTAACTTTGAGACAGGACTTGGGAAATTGGTGCCAATTTGCAGGGTGGTGTCTCGCAGTAAGGGGGACCTCTGTGCAAAATTTCACCAATTGGCACGTTGCCAAAATTTTGTGAGTTCTGTAAGGGAGAACTCTGCGCAAAAAATTTCACCAATTGGCATTTTGCCAATAAGACAACAATATGTTTAGAAAAAGAACCAAAAAAGATAAAACTAAAATCGTTCAGAAAGTAGACATCCCCGGCTGGTCCGAGGGTCCCTATGATATATTAGCTCAGGAGTTGATGCATAGTGGGCTTGCAGAATCATGGGATAGTAAGCTAAAAGATTCAGAGCCCCTCGATGTCGTTAAGGTACTCGAGGAGACCCCTGCCAAGGCAGGTGACGCAGTTCAGTTGGGTAGGAGGAATTGGGTATTGGCCTCAGCCTATTGGAATATCCATAAAAAGAAGTCCCAACTAATAAGAAAACTTAATCAGGCGGAACAAAAGTTAAAAGAATCTGAAGGAAAGAGAATCGTGTTGGAATGTTACCAAGGTCTGATAAAGGAAAAAATAGAACATTATCAGAATATTGCAGAGAAGCCTGTTGTAAAAGTTGCTCAGAATAAATATAAGGGACGTAGAGGTAAAGTTGATAAGCGAAAGGTATCGAAAGTTATAGCTTCTGCTTCTGTGAACTGGGACCCAGATAAGTGGGATGGAGACTTATGGGATTCCTCATCTTCTTCGGGGGAGGAGGACTGGCATAAGTGGGATTGGGAAGACCCACCCAATCCAATAATTGATCCACCTGCTTTAAAACGTGCCCAGCCCATTAGCAGAAGGAAGGAAACTACTGAATATGGACCCGATACCCAGCCTATCCTAGGTCATGATGGGCAAAGGTTGCCCAGGTATGACGATCAGGGAAACTATATGTACGATGCCGAGGGGAGACTGTTGGTGCAAGAAGAATTGGTGCCACATAGGCGCACCAGGCTTACCCTAGAGGATTTTTCTCAGTCAGAAGTTGATGATATACTGAGTAGATTTAGGCAAAAGCCTGGGGAATCTGACATACCATGGTTGGTCCGTCTATTTGAGCACGGGGCGACTGGGGTAATGTTGGATCCAAAAGATGCAATGAGATTTGTTACTCTAACCAGAGATCCAGTAATCAGTAGAAATGTTAGAGAATACTTTCCTAATCATCAAGAAGAAAGTGCTATTTCCCTGTTTAATATAGTAACCAATGGGTTTCTTAATAAATTCCCAACAGAGGCAGACATTCCAATCAATGACAAACCTTGGTACACTATCAGGGATGGCATTGAAAGGTTGAAGGAGGAAGCTATGAGGGTCTCACTAATTATCATCGAGCATATGGAAGATTATTTGGAGACTCGGCTGACAGCAGGAATTAGAAATCGTTTAATTAAAACTGCACCTCCGGCTTATAAAGCCGTGATGATGACCCTACTTCTATCCATGACTAATGAGCCAATATCTGCGGTCGTGGCTAGAATGCGGGAATTGCAAGATATGGGAAACTGGGATAGAGAGGAAAAGCGAACAGATCGTGATAGGTCTAGGAATCCTAGTTCCCAGGGGACTGGTGATTCAGGAGTGCCAAGGGTATCTCGTAGAGATATGTTTCAGGCTCTTCTGAAAGCTGGAGTCTCCAAGGACGCCATTGATGGAAAAGATACAGGTGATTTGTGGCGTCTTTATAAACAGAAGGTATTATCCAACAAAAAAGTGGATAAAAGGGAAGATTCAGTGGCCCCAAAAACTTCTAAAAAGAAAGAGAAGCAGGTCACTAATTCAGAACCTAAGAAATTAGAATGGGAGGACTTTCAAAAGATCTATCCATGGAAGGAGATGGCTGCAATGGTAGCTAGCCAAGTGCAGGACCATATGAAGCCATCTGCTCCGCTCCTGGAGGAATCAGATTCTGATTCCGCATAGGTAGCAAGCCAAGCCCCTGTTTGGGTTAGGCGGGATGACAGACCCTACGTCCCGCTAGCCATACATTGGAAAGGGGGTAATGTCCAAAGGGTCCCAGCTTTAGTAGATACAGGGGCGGAGGCTACTCTGATTTATGGAAATCCTAAAAAGTTTAAAGGTCCAAAAGTTAATATTTCAGGATTGGGAGGAAAAGTTACCGAAGGAGTACAGACACAGGTAACTTTGAAATTGGGCAATTTGCCCTTACGTAAATACACGGTGTTAGTAGTACCTATTCCGGAATATATCATTGGCATAGATATTCTGAAAGGATTGACACTACACCTTGAAGATGGTAAGTTTGCCTTTGGCGTAAGGAAAATAGCGAATAAAAGCTTGTCCAGTTACGGTGGGAAAGGTCAAAATGCCACCCGTACATATCCCTCCTGCAGGAAAACTGGTTGCTATGAAGCAATACAGAATTCCTGGAGGTCACAAGGAAATAGGAGAAACCATTAAGGATTTGGTCGATGCTGGGGTTGTGAGGCCTGCAACTACAGCATGGAACAATCCGGTATGGCCTGTGAAGAAAAGTGATGGGTCTTGGAGGATGACTGTCGATTACAGGGAGTTGAATAAACAAACACCTCCCTTGACTGCAGCTGTCCCAGACACCATTACAATTGTGGAGCAGATCCAAAGTCACAGTGGACAATGGTACGCTGTGATTGATATCGCACAAGCGTTCTTCACAATTCCAATAGAAGAAAAGGCACAAGATCAGTTTGCCTTTACGTGGCAAGGACGTCAATATACGTTCACTCGATTGCCACAAGGTTGGATACATAGTCCAACCATCTGTCACCGGACGGTGGCAGAACATTTGGATGAGTTTGATTTACCATCAGAAATGCAGTTTTCACATTATATCGATGATATAATGATTCAGGGACCGGATGAACAATCTGTAAAGAGACAATTGGACAGATTGTTACATCATCTGCGAGAAAAAGGATGGGAAATAAATGATAGCAAGGTGCAGGGCCCCTCTCAGACGGTGAAATTCTTAGGAATTCAATGGAATAAGGGCCATAGGGAGATTCTCCCTAAGGCAAGGCAGAAAATCTTAAATTTTCCCACTCCAAAAGACAAGAAGGAAACACAATCCTACATAGGATTGTTTGGATTCTGGAGACAACACATTCCGCATCTGGGGCAGCTTCTTGCTCCTCTTTACAAGGTGACTCGCAAGAAGTACGAGTTCACGTGGGGAGAGGAGCAACAGGTTGCATTTGAGGCAGTAAAAGAAGCCATACAACAGGCCGTAGATCTATGGCTTTTACAAGATGGTGAGATAGAACTTCATGTATCAGTTCAGCATATGTATGCAAACTGGTCATTGTGGCAGAAGCAAGGGGGCAAAAGAGTGCCACTGGGCTTCTGGAATCGAAAATTACCAGATGCGGGAGAAAAATACACTCCACTGGAGCAACAGCTGTTGGCATGTTATTGGGCCCTGGTGGATACTGAACAATTGACAACAGGACACATAGTCCTTCTAAGGCCGCAAATACCCATCATGAGCTGGGTATTATCTAATCCAAAGTCCAATCGGATAGGACATGCCCAGGAGCAGAGTATCATTAAGTGGAAATGGTACATCTCAGAAAGAGCGAAAAAAGGTGAAGGGGGGATAGCTGCCCTGCATGAAAAAATAGCTGATATCCCTCCAGATGGTCAGGTTACGCCAGTAGCACAAATGGAGGAATCCCCAGTAAAGTGGGGAATACCTTACTCTGAGTTGACAGACTCCCAAAAAGAGCATGCTTGGTTCACGGATGGTTCGGCCAAGTATATCAGTGGAAGGCGTAGATGGAAAAGTGTAGCCTTTAATCCAAAATTAGACAAGACGTTGGTCATGGAAGGAGAAGGTAAGAGTAGTCAATATGCAGAACTTTGTGCAGTATTCTTAGCTCTGAAGCAGGAACAAGGGCAAGAATGTCATTTGTATACGGACTCATGGTCAGTTGCCAATGGTTTGGCCACTTGGATCATGGGATGGAAGAAGAACAATTGGAACATTCATGGTAAGGAATTGTGGGGGAAAGAGCTTTGGCAAGACATAGAGGAATTCATTAGGAGTACTAAAAGTACTGTGTTTCATGTTGATGCTCATGTCCCTCTTGACTCATTGGAACGTTTATTTAATTCTCAAGCAGATGCGGCAGCATCGATCTCTGTTGCCGTACAAGAACCTGACAAGGAAAAGGAAGCATGGCTTCAAGGTACAGCTGTTTGGGCTCACCAAAAAAGTGGACACTTGGGAGAGAAGGCCACTTACAGGTGGGCACAAGAAAGAGGTATCCCATTGATGGTGGACATGATCAAACAAGTAATCGCGCAATGTCCAGTATGTCAACATGTGCAAAAACGAGAAGTGCCTCATACAGTAATGGGACACATAGGGAGAGGCCAGTTGCCAGCGCAGATTTGGCAGATGGATTTTGTAGGGCCCCTCCCTGAGAGCAGAGATGTAAGTATATTTGTACAGCAGTAGATACATTCTCAGGTCTGATGGTGGGATTCCCGTGTAAAACAGCAACACAATGGAGTACTTTACGTACTCTGGAAATTATTACCCAGTATTATGGAACTCCCCTGCAGATCCAGACAGACAATGGTTCACATTTTACCGGTAATCAGGTAAAAGAGTATGCCAGTAAAAACAACATAGAGTGGGTATATCATATGCCCTACTATCCACAGGCCGCAGGCTTGGTGGAACGAATGAATGGGTTATTAAAATCTACCCTGAAGAAGCTTACTGAGACTGACAAATATGGTCAATGGAGAGATAATCTCACTGGTGCTATACAGATTATCAACAACAGGCCCATCACTGATTCCATGACACCCTTAATGCGCATGCTAACACCCAATCTCAGTATAGATGTAGCTAAGGTAGAGACAATCTTATACTGGAAAATAAATCCAGATGCGCAGGCACCTTATAGAGCCACTCCTGCTGCTGCAGGGTTGGATCTATACGCTCTTGATACGGTGGTGATAGCCCCGGGAAAGGTGAGTACTATTCCCACAGGGATAGGATGCAAGATCCCGGAGAATCACTTCGGGCAGATAGCTACTAGATCAAGTTTTGCTCTGAGAGGTGCAGTAGTCCTAGGGGGAGTCATAGATGCAGATTATCAGGGGGAAATTAAAGTAATCATGATAAATTTAGGAACAGATCCTCTGATAATAGGGAAAAAGGAGCGCATGGCACAGCTGCTATTAATACCAGTGTATCTGACACAAGTGGAAGAAGGGGCGGCTCCCACTGAACTTACAGTGAGAGGAGATAAAGGCTTTGGCTCAACTGATGTTACTAATGTAGGGGCCAAAATATGGGTTCAGAATCACCAAGGACCGCCCTCCCCGGCAGAGGTAATTGCTGTGGGGAAAGATCGAACTTTGCTCATTATGCGACCCGGAGTAGAGAAATGGGAATATGTCCCACAAGAAAAGTGCTATTTGCAGGAATAAGGGCGCCCACCCACTGGCGATTTTTTTTTCTTTGCGTTTTGCGTTTTTCCTGCAGAGCAATTAGAATTGAATGTACTCCTGTCCACTGGCGTTTTGCGTTGCGTTGCGTTGCGTTTTTTAACATAGGAACTGTCAGTTGCATATGTGTCCTTATTTTTCTCCTAATGCACCCATGAAAGTCAATGGAAATTAATGGAAAAGCCGCGAAAACGCCGCGAAACCGCCGCAAAAAACGCCGCGAAAAACGCGCGGAAAACGCGGGAAAAACGCCGCGAAAACGCGGCGTTTTTCACGCACGAAAATCGCAAACGCCAGTGGGTGGGCGCCCTAATGCTTGTTTCCTTGCCTTCTCTAGAATCACATAATCATTTTTGGAATCCTTGGCGTCATGTGTTCGGTGTTCGCAGTAGGTGATGCGTGGACGCCAGGGATCCGTGTCAATGACACCGGAAGGAATGACTATTCGTGGGGCTGGAGGAGTTCAACCCGAACCAGGAAGCAAGACAACTTCACTTGTGAAGCCAACCAGAAATGTCATATCGTGAATATTACCTTTGATGGGACTATCTGGAGTGGAAATCCATTATCGCATATAAGTTCGACCTACCGTCCTTCATATGCACTGCATAAGGCAACGGGACAAATAAACATTACGTCACTTGTGAAAGTGTCTTGCTGTCAGAGACCAAAAGAGTTGCCATATCTCAATTACTCCCTGGTGATACAATATGTTCAGAATTGTACAAATACGGGAGTGCAGTTTTCATTTCCTTTAAATGAGACAGAAGTAATTACATGTGGGAATGCAACGGAGATCGAGAATCGGGCCATGTGGGGCCAGTTCCTTGTATTCGTGAACATTAATGCTTCTAAAATAGATCCTGGACATATAAAAAGGGTTCCATCCACCTGTCGCCAGGTGGGACGAGATGCTCAAAAGACTGTTATACAAGTCTCCGTGCAGTTTCCACCCTCAAGGACTTGTCCTACCAAGCGTTCCCGTCGAGCTTGGTATGATACCTTACTCGGAGGCTACGGAGCGCTTTCTGGGACTATTAATGGTTTTGATATAGAGACGTTAGCTAATCGAATGCATAACGCGGGAAGTGGTATTAAAGATGTGCTCACATTGCAGGCTAACTGGATGCCCACTATATGGCAGCCCTTTAGTATGCAAACAGATGTGGACACAATAATGCTTGATTTGCAAGATGCATCTAATAGGTTTTCATATGAAATAAATTCTAACATATCTAACTATGTTAATTGGTCAATATGTACCTTGCAGACCATTTATCAGCAACAACAAAATAACACACTTCAAACTATGCTCATGACTGGCAATGAGCAGGTGTGGAGGACCGTGTTCAATCAGACTATAACTGAGACTGATTGGATACAGTTGGAGGCGCAGAAAATGGTTTGCAATGATATATTATGTAAAGGGACCATATTCATATACAACGTTACTAAAAAGAGTGTGATGTGTAAGTTTGTAGTTCTCCCCTTACTTATAGGTGTTCCAGAAGATATGCATTTCTGGGTACCTAGATTTAACGGGATTTACATTGATGACCAAAATAGAACTCATGATTTATCATTGTGTGATGATATATTAGAAGGGACCATATGCAAGGTCCAATCGGCTGTTTATGAACCATGTCTATTACAAAATACAATCAATGTATGTGAATGGACTGTGCTGCCACTCACTTTTAAGATGATGGTTGAAATAGCCCCACAGGAGGTATGTTTGGCAAGTAATTATCCTGTTGTACCTGGGATGGTTGTCCCATTTTCAGGATGCTTGCGAAACGTATCTGCACTTGTTTGGGAAAATGAGACATTTGTGTTATTACCCGAACAAGACAAGACAGTGGCTGTCAATTGGCAACCACTGCCTTTAAATGTGTCAAATTGGGATCTAAATTTGACTAAATTCAAAAAGTTGTTAGAAGACACAGAAGAAGTACAGCAACATATTAAATTGCTTAATAGATCTTTGGCAACGCATATTGTAAGTACAACTGTAATAGCTGGCAAAATTGTAAAGATGGGATCGGCTATTGCTGATGCCACGTCACACCATTGCTATGACATCTTTATGGGTTATTCATCATCTGCACATTGGCTCTTAATTGGCTAATACATCCTGTTTTGGTATTGGCCATAGTTGTAATACTTTTATCGCTATGGAATTGTTTCATGGCATATAAGGTATTCTGTAGAAAACCAAAAGTTTTAATGGTATCATACGGCAAATAGTGAATGATTAAGGACCGATTCTGACACGTATGGGATACGATTGAACTGGATGATTGTGTCAGAGGCAGGGAAATTAAGGTAATCAAATAACTAGTTGCCGTATGAGTTAACCAGAACTTCAATGAACTTATGACCCGTCTGAATGTTCTGCTAACATTTGTTCGAAAGCAGAATATTTTGGACATATATGGTATGATACAGCAAGAATGACTCATAATACAATGCAGATGTCGATAACTTCATGGACAAAATATTTAATATATTTTGTTGCCAAGCGTCTATCACGCATGCCTAGAACCTGAATAGCCATATTAGAATGACGTATATACCCATAACTGCGCAGAAGCAGATATGCCACGTAATGTAAGAACAGTATAAATAACAGTGATCTTCAGGGAGGAGCCGGGACTCGTTGTTGTGGCCGGTAGACGTATCGGCGTATTCCCGGATTCCTCCTACCAATCGTACCTGGAGATCCCCCGATTGCGGAGTGATGCTACAATATCCGGTGACGTATTGATGCTTATCTTTGTTACCCATGTGATCTCAATGCCTATATGTTAATTAACTATTTCACTTACATATACTAAAGAGTAAATAAACTTGTGTTTTATATTTGTCTTGCCTTAAAAACTGTCACGGTATGCTTAGTTGGTATGCTAATGAGGTTAAAGAATAGCCAAAACTTGAGCAGGTAAGACACATCTCGACCCAAAGTTTGGACTCGCTGTGCTTGAGGAGGTCGAGGATACATTTAGCTATATTGGCCTTGTAGTATAGGGAGAAGTCCGGTAAACTTAGACCTCCCTTATCCTTGGCTCTAACCAGAGTGCTATATTTTAGTTGAGGCCTACACCCTCGCCAGACAAATTTGGTGATTAGGGAGCGTATGTGCATCAGAAATTGTCTATGCAGCCGAATGGGGAAGGCCTGGCATAGGTATAGAAACCTTGGGAGCGACACCATCTTGACCTTATTGTTTCTGCCACTCCAAGACAAAAGCAGGGGGTTCCAATTATTGAGGTCTTTTTCTAAATTCTCTAGGAATGGTTTATAATTTAAATTGAATGTTTGAGAGGGGTCGACAGGGAGCTGGATGCCCAAGTATTTTATGGCATTGCTTTGCCATTTAAATGGGAACTGCCTTTTCAGCCTAAGTTCCTCAGCCTGAGGAATAGATACGTTTAGTAACTCTGTCTTCTGAAGATTCATTTTAAAGTTACTTATTTTGCTAAACCTGTTAAACTCCCGCAAGAGAACCGGGATACTGACACTTGGGCATGATAGGTAAATCAGGAGGTCATCGGCGAACAGGGATAATTTATACTCCGCATGTCCTGCCTTGACGCCCCTGATGGAATCGTTCCCTCTGATGGTATTAGCCAGCGACTCCATGGTTAAAATATAAAGAGAGGGTGACAGCGGGCACCTCTGTCTGGTTCCATTATGGATGGGGAAGGTATCTGACAACACCCCATTAACCCTCACCCTAGCCGTGAGATCCTTACACAGGGCCATTATCCTTTCCCTCATATGGGGCCCCAGTCCCACGTTCCGCAGGGTGGCCTCTAAAAAGCTCTATCTCACTCTATCGAAGGCCTTTTCGGCATCGACGGCCATGAGACAAAGCGGGGTCCCCGCGCCCTAGGCCCTCGATTTTAGGGACATAGATTGGATTACGTTGTCCCTGCCCTCCCTTCCCGGGACGAACCCCACCTAATCCCTATGGATTAGATTCGAGATAAAGGGTTGAAGGCGGGTCGCGATTAGTTTAGCGAAAAGCTTAAAGGGGTTGTCCCGCGAAACAAAGTGGGTCTATACACTTCTGTATGGCCATATTAATGCACTTTGTAATGTACATTGTGCATTAATTATGAGCCATACAGAAGTTATCAAAAGTTATTCACTTACCTGTTCCGTTGCTGGCGTCCTCGTCTCCATGGTTGCCGTCTAATTTTCGCCGTCTAATGGCCAAATTAGACGCGCTTGCGCAGTCCGGGTCTTCTCCTTTTCTCAATGGGGCTCCGTGTAGCTCCGCCCCGTCACATGCCGATTCCAGCCAATCAGGAGGCTGGAATCGGCAATGGACCGCACAGAAGCCCTGCGGTCCACCGAGGGAGAAGATCCCGGCGGCCATCTTCAGCAGGTAAGTAAGAAGTCACCGGAGCGCGGGGATTCAGGTAAGCGCTGTCCGGTGTTCTTTTTTAACCCCTGCATCGGGGTTGTCTCGCGCCGAACGGGGGGGGGTTGAAAAAAAAAAAAACGTTTCGGCGCGGGACAACCCTTTTAATATCAATGTTTATGAGTGAAATGGGCCTATAATTGCTACAGACTGTCAAATCCTTTCCCGGTTTGGGTAGAACCACTATGTGGGCCTGCAGTGCCTGGGATGGGAAGGTGCATCCCCTATTCACCGCATTGATAGCCCTCAGCATCAACGGGGAGATTTCGTCTTTAAAGATTTTATAGAATTTAGAGGTGAACCCATCTGGACCCGGACTCTTGCCCGTTTTAAGTTGTTTCATTTGGCCAGATAGTTCAGGGCACGAGAAATCCTCCTCCAAGTCCCCTAGCACAGCTGAGTCTGTAAGTTTTGGGGCAAAACTACTGAGGTATCTTCTTCCCCTGCATCATTCGCTATCTCGGTGCCCTGCTTCAGATTGTATAGATCATTATAGTATGTACGGAATACCTCCAGAATCTCGCAGGTAGCGTGGACTACTCCTCCTGATGCCTGTATTTTGGGGATATGGTTCATGGGAGCTCTCAGGTGTAACGTCCTGGATAGCCACGTCCAGCACTTGTCTCCATATTCGAAGACACTTCTGCGCAGTCTATTTCTGGCACCTAAAGATCTCTGATCTAAAATTTGCAAAATTTGGAGGCAAATCATGGAGATTTCCGCCTTTGTTGCGTCCGAGGGATGTCCCTTGATAAGGGACTCCTTTATGGCCAACTCTCCCATAAGTTTCTGCAGCTTGGCAGATCTAACTTTCTTGAGGCGAGCTCCGTGAGAGATGAATACCCCCCTTAGGATGCACTTGAAAGCTTCACTTGAGAGCTTCCCACTTGACCGGGGGGCCTGTAGTGTCATTTCTATGGGTCGCCTCGAAGTCTGCTATTGTTTTCTTAATTTCATCGACGCAAAGCGAGTCGTTAAGGAGGTTCTCATTGAGTCTCCACTGGTTCGAGCGTGTCCGCCTACCCATGTCTGCTAGTTCCCCATATATTGGGGCGTGGTCCGACCAGAGAAATGGTCCCATTGAGCACGCCGGTTTATGGTCGAGGAGGCTATGTGAGATTAAAATATGGTTAATACGGCTATAGCTGTTATGGGCCGCCGAGTGAAAACTGTAGTCCCTGACACCCGGGTGCAAAAGCCTCCACATGTCTATCAAGTGCATTTTTCCAGTTCCCGTTTTAGTGACCTCCATGCTGTGTGTGAGATGGGGGACTTACCCACCGATGTGTTCACCTCCGGGTCCATCACCAGGTTGAGGTCCCCTCCTAATATCACTCTGGATCCGGGGGCGAAGGCGTCCAATTTTCTCAAGGTGGTTATCCCGAAAGAGGCTTGACCCTGATTGGGGAAATAGATGTTAGCAAAAGATAGCGTTACCCCCATTACCTCCAGCCTTACAAAAACGTAATGGCCCATCGGATCCGTCTCGTGGTCTAAGACAATGTGTTGGAGGGATTTGTGCAGCGCTACCGATATCCCGCC
Source organism: Eleutherodactylus coqui (assembly GCF_035609145.1). NCBI lineage: Eukaryota > Metazoa > Chordata > Amphibia > Anura > Eleutherodactylidae > Eleutherodactylus > Eleutherodactylus coqui. Next base: position 153,350,770 of record NC_089840.1, read on the forward strand.
TGCCTTCTTCGCGGGATGAGGGCTATGGAACCATGTGGTATAATATCTAGAGGAGAGGCGCGGAACACCATCTGCCGTGAAATGAGTTTCCTGCAACATGGCAACCATGATCCCCTTCTTATGTAAATGGTAAAAAATCTGGTTCCTCTTTTCTGGGGTATTATAAGTGCGTTATAAGTGCACATGGAAACATTAGCCATCTGTAAAGGGTTCAATCAAGAGCTTGTTGTATCCCGGGACCCACACCCCTGTGGGATAGTGAGGGGGGTGGGGGAGAGAGAAAGGGAAGGAAAAGGGAAAACCAACGAAACATGAGGCTTAGTGCCTCTCAGTCTAGACGAACATAAAGTGTGAAATAGCATTTCAATATAGCACACAGGCTATTGCCCCTATGGAGGGGCGGGGAAACCAACAGTGAAGCCACTCTCCCTAGCAGCTCTGGCCAGAAGACAAAGGTATAGCATGAAAATAAAGCATTACCGGCATGGAACTCTAACTTTTAACAAAGGATTCTTGCCAAGGTGGAACCTGTAACAAAGTGCAAGCAAGAACCCTAGCAGACAGGAAAACATTACATTGAATTACAATGAAGCATTTGGGGTCAGCGTTTCTCTTTATTTCCGACTTTCTGCCATGAGGAGCGTAAGGCAGGAGCTAGCCCCCTCCCCCCCCCCCCTTGACGAGGCCAGTCTGGGAGTGCTATCATTGGAAGTCCGAGAGAGCCTAAAAAGCCCAGCAAGTCCCCCAGTCTTCTGAAGGAGACCCTTTTATTTCCTTTCCGCGCTAGCAATTGAAATGGGTACCCCCACTGGTATTGAATATTGTTCTCTCTCAAAGCTAGTAACAGCAGTTTCAACGCTCTTCTGAGTTGCAGTGTACAGTGCAATAGGTCTTGGAGAAGGAGGATAGGGGTGCCTTGAAAGGTCAGCTCCCCCGCCTCCCTAGCTTTATGCATGATCAATTGCTTTTCCTGGAAGAAATGGATCCTGCACAATACGTCACGCGGTCTCGCCGGATCCGAGGTTCTTGGACCCAGTGTACGGTGGATCCTATCAATTTCAATCATTTTATCCGCCGGTCTCTGCAGAATATCGTTAAAAATTTTTGGGCCCATGCCTCCAACTGCGCATTTTCCACTTTTTCACTTAGGCCTCTAATACGCAAGTTGTTCCTGCTGTGCCAGTTCTCTAAATCATCCAAGTGCACAAATAACTTCTCAATCTGTGCAGCCTGCATCTGGATAACTTTTCTATGGGAATCGGCAGTTTCTAAGATTTGTCCTGGAGATCCTCCACCTCTGTCAGGCGCTGACCCACGTGTACTATATCTTTCTGTAATGCTGATATGTCTCTCTTGTGGGACGCCTCCAGCTTAAGTAAAGCACCATCCAGGTTCCCTTTAGTGGGGAGGGAACATAGATGGACCCTCCAGTCCCACTCCTCTCCTGCATCGCTTAGGTCTGTGGGGCTGCGCTGGGAGTTGCCTCTGTGTCTGGGGACATGTAAGTGTCTCGGGGGGTATCAGAGGGACTGAGGGACTCACTCCTGGCTCCCCTCTGGCTGGCTGGGCTGCTTGCATGGTCTGCAGGGTGCTGTTCCTGAAGCCGACCGCTGCTCTCCCTCTTCCGTTCGATGTGAGGCTTCTGGAGTGGCGAGTGCAGTTCGGCTCCTGCCCCCTCCGTCCCCTGGCTATCGCTCTCCACTTCGGGGTTCTTTACCCAGGCCACCCCGGCCGGGGCTCTCGCTCCTGCAGCGCCGCCATTCTTCGCGCTCTCCTCCCCCGCCGGCGCCATCTTTGGTCCGCCACTGCGGTCGGGCTCGTGTCTCTGCAGCCGTAGGAAATGATCCAAGCTGCCTCTGTCACGTCCCAGCGGGTGCCCCGGGATGCTCTGGGGTCTTCTGTGACCCATTCTGCCGATCTGCGTTGCTTTAAGGTGCTGGTAAGCCGCGAAATATGGCCGTTGCCGCGGGAGCTCACTCAAGGCACGACTTGCTCCACCATCGGCTGGCTCCGCCCCCTCGTATATTATTTTAACAAGAATCTCCCTTCTTTAATTAAATGGTGTGGACATGTATTGTCCAGCTCTTATGAAATCTAGAATCATCACCACCAGATGTTAGCTTGTTTTTGCCAGAATAATGTTCTACTTTAAGAAAACACTTTCATGGCCAAAAATGTATGTACTCATATACCTTGAATTATGTAACCATGTCCAGAGCAGCCCACTTATGAACATTACTTAACACCCCTTTTATGCCTTAATAAAACACAGCAATGAGCAAGGGGAGGGAGCAAAACCTGCCACCATTGACTGTTATTCAGAGCTCTGTGTCTGAGTCTTCGTTAATGGTCATTGTTATTAGTGATTGACTATTTTAATTCTACCTGGTATTGGTGATTTCTTAAGGACTTATAGAACAACTCTAACAAACAGAATATTGAAATCCTTGGATCTATAGAACCTGGAACTAGGAAACCACATGTCTCCCAGGAAACTTGGAGACTTGTGGTTTCCTAGTTCCAGACATGTGAAACTTTTCCTTGTGCAATCTGTACTATCCTTTTCAGTTTAGGGTTTTTCAGTGGGTACATTAAGTCAAGCCATCTACCTAGTTGGGTGGTCTTATAATATTCCACAAGATCCAGAAGACCCACGCATCCTAATTGAATTTTCTTAATAATCAGTGAGTAAGCCTGATGGGGTCGTTTATATTTCCAATAATAACCCGAGAACAGTGAGCGAAGTTTCTTGAAAAAAGACTGAGGTATGTGAATCGGTAGCATTTGTATTCTGTATAGTATCTTAGGTGGAATATATGTCTTAATAAGGTTCTTCCTACCAAACCAAGATATAATGGGAAGGTTATATGTGGTTAGCAGGGTTTTAATTTCAGTCAATAGTGGTAAAAGGTTTATTCCAAATAGCTTTGGGAGATTGTTTGTTAGCTTAATACCTATATAGTCGATCAAGTGTTCTGTCCAGACATAAGGAATATTTTTCTTAATTTCTGTTACTCTGTGTGGTGGCATAGTGATATTTAAGATCACCAATTTATCTTTGTTGACTTTATAGTTTGAGAGGCTTCCATAAAAATCCAATAAGTTAAGTTTTATGAGACCCTGTTGGGGATTTGAAATGAAAAAAAGAATGTCATGAGCAAAGGCAGTGGATTGTATGCAGTCTTTCCCTATTGTTAGTCCTTGTATTTTTGGGTGTTGTCTGACTGCTTGTAGAAGGTCTTCTAGTGTGAGAATGAATAATGAAGGGGATAAAAAACAGTGAAGGTGTACAGGCAATAATGGAAGCCCTCTTGCTGCCCGAGAGAATGGCCATTAGACAAAACGCAAGGCCACTCCCAGGATGGCACAAAAGAGGCAGATGGAGATCACCGGACTGATCAGGCTGCAAAGACAGCCACACAGAAGCCCAGACTTCATCCTTCAGGGGTTGGGGCAGTACAGGTATCTTCTCAGATATTACCCCTGGTGGATTATGACCTGTTGCTTCAGTTGCAAAAGCAGCCAACCAAGGAGGAAAAAGGAACAATAGGAACCAGAAGGTGGGGCAGAGACACCTGGAGATGCATGGATGGTATCCAACAAGCTCTGTCTTCCACAGGCCCTCTATTCCATCATGACTTTGGCCTCCCATGTAAAATACACACCTGTCAAAACAGTTATGACAGATTTGGTCGCTAGTCATTGGTATGCACCAGGATTTAGCAGCATGGCAGCTAAATACACACAGGGATGCCTAATTTGTGCACAGAACAATGTGGGTAGGTAACTGTACAGACTCCCATGAAGTGTACCCCTCATTCTGACTACGTATTCCAGCATCTTCAAATAGACTACAATCCAAATGGCAAGGGTGGGCAGATACAAGTATGTTCTGTACTGCCTAGACCTGTTCTCAGGGTGACCAGTCTGGTCTACATGCTCACAAATGCCACCACCAAGAACTGATCTCTGAGGTGGTATACAGGTACGGTGTACCAGAGACAATTGAGTGACTGAGGCAGTCCTTTCACAGCAAAAGTGAGGCAGGAAGTAATGAAAGTATTAGAACAGGCCTTTAATGTTCCATGCCATCCACAAAGCAGTGGTAGAGCAGAGAGATTAAATGGTACCTTAAAAACCAAGATCCAAAAGGCCATGGCAGAGCTCAAAAAACCATGGACCGAGTGTCTCCCCCTGGCACTCTTCTCCGTAGGGTACACACCTAACAGAACAGGCCTCAGCCCATATGAGGTACTTTTTGAGTCAGCCCCAAGGTTAGGATTGTATTTTCCACGATAACTCCAGATGCAGCATGGTAGCTTGACAAACTCTATTATTGCTCTCACAAAATGCCTAACTAATGTACATTCTCAAGTGTTTGGCTTCCTTCTAAGCTGTCTGAATGAGAAGCATTCTGTGAAACTAGGAGATTGGGTGGTTACCAAAAGACACTTCTGCAAAGCTCTAGAACCCAGACTTGACGGTCCATAACAAGTGTTCTTGACCAACGCTACAGATGTTAAGATGGAAGGAAAAATCCAATTGGATACATGCGTCTCATTGCAAGAGTCTCCCCACCATGATAAACATATGCTTTCTCCTAGGTTGTTCAATCTCTGTTATCTTTTTCACAACTATGATTCTATAACTAAGGCTCTGAAGGGTCTAACTAGCCTCTCTGAAGAACTAGCAGCAAATTCTGGCATCTCCAGCCCCTTTGGTGACTGGTGAAATGATACTTTTGGCCGATGGAGCCACTGGATAACCTTAGTGACTATTCTTGCTGCTATTGTTATAATTGCCTGTTGCATTATTCTGTGCCTTCCAGGATTTATCTCTAAGCCTATTGACAAAGCTGTCCCTGTTATGTATTAGAATGTTTTGCCTACTGAATTTGATATTGAATCTGCCTTTATCAATTGTCTATTCCTGCAACACCTTCCCAAGATACTTATTCTGGTGAGCACTAGGTGTTGGGCTAGTCAGGGGATCATGTAGAAAGTCTGTCTAGTGTCATTAGGACTCGAGTATGTACCTGTCTGGCCTTCTGCAACTAGCTGCTATACAAACCAAAAGGAGGGACTGTTTTAGTAATAATATATGCATTCTATCGTATATACCCTTTCATATGTTTCTCACATCAGCAGACACATGCAAATACATGAATCTGTATATATGGCATATCTTCCTTCTTAGTAAATAACAGCATCTAAATGGTTAACCTGTTCAATATTATACACTAGTATGTATCAGATACTTGACCTTTCAGGTCTCCCACAGATCTTTCTTATGAGAGCGCTCTGGGGCCAATGAACAATGAACACAGTATAAGTTTTGTTTCTTAATAACCATGTGTTTTAGTTGTGACACACACCTTAAGGCATTAACATATGTTAAGGGCTTCAATCAGGATGTCAGGGCTTGAACCCACAACCTCTTGTGTTCCAGTCGGCAGCTCTCTCTGCTAGGCTATCCAGGACTTGGACAGTTCCCTTGCTGAAACCCAGCCTTGTTCTGTATTTCTCAGTTACTTAGTTCCTGCCTCCTGGTCCTGACCCCGCCCCTGTTCCTGATTGCACTTCCTATATAAGGCTAGCCCTGCCACTCCTTCAGTGTGTGATTATTGTGTTCCACCACCTTGATCAAGCTCCTCTTCCTTCTGCTTCTCTACAAGCATACCGATACCTCCTGCTGCTGACCTTTGGCATCCACTGACAACGCTTCAATCTCATCCATTTGTACTGCATACCAATACCTCCTGCTGCTGACTTTTTGCTTTCATTGACTACGCTTCTGTCTCATCCCATTTGAACTGCATACTAATACCTCCTGCTGCTGACTTTTGACTTCCATTGACTACGCTTCTGTCTCATCCCATTTGTACTGCATATCGATACCTCCTGCTGCTAACTTTTGGCTTCCATTGACTACGCTTCCTTCTCAGCCCATTTATACAACGAAAAAAAGGTTTGGTACTGTGTTAGCCAGTAGAGCAAAGTGTGATTGTTCTCAGTGAGAGAAACCAAGTAATCTTGTAGATATGATAACTTTTAGTTGCTAACAAAAATACATTACGTTACAGCAAGCTTTTGGGTGGTTACTATCGACCCTTCATCAGGCTAATGAAACTGGTTTGGATGGGGCACAATTATAACACAAATGCAGAGATGACACCTCTCTTGAGCTAAATAAATGTTCACACAGAAATTTAAGACTGTCTCACATTCAAGACTTAAAGTAGCACTAAAAACTGATAGAGATAAATATTTAATCAGTCCAGTGAGCTAAGGAATGTGAAGGTTTAATGATGTCTGTTATCTCTCCTATAACGTCCAAACATAGAGATGGAAACTTTAGCCCTGCAGCACCACCTATTGGATGGCAATATTCTTACAAATCAATTTCTGAATTTTTATGAAGTTTAAAAAAAAACAAAAAAACAATGATTGGGAGCAGGACACCCTTCTTGACCTCCTTCATACCTTTCATATTCTCCACTTATGCAAGAATCTCAGGCCAAGGTTCATTCCATTCTTGAGGGTATTAAATATGGCCATAAATTTATATACCCAAATTCTTCTGTGACACTGTGACCCTTCAGTATGCTAACTCTTATCTACTCTATGCTATGTCTGTGACCACAAAAATGTTTTTCCACAAGTAATTCTGTCTTTTCCTCTCTATTTGAGTGACATGCATGCACTTCTCAATACCCAATTTGGAGGAGTACAGAGAAGTCAGAGGGATATGATTCCCATAAGAGTAGGTAGGTAGGTTCAGTTCTTGCAGATTGGGGAATGCTTATGGGCAAGGCCTTATGCCTGATCGGTGGCGCATGAAATAGCAGGAAGTCTATTTGCTAATCATTGATGCCAGCTGCTGTATGCTCTGAAGCACGAATCAGTGGCCTGCCACTTATCAACTAGCAATGACTTTGGGTAACAAAGGTTGGTTGAAATGGCTTAGCAAGCAAGCTCCCAGGATATGTTGTATCTCAAGAGTACAATGACGTTGTGCCTGACCAATGTTACCAACTTGGATAATAACACAGTTGTAAGTGATATGGAGTGTAGTTAGCATGTTAACTGGTTTTCAGTTTTGCTTCCAACAGTACCTACTGTTATGTCTGGCTGTCATGGGCATTGTGCTCTGAATCTGTGATTGCCTTTTTTTTAACACTGTCATGGTTAAATTGGTTCTGCCTTTTCCACCTAGCTGTATCTCTTCACCACTATATAGAGGCCTCAGACCTGACTGCCCCTGCTGCAGTGTTGCTGTATGAGCTCTCATATATGCACATGTCGCAGCTGCTCCTGTTTGTTCCTGTGTTTCCAGTTTATGCTTTGTCTTCAGTTTGCTCAAGTAATTTCAGCCTGGTCCAGAACTTGCTCACTCCTTGGTTCTGCAGACAGCGTGGTGTTATCCAACTTCCTGGCTTCCTGGTGATCAGTCATGACAGGGTTAATCAGCGCTTAGGTTCCCGTGCAAGGCTGCCTTTGTCAGGGCGAATTCTCTGCTATTGATAGGCAGTGACTTTCCATCTCCTTCTTCCAGCATAGGGCTAGATCCCCTGGTCACCTTGCCTTCCAAGTCACACCTTCCAGCAGTGGGCATCCAGGCTTCCAGAGTCGCCTGTCTGCCCTGCCGGCCTGTTCCATCTACTGGTTGGGTGACACAGCGGATCCACATCAAATCCCTAACACATACCGCCCACACCCTGCCAGATGCAGACGCTCAGTGGATACAATGTTGCAAGCTGGGGAAAACCTCTAGAATAATCCATGGCAGACAAGTGTAAATAACATGATTAGTTAGCTGTGCTAGAACTCTTGCTTGTACCCGAAAAAGATTTAGCCTGCAACCTGGCCTTCCAACCCTGCTTTCTACTGCTTGAGGTGATGTCAGGCTCACTTACAAACCACAGGCTCTGGCAGGCTTTTGCTCGCAACCACAATGCAGTGCTGCAGACTTAAACCTTTGCATAGCACCACCTTGTGAACTGCCCCTTTTGTACCATGCACATGCATCTTAGGCTTTCAGTGCCTGCAGCACTCTTCACCTCCCTATTCAGGATGGTTCAGCAGAAGATTACATTGTAATCACTAGCTTACCTCTGAAGATGTAACGGTCGAGCGATCTCTTTGGATTGCCACATTTGCAGTGGGGAAGGAACTTTTGCCCTAAAATGAGGAAAATTGGCTTCAACCCCATAGAGTAGATAGATTATTATCATCATCACCCTAAACAAAGGCTGAAGAAGTTAAACGTACAGTAGGTCTTTTTTTTTAAATACATAACTATAGATATAGATTATATATATACATAACTCTTATTTGTATAGTGCCAACTTATTCCACAGCACTTTTAAGTAATTTATTTATTACCCCCCACCATGTCGGGTACTTCATTTTACCAACTTCAGAAGGATGCTGAGTCAACCTTGAGTCATCTACTTGAACCTTGCAGGGATTGAACTTGCAACTTTCAGGTTGTGAGTGTGAGCTTAGGACTGCATTTCAGCAGCTTTAGCACTCTGCGTCACACATAGATTATAATTTAGAAAGACACCCACCCACCCACACGCTAATAAACGCAGCTGTCTGGCAGTTTAGACTACTTCATGATGTCATCAGTCTATTGTGAGATGTGCAGTATAGAACTAGAACTACTAGGGCTTTGTGGCCATCTTAAGTCAGTCTCTGCTGGTGCTGAAAGTGGGCAGATATGTCCACAGCAGCCTCAGGGTGATCTTCAAAAGGCTGATTGCAAGAATGTATACTAATAAGGACATCCAAATTGGCTACAGGAGTAATAGTTTCCTAAGTAATAATAGGGACCCCCAAAGTGGCCACAGTAATAATGACTCCAGTAGTAATAGGGTACCCCCGCCGTGGCTGCAGTAGTAATAGTGACCCCAGTAATAATAGGGACCCCCATAGTGGCAACAGTTGTAATAGTGACTCCAGTAATAATAGAGACCCCCATAGTGGCCACGGTTGTAATAGGAATCCCCATAGTGACCTCAGTAATAATAGGGACCCCCATAGTGGCCCCAGTAGTTATAGGGACCCCACAGTGGCTGCAGGAGTAGTAGTAACTCCAATAATATTAGGGACCCCCATAGTAACCGCAGCAATAATAGGGACTCCCATAGTGACAGCAGCAGCCTCCGATAAGAATGGAAGACTGGGACAAAATGCTATTAAAGAAAGAAGCACAATGGATACATAGATTTCAAAGCCAAAAGACTCTATGGACTAGGGGGATTGTCAATATAAATCATGTATCATTACCATTCTATGTGTTCCAATAAAATATACCCGCGCCGTCATGAACAGGAAACTCTTATTTGCGCTACGTGTTTCAACACACTTCAAGTGTCTTTGTCAAGCTTAATACAAATATAAAACATTACATATATATATATATATATATATATATATATATATACACTGTGATTACTCACAACGAGGTGCTCCTTGGCGTCCCTGCGTTCAAAATCATGGCCTGATTGATGTGGGAGGGAATCCCTCCGATTCCCTCCCCTCTGACGTGCTTCATCTCCTGATCTAACTTGGACCGCATATGCGTCTGTTATTCACTCAACTTTATTAACCAAGTCTACATATCGACTCTGGATTTCCTTGCATGCTGTGAGTTTCACTCTATTTGCTATACCATGAGTAAAATTCTTTTTTTAGATTTATACATATCTAATCTTCAAACTATTCTTTAAAAACTATCCAATAAATTACATATAATCTAATTTAAAAATCTTTTAAACAAACATTCTTAATACATATATATGCCTTAAATGACTCTCAAAATATATTGTATCTATAAATCTTCATGATTTTTTATATGTAAAAATTATAATTACAGAGGTTAAAAATAACGATATATTTTGTTTTTAATTTTTTTATATTTTTTCCAAAACTTCATTCAAGCCGTTCGGTGTTAATGTGTTCAATCGATAAATCCAATACAATTTTTTTTTTCTGAGGGCCGCTATAGATTTTTGTTTGATAACTTCTAATGGAACTAATTTTAACCCTTTACTGTTTTTATTGTGTTTTTCTGCAAAATGTCTTGATAGACTATGTTTCATGTATCCCTTTTGTATGTTATGTCTATGCTGGTTTATTCTAAGGTTTAAACTATTTGTTCTGCCGACATATCGGATGCCACACAGGCATTCTAGTATATATATTATATTTTTACTCCTGCATGTCATTTTTTTGTTTGATATGAATAGTTTCCTTGCCTATTTTTATTGTATTCTGTTTATGTACTATACAATTACAACATTTACATTTTTAATTTCAATCATTTTTTATTGAGTTCACAGATTAACAAGGAAGGATATAATTTGATACACTTCCGGATTCATCACTTCCTCATTTTGGCAGTTCACCTCTTTCCGTGTTTGGTTATTAGTATTTGTTATATATTTCCTTTTTTGATACCCGTAAGCCAGGGTTCCCAGGTTTCTTTATAGCTTTGCATTCTATTCTGTCTTAGGACAAATAGTTTTTCATACGAGCAATGTTCTGATGTAATATTAATTACACTTTGAATTGAAGGAGTGTTGTGGGACCTCCACTCTCTAGCAATTAATAATTTAACATTAAGTAAGATGTGCGCAACAATTTTCCTGTTTTTTGGGGGGGGGGGGGAATTTTTTCCACACCCAATAGCAGAACCGCCAGTTGTGGATTTGGCTTAATTTTACTGCCTGTAATTTTAAAGATTAACTCAAGTACTGAGTGCCATAGAGTTAGGATGGGTGGGCATTCCCAGAATATATGGAAAATAGATCCTATTGCACCACATCCTCTCTAACATACCCCCAAGGTGCCTTGGAAAAGTCTAGCTAATCTTATGGGTGAGTAGTACTACCTAGTTACTACTTTATGATGCACCTCCAAAGTGTTTGCGCTTGCAGTACTTTTATAGGCCCACTTAAAGGCTTTAGCCCATTGTTCTAATTTGTATCTTTTTCCCAGTTAAGGAGATGTACTTTTTTTTTATTTCCGCTTCTTCAGCTTCTCCGTTAAAGATGTTATATATGTCTCTGATGCTTACTTTAGGGATTTCCTTCTTAAATAGTAATCTGTACATGTAATTAGACAACGATAATGTTAATTGCGTTCGAGCTGCTAAATAACTTTTAATTTGGATGTACTGGAAAAAGTCTGAACTATTTAAACATTTTTCCTCACATAGCTTATCAAATGATTTGAGACCTGAGTTGTCCTGGAGGTCTGAAATGTAATCTATACCTTTTGCCTTCCAGTTTTTAACTTTTAAATTAGGAATAAGAAATTCCAGAGTTTCGATTGGGATTGGGACCTGAGTCCTAGGGGAGTGGGAGCTCGAGATTTTAGTTAAGTAAGTCCGCGCTTCTATTGAGGCTTGTATGATAGGATATTTTGGTGATTTTATGTTTGGGTTGAGAGAGGCTGCTATCAATGCTATTCGTAAATCCTTGTTTCCTCCCAGGGATTTTTCAATGGCCGGCCAACTTATAGCCTCTGGGGGAAAACACCAAGCTCTGATTTGCTGAATTAGGTTAGCATTGTAATATGCTGTGAGATTTGGAATACTCATTCTTCCTCTTCCCCTAGATGTGTATAATATGGAGGCAGCTACCCTAGGTCTTTTCCCCCTCCATATGAAAGCTAACATTTGGTTTTGAAGGTCCTTTATATATTTCTTGGAACAAGGGATCATCATAGTTCTAAAGATGTATAGAATTTTTGGAAGTTTCATCATTTTATAAAGCACTATTCTTCCTGGCCAAGAAGGTTCTATTTTGTCGAATTTGGCTTATTCTTTTTGTAGTGATTCTAACAATGTTTTAAGAGTTATTGATGCCATGTTGCTAAGAGGGAGGGAGATTTTTATTCCTAAGTAGGGGACAGGTTCTGTTGTCCATGCGTAAGGATACTCCTTCCTAAGACTTTCTTCCAGAGATTTAGATATATTAAGACCGAGTAGTTGGGATTTATGAGAATTAACTTTATAATATGAAATTTGTCTAAAGTTGTCAATTATTCTTGTTACTGCCGTGAGGGAGGACAGCGGTTGAGTCAGTCATAATACCACGTCATCTGCAAATAATCCTATTTTGTGTTGTCTAAATGGAAGGGACACCCCTTTTATTTCCAGATCAGTCCTAATCCTCTCAGCAAATGGCTCCATGGTCAGGACAAACAGTAAGGGCGAGAGGGGGCATCCTTGGTGGGTGCCATTAGTTATTTGGAAAAAACTAGAGAGAATTCCGTTAACTAGTACTCTCGCTGATGGAAAAGAGTATAGAGCCTGTATTGCTCTCAATATCCCTCCTTGATTCCAAATTTTTCTAAGACTGAGAATGCGTTGCCCCAGTGAATTCTATCAAACGCCTTCTCCGCTTCCAAGGTGAGGAGCAGAGAAGGCGATCGAAGTTCCACCATCCGGGTCATCAGGTCCAGGATTCGTCTCGTTCCATCAGGTGCCTGCCTACCATGGGTGAAGCCAACCTGGTCGCTGTGGACCAATAAGGGGATTATTTTCAGCAATCTTTGGGCAAGGAGTTTTGCATATATTTTTGTGTCACTGTTTAAAAGTGAGATAGGTCTAAAATTTGCCGGCAAGGATGGGTCCTTATCCGGTTTAGGTATTGCCACTATTGTGGCTTGAAGCATTTCTTTTGGGAGGCTTCCTTTAGTCATTGCGTCATTAAAGATTTTACTAAGTAC